>NC_141673.1:52370110-52972803 GCF_028749965.1 Puma concolor | reverse complement strand
TGCTGTGAGTCATGGTCTCTTGTCTTCTGCCAGCACCCATGAAACTGTGGCAGGCTGACTTATAAAATCTCAAACCCTGCACAGTTCTCAACATGGGATATTACGGCAGAGTGTAAAAATCGCTGCCCACCAAACAAAGGAACATTTAGACGATCGGTTTCCTTAACCAGGTCATCACAAACACACACTCATTTAATTGAAAGAGATAGTTTAACTAAAATGTTCAAATAAAGTCTCTAGTACATATGTCATTTGGTCATCAAACTGCGAGAGCCCTGTGGTAACAGAAAGAACATTTACATATGTAATCTGCTGAGACAGTGTTTAACAGGGTGATCGATAATACTTTTTTTTTATTTTTTTTTAATGTTTATTTATTTTTGAGACAGAGAGAGACAGAGCATGAACGGGGGAGGGTCAGAGAGAGGGGGAGACACAGAATCCGAAGCAGGCTCCAGGCTCTGAGCTGTCAGCACAGAGCCCGACGCAGGGCTCGAACTCACGGACTGTGAGATCATGACCTGAGCCAAAGTTGGACACTTAACCAACTAAGCCACCCAGGCGCCCAATACTTTTAAGAAAATAAAATTCATATTAGGATAAAATTCTATGGGAGAAGTAGAATGGAGTTGAAGGAGCAAAAAGAGTGATATAATATTACAAAGCTTGTTAAGATATTTTCAAATCGGGAAAATGGTAGCTATCAAGCCTCTGTTGTAGCAAGATTTCACTGGATACATTTAAAAGAACAATTAACATTTTCATTTGAAATGTCAACAGCTACGATACATAATAAAATGAATCTTTTGAGACTATTTACATGTAATGATTATTTCAGGGTTTTAAAAAAAATTCATTAAGGCGTCCTGGTTTTTCAAAATTGGTAGAAAAGTACACAAGTAAAACTAGTTTGAAGACTATTCACTGCCTCCCTGCTTAAGCGCTCTCAACTCCTGGCCTGCAGGGGGCGTTGCAGCCAGCTCACCTCACCACTGGCACAAGCCCAGCAGGCCCCGTGTTTGTCAAGGCTGGCTGCTGTATCCCCATCCTTAGCATAGTTGATGTTTAATGGTTGTTAAATGAATGAAAGTTGAATACTAGAAAGGAGCCATTCATGCCCTCTGATTCTTCTTTAGGGATTCCTCTAACACTGGCCTAGCCTGGAGTGGCTGAGGCCAGGATGGCTCTGGGTCAAGAGGTGTCCGCACTGCCATATCCTGTCACACCAAAAGTGAAAAAAATGCCAAACAGCCTACTAGATACATATGGCATTCCTTGGCTGTAGTTGGCTAAATGTCTCGTGTGCTCATAAAATGGCTGGGCTTAACCGCGGTCACCCATTAGTATCAATACTGAATATTTCCCCTCCTTCCTCAGTGCCTAAAAAAGACTAACTAGTTGTAAAAACAATCGAAATGAGGGGCACCTGGGTGGCTCAGTCGGTTAAGTATCCAACTCGATTTTGGTTCAGGTCATGACCTCACGGTTTCTGAGATTGAGCCCCATGTTGGGCTCTGAGCTGACAGTGTGGAACCTTCTTGGGATTCTCTCTCTGCCCCCCCCCGCCCCTCTCTCTGCCTTTCTGTGCTCTCACTCGCTCGCTCTCTCTCAAAATAAATGGATACACTTAAAAAAAAATTGAGGGGTGACTGTGTGGCTCAGTCAGTTGAGTTTCCGACTCTTGGCTTTGGTTCAGGTCATGATCTCACGGTTTGTGGGTTTGAGCCCTGCATCGGGATCAATGCTGTCAGTGTGGAGCCTGCTTGGGATTCTCTCTCTCTCCCTCTCTCTCTGGCCCTCCCCCACTTGTATGTTCTCTCTCTCTCAAATAAACTTTAAAAATGAAAAAAAAAAATAAATTTAATAAATTTTTTAAAACCTGAAATTAATACTTTCAAATGCTTTCAAAACTGGGT
This sequence comes from Puma concolor, assembly GCF_028749965.1. Classification (NCBI taxonomy): domain Eukaryota; kingdom Metazoa; phylum Chordata; class Mammalia; order Carnivora; family Felidae; genus Puma; species Puma concolor. The sequence goes on along the minus strand of NC_141673.1, from coordinate 52,970,887 downwards.
CAGAGACCACAGGGTATGTCCTGGCTTCCTGAGGCATGGGAAAAAGTGACTAAGTGGAATTAGTGAGAAAGATATTAGAAACTAAGGGAGAAACTAAGGGAGGAAGGGAAAAAGCAGAGGCAAATCATCAACGGTAATTAAGAGATAAGAAAATTAACCATGAGGAAGAAATAAAGGAAGATCATAACATTTACATAAGTGTCTTGTAATAAGGGGAAAGATGGCTGCCTTGTTTCAAATTAGGCAAAAGGCAGAAATCCTCATAAATTCTTACACATTTCTTTTAAAACCCCCCAGTGTCTGTAGAAGACCCTAAACAACAAACTCATTATTTTTTTTAAGATTTTATTTTTTTAAGTAATCTCTACACCCAACGTGGGGCCCGAACTCACAACCCCAAAGATCAAGAGTCTCGTGTTCCACCGACTCAGCCAGCCAGGTGCCCCTAACTCATTATTTGAACAAGTGGCAAGAGGGGCACCTGGCTGGCTGAGTCGGTGGAACACGAGACTCTTGATCTTGGGGTTGTGAGTTCGGGCCCCACGTTGGGTGTAGAGATTACTTAAAAATGAAATCTTGCCTTGCCTTTCAGAGGTACACAGCAGCAAGATGGCAGAGCAAATTTCCGAGAAGAGGAAGTTCATCGCTGATGGCGTCTTCGAAGCTGAACTGAACGAGTTTCTCACTCAGGAGCTGGCTAAAGGCGGCTCATCCAGGGTTGAGGTCCAAGTTACACCAACCAGGACAGAAATCAGTATCTTGGCTATCGGGGCACGGAATGATCTGGGTGAGACAGGCTGGCAGATCCAAGAGTTGATCCCTGTAGTTCAGCAGAGGTTTGGTTTCCCCGAGGGCAGCATAGAGCTTTATGCTGGAAAGGTGGCCACAGGAGGTCTGTGTGCTATTGCCCAGGCAGTCTCTACGTTATAAACTCCTAGGAGGCCTCACCGTGTGGAGAACCTGCTATAGTGTCTTGTGGTTCATCATGGAGAGTGGGGCCAAAGGCTGTGAGCTTGTGGTGTCTGGGAAACTCCAAGGACAGAGGGCTAAATCCATGAAGTTTGTGGATGGCCTGATGACTCACAGTGAGGACCCTGTTAACTAGTACATGGACACTGCTGTGTGCCATATGCTGCTCAGACCGGGCGTGCTGGGCGTCAAAGTGAAGAGCATGCTTCCGTCAGACCCAAGTGGTAAGTCTGACCAAGTGGTAAGAATCCCCTGCCAGATCATGTGAGCATTGTGGAACCCAAATATGAGATACTCTCCAACAATCCCATCTCGGGACAGGAGGGTGGGAAGTCAGAGCTCCCTGCCATGCCTCAGCCAGTACCCACAATGTTAACAGGGTCTCCGTGGCAGCTGCATCTGGAGTTTGGATTTTGCTCCGTAAAGACCTTTAATAAAATCTTTGAAAAAGAAAACCAGAATAAAATAAAATCTTAAAAAAATTAAGATAAAAACTGGCAAAAGAATCAAGCCCTTCCTATAGGAACTGTTCTTTAATATAACCAAATAGACGTAAAGTTTATTCTCATAGAAGTATTCCACCTAACAAATGAAAAAGGAATGACATAATTAGAATATCACTGTTTTGTAACCTCTAGTGATATAATTGATCCAGGTATGCCACATATTAGCTACCTCCAAATAAAATACACAATAGTCACTACAAAAAAAGAAAGAAAGAAAGAAGAAAGAAAGGAAAAAGAAAAATCTGATCAAACCTCTTGATCTAACTTCCAACATAAAGGAAAAAAAAAAGATAGAAAAGCATGATCACTGATAGCTTAAGGATACCATCAGCAAAGTCCTGACTGAAAAACTTCATAAGTATGAAATAAACTAAACACTTCAGTCAAGAGGTGGAGATTGTCAGATTGCAGAGCAGAGTTGGCTATTGCTCCTTGTAATCAGTATTCTCTCTTTATTTCTTACTGTAGACACTTTAAAAATAAAGATACAAATAGTGAGAGGATAGGAAAAGACATACCATATGAACAGTCAGCAGAAACAAACTGGAAGGGTCATAAAAATATCAGGCAAAATGTACTTCAAAGCAAGGAGTAGTGATGGAGATAAAGTAGGAAACTTCACACTGATAAATGATCAATATGTGAGAAAGAAAAATTGTGAATGTATATGGGCCTAATAAGGGCTTCAATATACAAAAGGCAAAATGCTGCAGAAATAAAGGAAGACCTCTACAATCACAGTTAGATTTTAACACACCTCTCTTGGTAATTAAAAGAGCACCTAGATCCCCTCCTCCCCCGAAAATATCAGTAAGAATATAGAACTGAATGATGCTATCAACCAAGCATAAGAATTTGGAAACAAAGAACCACCTTATCCCTAAAATAAGGAGAGAGGGGAGGGTGAGTTGGTTAGGCATTTATCTGCCTCCTCTTCTAAGCGAGTTCTTTAAGTACCGTTCAGACATAATGACTAAGCACACTTATGCCACAGATCTGAAGAGAAAGACGAGAACAGGAGAGGTACTGAGTTTAAGGAAAGAATGGTCCGTCTTTTATTTATACAGCTTTCAAACCCAAGTAAGCTCCAAAGCCTTTTTTACATGCATGATGTCATTCCATTCTTATATATCCTTTGAAAAAGGCAGCCCATATGTTCTTATCCCCATTTTACAGATAAGGAAGTAAGCCCAGAGGCTGACAAGCAAAAAAAAAGAAAGAAAAAACAAAAGCCAAGTTTGCTGCTCGATCAAAAGGTGGATGCATTTTACAGATCATATGAGTGACTCTACGGGAGTGCGGTGAGTTACCAACCGTTTTCTTTCTTGTAAGTGAATTTTCTACAATGTGTTGAAATATACAAAGCAATATCGGGAGTATTGAATCCTTAGTTAAGAAGCTGTGCAGTAGTCCCCCTTATCTGCAAGAAGTACGCTGAAGACACCCAACAGACACCTGAAACTGTATACAGTACCAAGCTCTGTATATACTATGGTTTTCTCTATACATACATACTTATGATAAAGTTTAATTTACAAGTTGGCACAGTAAGAAATTAACACCAGTAATAAAATAGAGCAGTTATAACATTGTACTGTAATGCAAGTTATGTGAATGTGGGCTCTGTCTCTAAAAATCTGATTGTGCTGTCCTCACCCTTCTCTGATGATGGGAGATGATACGATACTGACGCCATGAGATAAAGTGAGGTGAATGACACAGGCTTTGTGAGGTAGCAGTAGGCTGCTACTGACTTCCTGATGATTCGTCAGGAGGAGGAATTGGCTTTCAGCTTCCAGACCTCGGGTGACCATGGATAAATGAGACTGAGGTAAGCAAAGCTGTTTATAAGGGGCAATGGCTGTATTTTCACACACTCCCTAAAACCCTGAAATGATATAGTCAGATACCAGGTTGGACCCAAGAGGACAAAGCTGTGAATGTTCACCGTGTCCAAACAACATCGAAAAATGAACACTCCTTGATGGGCTTGTTGGCAAACTCAGTAAGTGTTGACCACACTCCTGGTTATGCATAAAAACTGATCAAGTTGTGGTTTAGAAACAATTTCTCTTAATTTTTTTTTAATGTTTATTTATTTTTGAGCAGGGGGGAGGGGCAGAGAGAGAGGGAGACACAGAATCCGAAGCAGGCTCCAGGCTCTGAGCTGTCAGCACAGAGCCTGACATGCGGCTGGATCTCACGAACTGTGAGATCACCACCTGAGCCAAAGTCAGACTCTCAACCAACTGAGCCACCCAGGCACCCCAGAAACAATTTCCAAGTAAACAGTCCTCAGAGAATATGCGGATTTACTCTTCCCTATACCAAAACACAGACTTTACAGATCATCTCATTACTGATTTAAGAGGACAAGTCTCAGAGTAGAATCACTTTGTTTCTTGGCTTGAACCAAAATATGTTTAAAAATAAATATACATTTCAAATACATAGGAAATATACATTTCCCAGGCAAGGACTGGTTATTTAAATATATTGTCTGTTTTATTTACACTCTTCTCCAAGTTCCACTGAAGCATATTTCTTTAGGTACATGGGGATCATTTCATTAAGGCTAATGGTGATTGTTTTCTAGAAAAAAAAAAAAAATACGTGAACACCAAGGAATATTTTTCACTTTCCCGGAAAAATACAAAAGGGAAGAAAAATGATTTGAATTTTTAGTTCTAATTCTTTCCAGTTTTTTATAAAAGTTCAGTGTTGTTCGGATTTTTATATGACCAGAGTGAATAAAGTGCAGGAGTCAATCGCTGCTTTCTATTTAAAGCAAACTGGCTTTTTATAAATCATAGGACTTTTATTTTGAAAAAAGCAAAAGAAAAGAAAGAAAAAAGAGAAGAAAAAAGAAAAGAAAGAAAAGAGAAGGAAAGGAAAGGAAAAGGAAAAGGAAAGGAAATGGGCCAGTAGGTCCTTCCACCAGGTAGTCCCAACCAAGGTGGGCTGGCCTCCTGGCACAGACTGGGAGTGGCTCTGCCCATGTTGCCAGCTTGCCTGCTGTGGCGGCCCAGTAAAACCGTGGCTCCGTGCCATCGTGAGAAACAGGACTGATCCGATTATGTCACACACAAGTTTTGAAGGAACTATCAGATAGTAACAACTCAATTACTCTTTGTGGCTTATTTTTATTCGTAATCAATAACCTAGAAGTGAAGTCCTCCACGGCCCATTATACCTTTAGGGGTCCATCTACTACCCCAGGAACACCTGCGGAAGGAAAGTGTGAAGGCGGCATGTGTTAAGAGACATCACCGCTTCTAAAAATAATTTGGAGGAGACAGGCATGAAACTCAAGTTCTGATGTGCTTAAGTACTCGTCTGATTATTCAACTATGAAGAGGTCTTTGGCACACACAACTGATTTTTAGCAAGCACAAGGTATCAAGACCAACATTTTGACATTATAAAAGCAGGCTGAGTTGCATGAATGTCTAAAAGTGGACGAAAAACTAAGACTACATGCTTTTCCAGCCGAAGAGGAAGCAGAGAGTGGAGTCAAACATGAACATGCCTTTCAGCAGAAAGGTGATAAACAGAAAGCCAAGCAGATAATATACTGAAGAATGAAGAAACCCCACATAATGGCTTCTGCTAACTTTCAAACAGAATGAAAAATTCAAACTTTTCAAGGGTAAGAAGAAATGCAGTTAGGTGTGTAGATCATCCCAAAACAGAGCCCATGACTATTAAAGTTTCTACGGATCTTCTGAACTGTTAAACACCTGATGTTATGGGACCACTCTGGTTCACCTTTAATTTCAATAACTGATGGCTATTTTTCACCAAGACACTAGCTTTGGCATCCAAAATATTAATTTGTTGATGAGAATCATAAAATAATTTTATGTTAACTTTGCTAATTTATGAGATAGAAAACGTACAGTCCTTGATTCTGAAAAGGCCATTTAATATCTTATCCCAATTACTCATCCCGGAAGGAAGGGAAAGGAGAAAGCATTTGGAATTGCATTAAAACAGAAAGTTTAGAACAATATAAAACATGTGGAAAGAAAAATCAAAGGCTAATAAATATTCAGTCTACGTGAAATACAGGAAAATAGGAGACAGTACTGAAAGTACTTCGCTGTACCATGGTTATACACAGTAGTCATGATCACTTCCTAGATTACTCTTTGGATACTTAATTCAATTGGCCTTAATTGCTTATAAAGTGTGCGACACAATTAGGGAGGATCTGTCTCTAATTTAGCTCTGGGAGAAGCATGAATAAATGGAAACTCTAATCATAGACCACAGTAGATCATCAGAGCAATTAAGAACACAATTTCCAGTCTTGAAAACCTTTCCCACAAATCACCTGCTAGCCTTTGGAGCCAGGTTTCAGACTTGCAAAAACTTTGGGGTTCTTAAGGGCAAGTGAGAGCTCATTGAGGAAGGAAATAAAGTGGGAGTCTCTTTCAGATTTCTTTGACTCAAAGATGACAACAATGGTAAAGTGAGGTTCTGGGCGGGTTAGGAAGTAGGTGCTCTGAACTTTGTCATCATAGAAGTGGACCACTTTCTCCAAGCTGTTCAGGTCGGACATGCGGTCTGTCATGATCATGATGACATTGGGCCAGTGCATGACCGGCCTGTCGCTGGGCAGAGACACCACAGCTGGATACTGGTCCACACCCTTAGGGGCCTCTCTGTAGGAATGGGGGTGGTGATAGCCGTGACCCTGAAAGCTCTCGGAACCTCGGTTGTCAAAGATTAAGGACACATTGGCAGCATCATACTTCCTGATGAAGCTGGAAATCTTCCCAAAGAAGTCTGGGTTGGCTTTTGCAGTCAACGTTTTCATTTCTGAAGGAGTCGTTTGTCGGCTCAATGCCTCGTGAAAGTAAAAGCTAAACTTGGCAAGAAGCATGTTTTTGAGTTTCATCAGCCAAAGGAAAAGGTGTGGGGGCTGAACGGCCTTCTGAGACTGCCCTCCAAACAGATGTTTCTTGGTCTCCCGCTGCTTTTCAAAGATCTGGCCCCAAGTCTGCAGCTTGGTGTGAGCACTGTGCAAGTTCACCAGAGACGGGAGGAACTTCCACTCGGAGACCTGAGCCTGGGCCTTCAGGAGATGACTCAGGACGTCGACTTCCAGCTGGAAACTGCTTTCCAAAGGACTGAGGATGGGGTGGTGAAATCTAAAGGGGAAGGGAAATTAATAGAAATAAGTGGAAATGTTACTCTACATTGACATTTTCTACCCTCAAAACAACACACTGTGGCCAGACAAGTAACATTATGTTTGGGGGCAGGGGAAGGAAAGGTTGAAGGGCTGCATGCCGATTTATTTAAAAAGTTGTTCTGATGTAACTTCACCGTCTCAGAGTTATGTCAGCATCATATCCTCCTGTGGAAATAGCCTGACATTTAAACAGAACATGAGAGTCATGGTTCCCTTCCTTTCAAATACAAAGAAATGAAATTAGCTGTACTTCTTTCCTAACCTATTTTATTCTTTCTGGGAATTATATAACTCACATAGATATCAAAACAAGGCATCCTCTTTTTCAGGATGTAGTCCTAAAGAAGCACAGGTAAAAAGAAAAACAAAGTCACTAAAACATATCTTAAATGTGTACGTAACACATATAAACTTACTTAATGTGCATAGTAACTCCACAAGGTATTATGGGAACTCCATAGTAATTCCAGAAGGTAAGCTCTTATTCAATCCTAGTCCCCAAATTTCCTTCATATTTAATGTTTATTTACTTTTGAGAGAGAGAGCACGAGCAGGGGAGCGGCAGAGAGAAAGGGAGACAGAGAATCCGAAGCAGGCTCCACACCGTCAGCCCAGAGCTCAATATGGGGTTCGAACTCACAAACCATGAGATCAAGACCTGAGCTAAAATCAAGAGTCGGATGCTTAGCCGACTGAGCCTCCCAGGCGCCCCTCCTTCATATTTTAGTCACAGTTAAAAACAAAGTAGTAGCTAAATTAAAAAAAATCTAATATTTCAATATTTACTTGTTTTAAATTGGATCACTACTCACTAAATTAACTTTACGACTCATGGACTGCTACCTGCTGTTTGTAAAACATTTTTTCTACTTCGTTTGTTAACAGTAATATTGTGCAGCGGGAGGGGAGAGGAGTGGGAGTATGTCCCCTTCAGGAACAGGGGGAAAAAGCGAAGTGTGAAGAGCCTGAGGCAAGTGAGAACATGACCCTTTCCCATCAATACCTATTTCTCATGCTTCAGGTTTCCTATTCAGAGTCATTTCCTCGGAAAGGTCTTCTCCGTTCACGTCCACACTAGTCAGCCAATTTACTCTTCTTGTTTCTTAATACCTGTCTTCCACGTTAGTAGCTTCATTGCATAATTTGCCAGGCAAACTGGGACACGTGGTCACCTTTGCTTTGAGCTCCTCCCTGAGGACAAGTCAACACTGCCTACTTCCTACACTCCTTTATCTCTAAAACATGTGGCACAGAGCAGAGATTCAGTAAACATGGTAAACCAACTATGTGAAGATTTTCATCTTACTTTCTGCCTCATTGATTCTGTTGTTTGTGATCTAAATAAAATTCTGTAACAATGGCAAGGAAGGTCCTCTCTGTATGGACCATGTAGAGCTTTCTTGCTCAGTCTTCTTCTGAAACATGCCCAGGGGGTGATTAGTGTCTCTCTGGCCTGATGCTCTCTCCTTCTCCAGGAGCCAACGCCAAGCCCTTATACTCTTCCTAAAGATCCAAAGCAACTGCAAGTGACCCTGATTTCAAATATGTGGGCAAGATCTAGCATTTACTGAGCATATCCTATGCCCCAGGCACCATGGGAGATGATTTACAGGCCTGAACCCACATAAGTTAATTGCTTCACTGTCAACAAGGCAGAGGCTTCTCATATGGCTCTCTTGGCCCCCGTTGAAGAGGCAAATGCTGGTTATCAATTAAAAAGTGAAGGAAAAAAATCATCACAAATAGACCTAGAGTTTTAAAAAATCCATTTAAACATTAATTAGAGGGATTATTAAAAATTAATTAGAGAGTCCATATTAGGTTGGATATTTTAAGATAGAAACTGATGTGATAAGTAGGATGTAGTTATTCACATGACCACACATTTTTTTTTTTTCTATCGCCAGTATTTTCCCTTCAATATCCTTCAAGAGAAGGAAGCTAAAACATGGGTAGTGGAAGGTTTTAGTCTAATAATACATTCAAAGAATCAGAAAGATGGGGTGCCTGGGTGGCTTAGTCAGTTAAGCATCCAACTGTTGATCTTAGCTCACTCAGGTCATGATCTTGCAGTCCGTGGGTTCAAGCCACATGTCAGGCTCTGCGCTGACAGTGTGGAGCCTGCGTGGGATTCTGTCTCTCTGCCCCTTCACAGCTTGTGCTCTCTCTCAAAAGAAATAAATAAACTTAAAAAAGCGGGGGGGGGGGGGGGAGGGGGGGGCGGGGAATCAGAGAGAGAAACCAGATTTCAAATCCCCAGCTCATATACTTAATTAATAATTAATTAACTAATTTGCACTCTCCAAAGATTACATGCTTGAAGTAAACGTTAAGAAAGTCTAATACACATGCACACACACAACCCCACTATAGCACGTCTCAAAACTTTTGAAGTGTAAGAAATGTTCCTACCACCTTAGCCTTTAGGCCCTTTGACACTTAATGACCATAAAACATCACAAGATTCTATAATCATGGGTATCGAGAAAATTTGCCAAGGAACTCAGAACATAGTAAAGACTGTCAATAATAGGAAAACGGTATGAGATTGAAGAAAATTCTACCACAAATAACAATACTCCATTTTTCTGCCTCATTGGAAATCATCATTTATATCCAACGTTCTCTCTGAAAGAACATGAATTTTCTGTACTAATCTTCAGAAAGAATTCTGAACAAGCTCTTCCACAAACATAAACTAAAACTGTTTATATGTTCAACATTTATTAGGATGAATGTGAATTTCGAAGCTATTTTTCATCCTAAAGAAGAGCCAAAAATTCATGTTAATGTTATTCTGCCAAGACTTTGAGATTAGCATTATGATGTATCATTTCCCCATTTCCATTCTGTTCTGTGCCTCATGCCTATTTACAACTCACACTATAGGGGGATCTGTTAAATTGTTGTAATCCAAAATATATACCTCAGCTATGGCAGCGAGGTTGGAAGAGTCTGAACACAGAATAAATTGACAACTATTTGCAAAGAACATCTGCTCTAAAAAAAGCCAAAAAAGAGAGAGAGAAAGGGAGTGGGGACAGAGAGAAAGCGGGTAAGAGAGAACTCTCTCCTTCACAAATCCACATCAAGGAATTCCTTCCAAAAGAAGTATGCAAGTCCCATGCATGTGAGGAGTCAGATGAAAATGATTAAAAACAATCTGTAGCACAGTGTGAACGTACTGAATGCCACAGAACTACATACATTTTAAAATGGTAAATTTCAAGGGCACCTGCGTGGCTCAGTCAGTTAAGCGTCTTTGGCTTGGGTCGTGATCTCATGGTTTGTGGGTTCGAACCCCACGTCAGGCTCTGTGTTGACAGCTCAGAGCCTGAAGCCTGCTTCAGATTCTGTGTCTCCCTCTCTGCACCCCCCCCCCCGCCTTCTCACACTTCCTCTCCCTCTCTCTCAAAAATAAATATTAAAAATTGTTTTTTAATTTAAAAAAATGGTAAATTTTATAGTATGTATATTTTACCATAATGAACAAAAATCTATAGTTTCTTCTCATTTAAAACTTTTACTAGTGGGGCTCCTGGGTGGCTCAGTTAGTTGAGCATCCAACTCTTGAGTTCGCCTCAGGTCATGATTTCATAGTTGTGAGATCGAGTCCTGCATCAGGCTCTGCACTAAGCACGTAGCTTGCTTACGATTCTCTCTCTCTCTCTCTCTCTCTCTCTCTGTCTCTGTCTCTCTGTCTCCCTCTGTTCCTCCCCCCCACCGCGTTCTATCTCAAATTAAACAAAAAAATTAAAAAAAAAAACTTCTACTAGTTTTTAGATACAAATATATTGAAGATATCAAGATGCATTAGCCAAAAGTCTGCCTTATAGGACTTTCCATGGTAGAAGGAGGTACTTATAAATCGATACAAGTAGGAAGTAATACATCTCTTATGAGAGATACAAAATAAAATGAGATTTTAGAAAAAGCAATTTCTTTTGGTTGAAAGATTATGCAGCCCATAAGGGAGACAGAATTTGAATTGAGCCATGAAGCTTAAAGAGCAGGTAGGATTTAGCCAGGTAAAGGTGAGGGCTTTCATTTCTGGCCTCATTCTTTTATTTTTTTTTTTTTAAGTTTTTTAGAGAGAGAGGGAGAGAGAGAGAGAGAGAGAGAGAGAGAGAGAGAGAGAAAGAATTCCAGGCTCTGCACTGTCAGCGTGGAGCTCCATATGGGGTCAAACTCACAAACCATGAGATCACGACCTGAGCCCAAACCAAGAGTCAGATGCTCAACCGACTGAGCCACCCAAGTGCCCCTCTGGCCCCGTTCTTAATCGCCTCCGATTCCACACCCTCTGCAAGTCTTTCCCATCCCTGGACTATGGCCTGGGCCACGTGACTTGCTTTGGTCAAAGGAAACACGTGTTAACAGATGTGATGCAAGCAAAGGCTTCAAATGAGCTTGGCTGAGCTTGTTCTTTTGCACTTGGGCCATAGCCACCGTGTAGCTGCCTCCCCGCTAACCTCGGGCTCAGAATGAATGCGTACATGTGGAGCCGACTAAGCCCAAAGCTGACAGTAATAAGGCAAGCCCAGTGAGACCAACAGTGTTAAGCAGAGCCACCCTGCTAAGCCAGGCCTGTAGGGCCAACTTCCAGTAGACTCACAAGCCTGTAAGTGTGAATTTTAGGATGGTCTGTTATACAGAATGATTGTGGCAATAGCAACTGATACATGATGCAGTATGACAGGGTTCAGAACATACTACCCCAAGATATGGCATCTTGGTATACTATTTTAAGCTGAATAAATTTGAGGAATATGTGCAGGAAAGACTTCCTGACCCTCCCCTGAAGCAGGTCATAAAACCCTCAAGTGAGAGGTGCCCTCCCCCTACCCTAAGCAAAGGAGCACCCTTACCTCCAAAGACCAGGGACACAGAGAGGAATCTGAAAGAACAGGCCTTGCTGGTTGCCCCAGCCTTCTATTCTTGGCTCCTTCCCTTTTTTGTCCTAGCACATCTCCCAACAACTCTTACATCTTCAAATGTACTCAGCTGAATCTTGTTTTATAACAAAATGTACCATGAAAACACAGGTTTCACAGCTTCCTTGGGTCTTCGTTATTTTATGAAGGCTCCCTGCCACGTAAAACTTACATTAAATACACTGGTATGTTTTCCTCATGTTAATTTGTCTTTTGTAAAGGGCCCCCTGCTGAGAATTTAGAAGGGTAGAAGGAACCGATATGTTCTTCCCCTCGGAGTTCAAGGACATTCCAGGCAAAACAAATAAGGGACCAGGGTAGGAAATAGCAAATACTTATCAGGAATACATTAGATTATGGAATGTTTTTTGGCTTCTGCTTAAAATCCTCAAAGAATTCTCGTTGAAGCTTCTTCCTTTTTACTAAAAGTTTGGGGACAATTTAAGGCATTTGATGGGACATATATGAATTTGAAAAGAGAGACTGGGGCAAGATCGCAGAAGGCCAGTAGTCCTCACTATTAAAATCAAGGCGTGTTGAATGCCTAGGGTAGAATGTGTCCCACAGAAACTGCACTGTGGTTCTGTTAATGAAATTTGCAGTGAGTGAAAAGTCAGCTTGTTGAATGATACACACACAACCAACAGTTAATTTCACTTATCATCACGAATCTTTTTTTGAAGGAAAAAGGGTGCAAGGCCTAAATAAATCACAGTTCTGCCCTGGGTGAGAATCCTGTCATCTGAAGCATTCAGATAAAAAAAATGTGCTCCCTAAAATGTAAACAAAAATTTTATGTAATTCAATTTAAAAAAATGTTCTCTGGGGCACCTGGCTGGTTCTGTTGGTAGAGTATGTGACTCTTGATCTTGGGGTTATGAGTTCGAGCCCCATTAGAGGTTACTTAAAAGGAAACTCTTCAAAAAAAAAAAGTTCCTTAAAATCTAACTGTAAAATCATAATTAAAGGATGTAAGTCACTTAATGATATATTACTACTGCCACAGGAGGGATTTTTTTTTAAGCAGTCTAGAATGCATAAATAATTGCTTACTTCTTTCAAAGAATTACTTCTTAAAATTATACTCTTGATTTAGGAGAGTAAATATTTTGCAGTTATAACCTATCTTCTAGTTTTATTTTAACTATGAAACAGAAAAATTAGCCAGAATCTTCTTTTATGCACACTGTATAACACAGGTAAGTAAATTCAAAATGAATTCCACAGAATCAAAAAGTATTCCACTGATGCTTCCTTGGGAAAAAAACAAAACAAGTTCTACCTCGCCTCAAAAGTTCAAGGAATAGTAGTGATGAGGAAGCTTGGGGCAAGCTGAGGGCAAAATATAGGCTGACACACACTGCCCCCACCCCCCACCCCAGGGTGGAATATGTATGATATTCCCCAGACACTCCTGGCTGTCCAAGAACAAAGGAAAGGGGTTGAAGTGCTTGCCATGGTGATGTGGGAAACTAAGGCAAATGAAAAGTTTAATTCCCTTACTGCCTCTGGTCCATTGACAAGTCCTTGAGACCAGCAGAGTGACCTCCCTTTAGGAGCTCAGCTGCCTCAAGGATGACACTGTGCTGGGGGCAAAAGAGAGCCTTAGTTTAACATTATCCCAACCTCAAGGATCCTGTAAGTCAACTTCCTTTATCTCAACTGCCTCAAGATATATGCTGGCAATCATAACTCTAAGCTTATGGTCCCGATATACATCTAAAGGGTCTCATGACTGAGGTTTTATTAAATAGTAATAAATGGCATTCCCTAGCAACAGCTAGCCCCTCAAGGTCCTGGAAACCTTGCTTCCAAAATTCCATGGAGACATACTCTATCCCTGACCCCCGCCCAACCTGAGGGTGTATAATGAGTTACCTGTCACCATCCCAATGAAGCTCTTCCTGCCCATGGGTCCTCTCCACATGCTTTAATAACATCATCTTTTGCATCAAAGACATCTTCAAGAATTCTTTCTGGGTCATTGGCTCCGGACCCCATGAACCCACATTACCACCCCAAAACTTCATCAGTAGACATCCTGATCCTGCATGAGCTAAATTCATATTTTTCCTTCTAAAGGGCACACAAATAAAAACTCATATGATTCATGTTAATTATTCAACTTGAAATGCAGCATCATAACTGACTGTGATGCTGAAGGAATAATTTACACTTGCTTAATACTGTAATAAGTTCACCAAAAAAGGAAACCTTTAACACTTTTCTACTCTGAACACAACCGACTTCCAAAGAAAAGAAACAAAATATCCTTCTCATTTGTCTCTGAAAGTAGACTGGACCTTGCAATAACTCACACAGGATCTGCATCTCAAATCAGGGCCAGAGGTTTAGACTCTGTGATATATATCATGCTTGTTAATTTTTTAATACAAAAGCATTTCATCATTGGAAAGATAAAAGATTCACACAATATTTTATAAGCGTTCTGACATGAATCAGATATATTGGGACAAATAAACATTCCCTGAAAGATAAACTGGGTCTTTTGGGAAAAGGATTAACTCTTTCAATACAACAGAACACCAAAACATGAATTATTTCTCTAGAACAATGGAACCATGAAAGAAATGTGTTTTGTGTGGCACAGATGCCAAATCAAAAGGTCTACAGAAAAATGGATATTATCCTGGCAAAGAGCAAAGCATGCTAAACTTATACCTAGAATAATTCTACTTCCCTCCCAAAATCACCATATTATACAGAATTTCAACTTTGCAGAATTTCTTAACCAAGGAATTTATGTTGTTCAAACGTAACCCAAGGCTTCTAAATGAGATAATTTTCAAGCTAGGATGTATCTATAATCAGTAACTCCTTACTAATTAGATAAAGGCAGCACGGATGGAAGATGGAGACTGTGGATGAAAACACCTTGACCCTAAGTGACACTGCAACCCAGATCCATCAGATTCCATCCGTGTCCACTCAGAAAGATGAGGGGTACAGCCAAGTACTGCCCTAAGAGCTTCAAGAATGAAAGTTGGACTTTTGCAGGAGATGGAAGAAATTCTCAAAGCTCTGGGAAGTGGAATGTTTCAAAGAAGGTTCAAAGAGCACAAATCTTGGGGCACCTGGGTGGCTCGGTCAGTTGAATCCTCTCCAACTCTTGATTTGGGCTCTAGTCACGATCTCATGGTTGGTGAGTTTGAGCCCCACATTGGGCTCTGTGCTGACAGTGCAGAGCCAGCTTAGGATTCTCTCTCTCCCTCTCTCTCTCTGCCCCTTCCCCCGACCTCTCTAAATAAATATATAAATAAATAAATAAATAAATAAATAAATAAATACTTTTTGAAAAGATGATAGATCACAAATCTAATAAAATAAAAATGAAAATAGGTAAATAGTAATAACCACTCCTAGGAGACAGACAGACAAACAGACACACACACACACACACACACACACACACACACACACACACACTCTGTTAAGGTTCAGTACTAGTATATCCCAGTGTTGGCAACTTTCTCTGGTTTATCCAAACAATTTTTTCATGTAGACTATTTTCAGTATCACAGAGAACTTTTAAAACATAGGTTTCTGGGCAACGAGTCCAAAATCATTAAATCTTACCTTCTTGGGGTAAGTAGTGGGGAGGCCCAGGTATGGTTTGTTTTCTTAAACTTCCCAAATGGTTCAGCAAACCACTTTCACATTAGCATTTGGGAATCACCGCGTGAGATCTCTTCCCCTTGAGAATCATTATCTCCAACTGTACTTTTGTTTTTGGATTTCAAAAAACTATTTTATTTAAAAAAGTACAAATCAGGTTTTAGGAAGAAATAAAGTATTTCCAAACAGAAAATTTGTTAACATGTAAAATTTGTTTAAAAAAAGAAAATGTGTATTTTTATATGCATGGACTATCTCTCTAGAAGGGTAGGAAGAACTTGCTGACAACATTCATTGCCTTTTAGGAAAAGAATTAGATGAAGGACAGGGGCACATTTCACTATGTATTCTTTTGTACTTTATAAATTTTGAGCCATATTAATGTATTGCCTACTAAAAATAAAACAAAAATTTTAAATGTCAAAAAACAGAAAATACATGACGATAAAAAATAACTAGAAGACATTTTGGAGACAATTGGAGAGATCTGAATATGGACTATTTATTGCAGATGGTAGAAAATCAGTGCTGAATTTCCTGAGAAAACTATGCTACAGTTTTGTATAGTTCTCAGAAAATACAATCTGAGTATTTGGGGTTAAAGTGTCATGATGATATAACTTCCAAACAATGCGGGGGGGGGGGGGGATGGTAAATAAAATTTTATAGAGAGAGATATAAAACAAACATGGTGATGTTTTAATAATATGAGTCCAGGGAAAAGATATATGTGTGTTCATTGCATGGTTTTGTTTTTTTTTTTTAAGTTTATTTATTTATTTTGAGGGAGAGCAAGGGAGGGGCAGAGAGGGAGAGAGAGAGAGATGGGGGGTGGGGGGGAGAATCCCAAGCAGGGTCCACACTGTCAGCATGGCTGACATGGGGCTCAAACTCATGATGCTATGAAATCATTGTTTTTTGTTTTGTTTTTTTAATAATAGCTTTGTTATTTAATTCATATACAAAAAAAATACATTTGTTAAAAATTTTTTTTAACATTTATTCATGTTTAAGAGACAGAGAAAGAGCACAAGTGGGGGAAGACAGGGGGACAGGGAGACACAGAATCCAAAGCAGGCTCCAGGCTCTAAGCTGTCAGCACAGAGCCCGATGTGGGGCTCAAACCCACGAACTGTGAGATCATGTCCTGATCCGAAGTCAGATGCTTAACCAACTGAGTCGCCCAGCCATCCCAAAATACACTCTTTTAAGGTATAGGATTCAATGGTTTAATCAGAGTTGTGCAACCATCACCACTATCTAATTTTAGAAGAGTCTCATGGCCCCCAAAAGGGAACTCAATATCCATTAGCAGTCACTCCCCATTCTCACCTTCCCCTCTGACCCCTGACAACCATTTTCTGTGTCTATAAATTTGTAAGCTACATTCTGTGTCTATGACTTTGCCTATTCTGGACATTTCCTATAAGCAGAGCGATACACTATGTGATCTTTTGTGACTGGTTTCTTTCACATAGCATAATTACTCAAGATTCATCCATGTCGTAGCATGTATCAGTACTCCATTCCTTTCTACAGTTGAATAATAATACACAATGCTTCTCAAATTCCTTGGGTATTGCTTTTTGGGTAGGAAGTGAGCAATACATTACATGTAGCCAGGCTCATTTTTTTTTTTTTTTTAAAGTAGCAATTGCCTTCAAAGACAGGTTTTCCAGCTGATCAATGTCTTTAAAAAAAAAAAAAGTTGGCTACAAATAGCTTTTTGACTATCAAAAAAGTTCAAGTATGCCTTCCTCAAAAGTACAGATGCCTGTGTCCACTAAGGAAGTTAAAAACAAAACCAAAATTATGCCACAGGCACTGAAAGCAATTATAAAGGAGTTTCCAACACATGTTAAGTAATGGTTACATCGGAGAAATGAGTGGATGACTCACCAAGGTGATTACTTTGAAAGGGACATTTATTTGAATAATGGTTTGTTAAGAAGTCACATTATTTTATACACAATTCGCTCGTGTGAACTCTTTTATAAGCAGCAAAATCAGTTATAATACATCTTTTAAGGATTTCTCCACTCTTGGTCTTTGGCCATTGTTTGGAGAAGTATCCACCCGGCATGGTGTTTAAAGGCACCTAAAGAAGGCACCTAAGGTACACCTGGTGCTTAATTAATACGTATAAAATGTAAAACGACTACTTCTCCGCTTCACGGTTATTTAACGACGGGGTTTCACAAGTGTGGGGGAAAGACCTCGTCTGATGGGAGGGAGACGCTGCCATGCCTGTCCCTCCCTCCCTCCTCACCTACACTCACCTGGAGCTGTACTTCTTGAGGATGGTGTCCAAGAGGCCAACGAGCTCTTCAGCATTGATGAACTTCTGCGGGCTGAGGGTGTACATCTTCTCGTAGAAGTCTGCGATCTCCATCCGGGCCTGAACGAAGAAGCAGAGCTGCTCTGACAGGTGGGAAAGCAGTTCTTCCACGTGAGGGGCGGTCCCACCTAGTGCACCGCGGCCAGTCACCACCTTCTTAAGCTCGTTGTGCAGGGAAGTGTAGATGGTGCGGATGGAATCCTTCCTGCTGAAGAAGGACTGGCCCCCTGGTAGGCAAAAGACATTAGCATATGACAAGTAAGGAAGAGAAAGCAGGGCAAAAGCTCTCCCAGCATCCACACGGAAAGGAGTGGAGCCTACTGAGCTCAGTAAGTTATCATCAGCCGCCAATTCAAATGTTTTGCGACTCGTAATTTCACCGAGGAAGAAGAAAGCATGCCTGGTACAACTCATTAGTGTGGCAATGCACCTGTGTATGATTTCCTCACCCGTGTACCCATTCTCCCCCACGCCGGTTCAGTGAGGATTCACATTTATTTCAGAGGATAATTGACCTAGTAAGTGACATCAACCTGGATCTAAATAGCCCTCCTTCCACATAAATCTATTTAAAACAAGAAAGAATACCCGATCGGAAAACACTGTTGTTATTCCTGATAAATCAGGAAATTTTATTTCTGCGTTAGAGTTGCATTTTCCTTTGCCTTAGCTTTGAAGCCATACCAGAAAATGGAAAATACACATATGTGCATCTCCCTTACACAAGAACACAGACTACTGGGGCCCCAGGGGAAAAAAGAAAACCTTTAGTCCTTTTGTTAAAATAATCTCTATGCCTGGGGTGCCTGGGTGGCTCAGTCGGTTGACCGTCCAACTTTGGCTCGGGTCATGATCTCATGGTCCGTGAATGCGAGCCCCGCATTGGGCTCTGTGCTGACAGCTCAGAGCCTGGAGCCTGCTTCAGATTCTGTGTCTCCTTCTCTCTCTTCCCCTACCCCACTCATGCTCTGTCTCTCTCTGTCTCAAAAGTAAATAAACATTAAAAATTAAAAATTAAAAAATCTCTATGCCCAACATGGGGCTTGAACTCATGACCCCGAGATCAAGAGTCACACACTGAGCCAGCCAGGTGCCCTGAAATCTTTAGTACTCTTGACAAGGTTGACACTATAGGTTATAACAAAATAAGCACCATGCTGTGAATTACTAAGAGCAGGAAGCAATTATAAATAACTGCTGGTGGGGGCGCCTGGGTGGCGCAGTCGGTTAAGCGTCCAACTTCAGCCAGGTCACGATCTCGCAGTCCGTGAGTTTGAGCCCCGCATCAGGCTCTGGGCTGATGGCTCAGAGCCTGGAGCCTGTTTCCGATTCTGTGTCTCCCTCTCTCTCTGCTCCTCCCCCGTTCATGCTCTGTCTCTCTCTGTCCCAAAAATAAATAAACGTTGAAAAAAAAAAAAAATAACTGCTGGTGTAATTCAGGGGTTCCAAAGCAAATCACAAAGAAAAAAAAAAGACCAAATACATCCTTTTCAATAGTTAAAAAGAATCAAGTGGCACAGACAGCATTTCCTTACTTCTGTATTAATGCATGATGAGCTCTATTTCTAATAATTATAGAGCCAGCTTCAGCTTCATAGATGTTTTCTTAAGCAATTCTGCACCCCACTAAAGGGTCACAGGTAAGACATTAGGAAAATGAAAAGAAATAGGGCAAGTTTAAAACACTAATTCTCAGGAACATATAAAAACCTCAGAAATGGGTGACAGTTTAAATTTTCTATTGATACACACAAAATAGTTTAATGAAGAAATTTATCACTATTCTAAACATATCAATTAGGAGTGAAAATTATGTATCAAGGGATTTGTAAACTATCCCCTTAATAAATGAAACATCTCACAATGCTGTTTTTAGTTTAGGGCCCCATTTATGTTTCAAGAAATGAGTCTTACATCCCTTCCTACTACTGTGACCACCTTGTCCCAGTTTTTCCATGACTTTCCAAGTCTTGGCACTCAAGGTCTGGCTTCTCGGAAAACCCTTAGTCCCATGTCCTGGGAACCCCGTCAGCCCTGGGCAAACCCAGAAGTTTTGTCACCTTCCTACTATTCCATAAACTAGTAATACTTAAAAAATGTTTTCTTCAATATACCGCCTAAACAAACTGACTAGCATTCAAATCATTCCTCCTGCTAATAGCGGCAAAAACTATGCGGTACAGGTGGATTGACCCCAGCCTAACATCCCACACAGGACTGTACCCTGAAGGGTCTGCCTTCCTTCCCTGCCTGTATTCAGTCTAACTTGGCAGATTTTGTGATGCGACAGTATGGAATAAATAGACCTCTGTGTCCAAGTTCAGGAAAAAAATCTCCTAGCTGAGGAAGGCAATAGAGTACCAAGCAAAATCCCTGGGCTGACTCAGTCAGTGGAGTGTGTGACTCTTGATCTCAGGATTGTGAGTCCAAGTCCCATGTAGGGTGTACAGATTACTTTTTTTTTTTTTTTAATTTTTTTTTTCAACGTTTTTTATTTATTTTTGGGACAGAGAGAGACAGAGCATGAACGGGGGAGGGGCAGAGAGAGAGGGAGACACAGAATCGGAAACAGGCTCCAGGCTCCGAGCCATCAGCCCAGAGCCCGACGCGGGGCTCGAACTCACGGACCGCGAGATCGTGACCTGGCTGAAGTCGGACGCTTAACCGACTGCGCCACCCAGGCGCCCCTGTACAGATTACTTAAAAACAAAATCTTTTAAAAAAAAAAATCTAAAAGCTCTGGAAGTCTGACTTAGTTCCAACTTTCAGCTTCCGAATTTATAAGCTGTGTGATGTGCAAATGACTTAGCCACTCTGAGCCTTCGTTGTTGTTTTTTAACACGCAGCTAGTAACAGAGTTGCTAAGAAGACAAAATGAAATAACATTTGGTATGTAATGTGCCTGGAGCAAAGCACATATTCCACAACCATAATCCCCTTCCCTTCCATTCATACCTGATATAAGAAAACTGTAACCACTATCTAAGTGAGCTTCTAAAACTCTATGGTAAATTGGGAGCTTCACGTACTGTAAAAAAGAATAGCATCTATTTGAAAGATAGCTAGGTGATTTCAACTGTACTCACCTCCGCTGTTAAACAGCGTGGCCTTGGTGAAAAAGGGATACCTTCCTTTGTCAGATTACCCTTATTTGAGGGAGTGGAAACACCACATAAATACAAAAATACTGTGAAAAGCTTATCAATAAACACCATCACTAATATGTAAAACCAAGGGACACTATAAGGAAGGGAGAGACCACCAATGCATTTCTTTTAAACAGGTCTCTGTTCTCCAATCTCTCAGGAGCACAATCCTATTGTTGACTATCCTGGTAAGGAATATCCAGTGGGGACGGGCCTTCCTTCATACTGGGAAACAAGGAATCAGAGACATCAGACACCTTCCTCTTTTCAATTTTTTGAATTTACAAAATACAGTTATTTTGAATTATTTCTAGAAGGCTCTATGTATTGAATCCTCATTATTTCTCAAGATTTCAGTGGTCCATCTCACATGATAAAATTTCACATAACAAATATATTAAAGGAGTATGTAAAATATCTAATTGAGTATTTTGTTCCACAGCTTCTTGTTAATAATAATTTGTAAACATCAGTTCTCAAGTTAAGGCATTTTCTACCATGCTAAATTCCAACAGCCAGAGGTTGAGGAAACCCTCTCGTAATGAAACCAAAGGGAGAAAAGTATGACCTAAAATCCTCCAAAGGCATTGAGATGGCATATTTTAAGCCATCCCCAAACAGGTATATTCTCCCCTCAAAGGAAAGAGAAAGCTCCAGGATAAGGAAGGACTCCACCCAAAGTTTTTCAGAACTGAGCCAATACAGGAACAGAAGGCTCCCTGTCGGGCCTGTCCTTTGCCTATAGTGTTTGCTGACATGTGCATGAATAAACAGGATTCTCTGCGAAGGTCTCTGATGAACACTAGTCGTGAGAGTGAAGTCAAAAAGACTCACTTTTTTGAACCATGTTTTAAATGTTTAAAAATACACATAAAACTTTTTTGTTTTGCTTTTTAAAGAAAACCATACAAACATTCTAATTAGCAAAGTATTTGAGAAACATGGGAATGTCTAAGTGGCAACACAAAAATTTTCCAAGGTTTTAAGAAAATGGAGTCAACAGAATAATCACAAAATCATATTGTAAGCACGTTATCACAAACACTCTCAGTATCAAAAAACCGTAAGATATCTGCAAAGTTAAAATTTTAAATCGGGAACCTACAATTACTACACATGGGTATAAGTTATGAGGCATTGAGGTTAAACATGCCATTTTCAGAACATTTACTCAGAAGTGACAGATCGCCTGGGAGTCTGAACCATGCCAGGGCACGTTTCATAGTGTAAATTGCTCCTGGGTCGGTTTCAAGGTGCAGCCTTCAGGTTCATGCATGCAAGCTGGGCGTCCGTGCAGAACTAGTCACTTTACATAATAAGGGCCATTGCAAAGAACCAAGTCAGGGACAGTGATGATCTCACACATGCTCTTACACACAGGCAGCTAGTTCTGTTTACCAAAAACCAACCAGACACATACAACTTAAACTAGAATAACAGATTTTTAAGCTGGGGTCCATAAATAGGCTTTAGGAAATCCACTGAACCCTCTCAGATTATATGCAAAATTGTATTACACATATATTTTCCATATACAAGTCCATGGGTTTTATCAAATTCTCATACATGAGCTTTAAAAAGAATCATGGCACTGGGGTCAATTATCATTCTTCATGAAGTGGGGGAATCTAAAAATAACGAAAACTGCCAGAAAATTACCCACTTTCAATTTTACAGCCAGAATCCTCTGCATTTCTAAATACAGTTGACCTTTGAACAGAGCTGGGGGTGACAGAAGAGGGTGTTGGGGTGCTGACCTCCCCCAACACAGTCGAAAATCCAAGTATACCTTTTGACTCCCCAAAAACTTAATTACTAATAGGTTATTATTGACTGGAGGCCTTACTGATAACATAAACAGTAGATTAACACATTTTGTATGTTATATTTGTACATCTATTTGTACGTATATATATTGTGTATATATATATATACAGTATTATGTATTGTATTATAATAAACTAGAGAAGAGACAATGTTAAGAAAATCATAAAGGATGAGAAAATACATTTACTGTACTGTATTTATGGAAAAAATCCGTGTATTAGTGGACCCAGGCAGTTCAAGCCCCTAATGCTCAAGGGTCAACTGTATATACAAGGTAGATTTAAAGTAGAATACATATGCCAATTTTTTATAAATCACATGGATAAGAACACAATCTGACACTTCAAAAGCAGGTATTCCAGTTTGAGATCTGTCAACTACCTACACCAGTGAGCACAATCTGCCAATCTGTAGAAAGGGGAATAATAATACTGCAACATCAACTGCAAATTTGTGAGAAGTACCACTGTAAAAAGGGGTGGAAAAAACACAGAAGGTGAATCTATCTGACCAGTTTTTGCCAATACGTCAACATACTAAATAACAAGTCATTACCTGAACAGCTAAGGCAGAAGTTAAGATCTGAGAAAGCCCTACCCCTTGGGTGTTTACTGACAGCAGTATGTACATGGCCACTTTCAGGAAATGTAAGGAAACTAGGGGTTAACAATCAAAATGGAATCTGCACTCAATTTTACCTTTCTATTCTACATTGTATATACGTGTTCTTCACTCATACCCAACCCAGTGCTTTCTGATAATGAAAGGGTGTAAACATAGGCCACAATACTAACACAACTTTGAAAGCTCTGGGATTTAGAGTATTTATTGCTGATAATTGTAAGCCGTCATATTTTGTATGCATAGCCTTTGGCTTTCACATATTTTATGTCCTCCTGATCTACTCATACTAATTGTTTCTATAGTGAAAATCAGTTGCTCTTGCATCTTATTTTCAGGGGCAAGATTTATGACGGAGTAAGAGTGTTTACCATTTCCCCCGTAAGTCCCCTCTTGCTACTGTTAGGCATATTTCTTGCCTTTCCTGTCCAGTATTCATTTCCTCATTCATTAAATATTTATTGAGAGCCTAGGAAGAGGGGGTAGGACTCATTCTGCAACTCGCAGGGGCCTTAACCTTAAGAGGCCGGATAAAAGTGTTCATTAATTATAACTAGGTTGTGTTGGCAAGTTTTGCTCCTCTGGCCACAGTGTCACTGATCAGAAGAGTGAAGACATACAGTTTGCTTAACTTCTCATTTACGGCACCAATCCATGCACTGAGCAAAATGGATACACCCATCGGTTTGTGGCACAGCCCTGCAAAGAGCATCCACCCGGGTGGCCAATCTAACAGCAGCAGAGGCCAGTGGGCGGGGTTTGTGGAAGCCGAGGGAAGGAAGGGAACGGTGGGAGAATTGGGAGTGCCAAGTTGAGCCTGAGGCTAGAAGTGACAGAGACAGGGAACCCAAGCCACTGCCGATCGGGGAATAGACCCCCTTTCCTTCCTCCTCAAAGGGCACGGGGGGCGGGGCGGAGGTACCTAGTTTTTGCCCCAGGTAGGTGAGGCTGTGATAGACCTTCTCGGCCGCGGCCAGGTGGGCCAAGGCCGCCAGCAGCGACAGCCAGCTGCCCCCCGCGCTCTTGTTGGCCTCTCGCTCCTTGTCCACATTGTCCTTGGCCTTGTCGTAAGAGAAGATACCCAGGTGAGAGAAGAACGTCTCCAGCACCGCCTGTTCCACCGGGACCGGGGCGGCCAGCGGGATAGACTCCCCCATGCGAGCTGCGATCCAGCTCCACCCACGTGGCTCTCCTCTCCCTCGCACTTCCGGGTTCTCAGGGAACGTGCGCACAAGCGTGCGTGCGCGCGAACGCCGCAAGCGGCGAGCTCGTGAGCGCGCTGCCGCCTGGACCGCGCTTGGGCCTTAGAGAGGACACCAGTAAGGGCCAAGGAAGGAGGGAAGTGGCCCGTCTTCAGCTCCTGAGCAACTTCGGCGCTTCGTTTCCCGTACTGCTGACTATTCGGATCTTTAGGGCAGAACACGAGACGGTCAACTCGCTGCTCCGCGGACCTGACTGCGTTCTGAGGTGAGCTGAGAGGCCCCTCCCTGTGAGACTGCGTCAGTGCTGGTGACGTCACGCTGACTTGACGTCCGTAGTTCTTGGTCTTAACATCTGGCCTGGGCTCGCCTGGGGCCTGAGGGCGGGGCGCGAAGATGAGGCTAGTGGCTCGAACTGTTCTCTCTCACAAGGAGTCAGTTCTCATGCCTTTTAAACCAACGCAAGTACGTGGCTTATAGTACCTGATACCGGTAAAGGTTTGTATCTTATCCCCCTGTTTCATTTTCACCCAGTCGCACACTTTGCAATAATTCGCACCTGTATCCTGCACAAGGCATCTCAGGTTCGCGCGAAGGGAACAGCTTCCAAGCAGAGCTCTGCAGCTTGCCCATGCTACCCAATCTACGTTAGGCTTCCTTCAAAAGGTCTTCCAGGAAGGATAAGTTTTTTTTTAATTTTTTTTTAACGTTTATTCATTTTTGAGACAGAGAGAGACAGAGCATGAATGGGGGAAGGTCAGAGAGAGAGGGAGACACAGAATCTGAAACAGGCTCCAGGCTCTGAGCTGTCAGCACAGAGCCTGACGCGGGGCTCGAACTCACGGACGGGGAGATCATGCCCTGAGCCGAAGTCGGACGCCCAACCGACTGAGCCACCCAGGCGCCCCCAGGAAGGATAAATTAATGAAACTTCTGTTGAAGGTTCTGAACTGATGCCCTGTTGCATTCAGATAATTGCAAATTCCTTGACATTTAAGAAACACTGTAAACCCACGGGCGCCTGGGTGGCTTAGTCGGCTGGACATCCCACATCAGCTCAGGTCATGATCACCCGGTTGTGGGCTGGAGCCCCGCCTCAGGTTCTGTGCTGACAGCTCAGAGCCTGGAGTCTGCTTCAGATTCTCGGTCTCCCTGTCTGTCTACCCTCACCCTCTCTCTCTCTGCCCTTACCCTGCTCTCGAGCTCTCCCTCTCTCTCTGTCTCAAAAATAAATAAACATTAAAAAAAAAATAAAAGAAACACCATAAACCCAGCTTATAGGTATGTCCACTACTCTGAAATTATGCCCACTACTTGCTCAGTTAGTTTTTTCCTTTCTTCCCTGTACATGATTATTTTACACTAGTCACACTGTTGAATCACGCGTATTCATATGCCTCTTTGACCTCAGTGGTGAACTCCCCGAGTCAGAATCTAACGTTCACTCACCTTTATAATTGTTTCATAATGGATAGTACAGTGATATTTGTTGAAATGAGGGAATTGTCTGTTTTCATTTTTTTTTTTTGTCAAACTAGATCTGTTTTGCTATCACCACCTTTTCATGCAAATCCAACAGTTTAGTTTTTTTTTTTTAATTTTTTTTCAACGTTTTTTATTTATTTTTGGGACAGAGAGAGACAGAGCATGAACGGGGGAGTGGCAGAGAGAGAGGGAGACACAGAATCGGAAACAGGCTCCAGGCTCTGAGCCATCAGCCCAGAGCCTGATGCAGGGCTCGAACTCACGGACCGCGAGATCGTGACCTGGCTGAAGTCGGACGCTTAACCGACTGCGCCACCCAGGCGCCCCACCAACAGTTTAGTTTTAATGAATATATAGTGCGCCTGTTCCCTGCTCTCAAGAATATAGTTGGATACAATCAGCCATGTTAACTGCGATACAGGGCAGAATTTTATGTGTTATAAAGGTGAAAAAGGAGGCAGCAGTCATATCTTTTGGGAAGAATCAGGGAGGCTTCCAGGAGGAGAATGTGATGGTTCTTGATGAATGAGTAGAAGTTAGTAATCAAAAAAAGTGTAATACTAACACCAAAACCAACAGACAGTGAAAGAGGGTCATGAAGCTCACAAACATACCCAAGTAATATAAGAATTCCTAAGATAATAAAGGTGGCATCATAAATCAGTAGGGGAAAGGAAAACTTACTCAATTGATAGTGAAGGAGACATGATTGTGACGGGGAAAAAAAAAAGCACAAAACAAAAACTCCTGTGTCCTGCAACAAAAAATAACAGGGGCACCTGGGTGGCTCAGTCGGTTAAGCGTCCCACTTCAGCTGAGGTCATGATCTCATGGTTTGTGGGTTCAAGCCCCACATTGGGCTCTTTGCTGTCAGCGCTGAACCCCCTTTGGATCCTGTCTTCCTCACTCTCTGCCCCTCCCCCACTCATGCACACGCTCTTTCAAAAATAAATAAAACATCAAAAAAATAACTACAGAGGTACCTGAGTGGCTCAGTCAGTTGAGCATCTGACTCTTGGTTTCCACCCAGGTCATGATCTCGTGGTTTGTGTGTGTGAGTCTACACTGGGCTCCGTGCTGGCAGTGTGGACCTGCTTGGTTTCCTCTCTGCCTCCTCTCTCTCTTGTGTGCCCTCTCTCTCAAAAATAAATAAATAAACTTAAAAAAATAATAACTACATGTGTAAAAAACAAAACCATAAACAAACTAGAATACAAATGCAAGTGAAGATGTAATTGACTTAGGAATAGGAAAGAGCCTTTTAATTATAGAAGAATTGGAGGAAATTACAAAGGAAGAGATTGACTTGACAATAAAAATGTTAAGAAAACACAATGCCAACATTGTAACATATGTCAGACAAAAATTTAATATGCTCAACATTTTAAGATGTAGTAATCATAGAAATGCAGATTGAACTATTCAATTTTCCCCTATCAGGTTTTGTTTTTGTTTTTGTTTTTTTTTAATTCTTAAGTGCTGATAATCATGCAGTGAGTTTGTGTTTCTACATTGCAGATGGGAATGTAACTTGGTATGACCTTCTGGAAAACATTTGGCAGTATACATTAAGGTTAAATGAGAATATATGTACAGTGTCTAGGACAGTGTCTGTGATGAGCTCATGCTTAATAGGTGTTAGTAATATCTATCATTATTTTTACTGTTGTTATCAACAGCATCATCATACCTTTTCATCAGCAAAGCACCTAGTATAATACCTTGAACTTAATGGATATTTGCTGAACATTTGATTGGGCTAATTCTCTTTGTCTCATAAGAATTTTTATAGGAAAAGATAGTCAATGACATGTCAACCTGTTAAAACATTAAAATTATAAAGCAAGAAGTTACCTTGAATGATCGTATGGTTCAGCCTATAAACAGGATACCTTGTACAGTAGTGATAAATGTTTGTTATTGATGATACGTTAGCTATCTTTTGCTGCATATCAAATAACCCCAAACTACACCTTCAGGGCACTGGGCTGGCTAAGTTGGTAGAGCATGTGACTTTTGATGTTGGGGTGGTGAGTTCAAGCCCCACGCTGGGGTAGAGTTTACTTTTTAAAAAAAGTATTTGGAGAGCCTGGCTGGCTCAGTCAGTAGAGCATGCAACTCTCCATCTCAAGGTTGTGAGTGTAAGCCCCTGTTGGGCATAGAGATTACTTTAAGAGAAAAAAAAAAAAAAACCAGGGGTGCCTGGGTTGCTCATGATTTTGGCTTAGGTCGTGGTCTCATTGTTCATGGGTTCGAGCCTTGCACCAGACTCCACATGGAGCTTGCTTGGGATTCTCTTTCTCCCTCTTTCTCTGCCCCTCCCCCAGCCCCTCTCTCTCTCTCTCTCTCTCTCTCTCTCTCTCTCAAAATAAATACACTTAAAAATAATAAAACAAACCCAAAATGTTGTGGCTTAAAACAGTAAAAGTCCTGTATTAAATCTCCCAATTTCTGAGTCAGGAACTCAGGAACGGTTCAGCTGGGCATTTCTGTTTCAGTCTCAGACTCAGAAGGTTGAAGTCAGATGTTGTTGGCTAGGGCTGTGGTCATCTGAAGATTTATTTGGAGCTGGAGAATCCACTTCCAAGGTGATTCTCTCACATGTCTGAGAAGTTGGCTTCGTCTGTTGGCCACAGGGGCTTTTCCGCAGGATAGCTTGAGTGTTCTCACAGCGTGGCAACTGGCTTATTCCGGAGGAAATGATGATCTGAAAGACCAAAGCAGAAGCTGCAGTGCCTTTTATGACATAGCCTTGACCATGTTCAGGGCCAGTCTTGATTGAATTTGGGCAGGAGAGTAATGAAGTGCATGAATGCTAGGAAAGAAGGATCAGTAGAGGCTACCCCGGAGGCTGGCTCCCACAGGTGAGGATGACATTTTCAGCTGGAGAATTGTCTATCTTCTTAAAAATGTCTCAGGATGGAAGCCGTTAAAAGTGCTTCTTTGTAGTATTGCTCAAGAAGTTGTTTCTTAATTTCAGCCGTGATCTCTCCTATTAAGTCTAGGAAAACAGTTGTGTTCAAGACTATTGATTTAATACTGCTCTTTACAGCTTGAAAATTTCCCTACTGACAGTACCAGTGACAAAACCATTTTAGTGACAACAACCCTTTGGGGGGCAAAAGACCATTAAGAACAGGCAAGGTGATGATTCATTCATTTAGTCAAGCATCCATTTTTGTCACTGATTTGATACAGTGGACTGTGTTTTATGTGTGGCCAATAGACACATAAAGTAACATACACCAGGGCACCTGGGTGGCTCAGTCAGTTAAGCATCTGATTCTTGGTTTCCGCTCAGGTCATGATCTCAGGTTTGTGAGATCGAACCCTGAATCAGGCTCTGTGCTAACAGCATGAAGCCTGTTTGGGATTCTCTCTCTCTCTCTCTCTCTCTCTCTCTCTCTCTCTCTCTCTGCCCCTCCCTCTCTCATTCTCGCATTCTCTTTTTCTTTCAAAATAAATAAATAAAATACATTAAAAAATAAAGTAACATATACCAAAAATAATTTTACAACTTAATGATTATGCCAGTTAATTATCACTCGTTTTAAATCATTTGGACTCACTTCACTTTTGCTGTTCTATTTTATTGACATAATATTGACATAATAATAAAACTCATTGATTTAGCACTTACTGTGTGCCAGGTGCTTTACGTATCACTAATATTCCAACAAACCTTCAAAGGTGTAGTTATCACCATTTTATTGTGGAGTAATTAAGTAATATGTCCAAAGTACACAGCCAGTAAGTGGCAAGGCTGAAATGCAAGCCAAAATCTGTGTCTCTTTCCTTTCTCAAGCATGGCTGCTGTTAGGCAGTTATCCCCATACGCATAAGCCTCCCACCTGAGATGTGAGAGACTTCCACATTGTTATTCAGGCATTCTCAAATTGTTTCTGTAGGTGTCTCCTGTACTATATTGACAATGTAGTTGAAAGATATGATTTCAGGGGCATCTCATGGCTCAATCGGTTAAGCGTCTGACTCTTGATTTCTGCTCAGGTTATGATCTTGTGATTCATGTGTTCAAGCCCTGCCTCGAGGTCTGGGTTGATGGCATGGAGTCTGTTTGGGATTCTTTGTCTCCCTTTTTCTCTGCCCCTCCCCTGCTCACGCTCATGTGTGCATGCGCATGCACTTTCTCTCTCTCTCTCTCTCTCTCTCTCTCTCTCTCAAAAATAAGTAAACATTTTTTTTAAAGGAAAAAAGATGTGATTTAAGTGAGAAGTCTTTTTTGGCTTACCAAGAGGAACCAGATATTTCATATAGAACAACCTCTCATTTTCTTTTCAGATTATTTACTAAAAAATTTCAGACAATTAGCGATACATTATATAGCTCTTTAGCATCTAACTTTCAACTAAATTACCTTCTCTGTTGTATATAAAAAAAAAAGTCTGAACAGGGGCGCCTGCCTGGCTCAGTCGGTAGAGCATGTGACTGACTCTTGATCTTGGGATTATGAGTTCAGGCCCCATGCTGGGTGTAGAGTATACTTAAAAAAAGAAAAGAAAAGAAAAAAACACTTTTTTTTTTTTTACACTTAATTAACTCTTCCCATTTTGTTTTTCTACACTTCTAAATATAATGTGATTCTGAAATCAAGATTAGGAGATTATACAGGGTGATGAATTGAGGGAACTCATCCAAGCTTAAAGAGAGAAAGAATAGTTTAGATCTGTTCTCTAAATAACCATTGATTAATATTGGTATAGAACTGCATTGTCCAATATTTGGTAGCCACTAGCAATATGTGGCTATTTACATTTAAATGACTTGAAACTAAATAAAATTTGAAATTTGGTTCTTCATTTGCACTAGCCACATTTCAAATGCTCAGTAGCCAACCATGGCTAGTGGCTGTTGGATGACACTAATACCAAAATTTGTATTATTACAAAAAAGTTCTATGGGACAATGCTAGGAAGAAGCAATATCAGAAGAAGGAATTTCACAGATAAAACAAAATAAGCCAAAATGAACAGCAAAGTCTATTATTATTTTAATCCTACTTCATACTTTTTTTCTTGACAATATTCGCATTTATGCTTTCTCTTCATAGTGTTTTATATGTATATACTTCTTTTTAAAAAAAAAATTTTTTTTTAACCTTTATTTATTTTTGAGACAGAGAGAGACAGAGCATGAACGGGGGAGGCTCAGAGAGAGGGAGACACAGAATCTGAAACAAGCTCCAGGCTCTGAGCTGTCAGCACAGAGCTCGACGCGGGGCTCGAACTCACGGACCGTGAGATCATGACCTGAGCCGAAGTCGGACGCTTAACTGACTGAGCCACCCAGGCGCCCCTATATGTATATACTTCTAAATAAGAAATAAGTACAACTAAACTTATGGAATACTTAATAAATTCCAGGAATTGTGCAAAGTGCTTTACATGAATTAAGTCATTTTTAATTCTTACGGCAATACTCTGTTGTGGAAAATTTGGAAACTATTTAAAAAAGAGAGAAAGCCGAGCTCAATCCCCAAACCCGGAGATAATCAGGGTTCACATTTCTAGTGGATGCTGTGTGGTATGCTGCCCAGATCCCAAGCTGTAGCTGCCAGGGGTGTCGGCTGCTAATGACTCACGGTGGCTTCTCTCCAAAATTGCCTTCTGTGAAGGAAACCGCCTCATCCTGGGTTACAGTCTGTCCCTGGGGGCGACTCAGATCCAAGGACTGGTCAGTTGTGAGGTACAAGGCAGAGTCCCTCAATTGTAACAATCTGGGACATTCAACTTTTGAATTCCCCATGGGACCCGCCAGTTAAAGCCTCTGTGGCAAGTGCCCTGCAGGTCACCTCCCTCTGCCCCGTCCTGCCTCCCTCAGAGGTGCTGTTCCTGAAAGCACTCTGGAGTAAAATCAAGCACCTGCATGCACCTCCCTGCCTCAGTCTGTTTCCTAGAAAACCCAACCTAAGTCAGCATTTTCAGAACGTGAGTTCCGGGTTTTTTGTATATAACTGTTCAAGTTTTTTAAATCTGTCAAAACTTTTTTCACCCCAACAAATTTGATGATTTCTTATCGAGTGTTTTGTATGTTCGTTTATTAGTTGATAACATTTCTAGGAATAATTTTGCATGTACTTAAGTATGTTTCTGTACCACAGTTTTTAACAGTCTCCTGGGATTCATCTGGCACATCATACTCCATTAATCTTGTAATCTCAGATGTTTTGGTATTTCCTGGTTTTCACTGTGACAGACCCTAGAACTCAACAGACCAACACCCATTCCCAGTTTTCCTCTTACTTGCCTGCCTATAGGATAGGAAAACCAAATATTCCCAAATGTTCTGTTTTCTTCACCTTACCGAAGATTACTGAGGTTGAGGGAGAAATTCCAGAAAAGGGAGGCATACATGTATTGCCTTCCAAATAAAATGAGACAGTCAAAACTGGTATTTGTTGTCTATTCTTTCTGCTTTGTGAGCCAGGGGAAGTCTAGAGCTGTAGTAGCCATCTTTCATCCCTGAAGGGAAAGTCAAGAAAATTCAAGGCTTTTGACTTTGAGAAAATTCAGCATTTAAACCAATGCCAGCAATGACCTATCTCTGGATTTCTTGTCATGAGGAGAAAGATAACTTTTTTTTAAGCTACTTGTGTTTGGATTTTCTGTAATTTACAGCTAAAATCATTTATAAATGTCACTGATCCTGGAGTGCATGGGTGGCTCAGTCAGTTGAGCATCTGACTCTTGATTTCAGCTCAGGTCATGATCTCAGCCAGGGTCATGAGATCGAGCCCCGCATGGGTCTCTGTGTTCAGTGTGGATGGAGCCTGCTTAAGATTCTCTCTCTCTCTCTCTCTCTCTCTCTCTCTCTCTCTGTCTCTGTCTCTTTCTCTTTCCCTTTCTCTTTCCCTTTCTCCCTCTGCCCTTCTCCTCTGCTCATATGCTCTCTCTCCAAAATTAAAAAAAAGTAAACTGTTCTTGACATTTGTGATTAGAGGTAATGCAGTGATGAACATTGTATGTAAAAACCTGAATAGCAACAACTTAACATAAAAATCAGGGAGGAAGAGAATTAGGATCCTGCGTTTACAACATTTCTTCTTCTTGACCCTATGCAGCTCTGTGCTTAACCTTCCCACTTTCTTTTTCTTGTGGAGACCAGAGAAATAGCACACATAAGTCTTCTCAAATTTTTCCAAAAAACAATAGTAGTTGGAAGGGGAAATAGGCCTTTTATACATGAGAAACTTATCTCTCCAAAGAAGATATTTTGGCAAATGCACCATGCCATGGTGTCATATCCACTAATACAGAATCGGCAGGGCTTTTTGGAGCATGTACTGTGTGAACTGGCATGCATTTTAGATTGTCAAGAAGTAACTCTCCATATATTTGACTGGAAATCATTAGTATCTCCAGAGTTAGGATATTTTATT
Source organism: Puma concolor (assembly GCF_028749965.1). NCBI lineage: Eukaryota > Metazoa > Chordata > Mammalia > Carnivora > Felidae > Puma > Puma concolor. The sequence goes on along the minus strand of NC_141673.1, from coordinate 52,937,630 downwards.
CTCTCAGAATGAACATGGAGAATCAGAGAAGCTGAACTGAACTACCATTTGAAGTAAAAAGAGCAGTGTTAAATTGCAAACTAGATAACGAAATTGTATTTGAGTTTGATCCCAGCTTTCTAGTGACAGGTACTTGACAACGTGAAACCCGAATCTGGTAAGTCTACCTCCATGACTGCTTCTTACTCACCCGGTCTCGAGACTGTTTCTAATTCTGCAGCCCCAGAAACCCTCAGGTTGTCTGGTTCTGGTTCAAAGTGAAGGCATGGGGATGCTTTTTGATAGCATAGTGAGAGTGTCTTAAGTTAGAGACGTTCTGGCTCATTCCTCCTAGTGTCTTTAGGATGGGAGATAGCTCCAGATCTGGCCAGACTGCTTGCCAGTTTGCTCCAGACTACACTGCCATTCACGGGCACAGACTAAAACTGAACTAGCATGAGTGATAAAGTGAAAAAGCAGCCTAAAGAAATCATATATCTGATAGGAGCTTAATACCTAGATTATATATAAAGAACTCCTATAGCACAGCAACAAAAAACATATATCCCAATTTTATTTTTTCCTTTTATTTTTATTTATTTTTAATTTTAGGTAGGACCCATGCCCAATGTGGGGCTTGAACTCATGACTCTGAGATCAAGAGTTGCATGCTCTACTGACTGAACCAGCCAGGCACCCCCATATATCCCAACTTTAAAATGGGCAAAGAAGATATACAAATGATCAACAAGTATATGAAACAATGCTTGACATCACATCATTAATCATTAGGGAAGTGCAAATCAGAACCACTATGAAATGTCACCTCATACTCATTAGGATAGCTATAATCAAAACACCAGAAAATAGTAAGTGTCAACAAGGATGGGGAGAAATTGGAACCCTTTTGCACTATTGGTAGGAATGTAAAGTAGTACAGCTGCTATGGAAAACAGTGTGGGGGTTCCTCAAAAAAGTTAAAAATTAGAGGGACGCCTGGGTGGCTCAGTCGGTTAAGCGTCCAACTTCAGCTCAGGTCATGGTCTCATGGTTCATGAGTTCAAGCCCTGCATCGGTCTCTGTGCTGACAGCTCAGAGCCTGGAGCCTGCTTCAGATTCTATGTCTCCCTCTCTCTCTACCCCTCCCCTGCTCACTCTCTCTCTCTCACTCTCTCTCTCTCCCGCTCAAAAAATAAATAAACATTAAAAAATATTTTTTTAAGTTAAAAATTAGAATTACCATATGATCCAGCAATCCCACTTCTGGGTGTATATCCAAAAGAATTGAAAGCAATTGAAGAGATATTTACATACCTATGTTTATAACAGCATTATTCACAATAGCCAAGAAGTAGGAGCAACCCAAATGTCATAAACAGAGGAATGGATAAACAAAATGTGGCACAGACATACAACGGAATATTATTCAGCCTTACAATGGAAATAAGGAAATCCTGTCATATGCTACAGCATGGATTTTGAGGACATTATGTTAGGCGAAATGAGCTAGTCACAAAAAATTAAATACTGTATGATTCCATTTATATGAGGTATCAAGAGTAGTTAAATTTATAGAGATAGAGAGTAGAATGGTGGTTGCCAGAGACAAGAGGGGAGAGGGAGAGGGAATGAGGAATTACTATTTAAGAAGTGTAGGGTTTCAGTTTTGCCAAAATGAAAATGTTCTGGAGATCGCTGCAGTGTGAATATACTTAGCCCTGGAGAAGGGAAGGGGGAGGAAGGCGAGGTGAAGATCATAAGTGCCCACAAAGCTTAAAATATTTAGGGGCGCCTGGGTGGCGCAGTCGGTTAAGCGTCCGACTTCAGCCAGGTCACCATCTCGCGGTCCATGAGTTCGAGCCCCGCGTCAGGCTCTGGGCTGATGGCTCAGAGCCTGGAGCCTGTTTCTGATTCTGTGTCTTCCTCTCTCTCTCTGCCCCTCCCCCGTTCATGCTCTGTCTCTCTCTGTCCCAAAAATAAATAAATGTTGAAAAAAAAAATTAAAAAAAAAATATTTACTGTCTGGGCCCTTTACAGAAGTTTACTAACCCCACAAACCGTATTATTCATGGCCCATTTCACAGTTTTTGTATTTTCTTGGTGTATTAGGTGCAAGAAGTAGGAACCACTCACACCATTTTGAGCAAAAAGGGATTTAATACAGGGAGTCAGGAGTTTAGCAAATCATTGGCAAGGGTGGTTGGGTCACCGGGGGTCTCCAGGAGTGATTCCTAGCACAAGACTGCTATTCTGGCCTACTGGGAGAGCCGATACCTCTGCAACCATCAGAGAGGTGGCCGTCAGTGGACTCCGTGGGTACTGTAGAGTTCAAAGACCTGTCACCGTAGCTGTGATCTGAGGATCAGGAAGCACTGCTTCCCCTGTGACAACCTCTCAACACCCACAGAGTTGGCACCTGGACACTGAACTAATGCTGAGGAAAGCCCAGTGGGTGCACAGATGAAACAAACAGGTGTTCTGTTGCAGCAGCAACAAAGCGAATGACTCCAGCCCCAGATCCACCTTCCAAGTGCTTCTGACTGGCAAAAGCAGAACCCTAACTGCAGGGAGATGAGGGGAAACGTGGTTTTTCCTTCTTTAGCCCCTGCAGGATCAGAAAGCACACTAGGGGTTTGGAGTGGATGCCGAGAGCCAGCCGAGGGCACCCACCACAGCTGGTCTGTGGCTTCAGTCTCTTTCCAACCCTTCTCACTTTGGCCAACTCCTTATCCTTTTATCTGAGAAACCTCCTCTGATGCTCCCTTCCCTACCTCCTCCCTTCCTAGATAGGATGTCCTTCCGTGAGCTCCCATAGCTCTAAGCTCTGGCTCAGCCATGTACGTACCACTCCGTATGATAACAGCCTGGTTCCTTCCTCCACTAGATTGCAGGCTCCTTGAAAGCACAAACTCAGTCTTATTAACATGTAGGTAATTGGTGTATATTTGTTGAGAATAATAGTTACCATAATATAACATCAGAAATAGCGTCTCTTCTCCTGTTTTTGTTGTTCCATACTCTTGTGTGCTGGTATCTGTACACAGTGCATGCTCAGTAAATATTAACTTCCTGGTCGGAGCAAAGAGAAACTCCACCAATGCTCTATATGTGTGTATTCTAATTTGACTCTGTCTTCTTACATAGGTTAGTAATACTGTGGAACAGCTAATGTTTGAACATTTTCAACATATGTGTACATGTACATACACTCGTGAGTATATATATAATCCCCGCAACTATTCTATTAGGTAGACGCTAATAGCGTCTACTATTTTTATTCCCATTTTATAGATGAAGAAACCGGGGCTTAGATAGGTAAATATGTTATCTATAGTCACACCTAGTGACAGAGCTGAGACTCACATCAGGGTCTAATATCAAAATCTGTACTTTTAGCCACAATGACGATGATGTTGATTGTGATGACAGCTGTGGTTCCAGACATTGTGCTCGGCATTTTACATGTGTTTTCTTAAGCAATATATTTCCTTGCAAAGAATTGATGCTTAATGGTTGTTACATGTGGTAAGGTAGATAAACCTCTTGATTATCTGTGGACTCTGCTGCTAATTCACTGTGTGACTTCAGGCAAACTACTAACCCTTCTGAGCTCTCATTTCCTTCTCTGCAAATCAGTGAATGATTTTTAAAATATTTCTAGTTCTAAAATTCCAGAACTCTGTGAAGCAATTCTACTTTGTTTTTCATTCCATAATTTTTACTTCTTAGCCTCTGAATTCTAAGTAGGATTCCTATAGGATCTCGATTTTATTTCATTGTTTGCTCATATCTTCATGGTACCTTGTCTGGTGCCCAGCACAGTTTGTAACAGCCTCATAGAGGTATAGATGGAGATTTCTGTAAATCTCCATCTATATAAATCAATTTATATAAATTGAGATCCATCCAAGGGGAAATACCCATCTTCACAAGAAGCCATACTTCTATGTTACCTTCCTTAGGAGATGACATTCAAATATAACTTAGGGCTACCTTAGAGATAATCATCCCTCTGCACCCTTGGAAGCTTTTCTGTAGTCTGAGATAAGATTCTTATCCTTAAGGCAAAGTTGTGGTCACTGCCTAAGCATCTACTTTTGTGACTGAATAAAGAAAGGTTTCTTTTATGAAAATTGTGCTGGGTACTCGTAAAAGGGTCCTTGGTCTGTGGATAATGCCAGATACAGTAGGGAGTTTTCTACAGGGAACCTGTTTTTATTCTTCTCCCTATCTTTTACAGTACAGTCAGAAACTCACAAATCATTCAGTAGCTTTTCTGAATCTTTGAGAAATTATTTATTAGAAAATGAGTTAAAAAAGAACTAGAATTCTCCCCCAATAAACAAACCAATAAATGGCTTATGTGCAATTCAAAATGATTCTGAAACCTTGACTTTACATTTTTATTTCAGACAGCCTCAAGAAAAATAGTACCTTAAATACAGATCAAATGAGAGAGTTAAGCCAAAATGCATGTGAACAGGGAAAGAAAATAAATAACTTTTAAAATAGCTATTCTTAGCTGCTATTTTGCATACTAGGGGAATGGCAACATTTGCAGGGGGGGGGAGGAGCCTTTGTTTGAGAAGGAAAAAAAAAGTTGGCATTTTGGGGTAGTCTGTATGGGGGGGAGGTTTGACAACCTAAGTTGCCTTGAATAATAGAACCTCCGAGATTGGACTTGAAGAACTTAAAAAAGAGATGAGAAGGAAGTCTGAGCAAAATGGCAGCACCCTGAGAAGAAAATACAGTGAGAAATTCCCCATGTTGAAAATGGCCAAAGAACTTTTAGGTACTTATATTTCTTTCCTTGTGCTGTATTATACTACCTCCTTTCTTGTTCCCGGACTTCCATTAACTGTTCATTATAAGCAACCACTTATAGGGGTGCTTGGGTGGCTCGGTTGGCTAAGCATCTGACTTCAGCTCAGGTCATGATCTCACAGTTTGTGAGTTTGAGCCCCACTTCCAGGGAGCACGACCGCCGTTTTGGGTGAACCCCGCTTCTCTCTCCTCTCTCTATCTCTGTCCCTTGTGGGATTCTCTGTCTCTGCCCCTTGTTCACTTGCCCCCCCCCCAAAAAAAAATAATAATAAATGACCACTTATATGTAATGGTACTTGGGGAATAAATGAAGAGGGGACAGTGGTCACAGTTAGGATGAAGCGGGGCACAGGGAAGATAGAAACCACAAGACAGACCAAAGCAAGAAGTTAGAATAAGACATGATCCAGAATTGTTTCTTAACTTTGGGGAATATACCTGTATATTAACAGATTGGATAAATTTAGAAGCCTGGGGCGCTTGAGGTCACTCCGAACAACACATGAAGGGTTAAAGTCTGATCTAAAGCAGCAGGAAAACTCCCAGACTCTGCAGGGTCAGCACAGTGGGTCCACATACTCTTGGTTCACTTTTCTTCCAGGACTCAAATGTAGAGAATCCATAGAGAAAATTGGAGACCAACATTAAGAACCATTCATTTGACTGGAGAAACTACATATTTAAAAACAACAGCAACAACCAGAACTCTCTAACCAGTTCATATGTGGGTCTGTGCATTTCTTAGTAACTGTCACCATGGTAGCAAGGCAGTTTGACAAGGGCGCCTTCTTAGCATAGTACATACAAAGGGGAGAGATCACAGCTAATCATGTACTGTCTTGTACCTTCTTTATTTAGTTGTGCTCATCCCGTATTCCTGACTATTAGCCTCTGACACTTCTCTCCCTAATGGCATCAAGCACAATGCTAGGAATATATTAGGCACTCAAACATGTACACTGATTGACTGAATTAAATAAATGGTGTTTCTACTATTCCTTCCTTTCCAGTCTATAGGGAATGTCACCCGGCAGAAATCTGATCTTAAAAATGGCTCCTACGTTTGTCTGGGGGATCAAAAGTAGGCCATTTTCTTGATTGGGCTGGCCCAGTGTGGATTTCAGGTTGAGGGGGTGAAGGGACAGTGATTAGGTTCTCGGAGATACTGTATTACTGAAACACTAACACGTGAGTGGTAAGTAGAAAAGTGTAGGTAGAAAAGTGAGGCTATTCGAGGCCCGGAAGCTTTGTGTGAGGACTTGCACGCAGCACTTTTTCCTGGGTGCAAACACAACTGTGGCAGCCGTTTCTGTGGTGTTTGATATTAGGACTGAGTTAAAGCCCTGAGGACAGGGCATTCCACCGATTCTGGCTTCAAACTGGGAAAGCTTTTTAAGCCCCTAGCCCCGCCTTATACCCCATTCACACTCAGCCTGGGAAGTCTCCTTATTATAGTCCCTTGAATTAATGATAATCTTTTACTAGAGCCTTTTCCATAATACATTTTCACATTTCATTTTAATTGTCATCTATGTAATTGCTCTACATTTTCTGTTTTTGTTATTTCACATTTTCTTTTAAAAGTGTTTAAACGTGGACACACCTCCTTATTTTAATAACCAGCATGCCCATGTTTGCTACTTTAAAATCCGAGTTCCTGGGCACCTGGGTGACTTAGTTGGTTAAGCGTCCGATTTCGGCTCAGGTCATGATCTCACAATTCGTGGGTTCAAGCCCCGCATCAGGCTTTGTGCGGACAGCTCAGAGCCTGGAGCCTGCTTTGGTTTCTGTGTCTCCCTCTCTCTCTCCCCTCCCCCACTCGTGCTCTGTGTCTGTCTCTCAAAAATAAACATTAAAAAAATTAAAAATAAAAAAATAATAAAATCTGAGTTCCTGCATTTTCAGCAGCTCTTCAAACTGTGCCACCTTCGCCATATGGATAGATATTCTAATCATGTTCAAGACTGAAATCAGCTGCAATAATTTGTCTTTGGAATTCTTTTTTATTTATTTATTTATTTATTTATTTATTTATTTATTTATTTTTTTTTTTATTTATATATGAAATTTATTGTCAAATTGGTTTCCATACAACACCCAGTACTCATCCCAAAAGGTGCCCTCCTCAATACCCATCACCCACCCTCTCCTCCCTCCCACCCCCCATCAACCCTCAGTTTGCTCTCAGTTCTCAACAGTCTCTTATGCTTTGGCTCTCTCCCACTCTAACCTCTTTTTTTTTCCTTCCCCTCCCCCATGGGTTCCTGTCAAGTTTCTCAGGATCCACATAAGAGTGAAACCATATGGTATCTGTCTTTCTCTGTATGGCTTATTTCACTTAGCATCACACTCTCCAGTTCCATCCACGTTGCTACAAAAGGCCATATTTCATTTTTTCTCATTGCCACGTAGTATTCCATAGTGTATATAAACCACAATTTCTTTATCCATTCATCAGTTGATGGACATTTAGGCTCTTTCCATAATTTGGCTATTGTTGAGAGTGCTGCTATGAACATTGGGGTACAAGTGCCCCTATGCATCAGTATTCCTGTGTCCCTTGGATAAATTCCTAACAGTGCTATTGCTGGGTCATAGGGTAGGTCTATTTTTAATTTTCTGAGGAACCTCCACACTGCTTTCCAGAGCGGCTGCACCAATTTGCATTCCCACCAACAGTGCAAGAGGGTTCCCGTCTCTCCACATCCTCTCCAGCATCTATAGTCTCCTGATTTGTTCATTTTGGCCACTCTGACTGGCGTGAGGTGATACCTGAGTGTGGTTTTGATTTGTATTTCCCTGATAAGGAGCGACGCTGAACATCTTTTCATGTGCCTGTTGGCCATCCGGATGTCTTCTTTAGAGAAGTGTCTATTCATGTTTTCTGCCCATTTCTTCACTGGGTTATTTGCTTTTCGGGTGTGGAGTTTGGTGAGCTCTTTATAGATTTTGGAGACTAGCCCTTTGTCCGATATGTCATTTGCAAATATCTTTTCCCATTCCGTTGGTTGCCTTTTAGTTTTGTTGGTTGTTTCCTTTGCTGTGCAGAAGCTTTTTATCTTCATAAGGTCCCAGTAATTCACTTTTGCTTGTAATTCCCTTGCCTTTGGGGATGTGTCGAGTAAGAGATTTCTACAGCTGAGGTCAGAGAGGTCTTTTCCTGCTTTCTCCTCTAAGGTTTTGATGGTTTCCTGTCTCACATTCAGGTCCTTTATCCATTTTGAGTTTATTTTTGTGCATGGTGTGAGAAAGTGGTCTAGTTTCAACCTTCTGCATGTTGCTGTCCAGTTCTCCCAGCACCATTTGTTAAAGAGACTGTCTTTTTTCCATTGGATGTTCTTTCCTGCTTTGTCAAAGATGAGTTGGCCATACGTTTGTGGGTCTAGTTCTGGGGTTTCTATTCTATTCCATTGGTCTATGTGTCTGTTTTTGTGCCAATACCATGCTGTCTTGATGATGACAGCTTTGTAGTAGAAGCTAAAGTCTGGGATTGTGATGCCTCCTGCTTTGGTCTTCTTCAAAATTACTTTGGCTATTCGGGGCCTTTTGTGGTTCCATATGAATTTTAGGATTGCTTGTTCTAGTTTCGAGAAGAATGCTGGTGCAATTTTGATTGGGATTGCATTGAATGTGTAGATAGCTTTGGGTAGTATTGACATTTTGACAATATTTATTCTTCCAATCCATGAGCAGGGAATGTCTTTCCATTTCTTTAAATCTTCTTCAATTACCTTCATAAGCTTTCTATAGTTTTCAGCATACAGATCCTTTACATCTTTGGTTAGATTTATTCCTAGGTATTTTATGCTTCTTGGTGCAATTGTGAATGGGATCAGTTTCTTTACTTGTCTTTCTGTTGCTTCATTGTTAGTGTATAAGAATGCAACTGATTTCTGTACATTGATTTTGTATCCTGCAACTTTGCTGAATTCATGTATCAGTTCTAGTAGACTTTTGGTGGAGTCTATCGGATTTTCCATGTATAATATCATGTCATCTGCAAAAAGCGAAAGCTTGACTTCATCTTTGCCAATTTTGATGCCTTTGATTTCCTTTTGTTGTCTGATTGCTGATGCTAGAACTTCCAGCACTATGTTAAACAACAGCGGTGACAGTGGGCATCCCTGTCGTGTTCCTGATCTCAGGGAAAAAGCTCTCAGTTTTTCCCCGTTGAGGATGATGTTAGCTGTGGGCTTTTCATAAATGGCTTTTATGATCTTTAAGTATGTTCCTTCTATCCCGACTTTCTCAAGGGTTTTTATTAAGAAAGGGTGCTGGATTTTGTCAAAGGCCTTTTCTGCATCGATTGACAGGATCATATGGTTTTTCTCTTTTTTTTTGTTAATGTGATGTATCACGTTGATTGATTTGCGAATGTTGAACCAGCCCTGCATCCCAGGAATGAATCCCACTTGATCATGGTGAATAATTCCTTTTATATGCCGTTGAATTCTATTTGCCAGTATCTTATTGAGAATTTTTGCATCCATATTCATCAGGGATATTGGCCTGTAGTTCTCTTTTTTTACTGGGTCTCTGTCTGGTTTAGGAATCAAAGTAATACTGGCTTCATAGAATGAGTCTGGAAGTTTTCCTTCCCTTTCTATTTCTTGGAATAGCTTGAGAAGGATAGGTATTATCTCTGCTTTAAACGTCTGGTAGAACTCCCCTGGGAAGCCATCTGGTCCTGGACTCTTATTTGTTGGGAGATTTTTGATAACCGATTCAATTTCTTCGCTGGTTATGGGTCTGTTCAAGCTTTCTATTTCCTCCTGATTGAGTTTTGGAAGAGTGTGGGTGTTCAGGAATTTGTCCATTTCTTCCAGGTTGTCCAATTTGTTGGCATATAATTTTTCATAGTATTCCCTGATAATTGCTTGTATCTCTGAGGGATTGGTTGTAATAATTCCATTTTCATTCATGATTTTATCTATTTGGGTCATCTCCCTTTTCTTTTTGAGAAGCCTGGCTAGAGGTTTGTCAATTTTGTTTATTTTTTCAAAAAACCAACTCTTGGTTTCGTTGATCTGCTCTACAGTTTTTTTAGATTCTATATTGTTTATTTCTGCTCTGATCTTTATTATTTCTCTTCTTCTGCTGGGTTTAGGCTGCCTTTGCTGTTCTGCTTCTATTTCCTTTAGGTGTGCTGTTAGATTTTGTATTTGGGATTTTTCTTGTTTCTTGAGATAGGCCTGGATTGCAATGTATTTTCCTCTCGGGACTGCCTTCGCTGCGTCCCAAAGCGTTTGGATTGTTGTATTTTCATTTTGGTTTGTTTCCATATATTTTTCAATTTCTTCTCTAATTGCCTGGTTGACCCACTCATTCGTTAGTAGGGTGTTCTTTAACCTCCATGCTTTTGGAGGTTTTCCAGACGTTTTTCTGTGGTTGATTTCAAGCTTCATAGCATTGTGGTCTGAAAGTATGCATGGTATGATTTCAATTCTTGTAAACTTATGAAGGGCTGTTTTGTGACCCAGTATATGATCTATCTTGGAGAATGTTCCATGTGCACTCGAGAAGAAAGTATATTCTGTTGCTTTGGGATGCAGAGTTCTAAATATATCTGTCAAGTCCATCTGATCCAATGTCTCATTCAGGGCCCTTGTTTCTTTATTGACCGTGTGTCTAGATGATCTATCCATTTCTGTAAGTGGGGTGTTAAAGTCCCCTGCAATTACCACATTCTTCTCAATAAGGTTGCTTATGTTTATGAGTAATTGTTTTATATATTTGGGCACTCCGGTATTCGGCGCATAGACATTTATAATTGTTAGCTCTTCCTGATGGATAGACCCTGTCACTATTATATAATGTCCTTCTTCATCTCTTGTTACAGCCTTTAATTTAAAGTCTAGTTTGTCTGATATAAGTGTGGCTACTCCAGCTTTCTTTTGGCTTCCAGTAGCATGATAAATAGTTTTCCATCCCCTCACTCTCAATCTAAAGGTGTCCTCAGGTCTAAAATGAGTCTCTTGTAGACAGCAAATAGATGGGTCTTGTTTTTTTATCCATTCTGATACCCTATGTCTTTTGGTTGGCGCATTTAATCCATTTACATTCAGTGTTATTATAGAAAGATATGGGTTTAGAGTCATTGTGATGTCTGTATGTTTTATGCTTGTAGTGATGTCTCTGGTACTTTGTCTCACAGGGTCCCCCTTAGGATCTCTTGTAGGGCTGGTTTAGTGGTGACAAATTCCTTCAGTTTTTGTTTGTTTGGGAAGACCTTTATCTCTCCTTCTATTCTAAATGACAGACTTGCTGGATAAAGGATTCTCGGCTGCATATTTTTTCTGTCTAGCACACTGAAAATCTCGTGCCAATTCTTTCCGGCCTGCCAAGTTTCAAAAGAGAGATCAGTCACGAGTCTTATAGGTCTCCCTTTATATGTGAGGGCACGTTTACCCCTTGCTGCTTTCAGAATTTTCTCTTTATCCTTGTATTTTGCCAGTTTCACTATGATATGTCGTGCAGAAGATCGATTCAAGTTACGTCTGAAGGGAGTTCTCTGTGCCTCTTGGATTTCAATGCCTTTTTCCTTCCCCAGTTCAGGAAAGTTCTCAGCTATTATTTCTTCAAGTACCCCTTCAGCACCTTTCCCTCTCTCTTCCTCCTCTGGGATACCAATTATGCGTAGATTATTTCTTTTTAGTGTATCACTTAGTTCTCTAATTTTCCGCTCATACTCCTGGATTGTTTTATCTCTCTTTTTCTCAGCTTCCTCTTTTTCCATAACTTTATCTTCTAGTTCACCTATTCTCTCCTCTGCCTCTTCAATCTGAGCCGTGGTAGTTTCCATTTGGTTATGCATTTCGTTTAAAGCGTTTTTCAGCTCCTCGTGACTGTTCCTTAGTCCCTTGATCTCTGTAGCAAGAGATTCTCTGCTGTCAGCTATACTGTTTTCAAGCCCAGCGATTAATTTTATGACTATTATTCTAAATTCACTTTCTGTTATATTATTTAAATCCTTTTTGATCAGCTCATTAGCTGTTGTTATTTCCTGGAGATTCTTCTGAGGGGAATTCTTCCGCTTGGTCATTTTGGATAGTCCCTGGCGTGGTGAGGACCTGCAGGGCACTTCCCCTGTGCTGTGGTGTATAACTGGAGTTGGTGGGTGGAGCCGCAGTCAGACCTGATGTCTGCCCCCAGCCCACCGCTGTGTCCACAGTCAGACTGGTGTGTGCCTTCTCTTCCCCTCTCCTAGGGGCGGGATTCACTGTGGGGTGGGGTGGCCTGTCTGGGCTACTTGCACACTGCCAGGCTTGTGATGCTGGGGATCTGGCGTCTTAGCTGGGGTGGGTAGGCAAGGTGCACAGGGGCAGGAGGGGCAGGCTTAGCTTGCTTCTCCTTAGGTGATCCACTTCAGGAGGGGCCCTGTGGCAGCAGGAGTGAGTCAGATCCGCTGCCGGGGGTTTGCCTCCGCAGAAGCGCAGCGTTGGGTGTTTGCGCGGAGCGAGCAAGTTCCCTGGCAGGAACTGGTTCTCTTTGGGATTTTGGCTGGGGGATGGGCAGGGGAGATGGTGCTGGCGAGCGCCTTTGTTCCCCACCAAACTGAGCTCTGTCGTCCGGGGGCTCAGCAGCTCTCCTTCCCTTTGTCCTCCAGCCTTCCCGCTTTCTGAGCAGAGCTGTTAACTTATGACCTCCCAGACGCTAAGTCGCGCTTGCTGTCGGAACACAGTCCGTCAGGCCCCTCCGCTTTTTGCAAGCCAGACTCGGGGGCTCTGCTTGGCCGGCGAGCCGCCCCTCCGCCCCGGCTCCCTCCCACCAGTCCGTGGAGCGCGCACCGCCTCGCCGCCCTTCCTACCCTCTTCCGTGGGCCTCTGGTCTGCGCTTGGCTCCGGCGACTCCGTTCTGCTAATCCTCTGGCGGTTTTCTGGGTTATTTAGGCAGGTGTAGGTGGAATCTAAGTGATCAGCAGGACGCGCGGTGAGCCCAGCGTCCTGCTACGCCGCCATCTTCCTTCTCTCGGAATTCTTTCTTTTTAAAGCAGTTTTTTTTTTTTTTATGTTTTTGTTTTTATTTATTTATTTTGAAAGAGAGTGCGAGCAGGGCAAGGGCACAGAGAGAGGAAGAGAGAGAACCCCAAGCGCTGTCAGCACAGAGCCCGATGCAGTGCTCAAAATCATGAAATGTAAGATCATGACCTAAGTAGAAATCAAGAGTCAGATACTTAACCGACTGAGCCACCCAGGTGCCCCTGTCTTTGGAATTCTTTAGCAGTAGCTGTTGATAAAGCCCAAATGTGACCAGTTTGGTGGGTCAGCCACTGAGACATGATCATCATAATGCTATCACCCTCCCTGGGACCAACTATGCAGGACCAGCCTGTTGTGGAAAGGGCTGTATCAGTCACTATTCCCAGAGAGGAACAGGTTAAATCCTTCCAAACCTGCTGAGGAATTTGCCCTAGTTCTTTGAAACTAGCATGTAACTTGAAAGTATAATTGGTTGCAAATGTGTTTCTTTCTTTCTCAAAATTACTTTTGAACCCTGTGAGACAGAGAGAAAGGCATTTCTCTTTGCATAGATTCAGACCGCCACTGTTGATAAACTGATCTAATTCTGTATGAAGTTTGGGGAGCATACAAGTAATGTGACTTCATTTTATCAAAGGAATGTTTAGACCTCTAGTTGTGAAAGTCAATGAATACACAATTGTTGTGGTTATAGCATTCAGGTCTCCTCTGTCGATTTTTTTACCTCTGAGTTTAGCACAAGTGCTCAGTGAATGTTTGTTGAATGAGTGAGTGAATGAAAAGCTCGTCACAGTGTGACTCCTACCTACTTTTTAAAAAATACTTATTTATTTTGAGAGAGAGAGATAGACAGCACTCACACGTGCAAATTGGAGAGGGGCAGAAAGAGAGGGGGAGAGAGAATCCCAAGCAGGTTCCGCACTGTGAGCACAGAGCCCATCGTGAGCCTCAAACCCATGAACCGCAAGATCGTGATATGAGCTGAAATCAAGAGTCGGACACTTAACTGACTAAGCCACCCAGGTACTCCCTACCTACTTTTCCAACTGTATTTCCTACTGTCTTTCTTCCAAAAAAAATATACAGTAGTTTACACTCTGGCAAAACAGCTGTTCCATTTCCCAAAAACCTCTCCTGCTTTTCCACTTTGGTACTTCTGTTGCCATACCACTGCCTAGAATGTTCTTCTCTTACTTCCAGACCAGGAAAATGTGACCGTTTTCTCATCTCAAATGCCATGTCCTTCATGAAAATTTTACTGATTATTTCAATAACACATAAGCCTTTTCTCCTTATGGCTCACAAAACTTTACCTCGTGGTCATTTATTATCAACCATCTTATGTTATAATTATTTTTGTGGTTGATTTATTCCCCTTTCTATAAAGTTAGCTTCTCAAAGATAGGCACTGGGTCTTATTAAACTTTACAGTAATTAGCACACGCTTGATACTCAATAGCTACTAGTTGCTGAAATAATTTTAGTAATTAATTTTGCTATTACTGTACTACAACTCCAGCAAATTTTATCATTTTTCTAAATAAAACAAAAATTTCTCATATATTAACACTATTGGAGCTCCAGAATTAGATCAGAACTGTATCTTTGTCAACATTTTCTTTCTAGTTAATTCTGCAGGTTGGATATTGAAGCATTCATTAAGACTCTCACTTTGTGTTTTAATTTTTTTAATGTTTATTTTTAAGAGAGAGAGAGAGAGCACTCGTGCAAGTGGGGGAGGGGCAGAGAGCTAGGGAGACAGAATCTGAAGCAGGCTGCAGTCTCTGAGCTGTCAGCACAGAGCCTGATGCGGGGCTCAAACTCACAAACCGTGAGAGCTGAAGTTGGATGCTTAACCCACGGAACCACCCAGGCTCATTGTGTTTTAAATGATCATGGACTTACTTGGTTCTTTTAGTGACATCATTAGCATTATTAAAAATCATATCTTGTTCTCCTCAAAGAAGATCTTTTGAGTATTTTTTCCTGAACTATGTATGTATTGTTAAATTCTTAACTCCGGTGATCATTCATTCCTTCGTTCTTGCCTGCATTACTAAAAAGCTGCAGTTCCGTCCATTCATCAATTTGCATATGAGGCAAAGGGTTTCAGAGAGACTCTTGGGGCTGTGCTTTTTGCATAATGTTAAACATTTCTTTCTACTGATGACCTATTCTTGACACATAATGATAAAAACAAAGATTCTCTTCCAATTTTTTTTTAAATTAGCTATCACCACCTGCAAGGCATAAAGAGAAAGGAAATGGAGCATAAATTATCCCAGAATTGAGCCTGGAAGTCATTTGAGAAACTTCCCTCTTGAAAGCAGAAACCCTGCTCTATGTTTTATTTCCTAAAATGTCTAGCTCTCCTGAAGAAGGTAATAACTCATTTGGGAAATTCTAAGGATTTAAGACAAAAGATACAAAGAGGTGGATAAGATTGTCCTTTACAGAATTTGGGACAGTCTTAATTCTGACCAGTGCCTGGGTAGCAGTCCTGGAATACAACTTTCCAAGTCTCTTAAAAGCATTACTCATAGTGGCACCTGGGTGGCTCAGTCAGTTAAGCGTCCAGCTTTAGCTCAGGTCATGATCTCGCGGTCCGTGAGTTCAAGCCCCGCGTCGGGCTCTGTGCTGACAGCTCAGAGCCTGGGGCCTGCTTCAGATTCTGTGTCTCCCTCTCTTTGCCCTTCTCCCACTCACATTCTGTCTCTCTCTCTCAAAAAGAAGTAAACATTAAAAAAAAAAAAGCATTATTCCTAAAATAAGTACTTCTCCAGTCAAACCCTTACTAGTTTTTATTTTACTATTTTATTATTTATTTTTAAGGTTTTTTTTTTTTTTTTTTTTAGTTATCTCTACACCCAACATGGTGCCCAGATTTACAACCACAAGATCAAGAGTTGCATGCTTCACCAACTGATCCAGCTAGGTGCCCCCCCCACTTTTTTAAAGTTTGTTTGTTTGTTTGTTTTGAGAGAGAAACAGAGCAAGTGGGAGAGGGGTAGAGAGAAAGGGAGAGACAGAATCCCAAGCAGGCTCCCTACTGTCAGTGAAGAGCCTGATGCAGGGCTTGAACTCACAAACCGCGAGATCATGACCTGAGCCTAAACCAAGACTCAGAAGCTTAACTGACTGAGCCACCAGGTGCCCCTAGGTACCCTTTAAAAAAACTTTTTTTTTAAGTAAGAAGAAGAAACATTTAGATTAAATGTTTTCATCACCCCCTCACATTACCTCTCCAAAGAGGTAATGAGATGAAGTTTTGTTTTTCAACCATGGGAAGTTGAGGAATTTCAGCTAACTAGCCTCCTGGTCTAAGTAATAGAGGAGAGATGGACAAAATGATTGCTTCCCTGAGAAGCTTGGCTGGGACCAAGTGAAGGTCTTCACAGCCTGGTGTCTATACAAGACGCCAATACTGGAAATAACATGAGTCTGGGTATATCTGAGCATGTGGACTCAGCTCCCGGATTTAATTACAAACCACTGAGTCGAAGGGAGTTCATCATTGTTTGTATCACACATCTATAACACATGTAGATCTGCTCCCCAGCAAGCCCCAACAACAAAAGCCTATCTGACTAGTCATCCTCCTGCTCTTCTAAATTGAATTTTCCAGATTTAAGTAGCTGAATCTGAAGTAAGCTTCTGAAAGGAACCAGTTTATCTGGTATCTGTAGCAGAGGTTGGCAAAATTCCACATTCAGGACCAAGTAGCCTGGAGCCTGTTACGTTTTTTCTTTAACAGCTTTATTGAGATATAATTCATGTGCCATACAGTTCCCCCTTTTAAAGTGTACAATTCATTGGTTTTTAATATATTTTCTGAGTTGTGCTACCATCACCACAATTAATTTTATAACATTTTCATCACACCCCCAACAATCCCATACCCATAAGCAGTCATTTCCCCTGTCTCCCCTAACTGTAATTAATCACTAATCTACTTTTTGTCTTTATATATTTGCCTATTCTGACATTCCATGTAAATGAAATCATACAGTATTTGGTCTTTTATGCCTGGTTTCTTCCACTTAGCATGTTTTCAGGATTCATCCATGTTGTAGCACATCAATACTTCATTTCTCTTCATTGCCAAATAATTTACTATATGGATGTTTCCGCATTTTGGTTATGAATAATGCTGCCATGAACATTTGTACACAATATTTTGCATGATATATATTTTCATTTCTCTTCGGCGTATATATACCTAGAAGTAGAATTGCCGGATCATATGGTGACTCTATCTTTAACCATTTGAGGAACTGCCAGACTGCTTTCCAAGACGGCTGTGATATTTCACATTTTTACCAGTGGTGTGTGAGGGTTCCAATTTTGCCAAGAATTGCTATTATGTATCTTTTTTATAATAGCTACCTAGGGGGTGAGAAGTGGCATCTCGTGGTTTTGTTTTGCATTACTCTAATCTGCAGCCAATTTTTATATAGTCTAAAACTAAGAATGGTTTGTACATTTTTTAAATGTTGAGAAAAACACTTCATGATACATGAAAATTTTCTGAAATTTAAATTTCAGTCTCTATAAATAAAGTTTTATTGGAATATAGCCAAACCCATTCATTATGTATTGTCTGTGGCTGCTTTTCTCACTACGCCGAAGTAATTACAACAGAGACCATATGGCCTGCAAAGCCTAAAATATTTACTGTCTGACCATTCACAGAGAAAGTTTCCCAACCCTGGTCTACAATATAGTTGGATTCGACTACAAAGGATCTGGGGTAGGAAGGAGGAAGTATGACTGCCTGGTAAGAATAGATTCCTTCTTTCTTTCCTTCCTTCCTTATTCCTTCCTTCCTCTTTCTTTCTTCCTTTCTTCTTCCTTTCGTAGGCTCCACGCCCAATGTGGGGCTCAAACTCATGACCCTGAGATTAGGAGTCATATGCTCTACCAACTGAGCTAGCCAGGAGCCCAGGATTTTTTTTCCTTAATAAAAATAGAACGCAAGCTGGCAGAATAAGGAAACACATCAGGATATTATGGAACTTAGGTAGACCACCATATTTTTATCTGAATCATTATTATAACATTCTCCCAAATCTGGGCTCTCCCCATCGTACAAATTTCTCCCAGAGTTCTATTCCTAATCTGCCACTCTGATCATATATTGTTCATCAGAAACCTCTAGGGGTTTCCCACATCCACAGACTCTTAGGACCATTTAACCAGGGTCTGGCATGATCTGATAGCATCTTAATGTTCCAACCTTGTCTTCCAGCACTTTGAACCAGACCACCCAGCCTGAATTTCAGGATTCTGTGCTCATTCTTATTTTTCTTCTACGTAGAATGCTTTTTCTCTTCTCCAGATCCCAAACACACTTTATTATTGTTATTGTGAAATGTTTCAAGTATACAGAGAGGTAAAGAGAATGATATAGGAATATCTATGCACTCACCAACCACCAAGCTTTGTCAAGTCTTATCATTTTCCATGTTCTATGGTGTTAAAAAAATATCGTAGAGTTAGTTATTTTTAAAGCCTCCTCAAATACAAAATCTTATAAGTAGGCCTCCTTGAGACCTTCTTCCTGTGATCTCCTGTGATTTCCTGTAACACTTTCTATGTACCTCCATCATTGACCTGTTCTGTCCTTATAAAATATTTTGAATATTCCTCACTATTATCATTCTCATGGAGGGGTACAAAGATTATTTATTTTAGGTAGTCTAACGAAAAGACATTTAAAAAATTTTTAACTGTGGGTTTCTTTTTTAATGTTTATTTTTGAGAGAGAGAAAGAGACAGAGTGAGAGTGGGGAGGGGCAAAGAGAGAGGGAGACACAGAATCTGAAGCAGGCTCCAGTCTCTGAACTGTCAGCACAGAGCCCGATGCCGGACTTGAACCCACAGACTGACTCTGACATCATGACCTGAGCCAAAGTCAAGTGCTTAACTAACTGAGCCACCCAGGCACCTCCAAAATTGTGCTTATTTAAAAATGTACACTAGATGGGCACCTGGGTGGCTCAGTCAGTTGAGTGTCTGACTCTTGATTTCAGCTCAGGTCATGATCTCACGGTCACGGGATCGAACCCTGTGTGGGGCTCTGTGTTGGGCACGGAGCCTGCTCAGGATTCTCTCCCTTCCTCTCCCTCTGCCCCTCCCCTGCTTGCACTCACTCTCTCTCTCTTAAAAAGTAAAAATGGGGGCGCCTGGGTGGCGCAGTCGGTTAAGCGTCCAACTTCAGCCAGGTCACGATCTCCCGCTCCGTGAGTTCGAGCCCCGCGTCGGGCTCTGGGCTGATGGCTCAGAGCCTGGAGCCTGTTTCCGATTCTGTGTCTCCCTCTCTCTCTGCCCCTCCCCCGTTCATGCTCTGTCTCTCTCTGTCCCAAAAATAAATAAACGTTGAAAAAAAAAAGTAAAAATGAAAAAAAAATTATAAAAAATAATAAAACAAAAATGTACATTAGAAATGTATGTACATACTAGTGTTTAAAAATATATATCTAGATCACCAACTCTGTGATTTCCCAGATATCCTTTAGGACATGGCTAAAGTAGGTAGAGATAGTAGAAAATTATTGAGTAAATAAAAATATAGATGATACGGCAAAAATTTTGAAGATTATATTCAAATAATTTAGCTTAGAAAACTTAGCTTGTTAGAACAGGGACTTAGTTTTGTTGATTTTTGTATGCTCTAAGTACCCAACTAACCCAGAAAAGATGCTTATTGAATTGAATTTATTTCTCTCTGGGGCAAGATCCTTGAAAATCATAGGGAACCTCCTAAACCTTCTGACAGACCACTTAAGACATTTCCTCCACATTGAATGCCCCTGGCACATATGCCAGAGACAGATGGTGCTTTTTTCCCCTCTCTCCCCATCCTGTCCATTATGACAAGTTGCCCCAGTTGGGGCTTGATTAAGTATGAAATAATGCCGGTGATAGTCATGTTCTGAAGGCATGAGGACTCCAGCTTGCCAGGATGCTCTCATCAGCATTGCTTCAACAGAACGATCTCAGCAAATTTCAGTTTGTGGACCATTTTGGTTCTTGGATCTGGTCCACCCCCCCCCCCCCCCCCACACACACTCAGCATACTTTATGTTTTAGAGAAGTGTTTCTTGGTCTCCTTAAAATTCACTATTTTGTGGCATTTCTTTCTTCCTTTCTTCCTCCTTCCCTCCCTTCCTCTGTCACTTCCTCCCTCTCTTCCTTCCTCCCTTCCTTCCTTTGTAGGCTTCACGCCCAGCACAGAACCCAGCATGGGATTTGAACTCACGCCCCTGAGATTGAGACCTGAGCTGAAGTCAAGAGTCAGACACTTAACCAACTAAGCCACCCAGGCACTCCTGGCATTTTTTCATTATTGTTAATACTGAACCATCTGAAGTCACGTTGGCAACTGAATTTGGTCTTGAGACTTGGCAGTGAGGAATCATTTTGTATAGCAAACCCAATGCACAATGTTAGCCAAATTATGTCATACGGTTACAAAACTCCTGTCCTATCTTCCAGCTTTTCTGAGTAAATGTGACTCTTTCAGAAGTTTCACTCCTCCTACCCTAAAATGACCTTATATGCTCTCAGATATCAGAGGATCCTAAGTGTGATGAAATCCTTTATTTCCTTTCTTATAGCCTGCTTAAATTTTAAGGTGGTGTTTTGGGAGAGTGGGAAGCAGGCGGAACTCCTGAGACCTCTGAGTCACAAAAGGAGATCAGAACATGTCTAAAGTTTGATTTAACCCTCAAAGCTTCACTCATAATGGGCTAAATAAGCCTCTGGGAGAAGCCTATGAAACTTCTGTATATGGCTTTAACAAGTGTTTTCTTTCCTAATTCCTACTGCTAAGGCACAGGTCTTTGCTGATCTTAAAACTCCATGACAGGACTAGCTTATAAGCAGGTTTTTTAATGTTACACTTTATCATCCAAATGAAGACACTTTTATAAATGAAACAGGGGTACTGGGAAGAAAAAGGCATAAACCACCGAGCCTCTTATCTATAACAGATCCTTTCAAACTGGGGACTGGTTTTTGGGTTTTTTTTTTTCTTCCCAGGGGAGGGGACTAGTTTTCAACTTGAAAGTCTATGGGGTTTCTCAGAGAGTTTGAAGTTTTGTTTTCATTTTAGTGACATGGCTGTGTTTGCATTGTTTATGCTAATCCATTGTTTGTCCTGAGTGGGAAAATTTTAATTGTCCCTGGTCAAAAAGAGAACAGAATCAGACTTCACTTCCAGATAGGGAAATGTTCAAGCCAAGCCAAGTCAGGGGACAGCATGGCCTGTAAAAAAAGACATGTAGTAGTTCTGAAAGAGAAAAGTGTGATAGCAGGATACTGAACTCAAGAGCCTATGTTATATATTGTACCATATTCATTTTGCAAGAGGAGATGGAGTTTCAGCAAAATGTCATACGTTACATTAAAAATATTAATTTGTATTTAATTTTATAAACGTTTCAATCCTAAATTTGTGTTGGTTAAGTGTCCAACCTCTGCTCAGGTCATGATCTTGCCGTTCGTGAGTTCGAGCCCCACGTCGGGCTTTTTGCTGACAGCTAAGAGCCTGGAGCCTGCTTCAGATTCTGTGTCTCCCTCTGTCTCTGCCCCTCCCCTGCTTGTGCTGTTTCTCTCTCTCAAAAATAAACATTAAAAAATAAATAAATAAATAAATAAATAAATAAATAAATAAGTAAATAAATAAATAAATTTGTGTTGACTTAATAAGAGCATAAGGAGCTTTCTTACACCTGTATTTATGTAGTACATATTAAAGAAGCATAACAACAAAAAATAATTTAATTTTGAAGGTCCACAGGAATTGTAAAAGTTTAAGAGTCCATTCTCCTGCTTAGAGCAGTTTTAGTATTAGATCTTTTTCTTCCTAACCCAACTATGCCCTCTGGTGGTTAGTTGCTGATAGAAGCAAAATACTCCCTTTATAAAATGTGTCCTTTTCAGATTCATTTGTAGATCAGCTGTGCAGCCGACAAAATAATTTCCCTGTAGAAACGGTGTTGTAAACAATGGCAGTTACTGCCGGATAGCCCACAAAAACCCACAGTGGTTCTAGGTCACTTGATCCTCAGCCTCCTTTGACCTCCTCCACTGCCCTCCTCACTGGCCAAACAAACAGATCACCATATCCCCAGTCACTGTCAACACCACTACTACTCTGTCCCCATACCTTTCCCGAGTAGAAAGAGGGAGGAAGTGAGTTAGTGCTTCTGTCAACTCCAAAATCTTATAGAAATAACTTGTGCCCTGAAACCCCTCCCCCTCCTGGGGCCTTCAGAGGAATGGGCCACCTAGAAGGAAACTTAGAGGTCCTCTTTGCTTCTTTCCAAATCTTGGGGTAAATAATCTTGCTTCCTTTTCTTTTGTCCTGCCCAGAGCTCCTCTTAGTTTTTCAGGGTTAGAGTCATCTTCCAAGTAGAAGGCAACAAGGAAGGAAAAGCAGACTAGGAAAAAGTGGAAAGAAAAGAAAATGCTTTGACCCAAGGTGTCCCCAAACCCAGAAGTCAGAAGTCTCTGATATCTAACCAGTAAACCTTCAAACACCTGGTCTCCTCCATGCTTGACAACTTTCCTTTACCAGTCCCTTCTGGAAGAGGAAGGGTTGAGGGAACACTCAGTCTCATGGTACCTGGTGTGTATCATACCAGGAGCATTTAAGCAGTCAGCTATTATTTGTACTTTGTGATTCCGAGGGCCTCTCCCTGGTGAGGGATAGGGACGATGTGGACCCTGCTGTGTCTAGGCAGATACAAATCCCATTTTCAACAGCTAGAAGAGGAGCGCCTGGGTGGCCCAGTAGATTAAGTATCCGACTTCAGCTCAGTTCATGATCTCACAGTTTGTGGGTTTGAGCCCCAAGTCGTGCTCTGTGCTGGCAGCTCGGAGCCTTGAGCCTGCTTCAGATTCTGTGTCTTCTCTCTCTCTCTCTCTCTCTCTCTCTCTCTGCCCCTCCCCTGCTCATGCTCTCTTTCTCTCTCTCTCTCAAAAATAAATAAACATTAAAAAAAATTTTTTTAAAGATAAAGGAACTAGAAGAACTCTTCAGAAGATTATTGAATCCATTTATAGTGACAAAAGGGAAAATTTATATGATTTTAACAAAGTAGGAAAAAATAGCAAAAACATACAGACAAGTGAAACACTTCAGCTAGTTAGAGTACCTGACTGTGGTACATTACTTAATTTGGAATTGCCCTAACATTGACATAATGTGAAAGTTTATTTAAAATAAATGAAAATGTTGATTATTTTATCTATTGCTATTTAGTAAAACACTCAGTGGGGAGTAGGAGAGACTTAGAAGCTGGCCAGCAGGGAAACTGCTGATGGCTGTGAAAGGTTTTTTATTCATACCAGCAGCATCACACTGTGATATGAATTTTTTTCTCTCTATCATTCTTCTAGGTAAGGAAAGGAAAAGAAAGCGGGGAAACACTGGAAAAATAAACGAGTTCTTTCCTGTGAAGGTGAGCTTGATTATTTTTCTGTTGAATTTTGGTAAAATAGCAAGGATTAGATTAATTAATGATTGATAACAAATGAAGATTAGTGAGAACAGGTAGGGTACTTAATGCTACCTAAATATTTGTATTTAAGTTTTTATCTGCATCATGTATCCTATTTGAAAATAAAGTTTCTGTAAAGTACAAAAACAAAAATAAAATACTTTGAGTGTGAAAAAATAAATTTAAAAAAAACCCCAAAGAATCTAAAACTCAGAAGCTTAAAACAACCCTTTATTTAAAAACAAAACAAAGTTGAGCTCATAGAAACAGAGTAGAAAGTGCTTGCCAGGGGCTAGGGAACAGGGGAGAATAGGGAGAGGGAGAGAACTATCTCTCCAAATTTTCAAGTGTACTAACCTTTATTTTATTTATTTTTTGATTTTTTTTAATGTATATTTTTGAGAGAGAGAGAGAGAGAGAGAGAGAGAGAGAGTGTGAGTGGGGGAGGAGCAGAGAGAGAGGGAGACACAGAATCTAAAGCAGGCTCCAGGCTCTGAGCTGTCAGCACAGAGCCCAACTCAGGACTCAAACCCATGAACCCTGAGATCATGACCTGAGCTGAAGTCAGATGCTTAACTGACTGAGCCACTCAGGTGCCCCAAGGGTACAAATTTTTAGTTCTAAGATGAAGAAAGTGTGAGAATCTAATGTATAACATGGTGACTATAGTTGATAATACTGTATTGTATAAATGAAACTTGCTAGGAAAGTAGAACTTAAATATTCTCATTTAAAAAGGTGAATATGGCGGGGGGGGGGGGGGTGCGGCACCTGGGTGGCTCAGTCGGTTAAGCATCCAACTTCGGCTCGGGTCATTATCTCGCTGTTTGTGGGTTTGAGCCCCATGTTGGGCTCTGTGCTGACAGCTCGGAGCCTGGAGCCTGCTTCAGATTCTGTCTCCCTCTCACTCTGCCCCTCCCCTGCTTGTGCTCTGTCTCTCTTTGTCTCTCAAAAATGAATAAATGTAAAAAAAAAAAAAAAAAAAAGGTGAATATGGGGGCGCCTGGGTGGTTCAGTTGGTTAAGCGTCCAACTTCGGCTCAGGTCATGATCTCACAGTTCGTGGATTTGAGCCTTGCATCAGGCTCTGTGCTGACAGCCTGGAGCCTTCTGATTCTGTGTCTCCCTCTCTCTGCCCCTCCCTCGCTTGCGTGCTGTCTCTCTCTCTCTCTCTCTCAAAAATAAATAAACATAAAAAAATTTAAAAAACAAAAGGTGAATATGTGAGAAGATGGGTGGGTGGGGAGAAATCCTTTCACAGTGTATAGGCACGTGAAATCATCACATGGTACGCTTGTAAATATCTAACAGTTTTCTCAGTTATACTTTTACTATAAAACTGGGAAAAAATCCAGTCTTTTATTGTATCTCACAATTCTGTAGATGGGCCGGGTGGTTCTCGTACAGGCCTCCCTCGGGGTCTCTCAGGATTTTGATGGGAGGTGAGCACTGGGGCTGGTGCTGTTGCCTCTCTTGGCCTCCTTCGCCCATTCTCTGAGTCCTTTCCTTCACACACTGTGCCGGGCACCATTCCAATTGCTGGGTTATCATATGGAATAGGACAAATGAAGGCCAGACCCTCAAACAGCTTACATCCTTAAATTCTGACATTGCAAAAATACCCAGGAAACAAATCCATTATGATGTGATGTAGGTGGGTAGGAGGCTACTTTGGAGTGATCAGAGAAGCCCTATTTGAAGTAACACTTGAAGATCTGGGGGACAAGGATTTGCTAGTGCAAGTTTCCAGGGCTTGAAGGGACTTGGGGATTTAAAGCAATGCGCAAAGTCCAGTGTGTTTGGGGAGAAGTAAGTGAGAAGACCAATTGGGTTAGGTCACAGAATTAGTCAGAGGCCAGGTCATGAAGGGCCCTGAAAGCCATTAAGGACTTTGGATTTCATCCTGGGTAATAGGAAGTTTTTAAATCATAAATGTATTAATTCTTTTGTTGAAAAGATCACTCTTGCCTTAGAAAAAGGGGTCAAGGGTGAAAACAAGGAGACTAAATAAATAGGCTGTTGCAGTAGGTGCTGGAGGCTTGGACAGGGTGAAAGCTGTAATTCTGGGAAGTCAGTAGATTCCAAATATATTTTGAAGGCATCTCTAGTAAGCACTGCTGATAGGTTGCATTGGGTGAGTGAAAAGAAAGGAGAAAACACAGAGGTTCTCAGGTTTCTCTTTTGAGCAGTGGGATGAATGAAATACCATTCACTGAGAAGACTGTAGAAGAACATTTTTTATTTGGGGTGATGCAAGAAGCAAATATAAAATTTTATTTGAACATGTTGAAGTATGTTATGCTTCCTCAATAATTTGTAATTGAACTAGATGGTTTGAGGTTTACCCAAACTGCAAAAATAAGCCAGGTTATAACAAAGTGTCCTGCTATCTGGGAAATTAGAATAAATGGTAAATATTTAAAGTATAAGTTCATCAAGCAAGTTAGTATTTCTGTTAGGATAATAGCTACAATTTGTTAAAGGGTTTTAGTTTGAACCATATGAAATTATGGATATCGACAATTTTGAACTTGAAATGGCAATATCATATGGTTCATCCCAGTACATAGTAGCCACAGAATTATTTCTTTATATATGAATGAATAAATATTCACAAAAAGCCTTAAGGTAGGCTTTTTGTTATCTTACAGTTGATAAAATGGAAATTCTGAAAGAGGTTAACTAACCTGCCACAGGGATGGTGACAAGAAAGTAGGCAAGGAGGAATGAAAACAAGGTCTTTCTGACCTAGCATCTGAACTTTAAGCCACAAAGTCATACGACCAAGATCTCTAGCCAAGGAGTCCTGCTGCTTCCAAACGAGAAAAGCTTCAGACCTCATACACAGATATGCAGATACAAGAGTGCTTGGTCTGATTGGATGGAGAATTGCCGACTGTCTCTCTTCTGGAGAGACCCAAGTCCAAGTGGACCTTACAAGCCAGCATTGCATTTTACAAGTAGATACACTGAACAAAAAGAAATCAGATAGTCAATACTATTAAAAGTTTCTCAAAAATTCCCATCAATTTCTTCAAAAATTTCCATATTCCCTTCTATAATCATCACTGAACTTCTCTATGCTACAAAAATATTAACATAAAACAAGTGAGTCTAACCTCAGAGAAAGAATATATAATGTCACAGGTTGGAGCTTATCACTAGTCAACAAGCTTTGACCACTTTTATCAAATGCCTCAGAGCACATTTATTACTGTACTCTCAAGCATTCTTATACACTATTAGAAGTGATACTGCCCATGAGTGAGATTCAATATGGAAACATGTAAAATGTGTTATCAATTATAGGGTCTTCAAGCTTCTCCCTCTTTACATAGTTTCTAGGTTATCTAGATTTCATTAAAGTGAACACTACATGTGGATCAATTAGGAACTCTATAAATACAGTATATCAGTTTGATCCGTTAGTGCTTAGTTGTGTGAGACAAAGGCTGACAAAAGTTTCCATAACTAAAAAGCTTTCTGTCTACCCTTGGGAAGAGTATTTCCCACATAGCTCTCATATTAGCAGTGTCAATTAGAGCCAACTATTCCTGGTGGTAAGCAATAGAAATAGTCACTTGTCAATTAAATCACACTCCTACTAATGGAAAATTGAATTTTTTATTTAATAAGCATGTGAATCTGGGGCCCCTGGGTGGCTCAGTCAGTGAAGCGTCTGACTCTCGATCTTGGCTCAGGTCATGATCTCTCAGTTTGTGAGTTGGAGTCCTGCATTGGGCTCTGCACAAGCAAAGCCTGCTTGGGAATCTCTCTCTTCCTCTCTCCCTGTCCCTCCCCCATCTGCATTTCCACGCTCTCTCCCTCTCTCTCTCAAAATAAATAAATAAACATTTAAAAAATAACTAAATTAATCTGTTCTTCAATACTATATTGATCAGGGTGTCTCTGAGTAGAGGAGCTAGTATAGTAGCTACTCCCCACATTGGTGCAAAAAAAAATAATAAAGTCAGTACTTATTTTTTTTTAACGTTTATTTATTTTTGAGACAGAGAAAGAGCATGAATGGGGGAGAGTCAGAGAGAGAGGGAGACACAGAATCTGAAACAGGCCCCAGGCTCTGAGCTGTCAGCACAGAGCCCGACGCGGGGCTCGAACTCACAGACTGTGAGATCATGACCCGAGCTGAAGTCGGACGCTCAACCGACTGAGCCACCCAGGCGCCCCAGTACTTACTTTTTTAAGGGCCAGTACTTATTAGTCTATAAGTTCTCAGCCAGCTTCAATGTTATTTTAGTAATAATAATGGTAATAATAATAATAAATACTATGTACCGAATTCTTACTACATGCCACATACCATGATATGTGCATTACAAACATCTTTGCATTAAAATCTCCTAACAATCCAGTGGGATAGGTTGTATTATCTTTGTTTTGACTGAAGCTTAGAGATGTTAAGTAACTTCCCAATGTCCAAAACTGCTGCAGAGCTAAGATTTAAACTCAACCATTTTGGCCTCAAAACCCATGCTCTTCCCCCTATTATATGTGTGTGTGTGCATGTGTAACGGTAGAGCTGATTACTGTGAGTTTACTCTTAGTGCAGGTGATAAATGGCAATGCCTGTGTTATAAAAGTGGTCAGAGAGTCTAGAATTTTGAGCCCAGCCTGAAAACTAGCTTTATGTGCTTGCTTTTTTTGGTGATCCTTTGTATTTGTAAAAAGTTATATATGTGATTTTCATATTCAAAATGTTTCTACAATTAGACTTCCTAAAAGTAATTATTTTGTAGTTGAAGTCAATATTTAATTGGTCAAATGTGTCTGATTACTTACAGAGATGGATTATTTAGTGATATTCTTGGCTTTGGCATTAATGCAAAAAACACAGTAGGAAAGAATTGTGGAAAGATAACCGTTTAAAGTATGTATTAATTTTGGGGTTGCCCTCCCACACTGTGCACACGCATAGACAAATGTCATAAGAAAATCAGGATGACAAATTATTCAACCATTAGCTTTCAAAAATGCCACTGACATAGTCCTACATGGAGAGATTCAGATGCATTCTGACAGAGCTTTGGCTCCCAGAGATTAAGTATACTCTTAGAGAAAAGAGAACAGTGAGTGGGAGAAAGGAGCCCTTCAAGCACCTAAGACATGCAGGAGAGAATCCCAGGCCCTCTCAGGAGCCAGCACTGCTGTTAGCCCAGAGCTGGGGCACTGTGTAGAAGCTGAGGCAGAGCTGATCATCCTCTTGTTGTCATTCTGTGGGTTCCACCCTTCACCAGGGGTCAGTCAACCCACTGTCCATCATTAGTCCAGTTTGAAGTATTGCTTGCATTTATCCCAAGAATCTTTTCAGCTTCTTCTGACTGTCTTTTGGGAGCAATCCCTCATCTAAAAGCTCAGGACATTCATAAACACCATTCTGCCCCGCCCCCCCCATCTCCACCTCCAGATTAGAAACTAGAAGTCTTGTAGTCTTTGATGGATGATAGTGGAGGAGCCTTGGATGCTTTGTGGGGTGATGCTGGTGACAGCTGAAAGAGAAACGTTCGGTCCAAAGAAAGCAGGATTATTTGGAATCAACGTGAAATCACCCATTGAGCTGGATAGCAGAGAAATGCACTACCCCATCACAGAGTGTTAAGACGCATGTTGTCACAGGCAGAGAATGTTTAGAGCTGGATAAGAGCTTGGAGAACATCTTGTCTCACCCTTCCACATAGCAGAGGAAGCCCAGAAAGGAGACCTGCCTTGTTTAAGGTCAAATAGCTGGTTAATGGCTCAGCCACAACCAGTAATAAGATGTCTTCAGTGAGTTTAATTCTCTCTTTAATGCACAGCACAGAAAAATCTGGCTTGCGGGCTCTTTTTGGGGGTTTTTCTCAGATCCTCTTTCAAGGCATGATAAGTCAAAATAGAGAACCCACTTCCTAAGTTCTTAGAATTCCAAATTCAACAGCTCACGGTGACACCAAAGTTGAGTTTTTGTTGGATTAGTTTATTGCCATAAGATAAAGTGAAGACATTTTTTTAAATAGTTGGGAGAGCCATAACTGCTTAAAGACAATTTCTCTTTCACAGAGACTCTATGAGAGTCTCACACTAGCCCATGAGTGCCTGAAACTGAGCACCCGAATGCATTTAATTGTGAAGAAAGCCCAAGCTTCCTTCCCCATGGTAAATGAAGAACTGACCTTTCTTCTAGCTGTGCCTGTGGTGTTCTGCTCTTTCTCTGGTGAATACTTACTTCACTGGGATTTTTACAGGTAGACAGGCAGGGGTGTCTACCTATTGCTCAGCATTTCTCTCATGACCACCTTGCAATTTCCAGTCCCCACACGGTTTATCTTTGGGTATTTCAGTGGGTTCACACCACTCTCCATTGTCACACCAACAAACTCATCAGGTTGCACTTTCTACATTTACTCTCCACAGGCCTCTGTTTTCTTTATAGTTTTTTATTTTTAGAAACTTCTTTTGAGAGGAACACTCATTTTTTAGCATCACTTTACGTATGTCATCGTATTTAAAGTTGATTTTTTTGTGGCAGATAAATGACTGTTTAAAGACTTCTCTTACGGGTATTGATGGAACCTTTAAATAAAATCTGTTTGTAAGACACAGGGATAGCCAGATATTAAATAAGTCAAAATTTTAAGTCTTCTCGTAAATATTAGGTTGACTCCTGATTAACATTTGAGATTCTTATTAACGTTCCACACATTGTTTCTGTTCAACCAATTTCAGAACTTCATGAAAAAGTTGAGTGGTGGGTTGGGTAATAGGATACCACAATGGGAGCCTTTTTTCCAAGGCTGGCATGTGAATAAAATACCTGCAAGTCATGAAAAGAAACAAAATAGCTTTAAAAGCAAGAATTTTCACATTGCTCGCAGCAGTATGCACATACTCACTGGGTGTAGGGCTGTTGGGGATGGGGGTCTAAACCTAAGACTCAGCCAGTATCCGCAGCGGTCTGAACTCCCCTATTTGTGACCTAGAACATCTCTGCTATGTGTGCCTTTCAGCTGACTGAGACACTTCACTTCATTCAGCAAAGGAAGTGAATTTCATTTACAATGTGTCCATTCTGAAGGCATTACTAGGGAAGCCAGGACTGTCCTCACCACAGTGTGTGCTGAGCATCTTGCTTCTGGTTTCCTCAGACAACACACAGGAAGTTGAAACGAAAGGGTCAAGTTGTGGTGACCTGGAAGCCCCAGTCAGGAGGGAAGAGTAGGATTCATCCCCATGGCCTCTGTGAAAGTTTGGGAAAAGCCAAGGGAAGAAAGAGAAGGAGAAAACCATTAGCCCTCCCCTGATGGCTTAAAAGATAGGTTCTGAACCCTGGGTGCACATTAGACTCATCTGGGGGAGTCTTTGTTGTTGTTGTTGTTGTTGTTGTTGTTTTTCAATGTCAAAACCCAGGATCCACTGCAGACAAAATGAACAGAAGGTCTGCATGTGACACCTGAGTGTCAGTACTTTTTCAGTTACTCT
Organism: Puma concolor; assembly: GCF_028749965.1. Taxonomy (NCBI): domain Eukaryota; kingdom Metazoa; phylum Chordata; class Mammalia; order Carnivora; family Felidae; genus Puma; species Puma concolor. The sequence continues at coordinate 52,906,868 of NC_141673.1, read as the reverse complement.
GGTGATTCTAATGCATGCAAATTGAAAATCACTACTTTACAACAAGGATCACAAACCTAAATGCCCACAGGTAACCGATTAGGAAGAGGGTCAGCTAAGAGTAGAGAGGAGGCAAGTAGCACACTAACAAAGTATGCCAGAGGGCAGCTGCTGCTGAGCTCCGGCCAACTCTTGTCATGCAGGAATGTGACACCATTTTGGCAGATTTTTAAATGTGCGTAACTAATCATTTAAAATTGGGTTGTGTGATACATGCTACAACATGCATGCACCTCGAAAACATTATGCTAAGTGAAAGAAGCCAGACACAAAAGGCCATATATTGTATGATTCTGTTGATATGGAATGTCCAGGATAGACAAATCCACAAAGAGAGAAAGCAGATTAGTGGTCACCAGGGGTGGGGGGAGGGGAGCATGGGTTGTGACTGCTTAAAGGGTACCAAGTTTCTTTGGAGGTGATGAAAATATTCTGCAAGTAGATAGTGGTAATGGTTGCACAACATTGTGAAATGTATTGAAAGCCACTGAACTGCACACTTCAAAATGGTGAATTTCATGCTATACCTTAAAAAATAACTGAGGGGGCACCTGTGTGGCTCAGCAGGTTAAGCTTCTGACTTCGCTCAGCTCATGATCTCATGGTTTGTGAGTTGGAGCCGGGCACCAGGCCCTGCGCTGGCAGCCCAGAGCATGGAGCCTGCTTCGGATTCTCTCTCCCTCTCTCTCTCTGCCCCTCCCCCACTTGTGTTCTGTCTGTCTCTCAAAAATAAGTAAGCGTTAAAAAAAACAAAAAACAGAAAAAAATTAAGCTTTGTGGACCAATTCAGACAGGCCAAAGAAAACCGTTTTATAGAAGCCATAGTGGGACCTATGGTGTAAAACCACATGGAGGAAAACCAGGGTCCACAAATTGGGCTGAAAATTTTTAAAAAGCCAATCTAACATAATGTATGCCTCCACATCCTTTCATGTCTGCAACCAAACTGGTAGCAAAGCTGTGCCTGCTGCACCCTTTTCATCTTAAGTCAGACACAAGCTGGGTTTTTTCCTTGATAGGTGCTAATGCAGAGCTGAGCGGCTGCCAGCCTATAAATAGAAGTAGGAACCCCTGAGGCGCAGAACAAGCTGGCTGATGAAACCAGCGCTTTTATTCCTCTCCCTTACTGTTTTGTTACTGAGCAAGAGAGGGGTAAAGGAAACAGACAATAATAACCACACTCATTAATTGTTTCTCCTTTATCAATTGCTTTTTTCCCAATGCACCGTTAAATTCACACTCCCTAATTTATCATCCCCTTCAGTAGGGTTTGTTACTCTTAATTACTCACAGCATGTTAAAATCATTACTACTTCCGTCGAGGCGCTCACTGGCTGCAACAAAGACAATGAGGGAGACTCGGCTCTTCAAAGAGACTTTGAGGTTTCCTTAGTCTCTGCTAGCCTGGGAATACACTTCCACTGGCAGTGGTTTAAGAGCTCCTCCAAATCCTACTTTACCACGGATCAAAGTGAAATATTACTAAAAACAAAAATAGAATTGCCCTCATCACTTACATCTTCTAAATATCGGGCCATGTTGCAGAAAGAAGATGAGATTCAGATTTTCCTTACCTGAATTCTTCTCTGTAGTCATTCCTAATATACTCAGCTAAAGTCTGGCTGTACTGCAGGCAGCTCTTGAGGATGTAAAACTGCTGATACAGCAGAACGGCTTGGCTGGGACTTAGCGGCTGAAATGAAGCTCCAAGCCCCTTTACCACCTGTTTCACAATACTGGCCAGGAAGGTGATCTAAACAAGAAAAAAACAGTGACAATGTAGACTGCATGCCACCCATAAGGCACCTGTTTCAGCTGGGGCCTCACCTATACAAGTAGGCTGAAGTCCTCACCGCCCTTACACCAATACTGCACTGTTTCTCACTGAAATGGTACTCAGAGAACGCCAGGCCGTAGACCAGTTGGGTTTACCGATCGCCCCCCTCAAGCAGGATCAGAATAAATGCTGACCATCAAGGAAATTTGGTTCTAATCTAAAAGGAGAACATTGGAAGCAGGAATGGGGACAGAAGAGGAGCTTGGAAAGGCCTGTGGCTTCCTCCAGGAGAGAAGATAGTCTCTCTTCTCTTCTGTTGTGAAGAACAAATGGCCCACAGAAATGAACTTCCTGTAACTTTCAAAGAGGGTTCCTCCAAGGCTGTAGTTCTCAAAATTTAGTATGCATAAAAATCACCTAGGCAGCTCACTAGACATGTGGAATCCTAAGGCCCACCTCAAGGTATTTACCATAAACAATTCCCATGGCTTTGTTCCACAGACAACACGTTGACAAACACCAAGTGAGAAACCCAGGAAAACCAGGCTTGACACAAACAAGTGATGTTGATGTCACTGTTAGCTGGGGTTTTCTTTCTTTTTTTTTTTTTTAACGTTTACTTTTGAGACAGAGAGAGACAGAACATGAATGGGGGGAGGGTCAGAGAGAGAGGGAGACACAGAATCAGAAGCAGGCTCCAGGTTCTGAGCTGTCAGCACAGAGCCCGACGTGGGGCTCGAACTCACAGACCACAAGATCACGACCTGAGCCCAAGTCAGACGCTTAACTGACTGAGCCACCCAGGCGCCCCTAGCTGGGGTTTTCATTGAGACTATGTCTGGGATCATTTCTGACGGAGCAATGAAAATGGAAATAGTAGCAATAATGTGAACTTCTTGAATTCCTGCTTCTCACACACACACACAAAAGTCATTTACAACCGAACCAAGGAGGCCTGGCTGGCTCAGTTGGTAGAGCATGTGACTCTTGATCTCGGGATCATGAGTTCAAGCCCCATGTTGGGTGTAGACATTACTTAAACACACACACCCCCAAAGGGGCACTTGGGTGGCTCAGTTAGTTAAGCTACTATAAGAACAGAAAGGAACACTAGTGTCCTTTCAAGCTCTAATGAGCAGGTCCCTTTGCATGCCCATTAAATTAGTAGCAATAAAGGTATTGCCTTTTCTATTGATGCTGCTCATCATGGGCTCAAATCCATGAACCTTGAGCCAAGCCAAAGTGGGACGCTTGGCTGACTGAGACAGCCAGGCTCTTCTAACTTTATTTTTTTAATTTATTTTGAGAGAGAGAGAGAGAACAAATAGGGGAGGGGCAGAGAGAGAGGGAGACAGAGAACCCCAAGCAGGCTCTGCACTGTCAGCGCAGAGCCTGACACAGGGCTCCATGTCACAACCGTGAAATCATGACCTGACCTGAAATTAAGATTCAGAGGCTTAACTGACTGAGCCCCCCAGGGGCCCCATGCCATCTCTTTACTATGAGAGATTTATTTTTTTTTGTTTTAATCTACTTCTATGATTTTTATTTTTTAAACATAATTTATTGCCAGATTGGCTTACCTACAACACCTAGTGCTCATCCCAACAAGTGCCCTTCTCAGTGCCCATCACCCATTTTCCCTCTCACCCACCCTCAGTTTGTTCTCCGTATTTTAGAGTCTCTTGTGGTTTGCCTGCCTCACTCCCTCTCTGTTTCCCTCTGTTTATAACAATTTTTCCCCTTCCCTTCACCCATGGGATTCTGCTAAGTTTCTGAAGATCCACATATGAGTGAAAACATATGATATCTGTCCTTCTCTAATTGACTTATTTCACTCAGCATAATACCTTCCAGTTCCATCCACGTTGCAGCAAATGTCATGATTTCATTCTTCCTCATTGCCAAGTAGTATTCCATTGTATATATAAACCACATCTTCTTTATCCATTCATCAGTTGATGGACATTTAGGCTCTTTCCATAATTTGGCTATTGTTGAAAGTGCTGCTATAAACATTGGGGTACAAGTGTCCCTATGCATCAGTACTCCTGTATCCCTTGGGTAAATTCCTAGCAGTGCTATTGCTGGGTCATAGGGTAGATCTATTTTTAATTTTTTGAGGAACCTCCACACTGTTTTCCAGAGCAGCTGCACCAGTGTGCATTCCCACCAACAGTGCAAGAGGGTTCCCGTTTCTCCACATCCTCTCCAGCATCTATAGTCTCCTGATTTGTTCATCTTAGCCACTCCGACTGACGTGAGGTGGTATCTCAGTGTGGTTCTGATTTGTATTATGAGAAATTTAAAGCAAAACATGACATAATCAGATTTTTTAAAATAGATCCCTCCAACCAGTCTGGTGGGAAGGTAGGACAGACTATGTAGATGTGATTGTACTACCAAGGAGAGAGTCAGTGGTACTAGGGACAAGGATGGTGGCTGACAGGACAGAGTGCCCCAGTGATTCCAAGTGTTAATTCATACTCGCCAACTCATACTTGCTGTTTAAGACAAATGTTCGTTTTTTCACTTACATATATAGCCAATATCTTAATGTGTTCTGTTTTCTACAGGATATATTTTAGGTTTTTCATGAAATAAAGATCATATTTAAGATACCATCTTAGGGGCAACTAGGTGGTTCAGTTGGTTAGGCGTCCAACTCTTGATCTTGGCTCAGGTCATGATCTCACGGTGGTGGGATTGAGCCCCTGCTTGGGATTTTCTGTCTCCCTCTCGCTCTGCCCCTCCCCTGCTCATGCCTGCACGTGTACGCTTTCTCTCAAAATAAATAAATATTTTAAAAACTTAAAAATACAAGATATAATTTCAGTCCTGTAAGCACTCAGGCCCCAAATATTAAAAAACGCTTTACCTTAATTAAATAATAAAATCATCAGATTTACATTTTGCTTCTATTTCATAATTGTGACTACTTATAGAGAAAATTTGTGTTTTATTAATTAAGCACTGGAGCACCGGTATAATTAACTGTGAGTGGTGCTTTCGTTTTTGCTTCTCGGTACTTACGAAGGGAGGACGACTTTGTAGGAAGGACATCATCCAGCTAATAGCAAACTCTTCTGGTCCCAATCCAAGATTTCCCTAAAAGACTCACAGAAATAAACAAGTTATATTCATGAAGTTTGAGTTGTACATGATATTCATTCTCAAATACATTTTATCTTGATTGATGAAATCAGTATTTAGGAAAATAAGCTGATGAATACTTAAGAGCAAAAGTAGTATCATTTAAGTCAGACAATTTTGGAGACCATCTCTAATACAAGCATATTAAAGATATATTGTTAATCATTTGATATATAATCACAGAAATATAATAGTCATATGATATATATAACAATCATACAATATAATATGTATAATAATATATATCGTACCTGCTGAAAGACAAGAAATATCTCATATAAAAGTGCCGTAGCTGTATCTGTATATTCCTTGATAAGGTTCTGTAACTAGAATTTTAAATAATAGTCAATGCAATTTCACTGGCAGAGCCAGAAAATGGTAATTTCTCCTGGTTACCTTTATATACTTATAAAAGAATTTTTGATTAACAGAAAATATAATTAGTGTGGTCATTTTTCCTATTATGCTTGGTTCAGTCATTCTCAAAAAAAAAAACGCTCTCATAAAAAGACTACTTGGAGTGCCTGGGTGGCTCAACCTTGATTGAGCCAAGTCTTGGTTTTGGCTCAGGTCATGATCCCAGAATTGTGGTTCTGCACTGAGCATGGAGCCTGCTTAAGATATATTCTCTCTCTCTCTCTCTCTCTCTCTCTCTCTCTCTCTCTCTCTCTTCCTCCCCACCCCACCCCTCTCCCTTACTCATGCTCATTCTCTTTTTCTCTCACTGTCTTCCTAAAATTAAAAAGTATATATTTTTTAAAGTTGTTTTTTTTTTTAATATAATTTATTGTCAAAAAAGACTACACATTAGAGAATTTCTAAGAAAGTGGGTCAGGGAAAGAAGATACAATGGCCCACAGAATACTAACACCCAAAAAACTGCACACTTGATTTGCAAAATCATTCAGATCAACAACCCTACATCCCTTCGAGTATTGAAAATATGCCCCCTAGAATTAAGGTGGGAGATTCTCTGGAAAATTTAGCCTTATGCGCAACGTGAACTACAACTCCCTCTGTAAAATGGGTATATATAGGGCTTAGAGACTTTTGTTTTTGCTCTCAAGAACTCCAGTTAGTGAGGCTGTCTTTTAGCACTTGGTGCATGAGAACTGTGTGGGCATGCTATAGGCCAACACATTTTCCCTGACAGTATTCTTTGCAAGAACGAGCTCCAGTTTGAAATTTCACACTGTTAGACCTTGGAACCAAAATTTACATGATCTTCACGAATAGCCTGCGTGCAAAAGATCACCAAGTTCAAAATCAGGAAACTCAGACCTATCTATTCTTCCCACTAGATATTTTTATATGGAAATGCCAGGGTGGGGGAGAGGGGAAAGTGGGTGATGGGCATTGAGGAGGGCACCTGTTGGGATGAGCACTGGGTGTTGTATGGAAATCAATTTGACAAATTATATTTAATATAAAAAAATGCCAATGGCAATCCAGTCAACTAATCCCAAACCAAGCTCATTATTTCTCCCCCCTTTAAAAATTTTTTTAAAAACGTTTATTTTTAAGAAAAAGAGAGACAGAGCACGACCAGGGAGGGGCAGAGAGAGAGGGACACACAGAATCCAAAGCAGGCTCCAGGCTCTGAGCTGTCAGCACAGAGCCCAACACGGGGCTCAAACCACAAACCTCAGGCTCATGACCTGAGCCAAAGACAGACAGGTAACTGACTGAACCACCCAGGTGCCCTTCATTATTTCCCCTTTGAACCTACTCTTCTTGCTGTAATTCTTATTTGACACCCTGGCCAGAATCTAAAATTCATCTAATCCTCACAGTTTATTTTCACGTCAACCTATGAGTGCAATTTCCTAAAAATTACTGGAATCTATCCTCTTTACAACTACCATCCCTTTTCTTCATTAATTTATTCAACAAATATGCATCAGACCCTATACTAAGTGTTGGGGATACAATGGGTAGCAACAGGGACATGGGTAATACCTCATGGAAGGTAGTGGAGAACAAACAATAATCTAACAATCAAATAAATAAATAAACGCGTAGTTGCTAACTGAGACAAGGGCTGTGAAAGAAGAGAATAGGAAGTTAGGAGAGCTCTAAAAAGAAGCCTGGTCTCATTTCAGGAGTCAAGGATAGCTTCCCTCTGTCCTATTATCGTTCCTCACCTGGACTCCTGCACTAACTTCTTAGCCCTGCCTGAGTCTTGCTTCTATCCCACTCTTTAATCCCTGATCCACTCACTCCACTGTTAAAGATGGTATTATAGACACTCCATTATAGACTTATAATATTCAGACATATGAATATTATATTCATGTTATATTTAATTAACATTTGTCTCTCTAACCAGACTATAAACCAATAAGGGCACATGTTGTATCTGTTTTGCTTCTTGTTTGTACCCCCACAGGCTAGCACACTATTTATTTAGCTCATAACAGATTTTCAACAAATATTTATTGAGTGAATGAATATATGTAAGAGTTTTCTAAAACAAAACTATATGTTTAAGAACTATCAAATCATGTCCCATCCTTTTTTTTTAAGTTTATTTGAGAGAGTGGGAGAGAGAACATGAGTGAGGGAGGCACTGAGAGAGAGAGAGAGAGAGAGAGAGAGAGAATCCCAAACAGGAACCACACTGTCAGTACAGAGCCTGACGTGGGGCTCAATCCCACAAACCATGAGATCATGACCAGAGCTGAAATCAAGAGTCAGACACTCAACTGACTGAGTCACCCAGGCACCCCTATGTCCCATCCTTTAAAAAAAATTATGTGTTGTTCTGCTTGAAATAAACTAGTAATAAGCTGATTTATTCTCTCAGGATATGTGCTTTCTAGGTAGTTTGGTATTTCTAATGTTTTAGTAAAACTTTAGAAAAACAAGTAATTCTCACTGAGTTTGTACTACTTAGATAGCTAAGGAGATGATAAACTAAAGCAAGAAGATGATAAACTAAAGCAAGAGAGTTAACCCTAAAATCTCTTAACGAGAGTGCTTTTTTACCATTAGACCCTACTATGGAATTAACATATACATAAATATTTTGTATAGAGACAAATAAGCAGATTTATCTAATACATGCTGAATACTAATTATTTTCCTTAGTATACATACTTAAAACATCTAAAATGGATGTATTAATATTGATAGACTAGCTATCTAAGTTTTGAGGTTAATGGTAAAATACTTACTCTGAATTATATTTATATCCTCTACCATGTCATGGTCTACATTAGAAGACAGAAATCCAGAGCACCCCTATATATTATATTTAGTCTACCCCAAAATTCTTATCTTATCATCTTACCTCAGCATCAAAAGACATCTCAACTAAAGTTGAATCAGCCACCAACTGGATATCAAACACTGGACAAGATTTTGGAATCTGAGGTTCACTAATTAATATTACCAAAAGATTAAATAATGCTCCCCTAAAAAAAATAAAAGGCAATTAATAAATAAAGTTTGAAAAGAAAAATAGTAAAGCCAAGTTTGCAGACACTGAATATACTTACATTTAAAAGTATAAAGCATTAAGGCACCTGGGTGACTTAGTTAAGTGTTTGACTTCGGCTCTGGTCATTATCTCATGGTTTGTGGGTTCGAGCCCCACATCAGACTCTGCGCTGGTGGTGTAGAGCCTGCTAAGGATTCTCTCTCTCTCTCTCTCTCTCTCTCTCTCTCTCTGCCCCTTCCCCATTTTTGTGCTCTCTCTCTCTCAAAATAAATTAACTTTAAAAAAAAAAAAAACACATGTGTATGTGACACATGCATATCATTTTTTTAAAAAAGTATAAAACATTGCAGACCATTCTCGGACTGAACTTTTGGAGCCTTGGACATGCAGACAATTAAGTAGTGATAAAAAATTTAATTCAAAATATAATTTCATTGTCTTTTGGCTCAAAGCAAGTATAGGTCTAGAAGTTCCCAAAGCTTAGGAAGCTTAGTAAGTCTGGACTTAAGGGAAATTTGGGTGAGTTCAGTTGAATCAGTATTTCCCAAAGGGCTTCCCCCTCCCTCCTCCCCCCCCCGCCAAAGGACTTTTTATGGCCTATTAATTCCAGGAAATATTATAGTAAAAAAAAATAGATTATTTGTTTGAAAGAGGCATAGTAAATACTTGGTTAAACCAAATTCATTGCATATCTTTACTACTGGACTTCTCAGAGGCTTTAATATGCTCACATGCATTGTATATCTCTGAGACAAAGAAACCACCATATGAAACACTTCTTAAAATCCGTGTTTGAACACAGATTTTTTTGACTCTAGAACCCTTTATAAAATTTTTGGGTTGAAATACAGTTAACATATTAGCTTCAGGTGTACAACATAATGATTCAGCAATTATATGCATCATCAAATGCTCACCACGATAAGTATAGTTACCATCTGTCACCATACAAAGTTACTATAATATGATTAACTATATTCCTATGCCATACTTTTCATCCCCATGACGTATTTATTTTATAGCCAGAAATTTGTACCTCTTAATCCCTTTAACCTATTTTACCCATCCCCCCCCCTTCCATCCCACAACCACTAGTTTCTTCTCTGTATTTACAACTCAGTTTCTCTTTTTGTTGTTATTTGTGTTTGTTCATTTGTTTTGTTTTAAAGTTTCCACATGTAAGTGAAATCATATGGTATTTGTCTTTGTCTGACTTATTTTACTTAGGATAATGCCCTCTAAGTCCATCCATATTGTTACAAATGGCAAGATTTCATTCTTTTTATGGCTGAGTAGTATTCCAGTATAATATATATGTATATATATAACCTCTTCTTTATTCATGCACCTACTGATGGATCTTTAGGTTGGTTCCATATCTTGGTATTGTAAATAATGCTGCAGTAATTATAGTGCATATATCTTTTCAGATTATTGTTTTCATTTTCTTTTGATAAATACCAAAAAGTAGAATTACTGGATCATATGGTACTTATATTTTTAGGTTTTTGAGGAACCTCCATACTGTTTTCCAGAGTAGCTACACCAGTTTATATTCCCGAAAACAGTGCATGAGGATAGAATTATTTTTTTAACAAAGCATTTCAAAGGCTTACTATTCCACTGAAGACTGTTAGTTAATAAAACTAGTATTAAACTTTAAGTCTTTTGCTTTCCAAAGTGGTGTACTATCCATTAATCTACACTAATAACTCACTTAAATTGTTACTACACATTTGAATAATACACACTATTATTTGAGAATAAAAGGGCAAAAAAAAAAAATCACAATCCAAAGCAAGGATTCTGAGGAGATAGGTTTGGTAACACCATCTTCATGTGTGTCATGCAATCCATATATGGTTAAAAAGGAGCTGAAGGCAGGCTATTAGGAAAATCACTTGCCTAACTGAAGACAGTGCCAGAGTAGCTTTGACAGACGGGAATAGTAAAAGAATTTACAGCTAGGACTATATAAAAATCCTCTATAACCATAAGCATTCTCTTTGTAATGGAATAAAGGAGACTAAAAAAATCCCTGCTTGGTAATATTTGAGGCTTCATAATCTTTTTTTTATCTTAAATTTAAAAAAAAAAAATTAGCATTTATTCATTTTTGAAAGACGGAGCATGAGTAGGAGAGGGGCAGAGAGAGAGGGAGACACAGAATCCAAAGCAGGCTGGGCTCAAACTCACAAACTGTGAGATGACGACCTGAGCAGAAGTCTGATCTTAACCAACTGAGCCACCCAGGCGCCCTGAGGCTTCACTTAAATCATTACCATGATTACAAGTTCATGATTAACCAAAATTTTAATAAAATAGGATTTGCTTCCTTTCTCCAACTCAAAGAGCAAGTCAGTTCTCATATCTACAAAAGAAGAATCTTGTCAGCACACTTCTCAAAAAAGTAGGATATGTCCTACAGGATATTTGCTAATGTTTTATTCAGGCTGTTTTAAAATAGCCCATCTTACTTTTAGAAGATCCTTCCAAAATCAACAAAACATTCCATTTAGAAGCTTTTCTTGATATTAAGTTTGAAATGGCATTCCATTTTCTATTACATTTAATTAAAGTCCTTTATTTTCAGCAGTATCTTCTTTTAAAAGTATCATATATCCAGGGCTAAGGGAAGAAACTCAAATTCTGGGTCACTTGCTGTGATAATATATGAATTCAACCATGACAGTATTAAAATATGAAAGGATTATGGCACATTTTGAGAAGAAATACACAGAACTGAGTTGAACTAATAAAATCTCTACTTAAGGAACAAATTAAGAGGAAAATGCGGAAATGATTAAATGCTTTTTTATTTGTTCAAATGGAGTTTAATTTGGAATCTACTCCTTCTGCCAACACTATTTAAAATCCACTAGGTCAATAATAGAAAAAATTTTAATCTATATGGTAGTTTCATCCCCAAAATAAAGACAACTTACGGGATTGACATTACAGTCTTAAAAAATGGTGCCAACAGTTGTGATACTTTTATTGTTTAGATTGTTATTATTTCCAGTGTAAGAATTTTGAATGCATTGTAATATATTTTTATACAGACTTTGAAAGGCAAACTCATGGTCTCATAAGGCAGTCTATGTTATTGTGGTAGGCAGAATTCTAATATGGCTTCCAAGATATCTTACCCCCTTTTATATATACCCTAAATAATCCTTTTCCCTTAAGTGTGGGCAGGACCTGTGAATATATTAAGCTATTACTCCTGTGATTATGTTATGTTAGATGAGAAAGGTGAAGGGATTTTGCATACATAATTAAGGTTCCTAATTTGTTGACTTTTGAGTTAATGAAAGGGAGATTATCCTGGGTGAGCCTGATTATCGAGCTGAGCCCTTTAAAGAGTGCTTAGGCCTTCCCTGAGCTCAGAGATAGTCTCCTGCCAAGAAGCAAACCATCATGAGTTTACAGCTATAAAGAAATTAATTCAGCCAACAGAAACCCAAATGAGTTTGGGAGATAACCCCAAGCCTCAGATGAGACAGCAGCCCCAGCCAACGCCTTGACCACTGCCTTGTGAAAACCAGAGCACATGATCCAACTGAGCTCTGCCCAGATTTCCTGATCCACAGAAACTGTAGGATAAGTAATTTATAGAGTTTTAAGTCACTGAGTTTGCAGTAATTTGTTACAGGGTAATAGAAAACTAATGCAGTTATATTAAACATTTACTGTGCTAATTAATGCTATGGGTAACACGACTGGACCCTATGCATATCTAAAAGTTAGTATTACAACCAGACTGTATTATAGCAATATATGTGCACCAATGTACATGAAAATAATTAGTCGTATCAGGAAAGAGACTTGCTGTAGTAAGGCTGATGTGTCCAAACCAAATTAAGAAAGAACAATTAAAACAACACTTTGCAGCAGAGGTTAGTAAGAGTGATGGTTTTTCAACTTGGACAGAGAAAGGTAAGGACCAAAAAGTGTATAAAAAGGGTAACATGATTCTGCAATAATTCAGTGTGACAAAAGACAGAAATGTAAGAAATAATCTTGGATCTCTGTCCTGGAGATTGGGGAAATGGCAGTTCTATCAACTACATAAAGAAGTATAGAGACGCTTGGGTGGCTCAGTCAGTTAAGTGGCCAACTTTGGTTCAGGTCATGATCTCAGAGTTCATGAGTTTAAGCCCCACATTGGGCTCTGTGCTTATAGTGCAGAGCCTGCTGGGATTCTTTCTCTCTCCCTCTCTCTCTGCCCCTTCCCTACTTGTACTCCCTCTCTCTGTCAAAATGAATAAATAAACTTAAAAAAAAAAAAAGTATACATAGGGGGCACCTGACTGACTCAATCAGTAAAGCATCGGACTCTTGATCTTGGGGTTGAAAGTTCGAGCCCCATGTTGGATGTAGAGATTACTTAAAAAAAAAATAGAAAAAATAATAGAGTGTGTCTTACTTGTTCACTGTAAAGCAGGGTCAACAAACTACGGCCTCTAGGCCAAATAACCCAGAGCCTATTTCTATAAATAGAAATTCTATAAATTTCCTTTATTGGAACAGAGCTGTGCCCATTCATTTATATATTGTCTGTGACTGTTTTTCTGCTACAGTGGCTAAGTTGAGTATTTACAACAGAGACTATATGGCCTGAAAAGCCAAAAATGATTACTCTATGGCCCTCTACAGAAATGTTTGACCAACCTGGTATACAGTATAGTATGCCCATAGTCCTTGGCACATAGCAAGTTGCTTAAGAAATGTTAATGAATAGGGGCGCCTGGGTGGCTCAGTCAGTTAAGCGTCCGACTTCAGCTCAGGTTGTGATCTTGTGGTCCATGGGTTCGAGCCCCGCGTCAGGCTCTGTGCTGACTGCTCAGAGCCTGGAGCCTGTTTCAGATTCTGTGTCTCCCTCTCTCTCTGACCCTCCCCCATTCATGCTCTGTCTCTCTCTGTCTCAAAAATAAATAAATGTTAAAAAAAAATTTTTTTTTAATTTTTTTTTCAATGTTTATTTATTTATTTGGGACAGAGAGAGACAGAGCATGAAAGGGGGACGGGCAGAGAGAGAGGGAGACACAGAATCGGAAACAGGCTCCAGGCTCTGAGCCATCAGCCCAGAGCCTGACGCGGGGCTCGAACTCACGGACCGCGAGATCGTGACCTGGCTGAAGTCGGACGCTTAACCGACTGCGCCACCCAGGCGCCCCAAAAAAATTTTTTTTAAAGAAATATTAATGAATATAATCATTAAAATTAATTTATAAAGTTCTCTAATAAATAGCCAGAACAAAATTACTAGGAGTTCTTATTCTTTTCCCTGGTTCAAATGTTTTAGGGCCCATGCTCTCATTTTTCTTCTACTTTCTGCTAGAGAAAATTTAGGTAAACAGTTGATGAGGGTGGAAAAAAATTAAGATTTTAGTCAGAACATTGGCCTAGCATGTAATTCATAATCTATAAATCATATAAAAAGGTCAAGCAGATAATATGCAAAATATGCAAACACGTACTTTCTGGGGCAAAGAATGCTATTGTCCCCCTGTTTTATATTTTTTCATTCTTTCTTTTAATAATGGGTATCCCTATCGCCATCCAAAGTTTAGCTAGGTACATAGCCATGTAACTACAGACACATCCAAGCTCTCTTGCAGCTATATATGGGCCTATGCCTAAAGTTCTCATCTGCAGAATGTGAGCAGAAAAATCATATATGCCTTGTTTAAAAAGGAAATGTGCAGGGCTCCTGGGTGGCTCAGTCAGTTAAGCCTCCAACTCTTGATTTCGGCTCAGGTCATGATCTAACCGTTCATGGGATCAAGCCCTGCATTGGGCTCTGCACTGACAGCATGGAGCCTGCTTGGGATTCTCTCCCCCACTGTTTGCCCCTCTCCACCGTGCATGCGCTCTCTCAAAATAAATAGATAAACTTACACCATAAGCATTTTTCTTTTTAAAAAGGAAATTTGCTTGCCTTCTACTTCTCTTCCTCCATTCCATAGGATTTAATGAAGTCTCAGAGGTCAGCCAGCTTCAATCATGAAGACAAACACAGTGTAATAAAAAAAGTCAGAGCAGGGCACCTGGGTGGCTTAGTCGGTTGAGCGTCTGACTTCAGCTCAGATCGTGATCTCACAGCTCGTGAGTTCAAGCCCACATCAGCCTCTGTGCTGACAGCTCAGAGCTTGGAGCTTGCTTCAGATTCTGTGTCTCCTCTCTCTCTTCCCCTCCTCTTCTTACTCTCTGTCTCACTCTCTCTCTCTCTCAAAAATAATAAACATTAAAAAAAAAAAAAAAAAAGATGTCCGAGCAACAAAAGGGAAGGAACCTAGGTCTCTGGCTGATCTCGTAGAGGAAAGCATGACTATGTACTCTGGACTAGTATGTGAAAAGATGTAAATTTCTATCTTCTGCGGACCACATATTTTAGCATATCTTTATTATAGCAGCTTACCCTATGTTAATAAACCCCCAACATCATTCACTTCAAAGTCACACAATTATATATTAGACGAAGCTACTATAACTCCTGCATTTGCAGTATAGTCTTTCTGTTGTGTGGGTATAAGGGCACTCTATAAAATTCTAGTAGAGAAGCCCTGGCTTTAAATGTATGATGGGGCATTTGGTCTCTTTCAAGTTCAGCAGACAATGACAAAATATAAAATTATGCCAAAAAAAATCTTTGTGCCCTTAATAATCCAGAGAGACAGAGAGTGCTCACTATGTGCCAGTTGATCTGTTCATCACAGAAGGAAGTGGAAAGACAAAAGAGTTTCATATACTTACAAGGGGATTGACTAGAAGAGTAAAAGAGCTATCAGTTTTGGAAGACACTCAATAGAGTACTTAATGGGTTGCAACTACAAGGTCCCAATGTCTTCTTCTAAAAAACCTTACTTCTTAGCTGCCAATGTCTTTAGGCGTGATGACTCAGTTTCTGTTTCTCTGAACATCAGTCCCAGAGTCTGCATAATTTCAATGCATGCCCTAGAAAACAAAGAGGAAAAAAAGCATGGGAATGGCATGATTGCATTACAAGTCCAGAATTTCACAAAATCAGTAATCCTTGATAGAATTGCTCTCAGGTAATTTATATAGAAAAAAAGTACGAGAAGGAAATTCTGTATATCAGATTGTCAACGTTGGTTGACCACTCTGTGATTGCTATATAGTAAACACTCAGAAATATTTGTTGAATGAATCAATAGCTGAATGTCAGGATTAAGTTATTTTCATATTGTTTTTTTATCCTTAAAATTTTTTTCTGATAATCACACACTACTTTAAAATTATTTTTAATAATTTTAACTTTTTCAGGTAGGTAATATTTGGCTCAAAATTTCAAAGGTAAAAAAGGGAAGACAGTGAAAGGTGTCTTTCCTCCAGACACCCATTTTTTTTTTCCTTTGGGACAACCGATATTCTAGTTTCTTGTATAGCCTTTCTTTAAAAAGTAGAACATAATGGGAGCACCTGCCTCGGTGGCTCAGTTGGTTAATCATCCGACTTTTGATTTTGGCTCAGGTCATGATCTCATGGTTCATGGGTTCGAACCCTGAGTCAGGCTCCACACTGAGAGTGAGGAGCCTGCCTGGGAATCTCCCTCTCCCTCTCTCTCTGCCCCTCCCCTACTTGTGCTCTCTCTCTCCCAAAATAAATAAATAAACTTAAAAAAAAGTAGAACAAAATGAATGCTATTTTAAAAAATTTATGTGAAGCAAAACTTGCAGCACCATTTATCATTAATATGGTACGTATTTTGTACAGTGCCTTCCATTCATCTTTAACACCCTAGGGGGAAAAGAATCTATGATTATCCAGTTAATACTTACACCAGCTCATCAGCCCTTTGGCTTCTATTTTGAAGTGTGCTCTTATCCCTAGACTCTGGCAAGTACTCATGAAGTTTGTTCACTAGGAAATAGAAAAGGTCACTGGTCTGTGAAAGCAAGCAGGAAAGAAGATGGTAAATAAGTTATCAGATGGTAAAACTCTATCTTTACATAATAAAAATATGAAGAAATTATTCTCTGGGGACGAAGTGAATTAAAATATCTCTCATTAATATTAGCATAATCCGAACTGAAAACACTTTTACTTACCACCGGGAAACAGACCACTGTTCTGGTGAACAGAGCCAGAGCTAAAGCCTAGGGGTGATGCTGAGAGATGCTTAATAGGCTTGGCTCTCCCGTTAATATTGAAGGCCCTCTAGAAGTAGGTGTTTAATCTCAGGCAAGTCATTTACTTACCTGGGAATAATATATTAAATGGAGGCTACTCTAATTCCTGTCTTTCCAAAGTAATTTGGCCTTTGTGAGGATACAATGAAATAAGGGCTAGAAAAACACTTTTAAAAATGTTTGCTAACCTGGGGCGCCTGGGTGGCTCAGTCGGTTAAGCGTCCGACTTCGGCTCAGATCATGATCTCACGGTTCATAGGTTTGAGCCCCGCATCAGGCTCTATGCTGACAGCTCAGAGCCTGGAGCCTGCTTTGGATTCTGTGTCTCCCTTGCTCTCTGCCCTTCCCCTGCTTGTGCTCTGTCTCTCTCTGTCTCTCAAAAATAAATAAATGTAAAATAAATAAATATATATATTTACTAACCTAAAAGCAAACTCACAACATTGGTGTAGCCTAATGAAGATGGTGGAGAATGATACTAATAATTCTGTTAATACAGCATATTTCCATCTCTGCCAAAATAAACACAGACTTAAGAGTGCAGGAACCAAATTTTTTGTGCTGCTATGCCGTCTCTTGAGATAAATCGAGCATGAAGTAAGCACTGGCCCATGAAATCAGGCAAGTTGGTACTAATTAGAAATATAATGTAATTGCTTCTCTTTTCTGTCCCTCTCTTGTTCGTTTTCTTCCCCAGGACTTTTGTTTACTAGTGACAAATTAGACTCTTTGTTTAGACAGGTATTATGGGTGCCTGTATATAGGTGATCTGGCATGAGAAGAGGCTGAGGATGGCAGGTGGAGAGAGGGCCCAGAGGAGAAGGAGCAGGATGCATAGCAGACCCTCTCAGAAGGGCTGCTGTTTACTCACTGCCCTGGTAAATTAGCACGGTTGGTGGCTCTGCACACTAGCTCTGGTGCCTAGTTCTTTCAGTTCATATCCCAGCTCTGCCATGGGTCAGCTTTGTCATATTTGGCAAATTACATACACACTGTATGACTCAGGTTATGTCTAAGATGGAATTAATGTCACCTGATGGGACGGAAATAAGATAGTATTTGTAGGGGCTTCTGGGTGGCTCAGTCGGTTAAGCATCTGACTTCGGCTCAGGTCGTGATCTCACACTCTGTGAGTTCAAGCCCCACATTGGCCTCTGTGCTGACAGCTCAGAGCCTGGGGCCTGCTTCGGATTCTGTGTCTACCTCTCTCTCTGCCCCTCTCCAGCTCGTGCTCTGTCTCTCTCTCCCTCAAAAATAAATAAAAACATTTTTTAAAAGAGAAAGAAATAGAATTACCATATGATTCAGCAATCCCACTAATGGGTACACTCCCAAAAGAACTGAAAGAGTCTCAAAGAGGTATTTACACACCCATATTCATAATGGTAACGTTCACAATAGCTTAAACATGGAAGCAACCCAAGTATCCATCAATGGAGAATGGATAAGCAAAATGTGTTATATACATAAATGGAATATTACTCAGCCTTAAAAACAAGCAAATTCTGACATATGCTACAACATTGATGATCCTAGAAGACATGATAAGTAAAATAAGCCAGTCACAAAAAGACAAATACTGGATGGTTCCACTTACATGAAATATTTAGAGAAGTTAAATTCATAGAAGTAGAAAGAAGAATGGTGTTGCCAGAGGCCGCGTGAAGTGGGGGAATGAGGAGTTATTGTTTGATGAGTATAGTTTCAGTTTTGCAAGATGAAAAGAGTTCTGGAGAGGCTCCAACAGTATACAGGACCTACTTAAAATCACTGGACCATACATTTAAAAATGGCTAAGATAGGGACACCTGAGTGGCTCAGTCCGTTAAGCGTCTGACTTCAGCTCAGGTCCTGATCTCACGGTTCGTGGGTTCGAGCCCTGCATCGGGCTCTTTGCTGATAGCTGAGTCTAAAGCCTGCTTCAGATTCTGTGTCTCCTCTCTTTGCCCCTCCCCTGCTTGTGCTCTCTCCCTCTCTCTCTCTCAAAAATGAACATTAATTTTTTTTTCTTTTAATGGTTAAGATGGCAAATTCTATGTTTATGTGTATTTTACCACAATAAAAAATAATGTTGAGAAAAAAAAACTTCATGGAGAAAAAATAAAGGGTTAAGAAGGAACATGAACAGAGAATTCTTTCATTCACTCATTCATTGATTGAACACATAACTACGGATTATCAGCTATGTAGCAGGAACTGTACTAGGTAATGAGATAATATCTTGAGCAAAGCAGACAAACAAACATGGTGTCCACAATCCTAAAGCTTACAATTTAGTCGACCTATGAAAAAATGTTCTCATAATTTAAAATTTACTTGTAAGAAAATTGTTTAAACAAAAAAAGATTACCTTAAAGAAAATTATACCCCATACAGTTGATTTCAAAAGGGGACATTGTGTGTGTGTGTGTGTGTGTGTGTGTGTGTGTGTGTATTTATAGTACATAATATATTTATATAAAATTATATATATTTGTAAAATTTTATTTATATGAAACTATTATATGTATGATTTTTTTTTTAATTTTTTTTTTCAACGTTTATTTATTTTTGGGACAGAGAGAGACAGAGCATGAACGGGGGAGGGGCAGAGAGAGAGGGAGACACAGAATCGGAAACAGGCTCCAGGCTCTGAGCCATCAGCCCAGAGCCCGACGCGGGGCTCGAACTCACGGACCGCGAGATCGTGACCTGGCTGAAGTCGGACGCTTAACCGACTGCGCCACCCAGGCGCCCCTATATGTATGATTTTTTATCATCTTACTCAGGAACCAAAAATTCGAGATGCCTCTAATCTCCCCACGCCAGTGTGGGTTCCTGAGGAAGTTTCACACAACCTTATGTTCACCAGGGAGCCCAGCACAAAGCTGCAAAACCACTGCTTAAGCTTAAAGCCATAATAACTTTAAAGAAAAAAGCTCCTAAAAGAAGATAAAAATGTTGACTTATTAGTTATATATGTTAACTTTGTATAAATGAATGTAAGATTGTGGTTGTGGATTAGAGAGAACATAAGGCTACCAGGTCTTGGAAGCATGGTGGGGAGGAGAACGAGGTACCCCACTAAGTGTGGGGAGACCGCAAATAGGGAGACTGCCCATATAACTTTTATTTCCCTCTCTCTTCATTTTGGCCTCTCATTTTTGACAACTGAATTAGAAGACCTATTTTAATCCATCTAAGGACATTACATTAAAGAAGGGCTGAAGTATTTTCTTTTTTTTTAAATGTGTATCTGTTTATTTTTGAGAGAGAGATAGAGACAGACAGAGAGGGAGACAGAGAATCCCAAGCAGGCTCTGCGCTGTCAGCACAGAGCCCAGTGCAGGGTCCAAACTCACCAACTGTGAGATCATGACCCGAGCCGAGATCAAGAGTTGAGCACTTAACTGACTAAGCCACCCGGGCGCCCCTGCAGTATTTTCAGTTAAGCAACAGAACATGAATGCTTTATTCCTAGATTTCTGATCAGGTTAATTTTTCACAAGACAATAAACTTTCAGTTCAATACGAATTGATTATGGGACCTGGTATACGCATGGCACACGTTAGACCTTAGGGTGAATACGAAGATGATGAGTAAGACACATGCCTGTCCTGAAGAAGCTTATAGCATACAAGGGTAAATTTAAAAATTTGCCAAAAACTATAGTAAAAAGGAGACTTTCTGAGCTAATTCTTGAGGGTAGGAACTGTGTCTTACTCATGCTCACATTTCTAATGCCTATTCCCATTCCTGGCCTAGAGCAGTCATGTAATAAATATTTGTTGAATTGTTAGAAGGTGCTGAGATACCATAGAACTGCATTGTCCAACACAGTAGCCACTGGTCACATGGCACTACTTAAATTTAAATCGATTAAAATGGTGGGGCGCCTGGGTGGCTCAGTCGGTTAAGTATCCAACTCTTGATTTCAGTTCAGGTCATGATCTTACAGTTCGTGAGTTCAAACCCTGCGTCAGGCTTTGCACTAACAATATGGAGCCTGCTTGGGATTCCCGCCCGCTTTGCCCCTCCCCCACTCACAATTTCCCCCCCCCCCCTTCTTGAAAATAAATAAACATTCTTTTAAATTTCACTTCCCTAGTCACTGGCCACATTCATTGTGGCTAGTGGCTACTTTATTGAACAGCATAGATTAAAGAACATCAAAGAAAGTTCTATGGTACAGGACTGCCAAAACAGATGAGAAAGAGGAGGGTTCCAAAGTTCCCCATAGAGGATGACAGGAAAGGCAGAAGAACGGCATTTGAGCTGAGCCTTGAAGAATGGATGGTAGGATTTTAACAGGAGAAAATGGAAGAAAGAGTAGCCTAGAGATAACAGCAGGGGAAACGAGGAGGGGCTGGAAGGACAAGGTGTTCAAGTCACCCCACGAGGCTGGAGCTTTTAGAGGAAAGAGATGAAAGCAAGGAAGTGTGGGGTTGAGTGGGTTAGGCCCAGCCTCATTCTCTTTCTTTGTATCTTTCTTTGGCTCCACAGCCAAGGCCATCTGCATCAGGCACATTGGAAGATTGGACATGCTTAAGAAACCTCGAGGCCAACGCTCTGATATTCAACATCAACACCCTTCTTGCTAGTCTAACCTGTAAGTGGTACCTCAGTTCTCCTACCTAGACATCTGCTTTAAATCCAGTCCCCCGATTGTGTCTGGTTTATCTAAGTGGACATCTGTGAGCCCAGTGTGAAGTCCTTTGCTAGTCCTCTCCCAACTGCTAGGTTTACACTGGACAATCTTTATATCCTTGCCACCTCCCCTACTTCATTCCATGAAGACTCTATTGCCAGACCCTAAACAAGCAGATCTTCCTGGTGTCAAATGTTTTTGCAGACATTTGGGTATAACCTACGCATGTGCTGGAATGCCCTGATCTCTTTTGCACACTCTCTGTGTAGAGGTCACTCTCCCCGCCGGTGCTCTGTGCCTTCCCTGGGAGCATCTACAGCTGGGTTCGTTTGCCCACTGCCTGCCCTATATAGATGTTGGCCCTTCCTGAAAACCCACCTTGCATGGGCCATGCCTGTCCAAATTTGGAATCTGTGACAGAAGTCCTTAGTGGAGAGCCTTAAATGCTAAAGCCAACGTGTTTGTACTTCGAAGGGAGAGCCACAAGAAGTTTTTGAGTGTGCAAGGACACAAAATCAGAGTTACAGATTAAACTAATACCACGTGTGGGATGGACTGGAGAGTTACACTTGGGTGTGATATATCAGTTTCCTTAGCCTTTTCACATTAACTCCATTTCCATGTTCATAATCACCTTGTGTGGTCATTTCGATGCCTGTCCCTATATTCTCTACAATCCTCTTTAGTTTTGGAGTCAAGACCCGGATGTTATATTCCTAACAGGGTGTATCCAGTTCAAGCATTTACGTAGCACAGTATCATTGTTGCCTGTCTCAGTGTTGGGGGACATTTGACATAATATTCTATGCAGCTAATACACTCTCTAATTAGGGTAATTAATCATTTCAGTTTGCTTGGGACTATCCTAGCTTTTGCACTCAAAGTCCCATATCCTGAGAACTTCTTCAGTCCTAGGGAAGCTGTGACAGTTGGTCACCCAAGTGTGGGCAAACCTGGATGGTTGGTTGTCCTACATGTGAAGCCCTTCGAATCTAAGACCAGGACTGTCTTGTATGGCTGGGGAGCTGTGCACTTTACAGCTGCTCAATAAAATGTTGGCAACTCTGAAACTACTGGCCAGAATTAGGATACAACATATAGCCATCAAGAGGAGCTCCACCCGAGGCAGGGCTCACCCCCTCGTTAGCACCATATCAGTACTCGGCCAGGGCTTCTGAATACCTGCCCATGAAACTGAAGTAAGTCTTACAGAGTAAGTCTGTAACTTGCTGAGTGAGAGCTAGGTTGATTTGACTCCCCAGGAGTCACCTTTTTAAAAAAGTCCTACATTCACAAGTAACTTGTTTTAATTGTACTTATATTGTAGGGTTACCTGAAGGTAAAACTTCTTAAAATCTACTTTCTCATCTCACTCTCTGTACCCATACATCTTGCATTCCAGAAGCTCCCCCTCCAACACACACATATACATGTGGTTGCCAAACCAACCCACATAAGGTACTTTTTGCTACCATTCTCCTTCCCCGTCTCTCCTCCGACACACACATATACATTATCGATTACGTCACAAGATTTCAAATACTGAGTCATGATTGCATTACATTTCCATCAACATTTTAAAATACAGCCTCCGAATACAAGACAACATTTATGTGTATTTTACTACATGCTCTAATATCCTGCATTCGATAAATAGCTGGAACAAGTTTCAAAGATTAAAAATAAAACAAAACACCTACTTTCCAGAAAAGCCTTTTCAGAATGAAGTTTTTCTGGGCTGCTACTTTAAGTTCTGTAATTAGACAAAGTATCTTCCTCAACGTATTGTCTTTAAGGAAAAGTTCAGATTTAAGTTGACCGAAGTGCTTAATTTTCTCCTCAGATCTACAGAAACACAAGAAAAAAAATTTCCATGTAAAAAATGGTAAACGGCAGTTGAAGAATATCAACAATTATTGACAGGTTTGTTAAACTTTGTTTCTAATGGAATTTTAATATAGTTTTGTGCTTCTAGTTTTATTACTCATTAGTAATGGACCTTGCTTTCCCCAGATTGAGCTATTTATAACTCTCCAGGCATACTTTTGCCCGTGCCCCTTTACTCAAGCTGTATCCACGTCAGCAATGCTCTCAGTGTCCCTAGGAAACTTGTCTCTCTTTCATAGTCTAGCTTGCAGTTTGCTACATACCATCTACCATACTGCCTGAGCCAAATGGAGTATTGTTTGCTTAATATTTTTTCTTTAAATCAACTCCCTTTGTGTGTGTGTGTGTGTGTGTGTGTGTGTGTGTGTGTGTGTGTGTAGAGAGAGAAAGAGATTATTCACAAAGAAAACTTTGTATCACTACTTTACAAGGAGAACCAGTGTCATGTGCCATAAATAGCAGGTAACTGTAAAAACATCAGGGAAGCAACACAGATTCTACATTGATGCGCCACATTCCCAGCCTGAGGCCTGCTCTCTCTTTAACAAAAAGGCAGATGAGCATGTCTCAGAGAGCTCCCGCTTTGGGCACCAAGCCCAGAGGTTCTCCCTAATGAGACTGGACTAGTTGGAAAAGCAATCACTGTTCCACTGTGGAATTCAAAGTTGTTTCCTGCCATGTCAGAGTACCACATGCATTCATCTCTTGTCACTGACCTGCGTACATTCGATACTTCAGGAAAAGCTGGCTTTGCTGAAGAGAGTAACACCTCCCCCTTAAAGCCTTCTCTAATTCCAGCATGAATGAGGACCCTCTCCTATAGCACTTTTCCCACACGTCTTATATATATAATGTATATATAATATATATAACATATATATAACACACATATATAATTTATATATATTATACATAACACACATATAATATACGTATTATATTATATATTATATATATTTATTATGTTTATTATATTATGTTATATATTGTATTATATATTATATATTATATTATAATTATATATTATATGTATAATATATAATATGTATTATGTATGTTATATGTTATATATGTGTGTTATATATTATATGGGTTATATATTATATTATATATTAATATATAAATATAATTATATTTAATTGTATAATATGTATTTATTTAATTATATAATATAATTAATATATATATATTATATATCTTTTGCCCCATTGTTGTGATCGTGTACTTGTCCTGGGTACTTTTCATGGACTAGCTCATGCAGTCCCACGAAGGGGGTATGGCTGGGAATTACTGTTACATTTATGGGATGTTAGAAAGGTTAAGTAGCCTGTCCAAGTTCATACAACTAGTGATTCAGAAGAGCAGGGTGCAAAGTAGTAGTAGAAGAGATGTTTCATATTCTGTGTAGGTCAGTGGAAACTTCCTAAAATTTCTGACTTGAAGTCAAAATATTTTTAAAAAATCTTTTTTAACATTTTTATTCACTTGTTGAGAGACAGAGAGAAACAGAGCACAAGCAGGGGAGGGGCAGAGAGAGAGGGAGACACAGAATCCGAAGCAGGCTCTAGGCTCTGAGCTGTCAGCACAGAGCTCGACGTGGGGCTCCAACCCATGAACTGCGAGATCATGACCTGAGCCGAAGTTGGACGCTTAACTGACCCAGCCACCCAGGAACCCCAAAGTAAAAATATTTTTACCACCTACTCCAACCTTAATACCAGCCATTTATCCCAATACTACTGCACGGAATCTTGGCTCTTGCCTACTACCTCCCCTTCTATTTAAAGACACTATGATTTTCTCTTCTATCCAATCACTGAGCCTCTCTTAGTAACAAAAACAGGAAGACAGTCTCTTTTCCAGTGGAGAGTCTGCAAGAGAAATGATCAAGAATTCAGGGACAGAAGTCAGAGGCAGAAGAACATGATTATAAATACGGGGTTCAGATTCTAGATCTGCCTCTCTTTACCTGAGTAATTACCATGGGCAAGTTACCCACTCTCTGTGTGCCTCAGTTTCCCATCTGTAAAATAGGTAGTATCATACCTACGCCATCATTTTGATACTTTGGTTACTACATGTGCTTAGCACACAGTAAATATTTAATAAATAGTTTGTAAATAAAATACGAACGAGCTTTGAGATCCCACTTCCCTATACATCCACTTCTAATTACAATCCCATTTCATTTAAAAAATACTATAAAATCCCTCTGTTCTCTGAGAACTCCAAAAACAGCAGAAATGTAGTTTTCACAAACAAGTGAGCTTAGAAAACCACAAGCTCAGAAAGCATACCAGCAGAATTACTTTCCAATTGACTTTCCTATTTTTCCCATTAGTCGACAATTTGCTGAGATTCACATAGGGACAGTTTTTTTTCCTTTGGCACCTATGATAATAGACTGAAATACCAAACTTACAAAAAATTTTTTTTTCATAAGAAAAAACACACTGATCTCTTCATACTAAAAATCAATTCATATGTAAATTGAGGTCTCATATACATCATAAATACAAGTTAGATTCAGGAGTCTATATTTCTGTAGAGACATTGATATAATCACAGTTTCTCTGCCCAGAATATTTGTTTTTACATAGATGATGGTAAACTGTACTTGGCTAATTTAAATAATAAAAAGTTTAGCGCCAGAAGACTCCATTATTCAATTTAGGAATAAGGGGAAATGTTACATTAATTTTAACAGATATTCTATATTTTCATCAGCTAGAAAATATAAATTCACTCAAATAATGTAGCAAGAAGGATTCTTGATCTAATGATAAGCTCTATTTTCCCATATGTTTTCATTTTTGGAGGGGATATTCTATGTAAATAATACATTTTTATAATGATTTACAGCTGGAAAAGGCTTTTCATACATTATCTCAGAAGCACTGTGTATATGTTCACAATGGTCCCTATACATCCATGATGTTACAGGACTCACATTTGTGACAGAGTTCTAATTTGAAACCCAAAGAATGTTTACTCCTTTTAAACTGAAGGTGCCTTGCAGGCAGAGACCTGTCTTATATATCTTGTACATAGACCACATTCTTCATAGTGCATTTTAAATCACTGCATTTTAAATGTGTTGCCTTCGGGAATTAACTTTGTAAGAAATATGCTTTTCATGAGTCAAGAGAGTGGTAGAACCCAACTCTCTTTCTGGCCTTCAAGGATAAATTTCAAGCCACACATATACAGAGAGATAAAGCCTATTTTATTATCCAGTTAGTTTTAAAACCACTTTAAAAAAATTTTTTTTTTCAACGTTTATTTATTTTTGCGACAGAGAGAGACAGAGCATGAACAGGGGAGGGGCAGAGAGAGAGAGGGAGACACAGAATCGGAAACAGGCTCCAGGCTCTGAGCCATCAGCCCAGAGCCTGACGCGGGGCTCGAACTCACGGACCGCGAGATCGTGACCTGGCTGAAGTCGGACGCTTAACCGACTGCAGGCGCCCCAAAACCACTTTAAATAAAGCACTAAAATTAAAACTGATACTTTTTTGCAGTAAACATATGAAAACAGATAGAAATTCTAAGCTGTCTGTATTGCCATCTTTTAAAAACTAAATCACAAACATCCTTACTTTACCCCTACATACCTCAGAACATACCTCAAAATAAACATTTTCTTACAAAATCATCATTGTCACATCTGTCAAAATTATCAATAATTCTTTGCTATGGTCTAATACCCAGTCCACATTCAGATGTCCTCCATTGTCTTAAAAATGTCTTTTTAGGGGCGCCTAGGTGGCTCAGTCAGTTAAGCATCGGACTCTTGATTTTGGCTCAGGTCATGGTCTCACAGTCATGGGTTCAAGCCCCATGGTGGGCTCCATGCTGGCAGTGCAGAGCCTGCTTGGGATTCTGTCTCTCTCTCTCTCTGTCCCTCCCTTGTTCTCTATCTCTCAAAATAAATAAATAAACTAAAAAACTTATTTAAAAAATGTCTTTTAGTTTTGGTTTGTTGAAATCAAGATATAAATAAGATACTTGTTATATTTTCTTATGTTTCTTAAGCCTTCTTAAAACTTTTACTATAGAAATTTTTAAACATACACAAAAATGGAGAAAATTGTATAAGAAACCCCATCTATCACCTAGATTCAATAATTTTTAACATTTTGCCAATCTTGTTTTATCTATTCCCTTAAACACGTATACACACACCTTACCTGTTTTAAAACTGAAATAAAATATATATAACATAAAATTATCATTGTAACCATTTTTAGGTATACAAATTAAGTGCATTCACGGTGTTGTATAACCATCACTACTATCCATTTCCAGAACTTCTTCATTTTCCCAAACTGAAACTCTGTACTAATGAACAGTAGGTCCCCATTTCCCTCTCCCCTCAGCTCCTAGTAACCTCTCTTTTATTTTCTGTTTCTATGAATTTGCCTATTCTCAATGCCTCCTATAAGTAAGTGGAATCATACAATATTTGTCCTTTTATGTGTGGATTCTTTCACTTAGCATAATTTCTTCAAGGTTCATCCATCTTGCCACATGTGTCAGGACCGCATTCCTTTTGAAAGCTGATATACCACACTTTAAATCAGATTCATGTTTAATTGTTTTAACAATTTATTCATTCATTCCATAAAGGCAGCCTACTGTGTGCCAATGACCAAGGTACAGTCTTGGCCCTTAAGGGGCATAGTACATAATAGGGCAGCACATAATCAAATAAGCAATCATAAGATAGGCTGTTGAGTCCTAAAAGATGGTAAGCACAGAATGTTCTAGAGGGGCCCCTCCTAATGTAGTTCTGAGAAATGATTTTTAGAGAAAGGGATAGCAAGCTAAGTCTTGATGAGTTGAAGTTATTCATGAAGGAGAAGAAGAATAGAGAGTAGGGTTCCAGGATAGAGGAAAAAACAAACAAACAAAAAAACCAGGGAGCTTTCTGAGAACTGTGAGATCATTTGGATCAGGAGGTTAGGGCAGGAGTTGAGGGGACACAACAGTTGAAGATGGAAAGACGAAAAGACACATCAGAAAGATCTTTATAAGCTGCTGTAAAGTTTAGACCTTTTTCTAAAGGCAATGGAGAGGCATTCAAAGACTTTAAGGGAGGGAGTTACATGATCAGATTTGTGCTTCTGAAAGATTTCTTTATTGTTATGGAGAATGGTTTAGAGAGTGAAGGCAGAAGCCAGCTAGGAAAATACTGTAGGAGCTCAGAACAAAGGTAATTGGGCTGAGCATGTGACAGTCAAAGAAGTAAATGTTATCCAGATATATTAGAGAAGAGCAATAAATCATGTGGTGAATGGCTGGGTGTGGGGGCGGGGGGGGGGGGGGGTGTGGTGTAGGGGAAAGAGAAGATAAGGATGACTTCCGGGACTCTGGCTTAGGTGATCTGGGGATAACAACATCAGGCCCTGTGTTAGGGAACATAAGAGGAAGGTCCGGTCCCAGAAGGAAGATGCTGAGTTCTGTTTCAAATATACTGACTTTAAAGTTCTTGTAAGACCTACAAGAGGTGATGGCCAGTGGGCAATTATGTTTGCAGACCTAAAATTCAGGGCAGAGAGTTGAAGTAGAGGTGTAAATGTGTTGGTCATCAACACCTGGAGTTACGAGAGGCAGAGATGAGGGAAGAGTCCCCCACGCAACTCTAGCATATCATCACTCCTTACCTATATGGCTTTTGACTTCCGGTAGGACTGAGCTCACCAGCACGTAGGGGATCTTGTAAAAGAGTAGCTTTCTAAAAGAGGAAAAAAGTGGGAATAGTTAGAATCTTTGTTTACTGAAAATCAATTTCTCCTACTTTTAGTCAATACTGTATATCTATTCCTTAATCCATGCTATAGTACGTGATTTGTTTATGTAAATAATACCACAGAGTATTTGTTTCCTTATATAGTTTTTAATAATTTTAAGCATGACACTTGCTCATTATAAAATGAAATTATCTATCAAAATCAAACAGTACAAAAATGCATAAACAAAAGATAAAAGTTCCATGTCTCTCCCTAATCCTCCCATCCCACTAGTCAAAGTACCTTACTATATACTTGATACTAATATAACACTGTATGCTAATTATACTGAAATTAAAAACAACAGCGACAACAAAGTACCTTGCTATATTATTATCAGTTTGGTTTGTATCCTTTCAGGTATATAAAAACATACTAATTATAACATACATCTATAGGGGCGCCTGGGTGGCTCGGTTCATTAAGCGTCTGACTCTTGATCTCAGCTCAGGTCATGATCTCAAGGTTCGTGGGATCGAGCCCGGAGGCAGGCTCTGAGGCAGACAGCGCAGAGCCTGCTTGGAATTCTCTCTCCCTCCCTCTCTCTCTGCCCCTCCTGCACTAGTGTGCATTCAAACACACGTGCACCCTCTTTCTCTCCCAGAGTAAATAAACTTAACAAAAGACATACATCTTATACATATTAGATGATATCTTTTTATAATATATATTTAGTACTGGCTAAATTACATCACATATGTTAATCTGGAACTTTTTTTTCACTTAATATATGGTAGACAATTTTCCATTTCTGTATATATAGGTTTACGTCAATCTTTTTAATGATTACCTAGTATTTCATAGCATAGATTATACAATAGTTTTCTTAACCATTCCCCTATTAATAGGGTTATTTTTTCCCTCAAATCTTTAGTGTTGCCATTTTCCATTCATTCTGGGTCTTGAAAATAAGTTGGTATGTAGTGTTCAGCAAGTCCTCTAAATAATCTTTTATTTTATGTTAAGGCTTAACAGACAGGTCTGAAAGAATTTCTGAAACGTTGCTGATTGACAACTCCAAACAAACTTACCCCTTTCTTATTCCTTAATATCAGAGCAGGATGGTGAGTGGGTGGGGGAAGTATGTGCTTTTTCTCACTACTTTTGTTTTTTATTTATTTTTTAAAAAATGTTTATTTTTATTTTTGAGAGAGAAAGCATGAGCAAAGGAGCTGAACCATGACCTGAGCTGAAATCAAAGAGTCAGACGATTAACCAATGAGCCACCCAGGTGCCCCACTACTTTTGTTTTTTTAAAGAAATCTCTATACTCAGTGTGGGGTTCAAACTCAGGACCCTGAGAACAAGAGTCAAATGTTCTACCAACTGAGCCAGCCAGGCACCCCTGTTCTTAATTACTTTTGTCATTGTTTTAAGGGGAAAAAAAAGCTGTCTTTTTTTCCTCTCTAAATGTTAATGGTTACCTTAAATCTAGAATTTTAATTTGGGGATATTCCTTAGTTATTTAGCTTTCTAGCACCTATCTTCACAACATATAAATGGCAAAGAATTGCCATATATTGTTTCTGTAGAATTTGAGATGCTAAAGAACTCAGATGTAATTATTTTTGGTGAAAGTTACAGATAAAATGGATCACTGAAGGAGACTTGGCTCTTTGGAAACCCTTAAAATCAGAATGAGTGCTAATTTCTCACTGGATGGTTTAGGTTTATTTTCCCCGAAAATACAGAGAGAGTTAACATGTCCATTCCTTTTTCCCAGTAGCATTTCCCTACCTCAATGTGAATAATCATTCTAGATCTCAAAGCACAAGAGATCAGTTAGCCAAGATACGTCTGACTGATTTAGGAGATTATTGCTTTTTAATTTCCTAAAACTTATGGAAATATCACCAAGAATAACATGATGAAAGAAACAGTGTCACAAAAGTCATAACTTTCTAAATATTTATATTGAATTAATGTCTTATTTTTACTAGAATGAATGCTAACCTGATTCATCATATGTATGAAATATTTGCTTGCCCATTTTCCATCTTTCCAGAGATAGAACATTATTTTTTTAATGTTAAGTGTATTTATTTGAGAGAGAGAGTGCACGCAAGCAGGGGAGGGGCAGAAAGAGAGGAAGAGAGAGAATCCCAAGCAGGCTCCACACTGTCAATGCAAAGCCCGACAGTGGGCTCAAATCCACAAACTGCAAGATCATGACCTGAGCCAAAGTCAAAAGTCGAACGCCCAACCAACTGAGCCACCCAGGCACCCTAAGGGATGGAACATTTTTAATAATAGCATCTATTAGGGGCACCTGGGTGGCTTAGTCGGTTAAGCATTCAACTTCAGCTCAGGTCATAATCTCACCGTTTGTGAGTTTGAGCCCTGCATAGGACTTTGTTTTTTTGTTTTTAGTTTTATTTTGTATTTTGCTTTTAATTTATATCCAAGTTAGTTAGCACATAGTGCAACAGTGATTTCAGGAGTAGATTCCTTAGTGCCCCTTACCCATTTAGCCCATCCCCCCTCCCAAAACCCCTCCAGTAACCCTCAGTTTGTTCTCCATATTTATGAGTCTCTTCTGTTTTGTCCCCCTCCCTGTTTTTATATTATTTTTGCTTCCCTGCCCTTGTGTTCATCTGTTTTGTATATTAAAGTCCTCATATGAGTGAAGTCATATGATATTTTCTTTCTCTGACTAATTTCACTTAGCATAATACCCTCTAGTCCATCCACGTAGTTGCACATGGTGAGATTTCATTCTTTTTGATTGCCGAGTAATCATCTTCTTTATCCATTCATAAATTCATCCATCATGGATCCATTCATCCATCAATGGACATTTGGGCTCTTTCCATACTTTGGCTATTATTGACAGTGCTGCTATAATCATTGGGGTGCATGTCTCCCTTCGAAACAGCACACCTGTATCCTGTGGATAAATGCCTAGTAGTGCAATTGCTGGGTCATAGGGTAGTTCTGTTTTTAGTTTTTTGAGGAACCTCCATGCTGCTTTCCAGAGTGGCTGCACCAGCTTGCATTCCCACCTGCATAGGACTTTGTGCTGACAGCTCAGAGCCTGGAGCCTGCTTCGGATTCTGTGTCTCCCTCTCTCTCTGCCCCACCCCAGCTAGTGCTCTGTCTCTTTTTCTCAAAAATAAATAAACATCAAAAAAAATTTTTTTTTTAATGATAGCATCTACCAACTCAAAGATAACCCCCCTCCACTGACATTTATTTCAATGGTCATAGAAAAAAAATTAAATCTTGGCTCCACAGTAATTGTGCAAAGTTGCATACATCATTTAATTTCTCAGTGCCTTAATTTCATCATCTATGGAATGAGAATAACAGTTCTACCTCCTAGGGTTGTGTGCAGATTAAATGAATTAATATATGAAAGCATCAAGGCAGATCCTACCTGTTAATACATGTCCATTATTGTTACTGCTTTTACTATCAGGAGGGCTATGAGTTTGCCTGTCTGACTTGCCCCAATCATGTCTCTGCTGCAGAATTAAAAAGGAGTACTAAAACCCGGAGTTAGTCAATTCAGGGAAACATAAACGGTCATTTTGAAACATTTAGATAGATCAAAATTTGGTTTTTCTATTAGAACATATGTGGCCTCCTATTGATAGATCAGAGTTTCCCCCTCTATTTAAGATTTGTTTAAATTCTTAATTTGGAGAAAGCTGTTTAAAAATTTAGGAGCACCTGGCTGACTCAGTTGCTGGAGCATGTGACTCTTGATCTTAGGGTTGTAAGTTGAAGCCCCACATTGGGTATAGAAATTATTTAAAAATAAAATATTAAAAAAATAATAAAAGTAAGAATTTAAGGAGAAATTTTGAGCATTTAACATTTAATTTAAAAACTGACCATTCTGAACCATGCTATGAGAAAAAACTTGAGCTGTTCTGCAGTCTTTCAGTTTTTAGCCATTTATCAAACCCCTTGCTTCCTTAGCTTCTTCTGAATGAAAAGAGCCTGTCATATTTTTTAATATTATTGTGTTATAAGGTCAATAGTAAAAATTATATATCACTGAAGATAACTGAAAAGGATCATGTTATTCCTGTAATAAATTACTTATTTTTAAACTGATCCTTGTGTAATAAAAAGATTACACATGAGAGTTCTGACTCTGTCTCTAAACCTACTATATAATCTTGAGTAAGTCACCTAAAATATTCATTTTCCTCATTTCTAAAATAAGGTAAAATTCTAAGTACCTTATTTTGGAGGAAATCACTCCAAAATTATCTGCTCCTATGACAATGACCCTGATTAACCTCCTTTCAATAGCTCAGCTAAGAAATACAGAGACGTATTGACAGTGTTGAACTTTATCTGAGCTCTGTGCTCTCTAAAAGCAGAAATGGTTGAGAAAACATCCCAGCTAACTGAAAAAGACCACCCTGCTCACAAATATTCCAAGATAAGACCTTGTCCATCCTTCTCCATGATTGCCAGGAGACTCCCTTGTTTACCTGCCTCTGTAAAACCCCTGGTCCATCCCTGTTTCTTTAAGACACTCATTAATAAGCATTTTCCATCTTGCAATAGCCTGAACAGAATCATATCCTCAATTGTCCAGTGTGTTTGTCTTTCATAATATTATTAAATTCCAAAGCTAAATTTTGGAAAGCAGGAAAGGCATGTTGGCTTTAAAAATTACTCCAGCCAAAGTTACCTTATGAGGACACTTACTATAATATAATTGGTCCACGAACTTTTTAAGTGCAGAAATATCGATGAGGTTGTAGAAATAATGTACAAATGAAGTTCCAACGCCTTTTTCTCTAGGTTTGGGTTGCTCTGTAAAGGGGAAGCCAGGGAGGAATTTCCTGAGTAAAACTCATTTCCGTTCCCATTGCCCTTTAAAGGGACTTCACTTAGAGAACCGCTGTGATCTGACAGTGCCTTGGGTTCTTTCATGTTGGTTGTGCAAGATGGCAAGGTGACAACCTTTCCCATAGCTGATGTGGATTGACAGCTCCTCCTGGAGGGGGTGGGTAAGGGTCGAAAGGCACTTTGGCCATGAAGAGACGGCTCCTTGAGGTCTGAAGGAAGACAGAAGGTTGAGTCTGTGGATGGTGTGCTGACCTCTTGGTGGTACCTGTCAGGTAGAATGTAGCGGTAAACATAATATTCAGAACTTAACAGTAAGGGACAAAGGGAATCTGGTGGCCCAATTGCAGCAGTTTAAGGCTTTGAAAGTAAGTAAATATTTTCACATAAAAGGAATACTTTTTTTTTTTTTTAATTTTAGAAAGAGAGAGAGAGGAAGGGAGAGGGGCAGAGGGAGAGAGAGAATTTTAGGCAGGCTCCATGCTCAGCATGGAGCTCAACACAAGGCTTCATCCCATGACGCTGGGATCATGATCTGAGTTGAAATCAAGATTACGCTCAACTAAATGAGCCACCTAGGTGCCCCAAAAGGAATGCTTATCAAGAGAAGGGAGTGATTTAACCTCACTTGCTTACCCATTGGCCTAGTGGAGGTAGGGTATACTTCATTATACTTTTCTGCTTTCAGAAATAAAACTGTACCCAATGTCATTTAAAGAAGCACTTTCTATACCTAAAGCATTGTGCCTGTCCTTCACCAAACCCCAACATTTCCAACGTAAGAACTTTTCATTCTGCTTTTGAAACCTGACTCTTCTTTCATTGGGCAATTCTGGTGGATCCTATGAAGAAAAAATTATTCACATGGAGATATTAAGTGAGATTTCTTTTTTTTTTTTTGAAGTGAGATTTCTTAAGTTTTTTTTTTTTCTGATTCACGTCTTGCTAATACTCTGATTTTTCCAGTGTCATTCCAATAGTGTCAGCACGTTTTTCGGAATCAATCCTGAGTTCCACCCTCACCGTGCCCATTCTCCACCTTACCATGACCATTCCTCTACTCTGCTGCATGAGGAAGCAAGTGGTAGAGGCTAAGAAGTTGTAGGATATGATGAGACCTAAGTTCTGATCGTGGCTCCGCCCCTCAGGGGTAATGTGACTTGGGTTGACCTAAGCTTCAATGTCCCAATTTTAAAATAGGAACCTATAATAGCACCAATCTCAAAAATGTTTTGTGAGGATCAAATAAGAAAATACATGCAATGTGTTTGTAACACTGGAAACACTCAGTAGGTGCTTAGCTATTAATATTACCCTATATGGCCTTGAATTACTGGTTTATCATTTTATGCTAAAATATATTGTCTCCCTTATTAGATTGGAACCTTCATGAAAGTGGAAAGCCACTTTGTTTTTATTAGTCCTTAAATTAACTTTAAAACAGGTATAAAATTCATTTATTATCTGTACAAGATTATGAACTGTGTTGAGTTCCAGCCCACAGCTCAGTGTTGCAGGTACATGTGCACACACCCATATAAAGTGGTCATTCCAATTTATTCATCCAAGTTCCATCCCACTTAAACAGCCACCCCTTGCCAAACCCTTAGGCTTAAAAATAAAACCCTTAAAAAAATAGGGGTGCCTGGGTGGCTCAGTCAGTTGAGCATCCGACTCTTACTTTCAGCTCAGGCCATGTTCTCTCTCTCTCTCTCTCTCTCTCTCTCTCTCTCTGTCCTTCTCCCCTACTCACACGCTCTAAAAAAAAAAAAAAAAAAAAAAAAAAAAAAGATAAATAAAACCAACAAGCAAATTCATATATAGAATGAACAAAGCAATTCTGCTCCTGAGTATCTATCCCAGGGAAGTTTTCAGACAAGTGCATAAAGGAGGAGGGAAAAGGAAGAGGAAGAGAGTGATGGGGGAGAAGAATGAATATTGATTCCACCTCAATGCTCAATAAATGGATCTTTATGTTTTTATAAATGTGTAATTGAGCAATGAATCTTTGTTAATGATAAGCTGTGAGCAAATTATGTGCACAAGAATATATCTATTTAATGTTTTCAGAGCCAATTTTGAGAATGATGAAGACATAAAGACTTATAAAAACCCTTATTTCTGGAGGCCTTGATCAAATCCTTTCTCTTGAGTTTCTAAACGTTCTGGATTCATATACTTACCCATATAGTATATTTACATAGACAAGGGACTGGTCCTCCAATACAATTATAACAACCTACTGTGCAAGAAATTCTTAGAAAACTAATATAGATGGTACCTTGTGCCAAATTATTGTACAACAGCATTTTTATTTTTTAAATACAGTAGCATTGGGGTGCCTTGGTGGCTCAGTCAGTTAAGTGTCCAACTCTTGATTTCAGCTCAGGTCATGATTCCAGGATCATGGGCTCTGCACTGAGCATGGAGCCTGCTTAAGGTTCTCTCTTCCTCTGCCCCTCTGCCCTTCTCCCCCCCCCTCAGAATACATACATACATACATATAGTAGTGTTATTAGTGACAGTTGGAAAGAAGAAAGCTATTCTGTCCCAAAGCTTGATCAAGCATTCTGAGGATGCTGAATAAATTATTGCTCATTGGCTGACATACTGGTAATTAGCAATAACAAAAGAGCTAAGTCTTAATAAGGGCTAAGCGTCACACACAGTTTAAGCACTTTACAGGTACATGATTTGGACCTCACATATCATCCCTGTGAGCAGGGTACTATCAGGAGCTCCATCCTACTCGTGAGGAGTGAAGTCTGGGAAGGTTAAATCACCGAAGGCACAGTCCAGATTTGAGGTCCAGTGTAGCTGCAGAAGTTGCACGTTTATGTGCTAGACAGAGAGAAACTGCACAACTCCCTTTCTCTATTTTCTATCAAGAAGTGTTGCTTCTTAGAGAAAAATATAAGGTTCATGTTCTTGGGTTTTATCCCCTGTTCTGTTTTGCTAGTGGCGTAGCACATTCTCATTTCATTGGATTGTCAGGTCTACTTCTTTTTTTACATTTATTTATTTTTGAGAGACAAACAGAGCACAAGTGGGGGAGGGGCAGAGAGAGAAGGAGACACAGAATCCGAAGCAGGCTTCAGGTTCTGTGCCCGATGTGGGGCTCAAACTCAAAAACCATGAGCTCATGACCTGAGTCGAAGTTGGACACTTATCCGACTGAGCCACCCAGGTGCCCCTCTACTTCTGTTTATTAAACAGATCAGTTTCTCCAAAAGCTCATCCTTTCACTTGCCATGGACTGTGGTTAGAAACTCTCCTTTTAAATTTCCGATAGCCAAATATCAGTAGAAGCTATAGATA
This sequence comes from Puma concolor, assembly GCF_028749965.1. Taxonomy (NCBI): domain Eukaryota; kingdom Metazoa; phylum Chordata; class Mammalia; order Carnivora; family Felidae; genus Puma; species Puma concolor. The sequence goes on along the minus strand of NC_141673.1, from coordinate 52,869,867 downwards.
GATGTAAATTCAGATCAGAATCCACCCTAGGGGGTACGGGCAAAGCAGACCTAATCTGAGGGCTAAGCATTGGCACAATTTCTTTTTCCTCATGGATTTTTCAAGGTGAACTCAATTAAATTTATATAAATCTTCCTCTGAGCTGGCACTGTAAAAGTGTTCTATTGATCTCAGCCTTCCTCTCTGTTTCTTTACACTCGCAAGCAATATGCAGTCTTTTTTTTCCCCCTGCAGCTTTAGGGAACTCTTAAGTAGGTCACAGTACTCTGTTTCTACTTGAAATATCTCCTTAGGTTTTCTCCTGTAAAATGCATATGAGAACACGGAACTATCCACTAATGAAGAGCTACACTAAAGACAGAGAAACCTAAATACTGAATCTCATTATCAGAGATCACTAATCTGTCTTCCATCCCTTAGGTGTTAAAAGACCTGTTGTTTACTCTTGCCCTAAAAAGCAATCATACTTATGTAAGTCTGATGTCCCAAGGTAACTGCATCCTTCTTATGACCTGCAGCTTCTCATAATTAGGCCTAAAACTTTACACCTCAGAGGTGTTTCAAAGCTCTGCACATGATAGCATTCTTTAGTCCTCTAATTACTGTTTTTTATCCCAGCCTGCTCTTTGTTTATGCTTTTGACTCCTGTGCTTAATCATGGAGATGATAGTGCTAGAAAACTATGGGATGGATAGCAGACCTAGCTCCCTCCTCAGCCCCTTTATTTGGAAACTACTCTTCCCTCCACACATGGAGCACACAGAAGCTGTTGTGCTTTTAAAGACTGACCTCTTGGCTGTGGTGGCCATTTTTTATCAGTGAGTCATTTATTCAAGCTAGGCATCAGCGACCTTCCCAGGATTTTTAAATTTTATGCAAGGTGTGTGAGTTAGCCTTTATCTGGTGATGGGAGCTGTGACATGTGAATTTAAGACAGGATAAATGTGAATTTAATAACTTTGTTTATTGTGCCTCAAAAGACATGGTATTCAGTGAGAAAAAAAAATGAGGCTGATCCACCTACATCAGACGATACAAAATTCTGTGCCCACTCAAGTCCCCAGTTCCAGCTGTGCCTCAATCTCAAACCATTCCTACATTCTGCTGTTTGGCTTCTGACCTTTGCTGACTTTGCTCACTACTGAACATCTAAAATTGAATACAGGGGCACCTGAGTGGCTCAGTAGGTTAAGTGTCCAGCTCTTGATTTTGGCTCAGGTCATGATATCACCGTTCACGAGACTGAGCCCCACATGGGGCTCTGCACTGACATCGTGGAGCCTGCTTAAGATTCTCTCTCTTCCTCTCTCTCTCTGTGCCTCCCCCCCCTTCTCTCTCTCTCTCTCTCTCTCTCTCAAAATAAATAACTTTAAAAAAAAAGTGAAGGGGCACCTGGGTGGCTCATTTGGTTGAGCATCTGACTTCAGCTCAGGTCATGATTTAACTATTCATGAGTTTGAGCCCCACATCGGGTTTGCCATTGTCAGCGTGGAGCCCGCTTTGGATCCTCTGTCCCCCTCTCTCTCTGACCCTCTCCCACTTGCACTCTCTCAAAAATAAATAAACATTGTTTTAAAAAGTGAAAACCTTTATAAAAAATAATAATAATAATTAAAATTGAATACAGAGCCCAGCAATTAAAGCATGCCAGATTAGAGTGGTAGGTAGACAAATCTACATTTGTCTCTGTATTTATGTCTATTTCTATATACATCTGTTGAATGAGTGTTGAACTATATGAGTGGTCCCAGTTATTCCAATAAAATCCCCTTTAACCTAAGTTGGATTTCTGTTACTTCTAATAGAGTTCCGACCCCCACAATAAACTAAGACAACTACTGCAAACATTAATTAGAAGCTTCTTTTGTCAGGATCTCAGTTTGCGAGTTGAGCCCCACCTCAGGCTCTGCACTGGCAGTGTAGAGCCTGCTTGGGATTCTCTCTCTCCCTCTCTGCCTCTCTCCCGCCCCTCTCTCAAAACAAATAAACTTAGAAAGGAAAGAAGGAAAGAAAGAAAGAAAGAGAAAGAGAGAAAGAAAGAAAAGGAAAGAAACCTATTTTTCTAAATTAGAGGAAAATAATGAGACTATCAGAGTGGTGTAGAAAAACTGGGGCATTCGTATGCCAAAGTGTGGAATGAAGAATATTGAGTCCAAGAGCATGTGGGTGGCTATCAGTGGCATTGCCTTTCCCTCAGTATTTCTAGTTATGAAAGTCATGTTAGGAATTTCACTTAGTACCATGAGACAGCAGAGAGATCCCTCCTCCCAGAACTAATTAAAGTCACAGCTCTTAGGGCAACATTGGAAATGCATCAACCCCTTCAAAACATGCTTTGTTATTACATGGATTTAGATGAGATCATGCTTCCCCAAGCCTATATAATGCAAGCCAGGCTAGGTCATAAAGAACATGATTAATCATTCAACAAATATTAAGCAGCTACTATATGCCACACACTAGGCCAAACACTGGAAATATACAGTGTGCAAGAATACCTAGGTCCCTGTCCTCATGAGGCTCACATTCTAGTGGGAGGACAGACAATAAACAATTGATAGGTAATTGTTTATAAAAGTGCTATGAAACAAAGGGAGTACTCTGATAAAACCTGTGTGCATCTGTTGGAGGGTAGTATACCTCATTTTTTATGTTTGTTTATTTTTGAGAGAGAGAGAGAACAGGGGAAGGGCAGAGAGATACAGAATCCCAAGCAGGTTCCATCCTGTCAGTGCAGAGCCTGATGCAGGGCTTGAACTCACAAATCCTGAGATCATGACCCAAGCCGAAACCAAGAGTCGGAAGCTTAAGCAACTGACCCACCCAGGCACCCCATGGAGGGTAATATACTTCAGACAGGTGATCAGGCAAGACCTTTTTGAGATGTGGACATTCAAGCTAAGACCTGAAGGATGAGAAAGAGTGAGCCACAGGAAAAGCAGTGTTAAGAGGGGAAATAAAGTTTAAAGGCCCTGCAGTGGAAAAAGCTTGAGGTGCTCTAGACAGTGTGATAAGCAAGGGGTAAAGTGACTTGAGATGAAGCTGGAGACATAAGCAAATGCCAGGGCGTGCTGGGCTGTTCAGACATGTGAAAAGTTTTATTTTTGGGGCAAAGAGACATTTGCAAAAAGATCATTTTGGCTTTAAGGTGAGTAATGGATTCAGACAGGGGTGGAGAGGTACTGTCTTAGCTTGTTTGGGTCTACTTTCCAAGCAGTTAGGCCACAGACTGGGTAGCTTATAAACAACAGAAAATGTATTGCTTACAGTTTTGGAGGCTGGAAAGTCCAAGATCAGGGTGCTAGTGTGGTTTTGCCTTATGCTAAAGACACTCTTCCTGGTTCCCAGCCAGTTCCTTTTTGCTGTGTCTTTACCTGGTGGCAGGGGCTAGTGAGCTCTCTGGAGCCTCTTTCTCAAGAGCGCTAATCTCATTCATGGGGCCTCCACCCTCAAGATTAAAGCACCCCACCCCCCACCCCCCTGCCCCAAGGCCCCTCTACCAATACCGTCACCTTTGGGGGTTAGGATTTCAACACAGGAATTTGGGAGGGACACAAACATTCCAACCATAGCAGGTATGGACAGTGGAGATGGGGGAGAGCAGAGAGAGGTGTTGCAAATCCAGGTGAGAGGAGAGTTGCTTTTATCAGAGGACTGGCAGTGAAAACAGAAGTTGAGGGATTATAGACATGTCCTGGGTACAGAACGCAGGAATCTCAGTAATTCAGGAGTACGTTGACTGTTTAGCCCAAGATTTCCTAAACCGTGGTGGCTAGCTAACAGCATCATCTCAGGAGCTACCAAAAACAGACTGCTGAGTCCCATCCCTAAAGCTTAGGACTCAGTAGTCTGGGGTGGAGGCCAGAAGCCTGAACTTTCCATGAACCCTTGAGAGATTCTGACTTGAGGCCAGACTTGAAAAAACCATAGATTTTTGCTCTTATTCCAGGTGAGCTTTCGTCCCACACCCTGCTCTGTGCTATCTCCTCAAGTGGCCCAGCCAGCACGCGTTAAGAGTGTATACTCATCTCGGGGCACCTGGGTGGCACAGTTGGTTACGGGCCCCACTCTTGATTTCGGCATGGGTCATGATCTCAAGGTTTGTGAGTTCAAGCCCGACATCGGGCTCTGTGCTGACAGTGTGGAACCTGCTTGGGATTCTCTCCCCCACTCTCTCTCTGTCCCTCCCCTGCTCATGCTTTAGATTGTGTGCGCTCTCTCTCTCTCTCTCTCTCTCTCAATAATAAATAAATGTAAGAAAAAAAATAAAAGAGGGTATACTCATCTCAAAGCAGCAACAACACCAGGAAGCATCAATGAGCATCCCAGATTCTGGCTCCCTGACTAGCAAGTTTAAGCCCCGTAGCCCATCTAACCTCAAACAGCAGGGGTAGTTAGGGAAATGAGCTCTCCTATTGAACTGACTCTCTAACTAACGTGTTTTGGACATTTAGCTTTGTTGAAAAAGCTGCCTGAAAGGGTGTGGTTTTACCTTCCTGTAAAAGGCAGAATAGTAGGCCTTTGCAAGTCCGATAATTGAGGTCCTTCTGAGCTTCACGGTTTCTTCATTATTATGGTCTAGAATTGGAGTTGGTAAGTTGAATTGGCCTTAAAACAGCAGGCTCCCAAAGGCAGAGGCCAAGGGGAAAGCGGGCTTTGCTGCCCTTCATTCCCTAAGATCTTCAGTAGCTTCCCAGCCAACCACCAAAAATAAATTCATATACCACATAAAACCAAAGGAAGAAAAGTTTCTTAACTACCCCCATCTTCTGCTGCATTCTTTGATGGAATCTCTTTTATGAAAATTCTGGAGCTATCCCTGGCTCCAGGAAGGATTTGAAACCAATCCAGATCCCCTTCCATATATAATAGTGTAAAGATTAAAATTCTACTAGTTGTTTGGTTTTTTTTTTTTTTTTTTTTCTGTTCCAGGCCAGGATGGAGTAACAGGGACTAGATATGCCCTCTCACCTAAAAAAAAGAAAGAAAGAAAAAGAAAGAAAGGAAGGAAGGAAGGAAAGAAGGAAGAAAAGAAAAGGAAAGAAAGAAAGAAAGAAAGAAAGAAAGAAAGAAAGAAAGAAAGAAAGAAAGAAAGAAAGAAAAAAGAAACTGGGGGAAAAAAGTACAAAAAAATAAAAACAGCTCTTAAGACCCTGGACACTAGACATGATCTTATGAGTTCAAGCCCCACATCGGACTCTGTGATGGTAGCTCAGAGCCTGGAGCCTGCTTTAGGTTCTGTGTCTCCCTCTCTCTCTGCCCCTCCCCCATTGTGCTCGCTCTCTCTCACGCTCTCTCTCTCTCTTTCTCTCTCTCAAAAATAAATAAATATTTTATTTTATTTTTTTTTTAATTTTATTTTTTTTTTTTAATTTTTTTTTCAACGTTTATTTATTTTTGGGACAGAGAGAGACAGAGCATGAACGGGCGAGGGGCAGAGAGAGAGGGAGACACAGAATCGGAAACAGGCTCCAGGCTCTGAGCCATCAGCCCAGAGCCCGACGCGGGGCTCGAACTCACGGACCGCAAGATCGTGACCTGGCTGAAGTCGGACGCTTAACCGACTGCGCCACCCAGGCGCCCCTAAATAAATATTTTAAAAAAAGAAATGTTGTTAAAAAGACACTAGACACTGGACAACAAAGACAGTCATCTCTGAGAGGTAGGAAAACAAACAAGATGAGACCTAACAACTGCTCCAGCTTCCTGCCTTGACAAAGTTTCCAGGCCACAGTGCAGCCAGGGAGCAACAGATGTTGATTATGGTGATACATATGATAAAATGTATCACACTGTATACTTCATTGCACTTTACTGTGTGTCAATGTAACCTCAATAAAACAAAATACTACTAATAAAGCTTCTCTCCTTGAGCTTCTGGTTTCCATGCCTACTAAAATGGAAGTCCCACTGAAAGGGGAACCATCTTATTTTATTTTTTTAAGTTTAGTTATTTATTTTGACAGAGAGAGACAGCCACCACATGTGTGCACGAGCAGGAGAGGGGTGGAGAGAAAAGGAAACAGAATCCAAAGCAGGCTCCTAACTGTCAGTACAGAGCCCACGGTGAGGCTATTACTCACGAACCCTGAGATCATGACCTGAGCCGAAGTCCAACACTCAACACACAGAACCAACTGAGCCACCCAGGTGCCCCTAAGGAGGAACCATCTTGGATTTGTATCATTACATTATCACATTGGAGTGTCAATGAAAACCCACGCACAGAATTTCTAGGGAGAGCAAGGATGCTTACTAGGGAAGGTGAGAGAGAGGAATGCAGAGAGAAGGGAGAAAGAGGTTGGGGGAAATGCAAACAAGCTTTGCCAATAGGTGGAATTAGCAGGGGTGGTTCCAGTGGAAATGTGTGGTTGCCACAGTGCACGGAGAGTGTTACAGGCACTTGGTGGACAAGAGCCTGGGACGCTCCAATCCCATAATGGGCAGGTGTTCTGCATGACAACGAGGGGTCCCACACGATGCCGTGCCGGACAGCACCCTACTGAGAAACCCTGGTGGAGGGATTCAGTGGTTCAAGCTCTTTGGCCCCTCCCCGACTCCCAGCATTACAAAGGGGTCTCAGAGTGCTTTCTGAGCTAAGGTTTGCAATGCAGAACAGAACACTTACTGGTCAGTCCTGTCTTAGCCAGTTAAGTTTTCCTGATGTTCCAGCTTCAAATATAATCAGAACCTCCAAAGCCTTGAGAACACTGACAGGAACACAAGAGATCATTTCTGAAGGTAACTCCTTAAACTTTAAAAACCTTTAAGAGAGCTAGTTACTGTAGCCAAGTTTCCACCAGTTTTCTTGTCCAGAATAGTTGGTCGTAAAGTTAAAATTCTGTAAATTGGTGATGTGTTCTTAGTAATAAATAAACAAATACATCAGTCGATCAACCAATACGTATCTATGCATCCATCTTCCTAAGCCAAGGTTTTTTTCGTGTGAGAAAGGAAGTTACAATAATGAAATTCGGGTTTAGAAGAGATTTTGTAGGTCATCTTGTTTAATAAGAGAAGGTTACTGAAAGAAAGTGCAGTGGAAAAACACCCCCCTCCCCTCAATAACCTAAGTTAATGCACTGTATGGAAAAGCACAGCTTTGTGGACACTTCCCAATTAGGGCTTCATGTTTCCTTTATAGTATTTTGCAGTGTTTTCCTAACTTGGATATTTCCCCCTTGCCATGACCTTTCAGGTCCCCAACCCACACTCATTTTCTCCATGCCAGTATTTCTCCTGACTTGCAGCTCTTCGGATCCTGTGCTCCCCTCCTCCTCCTAACGTCTAGATACTTAAGGTGTGCAACAGAATCATACTTCAGGTTCTGCAGCTTATGGAGCTCCCTTTTACTTATTTGTTTATATGTTTGTTTGTTTGTAATTTTTTTTTTTCTTTAAGCTCTATGCCCAGTGTGGTGCTTGAACTCACGACCCTGAGATCAGTGTGTTCTACTGACTGAGTGAGCCAGAAGCCCCAGGACATCCTTTTTAAATTTACATCCGGAGGCACCTGGATGCCTCAGTCGGTTGAGCATCTGACTGTTGATTCCGGCTCAGGTCTTGATCCCAGAGTCCTAGGATTGAGCCCCACATCGGGTCAGCTCTGGGCGTGGAGCCTGGTTGAGATATTCTCTCTCTCTCTCTCTCTCTCTCACACACACACACACACACACACACACACACTCAGTCCCTCTCCCCTGCTTGCACTCTCTCTCTCACTTTCTAAAATATTAATTAATTAATTAATTAATTTACATCCAGCCTTCTCTCCTGCCTTCTAGGCTAAAATTTTTTACTGCCAGATGAACTTCACCAGCTGAGGCCTACTAGGACCTCAAGCTTAACCTGTCTAAACCAGTACTTGGGCTTGAACCCTCCTGTCATCCTTATTTCTCTGAAGGACATCACCTTACAGTGACCCTGGCTTGAAACCACAGTGGCTTCTCTGTCTCTGTCTCTTATGTTCAGTTGCCGGTCTTGTAGAGTTTGCCTCTGAAATGTGTCTTCCATCCATCCTTTTTCTTTATTCCCTCTACCACCAGTCCAGTTCAGATTCTCATTACTTCCCACCAACCTCTGATTTTTCCTTCTTCAAATGGATTACAGCACAACTGATGATTTGTCAATAGTTTCCTCATAATCTACAAAATGACACATAAAGTCTTCACTTGGACTTTTAAGACTCTCCAAAGCATGGGCCCAGTTTTACTTTTTAACCTTATACCTGGTATTCCTGTTCTGTTTTATTTTTTTAATTTTTTTACTATTTTATTTTATTTTTTATTTTATTTTATTTTATTTTTTATGTAATCCCTACACCCAATGTGGGGCTTGAACTCACAAATCCGAGATCAAGAGGTGAATGCTCTACTGACAGAGCCAGCCAGGCTCCCCACCCCCCATTCTATTTTTAAATTTTTTTTTTTTAACGTTTATTTATTTTTGGGACAGAGAGAGACAGAGCATGAACAGGGGAGGGGCAGAGAGAGAGGGAGACACAGAATCGGAAACAGGCTCCAGGCTCTGAGCTGTCAGCACAGAGCCCGACGTGGGGCTCGAACTCACAGACCGTGAGATCATGACCTGAGCTGAAGTCAGCTGCTTAACCGACTGAGCCACCCAGGTGCCCCCCCATTCTATTTTTAAATCACTGTGGACTGCTTACCTTTCCTAAAACATGTTCTATTTTTCCTGCCTCTATCTTCCTTTTTTTGTTGTCTTTTGTTTTTTATCCCTTCCAGCTGCAAGATCTCCCTCTCCGTGTGCACTGAAAATTCACCATCACTCTGGCATTTTGACTTCTCACCACAACTGAATATTACCTTTCCCCTCTTTATTTTTTTAATGTTTATTTATTTTGAGAGGGGAGGAGGTGCCGAGAGAGAGAGACACAGGGTCTGAAGTGAGCTCTGTGCTAACAATAGAGAGCCCGATGTGGGACTCGAACTCACTGAAGACACTTAATATGTGTACTCTGTGTTATCTATGTTTATGCACATGTCACACATTCTGGTTGAAATCAGCTTCTCAAAGATAGGAACTATGCCTTACTCATTGTTCTATCCTTTACAGGGCCTAACATCATGCCCTACACAGAACAAGAGATTATGAATGTATTTGAATTTAATTTTAATAAATTATTTATTTATATTGTAAAATCTATATATTTCATTGATGTAAGAAATGTTATACTTTATGGGGCGCCTGGGTGGCGCAGTTGGTTAAGCATCCGACTTCAGCCAGGTCACGATCTCGCGGTCCGGGAGTTCGAGCCCCGCGTCAGGCTCTGGGCTGATGGCTCAGAGCCTGGAGCCTGTTTCCGATTCTGTGTCTCCCTCTCTCTCTGCCCCTCCCCCGTTCATGCTCTGTCTCTCTCTGTCCCAAAAATAAATAAACGTTGAAAAAAAAAATTAAAAAAAAAAAAAAAAAAGAAATGTTATACTTTACTATCTAAACTAACTGGATTTGAATTTAGAAGAACATTCTCTCCAAATATTTTCTTCATTATTATATATATGAAATAAAACTCGGTTCAAAGCCATTAGTAGAGAAAAAGCATTAAAATGAGCAAATTGAAATATAAAATAAGTTTTAGTCAGCAAATTAAAAACATGCTCTGAACAAAATCTCACCTGAGAGAGGATTCATTCAAACTTCGGGGCTCTTTGCCTCTCCAAAAGACAGGGCCATTAATCTCTTCTTCAACTAAAAAGAAAGAAAAAAGAAAGAAAAAGAAAAAAATCATTTAATACTTACATAATTTGATTTTATGAAGAAGATATAGTTACATGTACTGAATTGATGATTGCTCATAAATCCCCACAAAAACTTGCAAGTCCCATATTATAAGCTGGGCAGGGGTACCTGGGTGGCTCAGTCATTTGAGCATCTGACTTCGGCTCAGGTCATGATCTCTTGGTTTGTGAGATTGAGTCCCGCATCTGGCTTTGTGCTGACAGCTCAGAGCCTGGAGCCTGCTTCGGATTCTGTGTCCCCCTCTCTCTCTGCCCCTCACCTGCTCACACTCTGTCTCTCTCTCTCTCTCAAAAATAAACATACATTAAAAAATAAAACAAAACAAACAGGCCAAATGATAAGCTGGGCAGCCTGATGGAACAAAAGGAACTTTGGCTTTGATGTTAAAACATGTACTCAACTTCAGACCCTTGTAAAACATTACAATTTACAAGACTTTACCAGTTACTTTATCATTTTGGACCCAGTATCTTACTTTATAAAAATGAAGATGAAAGGTGCCTGGGTGGCTTAGTCGGTTAAGTGTCCAACTCTTGATTTCTGCTTGGGTTGTTATCCCAGAATTGTGGGATTGACCCCATGTTGGGCTTGGTGCTGAGCCTGGAGCCTGCTTAAGATTCTCCCTCTCTCTCCCTCTGCCCCTCTCCCCCACTGGCAGTCTCTATCTCTTTCTCAAAAATTAATTAATTAATTAATTAAGAAAGATAATTCTGTGATCGAAAATAAGATAATGTGTATAAAAGTGACTCGTGGTGCCTGGCAGAGTAGTTACACAATAAACATTAATTTAAAGTAAAAATCAGAGAACAGATCATAACTTGCATCAAGAAAATTATCATGTCCTCCCAATTATGTAAGTGTATTTTGTTTGCTTGCTTGGAGGAACAAATAATAACAGTATGTAATAAGTGTTTGGAACAAGAACCCAATGGACCTTTCCACAGGCCATTTCAAGAGGTCAGTACTAGCCTTACTTTCTAGGCTACAAGGGAACCTCGGTGTGGCCCCGTCGAATCACCTCCCCATCCCTGCAGGGATGCGCACGCCATACAGAGAGCCAGGGAGGGAAAGTCGAGAAAGGCCTGCTCCCACAGAGAATTCCTTTCGGGGATTTCGCTGGCTGTCAGCTGCTTCCTTTCTCGGTTTGCTTGCTTCTCTGTCCTCTTCCCTCCCTTTTTTTTTTTTTTTAAATTTTTTTTTTTCAACGTTTATTTATTTTTGGGACAGAGAGAGACAGAGCATGAACGGGGGAGGGGCAGAGAGAGAGGGAGACACAGAATCGGAAACAGGCTCCAGGCTCTGAGCCATCAGCCCAGAGCTCGACGCGGGGCTCGAACTCACGGACCGCGAGATCGTGACCTGGCTGAAGTCGGACGCTTAACCGACTGCGCCACCCAGGCGCCCCTTCCCTCCCTTTTAATTTTTGTCAGTTTATTTTTCTTTTGAGGTAAAATTTACATAATATGAAACCAAAATCTTAAGTGTGCTTTCACTGAGTTTGACCCCATTCTTTTTGAATGCTTTGCACGATTCTCTGTTACTGTCATGGATCTGAGAGGAGCCAAGGCCCCTTCATGCCTGGGAGAAAGAACCCTCTCACCTCAGAGGGCCAAAGGTGATGCTGGATGGGGTCTTTAAAAAGATAGCTAGAGGGGCGCGTGGGTGGCTCAGTCGGTTGGGCGGCCGACTTCGGCTCAGGTCATGATCTCGCGGTCTGTGGGTTCGGGCCCCACGTCGGGCTCTGTGCTGACAGCTCAGAGCCTGGAGCCTGTTTCAGATTCTGTGTCTCCCTCTCTGACCCTCCCCTCTCTCTGTCTCAAAAATAAATAAATGTTAAAAATTAAATAAATAAATAAATAAATAAATAAATAAATAAATAAATAAATAAAAAGATAGCTGGAGGGTACAGTCCATTCTGGCTTGCTCTGGTCTAGACATAAGATGTCAACACAGTCCCCTTGAGGTGCAGTATAGTTCATGAGATTTGGAGATCACGTGGAGAGTTGAGACAAAAAGTCTGTTAAAAAGTGGGAAACTGAGGGGTGCCTGGCTGCCTCAGTCTATAGAGCATGTGACTTCTGATCTCAGGGTTCTGAGTTCAAGCCCCACATTGGGTGTAAAGATTACATAAAAATAAAATCTTAAAAAAAATTTTTTTTTAATGTTTTTATTTTAATATTGAGAGAGAGCGGGGCACCTGGGTGGCTCATTTGGTTAAGCGTCTGACTTCAGCTCAGGTCGTGATCTCGCGGTCTGTGGGTTCGGGCCCCGCGTCGGGCTCTGTGCTGACAGCTCAGAGCCTGGAGCCTGTTTCAGATTCTGTGTCTCCCTCTCTCTGACCCTCCCCCATTCATGCTCTGTCTCTCTCTCTCTCAAAAATAAATAAAGGTTAAAAAAAAACTTTTAATTTTGAGAGAGAGACAGAGCATGAGCAGGGGAGGGGCAGAGAGAGAGAGAGAGAGAAAGAGAGAGACAGAATCTGAAGGAGGCTCCAAGGTCTGAGCTGTCAGTACAAAGCCCAATGCGGGGCTCAAACCCATGAATGATGAGATCATGACCTGAGCCGAAGTCAGACGCTTAACCTACTGAGCCACCCAGGCGCCCCTAAAAATATAATCTTTAAAAAAAAAGTAGGAAACTGCAGCTGCAGGGGGGGGACTATGGGAAGGACCAAACTGTAGTGGTCATCTGTCATGTGGTCTTCTCAGAGCCTTCTTTCTTTGAGGAACTGTCCTCTTCCACAGTATGGATGCCCATCCCTTAAATAATTTTTGTAATTATTTAGTTGTGAGAGGGAGAGAGAGAGAGCACGTGAGTGGGTGAGGGGCAGAGAGAGAGGGAGACAGAATCCGAAGCAGGCTCCAGGCTCTGAGCTGTCAGCACAGAGCCCAGTGAGGGGCTCAAACTCATGAACCTTGAGATCATGACCTGAGCCGAAGTCGGACGTTCAACCCAGGCGCCTGGGTGCCCATCTTTTAAAAAAAGAGACTGCTCCTTCTGATGAAGTAAATGATGATTCAGCTCTAGGGTCCCTCATTTGTGTGAGTTCCTTCCAAAGTCTTAGGAGAAGCCCTGACCATGTGTGCCAATGGTCACATTTATAAAATCTGCAAAGGGAAGACATGTTAACCACAGTCATTCAAGACCACAGGCTCTTCCCACTTCAGTTTTCCTTCTGTCTCACTTCTTCTCTTGGGAGTGTCCACAAACGCTCTATGTTTGTGATTTCTTCTGCCTATCTATCTTGGGAGTGCTGCAGTCATTCTATTTGGTGTTTTAACTCTTTTTCTTAAAGAAGGCTCTGCACGTTGTATGAGCTTCAGTCCCCACAAAATCTGGATCCACCCCTATCCAAGCCATAGCTGACTGGTCTAAGGGTTGGCTCTGATCCAAGTTAGGCTGATCAATGTCTCCCTCTAGACTTGTGACATTTGGATGTGAGAGGCTGAACTAGGAGTCTTTGAAACTAGCTGCATCCAGAAGAAAGTCTCTCACAGGCTGTTGAGGCTCAGGAACAGGCCTCTGGGTTTCTGGTCTTCCACTACTGGGTCCTTCTGTTCCCCTCTTGATTCCTTAGGAGACTCCAAAATCAATCAGTTTTTCCTACTTGTAAGTGAATAATTTTTACTAATTACATAGACTCCAAAATGAGTCAGTTTTTTCTACTTGCAAGTGAAAAACCTCTACATAAGTCTAAGACCCCAGTCATCATAGACACTTCTAATAGTAGGCATTTCACAAACTTGGGTACTAAATGTGATACAAATAATGCCTTTGGTCATTGCTGGAATTAGGTAGAACATATTAGCGCTTGTGGTGCAGAGGTCAAACAGGTGTGAGCCCCTTGCTTCAGGACCACACATTACAGACTGTCTGGGAGGTGTACCACAGGGGTCCTGGAGATATAGCAGTACCTCCTGCAGGCGTCAAACAGCTAGGAGGAGAGCTGGAAAGAAACAGAGCACAGCACTGTCAGCATACTGGAAGGGGGCAAGAAATCACTGAGGCTTTTCTATTAGGAAGTTCGTATTCCCTAAACAATGAATGTAAGTTGTCTCTTAAACATCATTTCATCCAAGTTCACTAATCAACCTTGAACTTTCTCTTTTTTGTGTGACGTCATCAAAAGGGTATGACCAAAAATGACTTTAGTGCCTATGTCCCTGCCTCTTTACGTTACCTTTAAATTTCATTTGTAACAATGGTGTGGAGAATCTCAGGATCAGCTGTGATCTCCACTGAGAAATGAAGTACAGCTATGGTCTCTATGTCTGCATCGAATAGGAGTTCTGATCTCCTGGATGCCAGTGGCCAGAGTCTGGCAGGTACAAGGCCATAATGACAAGAGAGCCTGAATACAGATAACAGACGAGACCTATCCTCTGTCTGTTCCAGTATGTTCTCTAATGTGCACACAGCAGTTTACAGTCTTCTTCAGTAGCCTAGGTATGAAGTTTTTCCACCATTTAGCACAGTGGATATCTGATGGCATGTTCAGTAGTGCTGGTCAGCTGAGGAACATTTTTTAAAGTTTATTTTTATTATTTGAGAGAGAAAGAGCACATAAGCAGGGGAGGGGCAGAGAGAAGGAGAGAAAGAATCCCAAGCGGACTCTGCACCATCAGTGCAGAGCCCAGTGCAGGGCTTGAACTCACAAACTGAGATCATGACCTGAGCCGAGATCAAGTCAGACGATTAACCGACTGAGCCACCCAGCCACCCCTGAGGAATATTTTTTAGAAAGGATGCTACAAAAAACAAAAACAAAAACAAAAAAAAACCCACACATAAAAAAAAACACAACAGTGCTTTCTTACCTGCAAGATGTCCAGTTATATTTATCAAAACCCTATTCCTATGAGGAAGACTGCCAAGCCTACGTAAAAACTATCCACTAAGCCTGAGAGACTCATCAATGCCTTGTCGCTTTAGTTTTTCCCATCTCGTCGGTTTTAGAAAATATATAGGTTTTCGGTATAAAACAAAATCTCATATATTTATATAAAACCTAGGTTCAGTTTATGTTTCATCAAATTATTATGTTTCATTCTGGTTTGAGGATTAGTCTACTTCATGCTATGCCAGTGTTTCAAAATATACCCTAAAGCCATTAAGGTCTTTTCTACGCTTTTAGAACCGCAGTGACCATTTCTATAGCTACTAGCCACCTGTGGCTATTAAAATTAAAATTAAATTGAAATTCAGTTAGCACTACTCACATCTCAAGTGCTCAGTGGCTCAGGTGGCTCTTGGCTACTGTATTAGACATAATTCTACATACAGAACATCTCCATCATTGCAGAAAGTTCTACTGGATAGTGCTGTTCAAGAATGTACCTGAAACTAAAGGGCTAATAACCCAATTCATTCTAGAGCTTTAGCAGCTAGTGAGTGCCCCACTGTTGCTCTGCTCCCATCAGCATTGTTCATTTAGAGTTAAACAACCATCCTCTTCGAGCTACACATAAAAAGTACAATTTAAAGTGCTACCTATGACCCATGTAAGGACGCATAGAGAAAAGCCTCTTTTTCTATATATTTCCAGGAAAGTAGGGCCTAATTAGGAATCCTGTTGCAAATGCAATGAATAAACTAAGTATCTTTACTACAAATGATTTGCACTTTTGAGTTTCCTTTGTTAAGATAATCCAGTTGCTTTGAGTGCAAGCTCCTTTGCCACATGACACAAATATTCCCTAGGCTTTCGCCCTAGAGGTTTGGAGTAAGTTCTAATAATTATCTTTATTCAGATGCTCAGTAGTTAATGTGTGCTACTTCTCTAGCCATGATATCATCATGATTAACACTAATGGCTACAGTAATGACTGTTTTCAAGTAGATGGTCAGACAGGTTTGAGCCTCTCTCTTGCTTCAGGACCACATATTACAGACTGTCTGGGAGGTGAATCATGAGGGTCCTGGGTATATAGTCATACCCAACCCAGGGAACAAGCAGCTTGGCAGAGAACAGGGATCAGAGCACATTGCTGTTGGCATGCTGGAAGGGGGGACGTTTTTTATTCTTATCTAAGGTGTGCTGTGTATGACTCCTTGTGACAGTGGCAGTTTTGTGTTTTCAAAACTCATTGTATAAAGTGTTAGATGGAACCTTTAGAGAATAAAGTAAGGAAAGGGGAGTGGGGGAAAGTTATAAGTTTATGAACCAGCCATGCACATGAACACAAGCTAAGTTTTTAAAAAAGTTTTCACTGCTTTTAACATCATTTGCAAAGTTACTAAGAACTTAAATTTTATAAAACTTTTACCTGTCATCAGCTTCTTTAATGTGTGTTTTTATCTTCTTATACATGTTGGGGGAAAAAAATCCAAGAATAATTATGCTCGTGGACAAGGATAAATATGCATTTAAGGCAACCAACGCCAGTTAGGTTCCCTAATTAGTGTGACAAGAGACCTGGTGAGCAACCAGGGATTTAATAAGACTAATTACAACTCCTACAAATAGTTGCCATGCCATAGAGTGTCAGTGTGGAAAGGTGCTTATCCATGAGAGTGTACAAACACTGGACAATTTTCTCACACTTTGTAGTTATTCAATACTCTAAGAATTCTGAGTCTGACTTGGAGTGAAGTCTAGTGAGGAATGAATTGGCTGGTGTGGGCTGGTCTGGCTACTCTGGCTAGAGGCCAGAAGTGGAAGGACTTATCCAGGAGCCCTGTCAGACTTCCTTCTGCCCCTCTTCTCCGCTAAGGATGCCATCTTAACAGCTGACTGCTTTCCTGCTGTGTGCCCTGCCTTGCCCACATCATTTCATGTAATACAACAACCCTGTGAAGCTAGTGATAGAGACCAGGAAACTGGAGCTCACAAAGGTTGTAACTTGTAGACGGTCACACAGCTGGGAAAGGTGGGAGCCAGGATTCAAATGTGGGTTTGGCCTGTCCAAAGCCCATCCCCTCTTCTCTGCTTTTTACCAACTCCCAATTATGAGGATTGATAGCTTAAAGGGCTCCTTTAGGTACATACACATTTCATATACATATATAAAATAAGACCATGAAATAAGCAGTGTAATGCTGAACTATATGTTCTATTTTCATCTATTCATCCTTAGGTTTTTAAAACATATTCATCAGAAACATTAACATAAAGCCCAAAATATGAAGCATAAAAGCAAGTAAGCTCTAGTTGAGCTGGATGAGCGCCAGGAGCCCTGACTCCTCATCCTCCCCTTCTCTCTCCATCCCACTGAATTTTCTAGATCTCCTTGGGCACAGTGGGGAAATCATCTGCATCAGATGCTGAGCTCCCTGAAAACAAAATTAAAGATGGCCTTTCATCTTTCTGTCTGGGTGTGAAGCATACATAGTTCTTGGGTGAAAAGGTTCCCAACAAATACTTCTGAATGAAGACTGAATGCTGTTAATAACCATAATAAACCATATTTTTCAGGGTAGGACCCTGTGGCTTCCCTTGCTTGTGGGAGCCAAGATTCAAAGAGATGACGATCAGGAGTTTTCCTAAAGCCAGGTTCACAATATTTCTGGTTACTTTCTACATATCTTCATGTATGGCAAGCTTTGCCCAGGCACTATGCTGCCAAGAATGGATGGTTCAGCTCACTAATCATCATGGAATTACAAAGCAAAACCACAGTGAGGGGCACCTGGGTGGCTCAGCTGGTTCAGCATCTGACACTTGCTCAGGTCATGAGCCCTCATTGGGCTTTGCGCGGACAGCGCAGAGCCTGCTTCAGATTCTCTGTCTCCCCCTCTCTCTGCCCCTCCCTGACCATCTCTCTCTCTGTATCTCTTTCTCAAAGACAAATTTAAACAAAACAAAACAAAACAAAAAAAACCCCACAAGATACCACCTCACAACTGTTAGGATAGTTCACCTCAAAAAGTCAAAAGATAACAAGTATTGATGAGGATGTAGAGAAAAGGGAACATTTGTGCACTGTTGGTGAGAATGTAAATTTGTGCGGCCACTGTGGAAAACAGTACGGAGGTTCTTCAAAAACCTAAAATAGGACTACCATATGATCCAGCATTCCCACTGTTGGGTTTATATCCGAAGCAAATAAAGTCATTATCTCAGATACTTGTACTCTCATATTCATAGCAGCATTATTTACAGCAACCAAGACATGGAAGTAACCTAAGTGTCCAGGAATACATGAATGGATAAATAAAATTGGGAGGGGGGGTGGAGCAGACATCCTTACACACACATTTAGACTTTAAAAAAAGAAAAAAAAATCCTGGGGTGCCTGGCTGGCTCAGTCAGTAGAGCATCTGATTCTTGATATTGGGGTCATGAGTTTGAGCCACATGTTGGGTGTAGAGAGTACTTAAGAAATAAATAAATTAAATAAAATATAAAAACCAGGAAATCCTGCCATTTGAGACAACATGGGTGAACCTGGAGGACATCATGCTAAGTGAAATAAACCAGCACAAAAAGACAAACTCATAGTAACAGGTAGTAAGACAGTAGTTACCAGGGGCTGGGAGTTAGGGAAAAAAGGTAGATGTTAGTCAAAAGATAGATGTTCATTATAAAATAAATAAGTTCTGGAGACCAAAATGCACAACATGGTGAACAAAGTTAACAATAATATGGTGTATACTTGAAATTTGCAAAGGAAATAGATCTCAAATGTGTTCTCACCACACACGTACAAAATGACAACTATGAGAGATGATTAGCCTGATTGTGGTAATCATTTCAAATGTACTCATATATCAAAACATCACATTAGACACCTTATATATAATTGTAATTTGTCAATCATACCTCAGTAAAGCTGGGGAGGAAAAAATGAACATTCTTTTTTGTCTCATAATGAAATACATCTTTTCTTGTGTCACTTTAAGAAATATATTACATACCTTTTTTGTTGTTAGAAGCGGCAATTAAATGGAAATGAGATGGATGAAATGGAAATGAGAATTTCTTGACACCTTTTGATTTTTCACACTCTTTTTTCAAAACAGTTGAAGAATAGATGATACGAATATGTTGGTTGGTTTCTCTGTCTGGTGGACTCAGAAATTGTGGGTAATCATCAATCTGGAAAAAAAAAAATTGAACTGACTGAGGACAAATACAACTTTATCCTGTGATAATAAATCCCCTATGGGGCGCCTGGGTGGAGCAGTCGGTTAAGCGTCCGACTTCAGCCAGGTCACGATCTCGTGGTCCGTGAGTTTGAGACCCGTGTCAGGCTCTGGGCTGATGGCTCAGAGCCTGGAGCCTGTTTCCGATTCTGTGTCTCCCTCTCTCTCTGCCCCTCCCCCGTTCATGCTCTGTCTCTCTCTGTCCCAAAAAAAATAAATAAACGTTGAAAAAAAAATTTTTTTTTTTTAAAAATAAATCCCCTAAAGCTTAGGGCAAATTTAAACTCCATTCTTTCTTTCTTTCTTTTTTTTTTTTTCCCTCCTGGAATATCTTTTCTCTTGGTCAGGTTTCTCAATTCTTCCCCTATTTGTTTTAGTCTTTACTAAAAATGTGCTCAGCAGCAGAACTGAAGTAACTATTTACACTATAGGATTGCAAAATAAATAGAAACTGTGTTTTTGTGTGTTAAAATATATCCCTCCCCATTTTAATTTGAAAATAGATTTTTTAAAAGATCTTAAAAATGTAAAATTAATGGGCTTAACCTAGGATTTTTCTATGTAGTACCCAATGTCCATTTGTGGGGAACAGTGTACAAAGATTCTGGGAATACAAACATCTAAGTGTGAATTATTGGAAGTTGCCTGCTCCTAAATAGCTTTCTCTTCTCTCCAAAGTACTCCATTTTCTATTCTTTTTTAAGATATTCTATTCTTGGTTAAAAAGAGAAAAGTTCTCAATAAATACTTAGGATTTTTAGATCATCTCTACTTCCCTTTTTATGACAGGTAGGCAGCAATAGCATCTGACTGAGAAGCTAAGCGTAGAGCCAGAGAATCACCAGAGGCATATTTAAAACCTTTAATCCAAGCATCAGGGGGAATACCTCTATAGACTTTTTTTTTATTATTTTTTTTAATGTTTATTTATTTTTCAGAGAGAGAGACAGAGACAGAGCATGAGTAGGGAAGGGGCAGAGAGACAGAGACACAGAATCCAAAGCAGGATCCAGGCTCTGAGCTGTAAGCACAGAGCCTGATGAGAGGCCCAAACTCGTGAACTGCAAGATCATGACCTGAGCTGAAGTCTAACACTTCATGGACTGAGCCACTGAGGCACCCCTCCTCTATAGACGTTTCACAAGCACTTAGAATTTGTATAAAAATGTTTCCTGTGATCATTCAATTTCATCATTCTCTTTTCACAAATATAGGAAGGAAATATCAAATAATGGCAATAATTTAAAAATCTAATTCAGAGGAATTAAAGATAGGAAGATAAATTAATGAAAAGCTATCAAGATCTACTCGAATTTAACTTTTGAAATTATTTTCAAATATATAGAGTAATTCAAACCAAGGTAACGAAGCATAGTCCAATAGAGGTGTTCAAAGGATGTGCTTTCATTAATAATAAAAGTTTATATAATTAGTGGGATGCCTGGCTGGCTCAATAGGTTAAGCGTATTACTCTTGATTTTTGGCTCAGGTCATGGTGAGCTCAAGCCCCTTGTCAGGCTCTGCACTGACAATGTAGAACCTGCTTAGGATTCTCTCTCCCTCTCTCTCTGCCCCTACTTCCCTCCCACTCTCTCTCTCTCTCTCTCTCAAAAAATTTTTTAAGTTTATAATTAGTAAAGGATCCTCTTCTGAGCAATATTTTTCAGAAACACCTTAAGCTATTTGAGACCTTCAAAGATATGTTTATAATGTTAGAATCCTGGGGCGCCTGAGTGGCTCAATCAGTTAAGCATTCACCTCTGGCTCAGGTTATGATCTCACAATTCATGGGTTCGAGCCCTGCACTGGGCTCTGTGCTGAAAGCTCAGAGCCTGGAACCTGCTTCAGATTCTGTGTCCCTGTCTCTCTCTGCCTCTCCCCCACTTGTGCTCTGTCTCTGTCTCTCTTTTTTTTTTTTTTAATTTTTTTTTTTTAACGTTTATTTATTTTTGAGACAGAGAGAGACAGAGCATGAACGGGGGAGGGTCAGAGAGAGAGGGGGACGCAGAATCTGAAACAGGCTCCAGGCTCTGAGCAGTCAGCACAGAGCCTGACGCGGGGCTCGAACCCACATACCGCGAGATCGTGACCTGAGCTGAAGTCGGATGCTTAACCGACTGAGCCACCCAGGCGCCCCTCTGTCTCTCAAAAATAAATAAAAATTTAAAAAATGTTTTAAATTAGAATCCTATTACACATATGGCTAAGATTTTGTTTTGTGTAACTCTGTATTATATTTGTCTCTTGCCTTTGCCAGGAAAAACTATGAGAGGCTTTGAAATGGGCAAAAAAGATGATCTAGCTGTTCTCTATCATTTATTGTCTTTGAGCTGTTTTAAAACACTGTAAATTGTAGGAGTGCCTGGCCGGCTCAGTCAGTAGAGCATGTGACTCTTAATCTTCGGGTTGGAAGTTCGAGCCCCATGTTGGGTCTAGAGGTTACTTTGAAAAAAAAAAAAACAACAACAACACGCTAAGTGGTAGAAAACTGGTAATAGTGCAAATTATTCCAGTTCATACTGATACAAGTTGATTGTGTCCAGTAAAATGCAACTGATTACCACCCTTTGATAAAGAGAACAGTTGTTATGTATCTCAACCAGTGAAATTGTGTTTCTATGTTTACATATAGTTTCTTGTGAAATTATATGCTCTTTATCTAGGTGTCTGCAATTCAGAAAAGCCTTTACCTCTGATTACATTGGTGGGTTACATTTTCCTCTTTCCAGAGGGTATTAATAAATTAATTAAAGACTTCTGTTTTGATGACCTATAGAGATAAGCACTTATATAAGAATAAAAGTTCTATAATTCCCCCCAAAATAAGAAAATTTAACATCTAATACTTTTTTTTTTTTTAAGATTTTTTTTTTAATGTTTATTTACTTTGAGAGAGGGAGCACACACATGCAAGCACAAGCGGGGGAGGGGCAGAGAGAGAGAGAGAGAGAGAGAGAGAGAGAGAGAGAGAATCCCAAGCAGGCTCTGTGCTTTCCGTGCAGAGCTCAACTCCGGGCTCGATCTCACAGACAGGGAGATCATGTCCTGAGCCCAAATCAAGAATCGGATGCTTAACCAACCGACTGAGCCACCCAGGAGCCCCCTTTTTTTCAATTTATATTTTTTAAGATTTTAAGTAAACGTGGGGCTGGAACTCACAACACTGAGATCAAGAGCTGCACACTCTGAGGCGCCTGGGCGGCTCAGTCGGTTAAGTGTCCGACTTTTGGTTTTGGCTGAGGTCATGATCTCACAGTTCATGAGCTTGAGCCCCATGTCAGGCTCTGTGCTGACAGTATGGAGCCTGCTTGGGATTCTCTGTCTCCCTCTGTCTCAAAATAAATAAATAAACATTAAAAAAAAGAAGGACACTAATTTAACCAGGTATGGCAATCCATTTTAAGGGCCAAACGCTTGGCTGTACTTATGGAACCAGTCCTTACACGCCCTCCCAGGAAAACTAGCCCAGAGACCTGGCTTACAGGTATTAAGAAGACTACTTCCTAGCAGGACAGGCAATCAAGAAATTTTCAGGACCTCAAAATTCACTCAAATTTATAGGTACTACAAGAGAAATCTGGTGGAGCTTCTTGGGCCTGATTCCCTAGCCTAGGAAAAGCAAGTAATAAAGGCTTTTAAAAGTCGAACGTGACATTCATAAAAACTTCTAGACAAAAGTTTTTGCAAAGTATTTTTTTTTATTTTTTTTTTCAACGTTTATTTATTTTTGGGACAGAGAGAGACAGAGCATGAACAGGGGAGGGGCAGAGAGAGAGGGAGACACAGAATGGGAAACAGGCTCCAGGCTCTGAGCCATCAGCCCAGAGCCTGACGCGGGGCTCGAACTCACAGACCGCGAGATCGTGACCTGGCTGAAGTCGGACGCTTAACCGACTGCGCCACCCAGGCGCCCCTGCAAAGTATTTTTAAGGAGGCCTATCTGGTAAATTAACACTCTTGCTGTACCTATGTAAATAATCAGGTCAACCTGAAGAGTCTTATTTTGTGAGTGAGTGATCTTTTCTTTGAGATTATTATGATGGGTGATGTGGGACAGATTGTCAGGGAAAACTGTGAAAGACTTTCAAATGGGGAAGGGGGATCAGTAGGTATTCAGTTTAGCTCACCTATGCAGGCTATCTATGCCTTTCATTGTCTTTGAGGTTATGGTACAATGCTGTAATTCATAGAAAACTTTTCTGTGTGTTTTTTTAAAACAAATAGAAACTTAAAATTTCTAACTGATACAGCTGTCAACTTTTGTCCTATTTTTTCCCTTTATGCTTAGAAATGTCTTCTGTACCCTGAAATCAAATACTCACCTATGTTTTATACTTTCCTTTATGGTTTTCTCTCTTACAGTTAGCTTTCCAGTCCTTCTGGAGTCTATAGAGAAGAGTGTTCCTTAAGACATACGTTGGTCTAACTGGCTGTGATTCCAAGTGTATTTAATATTAATCTGGTAATAATTAGGCTTCAAGTAGAGACTGAGTATAAATAAATATGTAATTATGTCTGCCTGAAATTGCTTATTAGAAGTTTGGGGAGGAGAAAAAGTACCTATAATAATTTGAATAATAATTCCACAGTTTATGGAACATGGCAAATATATAGTACGATATATATGAGGTAGTTATTATAAACCCCATTTTGCAGTGAGAAAACGAACATTCAGAGGATGTTAAGTTTACAAAACTGGTAAAAGGTGGAACTAGAATTACGAGATAAGGCAGTTGGTTTCCAAGGCCAATGTTATAAAAACGACTAAAGTTTAAGACCACAGCCCTAACTAGTGGTCAGAGGTAGGGATTTTGTCAGGGAAAAATAAAAGTGTTTCTATTCTAAAAGCAGGACTGGAGGGGCTTCTGGCTGGCTCAGTCTGTGGAGCCAATGAATCTGGATCTCAGGGTCATCTCCATGTTGGGCATGAAGCCTACTTAAAATTTAAAAAAATGTTTAAAAAAATTAAAATTAGGGGCACCTGGGTGGCTTGGTCAGTTAAACGTCCAACTCTTGATAATGGCTCAGGTCATGATCTCTCAGTCATGAGATCCAGCCCCAAGTCGGGGCCCTGGGCTGACAATGTGGAGCCTGCATGGGCTCTCTCTCCCTCTGCCCCTCCTCCACCCACAAATGCTCGCTTGCTCTCTCTCTCTCTCTCTCTCTCTTTCTCAAAATAAATAAATAAATTTTTAAAAATATTTTTAGAAAATTAAAAAAAAAAAAAAAAACAGGGCTGGAATCCAAACAGTAATCAAACAGCTGGATTCATTATTGTGTAGGAGTTTCAGTCAAATTTTGCTAATTCTTTCACTTGAGACTGAAGTAGGGCCAGATCTCTTTTTTATTTAGTTGCTATAGTCACCGAGTTTGGTTAGCTTTGTCATTCAAGAACATAATACCTGGGGCGCCTGGGTGGCCCAGTCCATTGAGCATCTGACTTAGCTCAGGTCATGATCTCATGGTTCCTTAGTTTGAGCACCCCATCAGGGTCTGTGCTGACAGCTCAGAGCCTGGAACCTGCTTTAAATTGAGCCTCCCTCTCTCTCTCTCTATCCCTCCCCCACTCATGCTCTGTCTCTCTCTCAAAACTAAATAAACATTTGAAAAAAAAATTTTTTCAAACATTTTTTTGGAAGCACCTGGGTGGCTCAGTCGGTTGAGCATCCAACCTTTGGCTCAAGTCATGATCTCATGGTTTGTGAGTTTGAGCCCTGCATCAGGCTCTGTGCTGGCAGCTCAGAGCCTGGAGCCTGCTTTGGATTCTCTCTCTCTCTCTCTCTCTCTCTCTCTCTCTCTCTCTCCCTCTCTCCCCCCCTCTGCCCCTCTCCCACTAGTGCTCTGTCTCTCAAAAATAAATAAATGTTAAAAAAATTTTTTTTTAATTTTTTTTAACATTTATTTTTGAGAGAGAGACAGAGTATGAGTGGTGGAGGAGTGGAGAGAGAGGGCGACACAGAATCTGAAGCAGCTCTAGGCTCTGAGCTGTCAGCACAGAGCCCGTTGCTGGGCTCAAACTTACAAACTGCGAGATCATGACCTGAGCCGAAGGCGGATGCTTAACTGACTGAGCCACCCAGGCGCCCCAAGAGGTTCCTGTTCTTTATCTGCTCATAGTACTACTCTAATGCTTCCAAATCCCAACAGTGTGTTTACCCATTCTTCTGCTGATGGACATTTAGGTTGTTTCTTGTTTTTGTTTTTTTTTTAATTTTTTAAGGTTTATTTATATGAGACAGAGAGAGACAGAGCATGAGTGGGGGAGAGAGAGAGAGGGAGACACAGAATCAGAAGCAGGCTCCAGGCTCTGAGCTGTCAGCACAGAGCCCGATGCTGGGCTCAAATTCACAAACTGTGAGATCATGACCTGAGCAGAAATCAAGAGTCAGACACTTAACCAACTGAGCCACCTACATACCCCTAAAAAAAGTATTTAAAAAAAGAACATAATACCTTCCTTAAATACCCTGTGGTGGCATTTATTCGTTTAAATATTTTCTGTATTCATTGGCATGGAAAGACATCCATGACATGCTGTAAAGTAAAAATAAGATTACAGACTGATATGTGGAATGTGGTTCCATATGTGTTAGTGCACAGAACACGGTTTGGAATGCTATGTGGTTAACTGTATCTCTGGGTGGTGAGATTTGTTCAAAGATAAACTGAAGCAATGTTAAAAATTTTAAGAGTCTATTTGGGCAAAAACCGATTCAAATCAGGCAGCATCCAATCTAGCAGATAGAAAGGTACTCCAAGGGGCTGTACAAAATGAAAAGACTTTTAAGCAGAAGGGAGTGGGAACAAGGAAGTTCTACTTGGCAAAAATGTTAGTTATTGCAAAGTTACTTTCCTTTAGGAGATAGTAAGGGTCTACCAGGCAGATTACCCAACTAGTGCTCATCAGGAGGTTCCTGATTCACTGGTTTAAGATTCCATTTCTGGGAGAGATGAAAATGGAATTAGGTTAAGTCTCCATTTGGGGCCTGTCTTTTAACATTATAAGTACAATGAGTACATAATTTAGTTTTACCTATTTTAATTCTAAGAATCATCTACATGTTATGACAAAGACAGCTGTTTCACTGGTTTGTAAAATATTTCAGCTGGTAGCCCTAGGATCTCATAGTCCTAAAGCACAAATGTGTCACTCTGTCACCAAAGAACTAAAGGGGGGTGGGCAGTGAGGACAACATCTAGCATGATGCATGAAGGCAGTCTACAGCAACATGACTTTTAAAAAGACATTTCTGTGCACACTGTGAGGCCTCCCACTATAAGGGAGGTGGTAAATGATTATAGTGATGACTGCCACACAGCCAAGGGGACACATCGTATTCTATAAAAGGGTGATGACATCGGATAAACGGACAGTAACGGTGAACAGTGGTAGTGCCATAATGATCTATCACTTTTCACTTGCTCCATTCTCTTATTGGTTCATCTAACAGTCACAATCTCAGTTGCAAATAAAGAGATTATAGTATAAAGTGTATATATGCATATATATATGTATATATACTATAAAGAGATTATAGTATGACTACAATACTATAGATAGAACAAACTCTTACAGAAACATTTAATTCAACTTGGACTTGAATTACAAGGACAACGTTAGAGTAAGGAAGGTCGTTTCTCACTCTCACTCTGTTTTTTGCATTTAAATTAAAAAAAAAAAAAATCAGTCTTTTGTAAAGACCACAGCATGTTTGTGAAGCATGAGAGGACCACCCAGGAGCTAAGCAAGGCTAATTTACACATCCATGGGAGGTAAAAAGTTTTGTGACTAGGAGGCTTCTCCACTGTCAGGCAAGGAGACTTGGTCCAAAGAATATGCCTTCAGTGCCTGAAGGAAGAAAATAAAGCTCTTCAGTGGGACACAGTTGAACTCAATCCTATGTTAGCAATTTATTTTAGACCTAGTGTTATCTGAAAAGGAAATTTTTGCATTTACACCAGAGACGTCATTAGGAAATTCAAAGCCAGAGTTTCTATTTTGCCCCAAAGCAAGAAAAGATATAGATAGGTAGGTAGATAGGTAGGTAGATGATAGATGTCATGCTCCTACAGAACTACTTTGTTTAAAATTTTCTAACTTTAGGGGTGCCTGGCTGCTCAATCAGTAGAACATGTGACTCTTGATCTCCAGGTCCATGAGTTTGAGCCCCATGTTGAGGTACAGTTTACTTTTATGAAAAAATTAAAATTTTCTAACTTTATGTCTTAGAAATAAGCATTAGTAGCTTATTTTAAGTAAGCTTAAATACTTTAAATAGTTTAAAATAAGCTAAGTAGTAATAATTTAAATCTTATTTGTAAACAAATATTTAGCTTATTTACGTGGGAAATAAGTTAACATTATTCATTGTATCATATAGCATTGAATTTATGTTTTCAGGACTATTTATCAAAGTTGAAAGAAGTGCTTTTACCCAGACACCTTTTAATACAGATAATAATATCTGAATATTGGGGCTCCTGGGTGGCTCAGTTGGGTGAGCGTCCGACTTTGGCTTAGGTCATGATCTTGCAGCTTGTGAGTTCAAGCCCTACGTCGGGCTCTGTGCTGACAACTCAGAGCCTGGAGCCTGCTTCAGATTCTGTCTCCCCCTTTCTCTGCCCCTTCCATGCTCATGCTCTGTCTCTCTCTGTTTCTCAATAATAAATAAATGTTAAAAAAATTTTTTTTAAGTTTAAAAAAATATCTGAATATTTCCATGAAAATAATTTTAGAACTGCAAATCAGGAAACTTTTTCTCTTTTTTCTTTTTTTGTTTTTTTTTTAGTTTATTTTTTTAACTTACATCCAAGTTAGCATATAGTGCAACAATGATTTCAGTAGATTCCTTAATGCCCCTTACCCATTTAGCCCATTCCCCCTCCAGTAACCCTCTGTTTGTTCTCCATATTTAAGAGTCTCTTATGTTTTGTCCCCCTCCCTGTTTTTATATTATTTTTGCTTCCCTTCCCTTATGTTTATCTGTTTTGTCTCTTAAAGTCCTCATATGAGTGAAGTCATATGATATTTGTCTTTCTCTGACTAATTTCACTTAGCATAATACCCTCTAGTTCCATCCACATAGTTGCAAATGGCAAGATTTCATTCTTTTTGATTGCCGAGTAATACTCCAGTGTGTGTGTGTGTGTGTGTGTGTGTGTGTGTGTGTGTAGACACACACACAACATCTTCATCCATCCATCCATCCATTGATGGATGTTTGGGCTCTTTCAATACTTTGGCTATTGTTGATAGTGCTGCTATAAACATTGGGGTGCATGTGCCCCTTGTGAAACAGCATACCTGTATCCCTTGGATAAATACCTAGTAATGCAATTGCTGGGTCTCTCTTTTTTATGTTTTTTATTTATTTTTGAGAGCGAGAGAGAGACAGAGAGAGAGACAGAGAGACAGAGCATGAACGGGGATGGGCAGAGAGAGAGGGAGACACAGAATCCAAAGCAGGCTCCAGGCTCTGAGCTGTCAGCAGAGAGCCTGACGCAGGGCTCAAACCCACGAACTGTGAGATCATGACCTGAGTTGAAGTCAGATGCTGAACTGACTGAACCACCCAGGTGCCCCAGAATAGACTTTTTTCTATGATTTGCTGACATACAAAGTCTCATATACAATTAAATCAAACTATTTACATTTATTTGATAAATCACCTCTTTTAAATACAATTGCATGAAATTACTATTGACCCAGTGCTATACTTATACTTCTCCACTAATATAAACTGTACCTTTAGCTTATCTTTTCTCATTAGAAACTGAGGTTGGCAAGTTGGAGTTATTTGTAGATGGCCTCCTAAATTCTTCCAGTCAATATTATAAAAACTCTAAGACCATTCGTAAGTTATAGCACTTTCTTTTTTATCTTTAAAAAAAAAATTTTTTTTTAGTTTATTTATTTTCAGAAAGAGAGTGAGCACATGCAGGGGAGGGGCAGAGAGAAGAGACAGAATCCCAAGCCAGCTCCACACCATTAGCACAGAGCCCGATGTAGGGCTGAAACTCATGAACCGCAAGATCACGACCTGAGCTGAGATCAAGAGCTGGACGCTTAACCAACTGAGCCACCCAGGCACCCCTTTTTCCTTTTTTTTTATGTTTATTAATTTATTTTGAGAGAGAGAAAGAGCATGCAGGGAGAGGGGCAGAGAGAGGGGGAAAGAGGAAACCCAAGCAGGCTCTGCACTGTCAGCACAGAGCCTGATGCGGGGCTCGATCCCACGAACTGAGAGATCACGATCTGAGCCAAAATCAAGAGTCAGATGCATAACAGACTGCGCCACCAGGCACCCCTCTAGCACTTTCTAATGCCTGACCTGACTTTTTGTGCCCCTGAGAAAGTTTCCTACTGTATAACCACCATCACTATTACTTGGAGCCATGTGGTACTCCAACTGTAAGATTTGGGCCTTGGGAAACATCTTTTAAAAATATCTTAGGAGATAATCAACGAGCCTTGGAAAATTCTGACAGCCTGATACAAGTGTGTATTGGGTCATCCTGTATCAGTTTGAGCAGATAAATTTATTCTGACAGTGTAATCTGTAGTACACACCTAGTTTTTCTGGGGGTGAGGGTAAGTAGGTGGAAGGGGGGCTGGAGTCTGAGTAGCTGAGGTCACTCATGTAGGCTCTGCATGCGCATGTGTCCATCTGCAATACAAATTCTGTACACCAAGGCTCAGTTGAACTTGGTAGTACGATGCACATATTGCTGGGAAGATTAAGTACATCCGTAGTACTCTGATGGGAGAGGACACCTGGAAGCATGCACTAAGTTCTCCTGGATTTTATCTCATGCACCATTTTTCCCTTTGTTGAATTTAATCTGAATCTTCTCCTTATCATCAACCATTTGAATCTTGTGAGTCCTTCTGCTGAATTATCAAGCATGAAGGGCAGTCTTGGAGACCTCCTACACAGTAGGACGATCTTACCCAGCCATAAGGCCATTGGCTGAGACTACTGGTTCTGCCTCCTTTGGGCACTACCAGTTTTGCCCTTTCCCCATGCTAAGAGTCAGAGAGGGCCAGCCCACCTTCATTCTTCCCCTTCAAAGGATTCATAAGGATTCTGATCCTTGTGGCCAGATCCTCACCAGAGTAAAGATGGGGGAAGAGGAAGAATTCAGTGTTCAAACAGTGTCACATAGAATACAGTAAAGCTAACATTTATTGAGCACTTACTATGTGTTCTTTTAAGTGCTTTATACATAGGACTTCACTGAATCCTCAGAGACCTGCTCAGGGTTGCACTGCTAGTATGTGGCAGACCAGATTCAAAGTGAAACCTGTGCTCTTGACTTATACAAAATGACACACAAAGGGGGCGCCTGGGTGGTGCAGTCGGTTAAGCGTCCGACTTCAGCCAGGTCACGATCTCGCGGTCCGTGAGTTCGAGCCCCGCGTCAGGCTCTGGGCTGATGGCTCGGAGCCTGGAGCCTGTTTCCGATTCTGTGTCTCCCTCTCTCTCTGCCCCTCCCCCGTTCATGCTCTGTCTCTCTCTGTCCCAAAAATAAATAAAAAACGTTGAAAAAAAAATTAAAAAAAAAAAAAAAATGACACACAAAGAATGAAACATACATATTCCGAGAAACTAACTGCACTGTGGGTCAGAAAATAAGATTGTTTCTTTCTTTTAGGAGGCAAAACAGTGTCACCATGACGTGGATTTTTGTATTCTCACTGTGAGACACTAAGAAGAAAGACTTTATTTACAAACATGATTCCTGTCATAACAAATGTCACACAACCCTCAAAAATTCCAAATTTCTTAATTACTGAATTGACCCATTTTGCTCAAGTGGCTCTCATTTCTTACGCATTTTGATGAATTGTCCACCTGCAGAGTTCCTATCAAAAGCCTGACATCAAAGAGGGATTAAAACATGAAAGAGAATCTCAGGTTCAGAAAGCCTGAGAAAAAATGAACTTATCATAAAATAATGTACAAAGATCAGGATTAAAATCACTTAAAAGCAAACTTCTGAGCGGAAGATACTAAAGTATCTGAAAGGAGGGGCACCTGTCTGGCTCAGTTAGGAGCATGCGACTCTTGATCTCGGGGTCATGTGTTCAAGCCCCATGTTGGGTGTGGGGATAATTTAAATAAATATTTTTTTTAAAAAAAGTACAGACTGAGGTCAAAAAATAAATAAATAGAAAATAAAGTGTCCCCCCAAAGCCATTAGGCAGACAGCGAACTAATTAGTATATACTATTCTAATTAAATTCTTATAGATCAATTCGTTATTTTGTGCCCTAATTTTTTTTTTAAGTTTATTTAATTTGAGAGAAAGAGAGAATGCAAGAGGGGCAGAGAGAGAGGCAGAGGAATCCTAAGCAGGCTCTGTACTGTCAGCACAGAGCCCAGTATGGGCTCGAACCCACAAAACTGCGAGATCATGACCTGAGCCCAAATCAAGAGTTGGTCTCAGGGGCACCTGGGTGGCTCAGTTGGTTAAGTGAGTTTGAGATCCACGTTGGGCTCCAGACTGATGTGTGGAGTCTGCTTGGGATTCTCACTCTCTCTCTCTCTCTCTCTCTCTCTCTCAATCTCTCTTTCTCTCCCTCTCTCTCTGCCCCACCCCTACTTGTGCTGTTTCTGTCCCTCTCAAAATAAATAAATAAACTTAAAAAAAAAAAAGTCAGATGCTAAACTGAGCCACCCAGGTGCCCTTCTCCTGTCTAGTTTAAAAGATAATTGTATAAAGCTGTAATTATAAATCTGTGTTGATGGACACTTAATGTAGAAACTGTAATGTGTATGATAATAACAGCACAAAGGAGTGGGGAGGGAACAGACTTGTATTTTTGTATACTATTGAAATTGATAATGGTCTGAGCTACATTGTTATAAAGTAGGATGTACATTGTACATCCCCAGGGCAAACATTGATTTAAAAACTCCAAAATACATAGTATAAAAGAAGTCACAAGAGAATTCAAATTGGATTCTAGCAAATACCTATTTGACACAAAGGAAGGCAGTAATAGGGAGGAAATAGGGGGAAAAAGACATACGAAAACAAATAGCAATAGAACAGATGTAAACCCTGCCTTATCAGTAATTATACTACTGTGAATGGATTAGACACTCCATTCAAAGTCCGGGATTGAAAGGATAGATTTTAAAAACATGATTTGACTAATGATTCACTTGTACTATAAGAAGAGACTCACTTTAGAATCAAAAACACAAATAGGTTGAAAGTAAAGGGTTGGGAAAGATATACTGTGCAAACAGCAAGCAAAAGACAGCTGAAATGGTGATAGTACTCTTAGACAAAATAAGAGTGCAAAAAACAATTTTACTAGAGGGGAACCTGGCTGTCTTAGTTGTAAAACATGCAACACTGGATCTCAGGGTCGTGAGCTTGAGTCCCATGTTGGGCATGGGGTTTACTTAATAAAAACATATATATATATACACATATATATATATGTATGTATATATATGTATATATATATTTAACATATATATATTTAAGATATATATATATTTAAAATATATATTTTTTAAATTGTACAAGAGACAATTTATAATGATAACAGTTCAATCCATCAAGAAGTTATGACAAATATAAGCATATATGTACCTAAGAATAGAACCCCAAAATACATGAAGCAAAAACTGAAAGAATTGAAGAGAGAAATAAACTCAACCATAACAGCTGGAAACTTCAATACCCTACCTAAAAATTAGAGCAGAAATTAGTGAAATGGTGAATAGAAAAACAATAAGGAAAATCAACCAAACCAAAAATTGATTCTTTGAAAATCAACATAACTGACAATCCTTTAACAAGATTGACCAAGAAAAAAAGAGAGAAGACTCAATCTATACCTAAAATCAGGTATAAAAGGAGATAGTATCAACCTTACAGAAATAAAAAGTATAAGGGAATCCTATGAACAACTGAATACCAACAAATTAAAATGCCTGGATAAAACAGACCAATTCCTAGAAAGACAGGAACTACCAAAACTAACTCAAGAGAAGTAGAAAATATGAGTAGACCTTTAACAGCAATATGAATAGAACTATGAGAGATTGAATTGGTAACAAAAAAACTTCCCACAAAGAAAGATACAGTAATACATGGTCTCCTTGGTGAATTCTACCAAATGTTTAAAGAATTAACACCAATCCCTCACAAACTCTTCCAAAAAGTAGAAGAGGACCAAACACTTCCTATATTATTCTGATACCAAAACCAGACAAAGACATCATAAGAAAACTACAGACCAATAATATTTCTTGTAAATATAGATGTAAAAGTCCTCAACAAAATGCTTACAAACCAAATCCACAGAAATGTATTAAAAAAAGATTAAAAGGCACTGGAGTTGAGAGTTATAGATCTAACAGAAGACCTTAGCACAAGCATTTACCCATTCAGTTATCTCCCTTGTTCAAGAAAATTCTAAATAAAGTATCACTGAAAGAAATGGTGACACTTGACTTTCATGATGTCGTTTTTCCCCCCTATTTAGAAAATACAGGTTTAAGAGATTATTATTATTAGAATTGCTCTAATCCCTTCATTTACCACCTGGCCTATTCCATATTCAGTAGGAAAGGTAGGGTCTTTGTTTGTTTAATTTACAAAGTTAGTAGTTTCTCTATTTAAAAAGCGACGCCAGGGGCGCCTGGGTGGCGCAGTCGGTTAAGCGTCCGACTTCAGCCAGGTCACGATCTCGCGGTCCGTGAGTTTGAGCCCCGCGTCAGGCTCTGGGCTGATGGCTCAGAGCCTGGAGCCTGTTTCCGATTCTGTCTCCCTCTCTCTCTGCCCCTCCCCCGTTCATTCTCTGTCTCTCTCTGTCCCAAAAATAAATAAAAAACGTTGAAAAAAAAATTAAAAAAAAAAAAGTGATGGCAAACAGGAACTTTATTATGATAAGACCTGATTAAAATATGTATTCTCAAGGAAAACAGCCCCAGGAAGAAATAATCAGCAAATCCAGAGGAGACATTCTACAAAAAAAAAAAAAAAAAAAAAGGGCCATCTCTTCAACATGTAAAAACAAGGCAAGGAGGGGTGGTGATACTGTTAGTCTAAAAAGGGGTCCAGGAGACAGAACAACCCACACATTTGACCAGCACAAAAAGACAAAAAGATGTGACTATTGATGGGAAGTAATAGGAAATAAACAGCACCAGCTAGGAGTATTGTTGTCAAAACACTGCCCCTGGATCTTCCCCAGTTTAAAGCAACTATAGTGGATGAAGGACATGCCCAAGGATTCCAGATCCAGATTGTGGAAAATTCTCCAGAATAAGTGACCTCATTTCTCCAGCAAATAACTGACAGAAAAATGAAAGAGGAAGGAAGAACTGTCATAGATTAAAAGGGATTTAAGAGACAGATAACCAACCACAATTTGGTGGGGACCATTATTTGAATCCTAATTCAAACAAACCCACTATGGAGAGAGCCAAAGCATAAGAGACTCTTAAAAACTGAGAACAAACTGAGGGTTGATGGGGGGTGGGAGTGAGGGGAGGATGGGTGATGGGTATTGAGGAGGGCACCTTTTGGGATGAGCACTGGGTGTTGTATGGAAACCAATTTGACAATAAACTTCATATATTAAAAAAAAAAAAAAAAAAACCACTATAAAGAGACATTTTTTTAAGGGGTACCTGGCTGGCTCAGTCAGTTGATCTTGGGGTTGTAAATTCAAACCCCATGTTGGGTGTAAACATTACTTAAAAATAAAATCTTTTTTTAAAACATTTTTTTTTTCAACGTTTATTTATTTTTGGGACAGAGAGAGACAGAGCATGAACGGGGGAGGGGCAGAGAGAGAGGGAGACACAGAATCGGAAACAGGCTCCAGGCTCTGAGCCATCAGCCCAGAGCCCGACGCGGGGCTCGAACTCACGGACCGCGAGATCGTGACCTGGCTGAAGTCGGACGCTTAACCGACTGCGCCACCCAGGCACCCCTAAAAATAAAATCTTAAAAAACAAAAAAAAGACATAAACCAGAGGAAAAGTCAAAAGGGAAAATCTGAAGGTAGACACCACGTACTGGACCACAATTTGGAGATCATTTTATTTCATGGGACATTAAGTAGTGGAAGTAAGTCCCCAAAAGAGCTAAATTGTGAGATATCTTTCAACTTCCATGGTCCTTTGATGACCTAACTTCCTCTCTGACAGCAAGCTCTAACTCTCCCGTCTCTGTCTCCAAAAACTGGAGGAAAGCAAGTAATAAATTAATTCACTCAAATTTCAATTTAATGAATTACTTGTTCCAAGAGGATTTCAGAGCAAATCTGAAGGAGGGCCAGTGGCAGGATTAAAGGTACTGATGAGATAGCCTATCAATGTATGGAGATATCTTGAATGGATTTCCCTCAAATTAAACCACATTGGCAATTACCTATGTCAGGCTGTACACAAACTTATTCCTTAGTAGAAGCTATTTTTACATTTAACATTTGGCAAATTCTTCCACTGACATAGTTAAAAAACTCACTGCAGCCTCCACCAGGTGGGTTTTTTTTTTCCCCATTATACTCTACCTGGGCTTTAGTGTATCAATCCCTAAGGACATCTAAGTAGATGAGCTTTTCTTGGGATCTATGAATATTGTTGGCAAGAATGATCCACCCACATATGCCAAAAAGAATTACCAGATTGGAGAATTGGGCACAGCCCCATAATACTGGAGACTCCCTAGACTATTTCAGTGTTAGGCTTGAAAAATCATTGTCTCTGGGACAAGAGCCACAGCTAAGACTAAAAGGAAAAAAGCTTTCAAGGCTCGACCCTGTGAAGAGGATACGACATCCATCTGCGTCTTGCAACCAGACCTGTCCTTGAACAGCGTCAGAAACAGCAATGACACAGTGTGAGCTTTGAAGGACAACAATCTTGAATACAGAGGGGTGGTATGAGGAATGAAAAAGGTGTTTTATTTATAACTTCATCCTCTCCTTCCTGACAGCCAATGCCCAGGAGCCAGGTAATCTGCAAACTGAGGTGACCATGTTGTCTCTATTGCAAACCCTAAAAACTTCTAAAGCAATTTGGAATTTGGATGTAAATGATGAATCACTGAATTCTCCTGAAACCAATATAGCACTGTATGTTAACTACAATTTAAAAAAATTAAAGGAAGAAAGAAAGAAAGAAGGAAAGAAAGAAGGAAAAGGAAGGAATTTGGAAGCAGGAATTTGTAGAAAGTCAGTTGTTACTGTGTGCATAATGGTTCAAGAATGCTGGCTGTAAGGTCAAAAGACCTGAATTTACATTCCAGCTCCAATGTTTTCTGAATATGACCTTGTGCAAATATTTCCCCTTTGGGGCACCTGGGTGGCTCAGTCGGTTAAGCGTCCGACTTCGGCTCAGGTCATCATCTCGCGGTCCGTGAGTTCAAGCCCCGTGTCGGGCTCTGTGCTGACAGCTCAGAGCCTGGAGCCTGTTTCAGATTCTGTGTCTCCCTCTTTCTCTGACCCTCCCCTGTTCATGCTCTGTCTCTCTCTGTCTCAAAAATAAATAAACGTTAAAAAAAATTTTTAAATATATATATATATATATATTTCCCCTTTGTCTGCCTCCATTTTATCATCCAGGGGGGAAAAAAAGACAATATCATCTTCCTCATAGAGTTAATAAGATTAAATAAGATTTAAAGTGTTTGACACAAGGCTAACACATTAGTGCATAGCCAATAGATATCTATTACAGTTAATGACCTTTGATTCTTCCTAAGAACCTCAGTAATGCAATACTGGCTAGATTCATGGCCTACTCAGCATGGTATTTGTCTCTGATGATGGCAGCAAGGGGCATTTGGGGAGAGAAGAGAATGCTCTTTTGTGTTACCTCAAATGAATAAGGCTTTGTGTGAAAATATCTCTAACTTCTTTGACCACCTCTAAGAATAATACATCACTCATGAATGTATCTACATCATTTGGGACCATATTTATATGTGCAACTGATTACTGATTTCTCTTACTTTTATTAAAATACTACTTTTAGGGACGCCTGGGTGGCTCAGTCGGTTAAGCGGCCGACTTCGGCTCAGGTCACGATCTCACGGTCCGTGAGTTCGAGCCCCGCGTCGGGCTCTGTGCTGATGGCTCGGAGCCTGGAGCCTGTTTCAGATTCTATGTCTCCCTTTCTCTGACCCTCCCCCGTTCATGCTCTGTCTCCCTCTGTCTCAAAAATAAATAAACGTTAAAAAAAAAAAATTAAAAAAAAAATACTACTTTTAAAATGCAAAGGGAGATCCCTTATTTTTTGTTTTTCAATTGAAGTAAAGGTGATAGTACTTCTTTCTTGTTTCTGAAAATTTTGTGAACAATTCTATATTTATCTTATCCCTTCGTCTTGTTTTCATAGTCTCGATTCAGATTTCTTCTTTCAGCTTTAATTTCAGAGAATAAACGCACCCTAAGCTTTTGGCAGTTGAGCATCTAGTTTCTAATTTATCCAGTTCAATTCATCATGGATACTTCTGAGCTGCTACTGCAAAGTGCAAAAGTCAAAGATGCAAAATGTAAGATGGAGTTTCTCTTTTCAAAAAGCTTAGAGTCTTCTGGATATTCAGTGAAAACTTATTATTTTTTTAATGACCTGCTATGACCGAGGCAGGTATAGCTTAGAGAATCGAAGCTTAGAGAATCAAAGCATGGATGCCGCAGGCTGACTCCTAGAGTGCAAATTCTGGTTCTGCCACTTAGAGGATGACCTTGGGCAAGTTGCCTAAGTTCTCTGTACTTCAGGTTCTTTATCGGTAAAGCTAGATACAATATTATGTGGGGTTGTTGTAAAGATAAAGAAGTTCCAGGGTAAGTACTTAGAACAGAGGCTGAGTGGCATATAGTAAGCACTCAATAAAATGTCAGCAATTTGAGGTAGACATTAGAGCTGTTCAAATACCCCTTTTCTCTCTTTCAGACACGTGGAATGCATATATGGTAGGATCACGTTTTCCTGCCCCCTTTTAAGACAGGCATGGGCCATGTGCCTGACTCTAGCTCCTAAATGTGAGAAATTACATGTGTCACTTCTGGGTAGAAGCTTAAAAATAAGTACATAATTTTCCAAGTTAATTTCCCTCTGCCTGGTGATTAAGCAAGCATATGCTGAGATGGAGTCCCTGATCCTAAGATGGGTGACTAAGTGTCACATATCTTGTGACTGAAACGAAGCTAATCCACAGTGGACAAGTAACTTGGATGAGATCGACTTTATGTTGTGTTAAAGCACTAAGACCTTGGGTTGTTTGTTAGTGCAGTTAACCTAGGCCATCCCGACCAAGACACTATCATTCTAGGCACTGGGGGGGTACATCAGTGAATCAAACTGACAAAATGCACACCCTCATGAAGTTTCTCAGGACTTGAATGCAGGGGTGCCTGCCTGGCTCATTCAGTAGAACACGCAGATCTTGGTCTCAGGGTCATGAGTTCAAGCCCCACGTTTGGCATAGACCTTATATTAAAACAAACAAACCAAGAACAAGACTCGAATGCAAAATCCAAACTATTTTGTGCAAACTATTAAGAAACCAAAGGTGGCCCTCAGTTGGTTAAGTGTCCAACTCTTGATTTTGGTTCAGGTCATGATCTCACAGTTCATAAATTCGAGCCCCATGTTGGGCTCTGCTGCTTGGGATTCTCTCTCCCTCTCTCTCTCTGCCCCTCCCCTGCTTGTGCTCTCTCTCTTTCTCTCAAAATAAATCAACTTAAAAAAAAAAGAAGATGGATTAGAGTTTACCGCCTCTTTCTTCCTTCCACAGTGAGACTTTTGAAAGGCTGCAAATGAATCAAAAAAAAAAAAAAAAAAAAAGCTAGAGAAGAAAAGAAGCATCCATAATATAGTCTCATCTTCCATAACTCTTACTACCAAAGTGCACGACTCAGGTAAACAACACAGAGATCATCTCATACAAGCACAAAGGAAGCATGAAAAAAGCTGAACCTGAGCATCAGGAGACCCACTGAGACTTTGCCCTGGCTGTTCCGCTAACTGCCTATGTGTGATGAGTTGTCAAGTCTCCAGGGTCCCTCAACACTTGGAATAAGGAAATAGGATCTTTCCCTCTGAGAGGTAAACTGTATGATGTCTCTGAGCATCCATTTACTCTTCCAGTTCTTCCCATTGACAGATAGTTTTTGACCATCTTCTATGTGTCAGGCAACACAATGCACAGTGACCCAGGGATGAACAAGACAGACAAGGTCTCATGGAGCTTGCATTTACCATGGGGGATGGACAATAATAAGTCATCAAACAGATTAATCTTATAATGCCAGTAATGTTAAGTGCTTTGAAACAAACAGATGTGGTAAGTGTGATGGGGAGTGGTACTTTAGATTGAGGGGTCATCAGAGGCATCCCTGTGGAGGTGAAACAATTTGGAAACATGACTGGCAAGAAGGAACCAACTCTCCGAAGATCTGGAGGAAGTGTTCCAGCTAGGATGGCACGTGCAAAGTCCCTGAGGCAAGAAGGAAGAGCAAAAAGAGCTCAGGGAAGAGTTGGAGATGAGTCAGAGATAGAGGGGTCATATCATAGAGGCTTTTATAGGCAATACAAAGAAGAAGAGTCATATAACTTAATTCACACTTCATGTTTAAAAAGATCATCCCAACTGCTAGATGAAGAGGAATGAGTTTGGAGGTAATTTCAATAGTTGAGGTAAGGGACTGCACAAGTGGCAGAAGTAAAAAAGGTAAGAAAGGTCCTGGCTGGATATATTTTGGAAGAGAAGTGA
The DNA here is from genome assembly GCF_028749965.1 of Puma concolor. Classification (NCBI taxonomy): domain Eukaryota; kingdom Metazoa; phylum Chordata; class Mammalia; order Carnivora; family Felidae; genus Puma; species Puma concolor. Next base: position 52,830,271 of record NC_141673.1, on the reverse strand, counting down.
CAAGGATCAGAACATACTATCCCAAAATATGGCACCTTGGTATACTGAATATTTTGAGCTGAAGGAATTTGAGAAAACAGCAGATGCAGGAAACTCTCTCTGATCTTTTTCCACCCTGCTCCCTTGAAGCAGGTCATAAGACCCTCATGGGAGAGGTGCCCTCCCTATACCCAGAGAAGGACACTGAGAGAAAGAAATCCAAACAAACAGACCTTGCCAGTTTTCCCTAGGTTATTATCCTTAGTCATACCCCCTTTTTTGTGCTATCCCATTTTTTTTCTTTATCCTAATATTAAACACACACAGATTCACCTGTCTCTTGAGGTCTTTGTTACCTTTATAGAGGCTCCCATATCATGTAAAATTTATATGAAATAAATGTGTAGGCATTTCTCCTGTTAATCTGTCTTTGTCAGTTTAATTTTCAGACTCAGCCAGGGACCCTGAGAGGGTCAAGGGAAACTTTTTCCTCCTCTACACAAATCAAGAGGGTATAGTGATTGTTGGATGTAGGGAGTGAAAGAATTAAGGCTGGTAGATGATGTTATTTCCTAAAATAAGGAAAGCCAAGGAAGGAACAAATTTAGGGGTAGAGATCAGGAATTCTGTTTTTGAATACGTTAAAGTCGACATACCTACTGGACAGATTTTCAAGAAGAATAAACAAGACAGTATATTTAAACACCTCATACAGGGGCGCCTGGGTGGCTCAGTGGGTTAAGCATCCAACTTTGGCTCAGGTCATGATTTCACGATTAGTGAGTTTGAGCCCAACGTTAGGTTCTGAGCCTAACAGCTCAGAGCCTGGAGCCTGCTTCAGATTCTGTGTCTCCCTCTCTGTCTGCCCCTCTCCCACTCACACTCTCTCTCTCTCTCTAAATAATAAACAAAATTTTAAACACCTAATATATAATCAATGCTCAAAAAGTTATTTTCTTTCCAAATTTATTAAATCTTCTAAAGTCAAGTGCCCTAATATGAAAAGAGAAGATAATATCTATCTTACAGACTCATAGTGAACCTAACAGACTTAATGTATGTGAATAAAGATTATCAATAATAACACGTATGTGGCTGTTACCTGCGCCAAGTACTGTTTTAAGTGAGTTACATTTATTTAATTTAATCCTCTCAAAAACAATCTAAGGTATCACCTCATGCCAGTCAGAGTGGCCAAAATGAACAAATCAGGAGACTATAGATGCTGGAGAGGATATGGAGAAATGGGAACCCTCTTGCACTGTTGGTGGCAATGCAAACTGGTACAGCCGCTCTGGAAAACAGTGTGGAGGTTCCTCAAAAAATTAAAAATAGACCTACCCTATGACCCAGCAATAGCACTGCTAGGAATTTACCCAAGGGATACAGGAGTACTGATGCATAGGGGCACTTGTACCCCAATGTTTATAGCAGCACTCTCAACAATAGCCAAATTATGGAAAGAGCCTAAATGTCCATCAACTGACGAATGGATAAAGAAATTGTGGTTTATATACACAAGGAGTACTACGTGGCAATGAGAAAGAACGAAATATGGCCTTTTGTAGCAACGTGGATGGAACTGGAGAGTGTGATGCTAAGTGAAATAAGCCATACAGAGAAAGACAGATACCATATGGTTTCACTCTTATGTGGATCCTGAGAAACTTAACAGAAACCCATGGGGGAGGGGAAGGAAAAAAAAAAGAGGTTAGAGAACCAAAGCATAAGAGACTCTTAAAAACAGAACAAACTGAGGGTTGATAGGGGGTGGGAGGGAGGGTAGGGTAGGTGATGGGTATTGAATGAGCACTGTGTGTTGTATGGAAACCAATTTGACAATAAATTTCATATATTAAAAAAAAACAATCTAAGGAAGGCACAGAGTAGATGTTAAATAACTGGACCATGTCTATACAGGTAGACAGCAAAACCTGAATAAAAATAAAAATGTGGGGCGCCTGCGTGGCGCAGTCGGTTAAGCGTCCGACTTCAGCCAGGTCACGATCTCGCGGTCCGTGAGTTCGAGCCCCGCGTCAGGCTCTGGGCTGATGGCTCAGAGCCTGGAGCCTGTTTCCGATTCTGTGTCTCCCTCTCTCTCTGCCCCTCCCCCGTTCATGCTCTGTCTCTCTCTGTCCCAAAAATAAAATAAAAAAAAACGTTGAAAAAAAAAAATAAAAATGTATTATTAGGGGCATCTGGGTGGCTCAGTCGGTTAAGCATCCAACTTTTTTTTTTAATGTTTATTTATTTTTGAGAGAGAGAGAGAGAGAGAGAGGCAGACAGAGAGAGGGAGACATAGAATGTGAAACAGGCTCTAGGCTCTGAACTATCAGCACAGAGTCCGATGCGGGGCTCAAACTCATGAACTGCAAGATCATGACCTGAAGTCAGGTGCTTAACCGACTGAGCCACCTAGACGCCCAAGCATCCAACTCTTGATTTTGGCTCAGGACATATCTCACGGTTCTTGGGACCGAGCCCCGCATCAGCCTCTGTGCAGACAACACCAAGCCTGCTTGGGATTCTCCCTCTCTCTCTCTCTCAATAAATAAACATTTAAAAATATATATTTTATGAAATGCCCAATGTATATTGCAGATCATCAAATCAGAAACAGAAGAAACAGATTATGTTGAATATTTAACAAATATGTATTGACCATCTGGTCTATCTAGGAGCCAGAAAGAAATACAGCAATGAAGAAAACAGACCAAAAGGCCTGCCCTCATCAGCTCAGAGGAGGAAAAACAGCTCAGAGAAAGAATGGGGCTTAGCCTAGAAGATGTGTTGGCTGTGAACGTACTAGTGGGGAAAGCAGGGATTAGTTGGCAAACTACTGCGGCCCCTACAGCACAGCCTGTGACCTGTTTCTTTTCAAGCTAAGAATGTTACATTTTTTTAAAGTAAACTCTATGCCCAACGTGAGGCTCAAACTCACTACCCCAAGATCAAGAGTCGCATGCTCTACTCACTGGAACCAGCCAGGCGCCCCTGTTTTTACATGTTTTAAAAGGAGAGAGAGAAGGAGGAGAGGAAGAGAATTATAAATATGATGATCTGAACAACCTTGAAGGAGGAGAAAATGTTCAAGACAAGCAAACAGGCCAGGCTGTAAAAGGTGCGTTTGTGGCCCGTTGAGGAAGCCACACAGAGCCAATATTCACTGGGAAGGGTGGTGAAAAGACAAAGACAGGCGAGAGACTACAGGCAAGGCTGCTGGAGTTGACGGATTTTTTTTTCTCTGTAGGTGATGGGATGGCCTTGAAGGAGAGTGAATTCATAGGAAATTCACTTCTGGAAAGTTGCTTCTCACACTTGAAAAATATGTGCTTAATCTTGGAAGAGCTTGAAGAAGTGTTTTGATGCCCACAACAAGAGCAGAACTGTAGAGTATTCTTCCAAAAGCAACTTTTGAAAGAGTGGGGGAGGGGCAGAGAGCGAGGGAGACAGAATCTGAAGCAGGCTCCGGGCTCTTAGCTGTCAGCACAGAGCCCAACGCGGGGCTTGAACTCACGAACCTTGAGATCATGACCTGGGCCAAAGTCAGATGCTTAACTGACTGAGTTACCCAGGCGCCCCCCAAAAGGAACTTTTAAAGAAAACGTCAGCCTTTTTATAAAAGCTCCACCCAAGCAACCTTAGAAACTCTCTTTTAGGACATGGAGCATATCAAACACTTGAGATCTCCGGGTGGATTTTAAGCACATCTTTGCTGGAAGGGAAATCTCATTTGTATCCAATCCAAGTTCTGGTGTAACTTTTTGCTGCTGTTACCTTCAAATTTTTTTAATGTCTATTTATTTATTTCTGAGAGAGAGAGAGAGAGAGAGAGAGAGGCCGTGGGGGGAGGAGCAGAGAGAGACAGAGAATCCCAAGTAGGCTCCATGCTATCAGCTTAGACCCTGATGCAGGGCTCAAACTCACGGACCATGAGATCATGATCTAAGCTGAAATCAAGCACAACTGAATGAGCTACTCATGTGCCCCTCCATTTTTTTTCTTTAGGAGAGAAAATGGAATTTTATTTGCAATTTTTTTTCTGAGGTGTAACTGTAACATGAGACATGAACTAAGTAAGGAATCTGACTGAACATGGGACCAAGAAGGCTGGGGCCCAGAGGCATAAAGGACTGGTTTGCTTGGGAGTTTACTGCTGTGACAGCTAGAACAAAGGCAGAATGGAAACCTGAGCCAATTGAAAGCTAAATAACAAGAAGACAAACTTTTACAGTAAAATGAGAAAACCTTTGAGAATGGAAAAGGATGTCTAAAGAGTTGGCCCTAGAGGACAGCACCCTAGTAAAAAAAAAAAAAAAAAAAAAAAAAAAGGAGATTAAACAGTTTATCTTTCAAGGAAGGAGAAACCAGTTCTAAGAAACAAAGGTGCCTGGCACCGAAATCATGTGATTTAAGAAACTACTGACTTAGCACGGATAGGAGATGACTATATGAGATATAACACAGAAACCAGGAAAATTCTCTATATTATGGTATTAAGTTCGGACTTAATGTTCATAGAGGGACGATTAGTCAGCTACATCTGTGGCCAGTAATTGGTGCTAGAGAAAGCAACTGTGTGACTGACACCCATTTTTCATACACCCTGTGAAGCTGTGCAAGCCACTGAACTATAATAACCCTAGAATTATCTTATAAAACCTCAGAAAAAGGGATCGTGAAGGCATTTGTACTTGGCATGATTATATTTCTCACTGAAACAATACTTTTAAAAAATGATTACCCGTTTTTAAAAAATATTAAGAGCAAAACAATTCTGTATTCATTTGCTGTTGTAACATATTACCATAAACTCTGTGGCATTAAACACCATAGATTTATTCTTTCATAGTTCTAGGGGTCAGAGGTCCAAAATGGGTCTCACTGGGCTAAACTCAAGGTGTTGGGAGGACGGCATTCCTTCTGGAGGCTCTAGGAGAAAACCTGTTTCCAGGCCCTTTCCAGCTTCTAGAGGCTGTCCACATTCCTTGTCTCCTGGCTCCTTCCTCCTTCAGAACTACTAGTCTCTTTGCTGCAGTGCTCTGCCTGCCTCTTTCTGCCCCCATTTTCCACTTTGAAGGATTTGTGATTACATTGGGCCCACTCAGATAATCCAAAATAATCTCCCTATTTTATTTATTTGTGTATTCTTTTTTTTTTTTTTTTTTTTTTGGACACGTTTGGGGTTTTTTTAATATCCTTATTTGTTTATTTATAGAGAGAAAGAACAAGTGGGGGAGGGGCAGAGAGAGGGGGCGCCAGAGGATCCGAAGCGGGCCCTGCACTGATAGCAGAGAGCCCGATGCGGGGCTTGAACTCCCAAACCGTGAGATCATGACCGGAGCTGAAGCCAGATGCTCAACTGACTGAGCCACCCAGATGCCCCAGTCTCCCTATTTGAAAGTCATCTGATAGCAAGCAACCTTAATTGCATCTGCAACTTTTAACTCCTCTTTGCCATGTAATGAAACATATTCACACGTTCCAGCGATATTCTGCCTACCACCACTTTAGCTACTGTTAAAATATTGTGCAAGATGGACCTTCAATCTGTCAGCAGTGCTAAAATCATAGATCTATTCAGCACCTTTATAGACATTACACATTCTTGTATAAGCCTGAAAGGTAAATTATGTACATAAAGCAAGACCAAATAAACTGGTATGCCTTTTTGTAGGATTCTTGGCTTGGAGGCCTAGGGAACTTTATTGCACTTTTCAGATTCTAACAGCTGAAGAAGAAAGATTTACAGCAACTACTGAAATATATATACTGTATTTCTTGTTGGGGAGAGTCACAATATCCTAAAATCATTACATTTTGTCAAAACAATAAATGTTTACACTGCAGACAGTATTCAAATCTGAGCATTTAATGTTTTAAAGACATTTGATAAAGGAAATTAATTTTTTTAATTTTAGTTCAAGAGAATGAAAACAGTGGTAGTAAGGAAGAAGGCAGTTTTGCTTCAAACTTTTACTCAAAAAAAAAAAAAAAGCAAATAAATTTGCACAGTGATATTAGCCCACAGGACTATTTTAAAAAGAAAAAAAAAAGAAAGCTTTTTTTTTCTCAGTTAATTTTATCCTTTTTTTACAGATGTGTTCCAAACAAACTAGGATTGTCTTTGCAAAACAGCCCCATTAAGAGTTCACCAACTTCTCCCTTGGGTGATGCAGAGACTCAGACAAGGGGGGGTGGGGTGGGGAAACTAGGCTAGACACTTGTCCCCAGTGGAAAAAAGAACACACCTGGAGAGCAGCTGAGATAAAGGGAGCCAAGGGGGGGGGGGGGGGGGAGGGAGAAACAGTAATTGGAGAGGAGACTGCTTACAATCTTTTGTTGATTTATAAGGTATATCTATTCCTGGAGGGAAGGGATACAGTAGCAGAACACTAAAACTGGGACAAGGGGTGGCTGTGCCAGATTGTATCTTCTGCGAGAAGTTTTCCCAGCATGGCCTGGGCCCAGCTTGGATCAAGTGACCTGTGTGAGATTGCCGGGCATCCTGTGCACATCTCTTTCTTTCATTCATTCATTCATTCATCCATCCATTCACTTATTCATACTGAGCACCTAACACGCTCTAAGCACTGCTGGTAAAAAAAATAAAAAAAAATAAGGCATAAAGTACTTAGCACACTGCATTTATTTGCATTGGTTTTGGCTTTTTATCTCTCCCACAACAGTTTCTAGGAAGGGGCCCTATTTCCTTTGTGCATCCTCAGTGTCTAGAACAAGTGCCTGGCACAGGCTAGATGCTTAATGAAAAAAAAAAATGACTTTAAAGCGTATTTTTGATAGGGGGCTATGTTCTCAAACCTGTATCCCTATTTGGGGGTACAAGGGCTGACCGGTACACACGATGAGAATGGGCAGGGCATTTTTATTCGGAGTCCATACAGCAATCCACTGTTTTCCTGTGTGGCTGCTAGTCCCGAAGTAAGTTCAAGAAAAGTACGGGAGTCCAGAGGGGGATAGGGAAGGTCTGCCTTCCCCTCCCTCTTCCCGCGTGCGGCAGGCCTGGAACCTGGGGGAGAGGTACCCAAGAAGGGATTCCCGCGAGCCCGCCTGCCCGCCCGCGCTCCTCACCAGGTCAATGGCCACGACGTCCCGCAGCGCCACTGCTCGCCGTATGGACTTGGGCGGGTTCTCGGTCAGGTAGATGAGCCGATCGCTGAGGACCACGTACTTGAAGGTGTGCTTCTCCGAGTCGGACACCACGATGCACGGCTCGTAGGCGCGGATGGCGTCGTAGACCTCGGGCGGCAGCCGCCTCCGCAGGAACGCGTCCAGGCGGCTATTCGTGTGCGCAGGGAAGCCGGCCCTTGCGGAGCCGGCCATGTGCGGCGGCCGCGGCCCGGCCGAAAGCGGGGGTTTGGCGGACGCCTGTGCAGGGCCCCGCCTCCGCGCCGCCTGCGGTGGAACCCGCGCGCGCCACAAAGCCGCCCACCGTGCCGCGGCCACCTCCCCCGGGCGCAGTGCGCTGGGCCCCCAAATTCGGGGCGCGACCCCGGGGCCTGGCTCCCTGGAGCACCCTCCCCGGCCCCGGCCCCGCCTCCCGCCCATCCTCGTGCCAACCTCAGACAACAATGGATCGGGCGAGATGCTGGTCCTTCAGGTGAATCATCATCACGCATTCCCGGGGGCTGCGGGGCGGATATTTAGCGGCTCTCTTCGCCCTCTGCTCACAGCAGCCCGAACCCCCCCCCCCCCCCCCCACCGCCTGCCCCAGTTCTGGGGGACCGCGCGGTTCCTAACAGACTGTGCTGATGACGGAATCCACAAGTTTAAACTGCTCTTCTGTTAGAAACGAGAGGAAATTTACCGATTTATTTTTTAACAGGCAGAACACCCCTAGGACGCTCTTAAGAGCAACCACACGGATTTAGCATTTGCTTATAACATTCCCTGATACAGTCCTCTAGTGTTTCATGAGTATAAACACACACCTTTTCTGTCCAACTAATTGAAAGCTCTCTCTCTGAAGTAAATCCTATACGTTAATTTGGCACGCCAGAGCCTAATGGGGATGCTTGTGTTCCCCGTGTCCAGGGACAAAGCCCCGTAGACTGGCGGAGCCCGGTCTGTGTAGGATAAATGAATGGGTGAGGCCTGCATTTAAGGAAATGGAACACGAGGGGTTGAGGAATGCTGATTGCCCAGCTTTGAAGCTGCACGACAGTAAAAGTACTGAGTCGTTTTTACAGATCACTTACCGGTTTGGGTTAGTGAGATGAGAAGGGCATAGCAGACACCTGCCTCTCATAACCCTAGGTAGTAACTTTCATTTTAATTTCAAATTCTGGGGAAGTCATTCTCTCTCCCTGCCCATTAACCCAAAGAAATGATACACATTTATGTGTATTTTTGTTCCAGCCACCAACAACTCAGAATCAAATTGTATGTTCTTTATTGCAGTTCATGTTCTCCTCGTATTTTACTGTTGTATACTATATGCTGTAAGCAACTTCATGTCTTTTATTGAAAAAGTATAAACGAATTAAAATACACAGGTATTGTGGACTAAATCACTGCAAAAAAGGAACGGAGGAGAAATGGTTGGGTGGCTAACCAAGTCTGAGGTTAGCAGCAAAACAAAACAAAAGAAAACATTTCTTTTATTGGAGAGGTTGTGTTTAGTGCCTAAGGAGAGAAGTGCCACCTGCTGACAAAATCATAAATGACCTAGCTAGCGTTCCAAGTTTTCTTAGAATCTGTTCGTACATCTGTCGGAACCTTCATAACTTCATAGCTGGGTAAAAAGGGAGCCCCAGAAGCATGGGCTGTTTCATCTAAAATAAAGACTATTCCCTATCTAAACCACTCTGCACAATTTGTCGCCTCAAACCAACAGAAGGCAAAGGCCTTTTACCTTTGCCAAATAGTTGCCTCACAAGACTGTTCAGAGGCAAATGACCACATGGCAAGTGAAATGTGAGGCCCAAGTAGGGGAAAAGGCCTCACTGCCAGCTGCTGTTTGGTGTTTGTCAGGCTTCTGCTCCATCCTCAGGACTAACAGAAACAGAGTGACTGCACCAGAACTAGAAAAGACAGCATACCTGATCTATCTGCCGAGAAACCCATTATAAATGCACTTTTGGTGCCAAGGGCTCTTAGACTTAACAGACATGAAGGTAAGCACATGAAGAAGGGATTCTGACAAAAGGATCAAGGGTTAAGGTGACCTCAGTGGAACTTTTGAGTTGGTTGTACACAGAAAAGGCAGTATCATGGTTTCCAGGCACTTAGTGTTCTATACTGTTGCCAAGGTAACGACAAAGTTCAGATTGCAGGAAACGGGGTTAAGATAGGGGAAAGATCACTAGCTTTGGAGTCCGGAGAACTGGATTACAGCACGAACGCCGTTGCTCAGTATCAGTGAGATTTCTGCAAAGTCTCTTAACCTTTTTTGGACCTCAGTTTTATCATCCATAAAATGAAACTATCAATACTTGCCTGGCCAACCACTAATTTGGTGTCGAGATCAAATGCAATGAATTATGAATTCTAAAAGCACTATAGACATGTTTTCATATTTGTATTGCCTTATCTTTTGGTAAGCTTTATGTGGATAATTAACAAAAATACATCCGAGATAGGCAATTACTCTTTATCTTCTAAGTCCATCTAAACTCAAAAAGCATTTAATACAGTTCCGCTGCAATCAAGCGCTTAGTAGATGTTTCTTGATGAATCTTTCAAAAGTAATGGAACATTACTTACCCAGAACTAATCCCCAGAGGCACTCTTCTTAACCAGAAGAACTTTCACCAGAACAGAGTAGCCTTAGGTTGAGGGATGGTCAATTCAATTAGTGTGAAAGGACAGTAGTTATGAGCACAAGACTGTAGAGCCAGATGACCTGGGTTCCATTTTCATCTCTCACATTCAGTAGCTAAATGATCTTGGACAAGTTACTTTAATTTCTTGGTGCCTTAATTTCCCCATCTGTGAAAAGAGGGTAATAGTACCAACCCCATAGGATTAATGTAAGGATGTTTCTAAAGTACTTTATAACAGGTACCTGGAACAGAGTAAACACTATACAAGTGTTTTAAAAATGAACTGAGGGGCGCCTGCGTGGCTCAGTCGGTTGAGCGTCCAGCTTTGTCTCCGGTCATGATCTCATGGTTCATGAGTTTGAGCCTGGCATCAGGCTCTGCTGTGAGCATGAAGCCCGCTTCGGATCCCCTGTATCCCTCCCTCGGTCCCTCCCCCACTCATGCAAGCATGCTAGCTCTCTGTCAAAAGTAAATAAACTTAAAAAAATAAAAAAATTGTACTAGTGTGTCATTTCTTGGTATATATGTGGTCATTTGGTTCCTCATGTACAAAATAATACCAAATTCTTCTCTGTTGTATGCTAGCCTAACTTTTTAAACTTTAAGGCTCAAGATAAAAAAATCTAATCTACATATATACACAGACAAAAGAATGTCATTTTTTTTTTTTTTACTAAATAATGCTTCAATGTTCTCTTCTGCCTCAGGCTTCCTGCTACACACCCACTTCCTCTAAAAGAAACCAATGATTGCACTAGGACCAGTAAAGACAGCTTACCTGACCTATTTTCCAACTTCTTTCTCTGCCAGGAAACCCATCATGAATGAATGAGCTTTTGATGACAATGGCACTGGGCTTAACAAGCATCGGGATGAAGCAGATGAAGAACAGAATTTGACCCAGAACACTGTGGTTAGCAGCTCACAATTGTATTATTTTTTATTCAGCTCAATACATTTCACAGATATTTACTGAGAAATTACTATCCATACACAGAATCAAGATAAGACTTTTCCGTCTTCAAGAATTGACTCATAGGTAAGACAACCACACAATTTTAATACAAAACAAAACATATTAAAATATATTCATGACAAAAGAGGTTAAGAAAAAGCAACATCAGAGAAATTAAACAAACCTGGTTGAAAAAAATCTGGAAATATTTCATAAGGGACAGCATTCAATAAATGTTTAAAGAGTGAATGAAACAATTTCATTTTTCCTTTTGTTAGAGTCAGGTTGGTTGTTTTTTTTTTTTTTACTGTTTTTCTGATTATGAAAATACTATCTGGTCACTGTGGAGGATTTTTAAAACTACAAAAATGTACAAGGAAGAAAAAAAATCCTCTGCAATCTCACCACCTAGCAATAACTTTCTTGTACATATGAAGGGGGGCGTTGAATCCCAGCTCTGCTACCTTTTATGTACTTCAGTTTTCTAATCTATAAAATAGGGATAATGACAGTACCTACCTCATAGAGTTGTTGTGAGGGTTAACATATGAACACTTAAAACTGTTTTAGGCACAGGGGCACCTGGGTGGCTCAGTCAGTTAAGCATCCAATTCTGGATCTGGGCTCAGGTCATGATCTCATCGTTCATGAGATGGAGCCCTGAGTCTGCACTGACAGCTCGGAGACTGCTTGTGATTCTGTCTCTCCCTTCCCTTGCTCACAAGCACTCTCTCTTCCTCTCAAGATAAATAAACTTAAAAAAAAAAAAAAAAAAAACCTGTTTCTGCCACATAATAAATGCTCCAAAATGTTGGCAATTAATTTGTGAAAACACTGCCAAATGCAAGCATACGTGCTTTAAATTTGTTTAATGCAAGCATACATGCTTTAAGTTAAAATAATGATGGCGTTATTTATCAACATTTAAAAATATATACTTATTTTTGAGAGAGAGAGAGGGAGTGCAAGCAGGGGAGAGGCAGAGAGAGAGGGAGACAAAATCCCAAGCAGGCTCTTTGCTGTTAGTGCAGAGCCCTATATGTGGCTGGAACTCATGAACTGTGAGATCATGACCTAAGCCAAAATCAAGGGTCAGTTGCTTGATCGACTGAGCCACCCAGGTGCCCCTATTTATCAACATTTTGATAACTGACATTTTATGTTAGTCTGAAATGAGAACACTAAACTATAAAGTGGTCAGACTTAGGGACACCTGAGTGGCTCAGTCGGTTAAGCATCCTACTTCAGCTCAGGTCATGATCTCCTGGTCTGTGAGTTCGAGCCCCACGTCAGGTTCTGTGGTGACAGCTCAGAGCCCAGAGCCTACTTCAGATTCTGTGTCCCTCCTCTCTTTCTGTCCCTCCCCCTCCCCCATTTGTGCTTTGTCTCTCTCTCAAAATAAATATTAAAAAAAAAATTTTTTTTTAAATAAAGTCAGATTTAATAACCCTTTTGGGTCCTCCTCAATTAGATTCCACCAGGTGCTTCTTTTTTTTATTTTTATTTTTTTTTATTTTTAAGTAATCTCTACACCCTATGTGGGGCTTCAAGTCGCATGCTCTACCAGCTGAACCAGCCAGCCTGCCTCCCTATAGGTGCTTCTTTATTGGTTTCAAAATAATGTGAGTTTTCAAAATTGAAAGATTCTTTAAATCCTAGATTATTGAACTACCATAAAGGGTCAATATTACTGGATAAACTTTACATAAGCTGTAGATAGTAGGTAACTGGAATAAACCAAACATATTAAAGATTTTGGAGCCACTTGGACTAGGATTAGTATCGGGTCCCCATAGTGCATAGTTGACCAACACCGGTAAAGAAGGATCTATGCAATAATCTACTTACTGAGTTTTAACTACAGGCTAGCATTATCCTATGTGCTAAACTCCAGATTTACGCTGAACTAGGACAGGAATCTTTGTAGGACATTTTAAAGTTACAAACGCGATGCAACAGTGATAGAAAATATTGTATATATGAGTGGTATAGCGTCTTGCACCTAGTGGGTCACTAAATAAATGTAGCTGTTAAGTTGTTACGTTAATTTTATTATACATCTCTTTTGAATTTCCCCTCCCAAATTGTCACTTCAGTCTGAGTGACTATTGCCTAGTCTGTACTCAGTAGTGAATAATCAACAATGAAACCTAAATAGTGAGCACTTATGGTGTGCAAAAGCAAATATTAACTGAATACTCACAAGAACCCTTTGAGGTCAGTATTATTACTGTCCCCATTTTACAAATGAGTAAACTGAAACACAGAAAATGTCAAGTGCCTGAAACTGAGGTCAACAAGTGTGTGGGGTGCAGAGGTTGGGGTTGTGGCTGGGATTCAAATCTAGGCAGCTGGAACCAATACTGCCTCCGAATAAACGAAGTAACTACCAGAAAAGTAACCTACGAGCAGAGCAGAACTCCCTAAGAATGCTCTCCTTTTCGCGAATGACAATATATTAGTACGTTTCAAGTGGAATTTAAGAATTTTCAGCGCCCCTGAGAGGATCCTCACGCTCCTAGACGCTAAACACGTGGGACCATGGAAGAGCAATTAAACTGAATCACATGTGGTTTGGATCACGTCATCTGGATCTCAGGAGCGCCGCACTCGAATCCACCAGCTAACCTGAGGAAGCCTTTACGGAGCGTGCTAAGCGCGCCCTACCCTGCGGCCAGGACCACCAGGATTCCGCGGCGCGGGAGGGGCTCGCGCCGGACACCCCATCCCGGCATGCACCACAGGCCCGGCGAGCGCCCGGAAGCGCCGCCTGCCCCGTGCATGCCGGGAGTTGTAGGCTCCCGGCCCGGGCCCGCGGGCTGCCGTCTGCACTCTCCATGAGGCTGCTGGAGCTGGCCCGCGCGGCGCCGACGCGGGGAGCGCGCTTCGCGCTGACTCAGCGGCGACGGAGGCGGCGGCGGCGTTAGCCGGCCCCTCGCGCTCTTTCCCTTCCTGGGGCGCCGACCCCGCCTGCTTGCTAGGTTGCCGGTCCGGCGCCACGCAAGAGAAGGCGTCAGGGGACGCGGAGCGGCGCGCGGCCCCAGCCAGCTCTGTCTCCGGCATTGCGGCCGTGGCGGAGGACGACGGCGACAAGGACGAGGGCCGCTCTCCCCGCTCCCTGCGTGCGGCGTCGCTCCGCTCCGCTGACCAGCCCTCGGGAGTGCAGGCGGGGAGGCGGGATGGAGTGATAGGGAAGGTGACTCGGAGCTTGGGGGCGGCGGGATCCGGATCCACCTCGGTCCGCTCGGGAATGCGGGGAAGTTGCCTGGGCGGACTGGCCCGGGGAGCCCCCACGCCGGGGTTGGGGTGCGGGTCGGGGGCCGTCCAGGGAGGTGCGCCCCAAGGCTGGGCGGACTGGGTGGGGGTGGGTACGAACCGCGGCCGTCGCCGCGGAGCGCGTCCCGAGTGCGTGGCCGCCCGTTGCCCGGTGTTTCATCACCCGAGTTGCCACGAGGCTCCTTTCGGGGAGGGACGGGGTGGGGGAGGAGGGGGCAAGGCTGGCCGAGGAGGGTCGGCGTCATCTGTGGCCCGTGATGTACTAAAGGTGGCCAGCCTCATTTGTAATAGTGTGTCCTGCCAGTTTCAACTGCGGAGACCTCAAACTTGCTTCGCTGCCCACCCCCCAGCCCCAGGACAAAAAGGAGAAAAGTAGTATTTCTGTGTAGTAATTTTGCCAGCACAGACACGCCATTTCTTCTCTTCCCTTCACAGTTCTGCAGGAGTAGACAAGCGTGATGTTTCCCTATAACCAGAAGAAACAAGTACTTTTTGAAAGTGCTAATTAGTTGTTACTGGGGGAAGTTACGTTTTATTAAAGCGACTTGTCAGTGTGGTGGTAAAAGACTGGAAAGATTCAGTCCTGGTGTTTGAACAGTCTTTAGTAGGTGTGGAGGAACTTTCCCAGATTGTTTGATTTTTTTTTTTTTTAACGGCTATCAAGGAAAAGTTAGGGCTCAGTATTTTAAGTATGTTGCTTGCTTCCCTCCACAACATTTGCTAGATGCGTAATTGATATGTTTATCGCATTGTAACAAATGTGTAAGCCTGCACGTCCGTGGCTTGTTAGAACATTAAGTGTTCATGCACAACCTTTAATTGAGGGAATGGTTACCTTTTCGCACAGGTTGTAACTTTTCAGTTCTTGGCACACACATATAGGTAATTTACCATTTTATGCTTATTTATGTTCCACTGCATATTGATTTTTATCCAAGTGCCTCTCTGTGGGGGATTCTTTCTGTACCGACAACGGTAACAAGTTTATGTTTCCTTAGGTTATTTATTGGCCAGTTTTTTCTTAAGACCAGTGCTGTTTCGCTTGATAGAACTAAAGCGACCCAGCTTAAGCAGTTTTCCCTAAACTCAAGATGATTTTATAGGACTTTTTAATACGGAATTCACAGAAACTCAGATTTTCTGAGTATGCAGTTTTCCAAGGAATCATTAAATTTTCTTTTCATTTTTGCAGGGGTGAGGGAAGAAAACCTGTGTTTTCCAATCTGTTCACATGCCCATTTTTTAGTATAGGATAAATCTAGACTACTCCAAGTAGCCCCCTTCCTGTGGCAAGCTCTGAATTCTAAATAACCTGTTGAGGGCCCACTATGTGCCAGGCATGCTTTACATGTCTTATCTCATTGAAGTCTTAACAGCTTTATGAGGTAGATGGTCTCTTTCCCACTTCATAGAAAGAGCTGTCTTTTTCAGATTTCCTAGTTGTCCATGTGGCCCTAGTTTGAAAATTACTAGATTGGGGTACAAATCCAGGTATTTCCAAAGCCTATGTTCTACTATGTCTTAGAGGCATAATGGTGAATATTTGAGACAGTTCTTTCCCTTCAAGATTATGGAGAGAAAACAAAGAGGCAGCGACAACATATCAGCACTTAAGAGGGGCGTTTAATCCAGTTTAGGAGAATTGGACAATAGGGATCAAAGAAGTTTTCTGGAAAGAGGTGACATCTAAGCTGAGTTTTGAAGGACAGGCAGGGGTTAACAAAGTAACAAGAAAAGAGCAGTGAGTGCAAAGATGAAAGGCCAAATACCACTGGCCTTGCTGGGTTCAGCTGAAGAATAGTCGTTCAAAAGTGTGTGCACCTTAATCCTGAGGGCGGGGGGGTGGGGGGCTACACTGCCTTGCTGTAGTCTGCAAGTATCTAGAAATAAGAAAGGGCTGGACTTTACTCTCCAAGGGCTCTCAGCACATAACCCGATTTATCATTTGTTTCAGGCAGGCCCTGGGGAAGACAGAAAAGCATATTGTAGTTGGGGTCCTCTAACCTAGATCAGATCCTGGCCTCACCACTCCCAGAAAGGCTGTGCACCCCCATCCCAGGCCTTTAGTCTCTTGGCTTCTTTAGGCTCTGATTTTCTCTTTGGTTTATGATAATTAAAACACCCCCCCCCCCCCCCCAGAAAAAAAGCCCTACAGCCTTTTTATGTGAGCAGTAGTCCTGATTTTTCTACCTCCTAGGTATTGAGAGGATAAATGTGATTTTCACATCATTTAGAATTTGTTCCTTGTTTCCTCAACTACATTGTATCAAAAACCAAGTAGCCTTTTGGGACTTAATCATATTCTTATTTGAGAACGTTAGACCATATTGTGAAAAAGTGCATTGCTTTCCAGAGACTAAATATTCTTAAGACTAGTCAGGATTAAGTTCTTTATCAATTTTTATAGCTACTATTAAAAAATGTTTTGTGAAATAACATTTCTAAAAGTGGCTGTCAAGAGAGTCTGTTGTTTAAAAGTTAAATGCCTGGTTTTTCACTCCTCCACTTCTCTTTTCATTTGACTTCTCTTGAAGTACTTGGTAGACACTCCAGTAAGGATATTGAACTCTGAGGTCACTATTTAGCCATTCTGAGTTCTGTATTTTTTTTAAGGTTTGTGATATTGACAAATGGAAAGGGGCAAATTAGTATAATAAGATAATCTAGGCTTGTCATTTTTTGGTGTAGTCACACAGTGGTACTTTTAAGTATTGAAGGTAATAATATTGCATAAATTAGATACTTCTGTTTAGAGATGAGTTACTTCCTATATTCATGATCTTAAAGAAAAATTTGAGAACATCAATGACATGTTAGATTTTTAGAAATTACACATTTGTGGAGTATTTAGTATTTCTTCTAAGACAGGCTCCTTTAGTTGTAATTTTGGATAGTTTTCAAAAGTTCTTTTAACATTTAAACTTCTTTGCATAATGTTATCCACTTGTGATATTCTGGATAAGCCTTAATTTTGTTTATCAAATGTTTTCTTTCAACTTTTTGTGTGTGTGTGTGCAGATGTTTGTGGATTCTTCTGTGGGATCAGAGGGCACGCCTATTGTAATCAGAAAACTCCAAGAATAGCAGCAGGGATGGATGAACAGGCTCTTTTAGGGCTAAATCCAAATGCTGATTCAGACTTCAGACAAAGGGTAAGTTAAGTCAGCTTAATCATTTTTTAAAGGTTACTACAGATTTGCATTAGAGGACTTGAATTAAAAAAAAAAAATACATCTGATGATGAAGATTTCATTTGAGTAGAAATGAATGGAGACAGATTTGATGTACTTGAATATATTCTGAATATACAAACAGCATTGTGATTTGTGTTTTAAAAGTTGGTTTAACAAGTATTGAAATCCCATGTGTGATTCAAGGCAGCTCTTTATGTCACATCAGTCATTGTTTCTTTTTTTTTTTAAATTTTTTTTTTCAACGTTTATTTATTTTTGGGACAGAGAGAGACAGAGCATGAACGGGGGAGGGGCAGAGAGAGAGGGAGACACAGAATCGGAAACAGGCTCCAGGCTCTGAGCCATCAGCCCAGAGCCTGACGCGGGGCTCGAACTCACGGACCGCGAGATCGTGACCTGGCTGAAGTCGGATGCTTAACCGACTGCGCCACCCAGGCGCCCCATTCATTGTTTCTATTTAGTTAAAAGTTGTAATGCAAAGACTCTTCGAAGAACTTTTCCATAGTGACAGACATGCGTATTTTATCTTTCTATTGCCTGGCTTGGTCTGATGTTAATGATACTTAACATCCTTGTTATTTAGTCCAGGCAGACATGTAAATTAGCAGTTAGAATATGCCATGTCTTAGGTTACATAAAATGGTCAGATGACAAGGAATCCATGGGGCGCTGGGATATTTGGACAATTAAATATAATGTAGGCTACACCTGTAATCATGGCTATAGCTGAATGATAAAAGAAGAATCTAAAGAGCAAGCCTATAATTACATTTGTTAAAGATGTGGGTGTTTTGAAGTATAGGGTAAGTGGAAGGAGAATCATTTTCTCTTTCCACTTCTCATAGCAAAGGATATTTTTTACAAATGAGCTAAATGAGGTTAACAATCTCACTAAATAGTATTGCAGTTTTTGTTGTGCTTTTAAGCAGAATTTTCTTCGTAGTAAAAAAAAAAAAAAAATCTCAAGTAGTTTCTAATATGGTTTCATGCCTCTGCTGTTGAATAAGTAACAAGCCCTCCACATTGAGGGCAATAACAGGAATTGAGGTTTAAATATCTGGCTAGTTACAAGATACCTAACAAACTAGTTAGGACATCAAAAGACATTTAAAATTATGTTTTCTCTGTGTAGACAAATTTCTTTCCACAGGAGTTTAAGCTGCCTTACCTTCAAACCCTTAGTCACATAGTTGAAGTATCATAGATGTTTACCTTGGTATTGTATGGCTATGATTAAAAGCCTTTTAGAATTTGTTATTATAGTCTTTTGTGTTATTTTATTTTATGATCTCTTTTGGAAATTATTCATTTTTTATTAAATACCACAATCCAACAGATTAAAAAAGTTTTTTTAAATGCTTATTTATATTTGAGAGAAAGAGAGATGGAGTGTGAGCGGGGGAGGGGTGGAGAGAAACAGAGACAGAATCCTCAGCAGGCATCAGGCTCTGAGCTGTCAGCAGAGCCTGAAGCAGGGCTCAAACCCACAAACTGAGAGGTCATGACCTGAGCCGAAGTCAGATGCTTAACAGACCAAACCACCCAGGTACCCTCTCCCAACACATTTTTTAAATGTGTAATTATTTTATTTTTTGGAGAAGTAAACCTAATGCAGTGTTAGTAGTTTTAATATAAAGTTCTGCTTTTATCATTAAAATTGAGTTCCATCAGTCATAGGCATATATTAAGCATCCAAATTCGGGCTTAATTTGATCCCCTTAAGCCATCCTGAGTAATGGAATTAATTAGGATAAAAAAGAAGGAATCTTAAAGAAAGTGAGTTCTAATAGTTCTGATGCTGGAAATGAGTAGTTGGGACACTAATTCAGTTTGATTGTAAGATAACTGTGTGCCAACCCCATTTCTTAGTTGTCTGGCTATAGTTCTGTTTTTCTACAGGGGCAGTAGCTGAAGTGCCTCTGTTGCCACTTAGAAGCAGCAATCTAGAGCATTAGAAAAAAGGTATGAAATAAAAGAAATAGGTGATAAAAGCTTTGACTTGTTCATCATTGCCACAAAATTTTATTTTAAAATGTTGGTAATGCATGGATTCAGAGTTAAAAGACTTCAGTTAAAAACTGGAAACTTTCAAGTTATTTTCACTTTTTTAATGGAATCGGTGTCTTTGGCTTAAAACTTACTAGTTAAAGAAACTGGTAGGTCAGTGATATACTGAATCCCCCCTGCCTTTTTTTTGGTAAGTGATACATTACGTGGTAATGCAACATACGTGATTGACTTCCACCTTGTCCTTAAATGGGACAATAAATGTTCCTAAAGGAAACCCAACGTTTCGTGGAATATTGTTAGACAACAACTGAACTAGATTCTTTGCAGCAGCCTGGGTTCTTCTGGTCTTAATTTTCAAAGAGAGCCATTATTTATACTTGTGGGAGCAGCCAGTGAGACCACATATGAAAACCCATTCCCTAATCCCTCACTGATACAATTATAATAAAAGAATATCACTTAAATATGGTAGCTTTTTGGCTTTTTTTTAAACCTCTAACCTAAAGGAAAAATTTTACATCTTGATTGTGTGTATGTGTGTGTGTACAGACATATATGAATAAATATATTTTTTATTAAAATTTTTTTTAACATTTATTCATTTTTGAGAGACAGAGACAACATGCGTGGGGGATGGGCAGAGAGAGAGGGAAACATAGAATCTAAAGCAGGCTCGGAGCCTGGACGTGGAGCTTCAACCCACGAGCTGCGAGACCATGACCTGAGCCGAAGTCGGATGTTTGACCGACTAAGCCACCCAGGTGCCCCAAGTAAATATATTTTTTACATGTGTATACTGTGTGTATGTATATATATGTGTACATATATACACATTTTATATATGTATATATATATACATACACACAGTATACACATGTACACACATATATATATACACACACGTACTCATATATAACAAAACAATTTACGCAACATAATATGTGCAGTGTACTGATATTCTGTCATTTTTTTTATTGCTGATCAAGACCTATACAATTTATTTCATCACTATTGGAGCACAAACCATAGCTTTAAAAATATTTACTAATTAAAATTAGGTTCCTGTAATACGTAATGTTCTTTCTACGTCATTTCAAGGTTTATATCAGTCATTTCAAGGTTCATATCAGCTTTAAAATTATCTAGCACTGTTTTTGTGTTATTTTCTTGGCTGTTTGAGGTACTTTTCACGGCTCGCTCGGATTACTATTTGTCCATTGTCCTACATGACCTCTGTATCTGTCATTGATGCCAGTTGAAACAGGCTAATGGAAGAGTGGCAGAAGTCCTTCCCGTTTTCCCAGCAATCTAGTAAGGAGCACACGGACTTGGTGCTTCATCCATCTTGACTATACTTTTGAACAAAGCCCTGAATTCTCAAGCAGAGAAATACAAAACATTTCCTAAAGCCTTCCAATTGTTAGTACTTTTCCAAAATTCATATCATGTAATTGGACTTTAATTTTGTAATCACCTCTTTAATAGCATATTTGCTATTAAATAGGAAAAATGCCCTTTATGTACCATTTTATAATTACATATACCTCAGGAACACAGCACTTGACAAAGCACTTGTGGTTTTTCTCTTAATGCTCCTAATTATTCACGGAGGTCTGCAGGGCATTTTTGTGTTGTCTTCTTTGCTGTAGGGAAACAGGAGTGTCTAACAGAATTTGCTTTTTACGTAACCTTTTTTCTAGGAATGATCACTAAGTTGCACATACTTAGAAGCCAGTATTTTAGCCTTTTTTTTTTTTTTTTTTTTTAGGTGGACTGATTTATTTTTGGTTTGCTACTCATAGAATATTTTAGTATCAGTAAGGCACTGAGACTGACCATTCCACATGTGTTTTCGGCTTTGTAATCTTACAGGCCCTGGCCTATTTTGAGCAGTTAAAGATTTCCCCAGATGCCTGGCAAGTGTGTGCTGAAGCTCTGGCCCAAAGGACATACAGGTAATTAAAACAAAATTTGCATGACTTAGAGGAATTTAAATTTCTGTGAACCTGCTAGGACTCTCAAATTTACCTGTATTTGGAAAACGTTTCCATAAAAACATTTTATGGCTTGTGTTTTGGAAAAACGTTCAGTGTAGAAATGAGAAAAATAGTAAACTAATAATTTGGCCATTCCAGTATGGACTTTTCAGTAAGTCTGTCTTTTGCGTATGCTTTGCACTCGATAGCAGATCCCAGCAGGAATACAGTGCAGTAAGAACTTCCTTATGATGGTTTTCTAAAAGGTTGGCAGAGGAGGTAGTCATAAATTGTATGTATCTTAAGGTTTTTTTTGTTTTTTTTTTAACGTTTTATTTATTTTTGAGACAGAGACAGAGCATGAACGGGGGAGGGTTAAGTTTTTATTTTAATTTAAAGTATACATGGGGTGCCTGGGTGGCGCAGTCGGTTGAGCGTCCGACTTCAGCCAGGTCACGATCTCGCGGTCCGTGAGTTCGAGCCCCGCGTCGGGCTCTGGGCTGATGGCTCGGAGCCTGGAGCCTGTTTCCGATTCTGTGTCTCCCTCTCTCTCTGCCCCTCCCCCGTTCGTGCTCTGTCTCTCTCTGTCCCAAAAATAAATAAAAAACGTTGAAAAAAAAATAAAAAAAAAATAAAGTATACAAAAAATTTAGAGTGTATACACATTCACTTACCAGCTTCTTTATATTAAATCAAGCTCTTTCCTTTATGTATATGCCACTAGCATTCGCTTCATCATTCTTACATTGATCACACCTATAATGCATCCTCTACAGTTTCCACTTTGGATCTCCAGTGGATTGAAGAAGTTAGATGTTTTAGTTACTTAGCCCCACCTCTCCAAGGCTTCTAGTTATCTAGCCCACATCAAATATGCAGAAGGATTTTCCCTTTATAATAAAATTTTTTTAATTTTTCTTTTTGTTTGTTTATTCACTTAGAGACAGCACAAGTGGGAGACAGGTGGAGAGAGAATCCCAAGCAGGCTGTCTGCACCATCAGCTCAAAACCTGACCTGGGGCTCAGATTCACAAACAGTGAGATGATGACCTGAGCCAGTCAGTCACTGAACTGACTAAGCCAGCCAGGTGCCCCCTTTTTAAAAATTTTATTTTAGGGGTGCCTGAGTGGCTCAGTCAGTTGAGTGTCCCAGTTCTTGATTTTGGCTCAGGTTGTGATCCCAGGATTGGGGGATTGAGTCCTGTGTCAGGCTCTGTGCCAAATGTGGAGCCTGCTTCAGATTCATTTTCTTTCTTTCTCTCTCCCTCTCTCTTTCTGCCTCCACCTCCCTCCCTCTCTCCCTGTCTCCCCCTCTCCCTCCCCCCCCTTTCTCTCTCTCCCTCCCTCCCTCTTCTCCTCTCCCCCCAACTCCCTGCTCCTCCCCCTGGCTTGGCATACACTCTCTCTCTAAAATAAATTTTAAAAACTTAAAAAGGAAAAAAAAATATTAAGAATTTTTATTTTAATTCCAGTTAACATGCAGTGTTATATTGTTTCCAGGTGTACAATATAGTGATCACCCTGTGCTCATCATGACAAGTGCCCTCCTTAATCCCCATCACCTATTTAACCCATTCCCTTAGCCCCCTCCCCTCTGGTAATCATCAGTTTGTTCTCTATAATTAAGAGTCTTTTTCTTGATTTATGTATCTCGCTTTTATTTTTTTCCCCTTTGTTCATTTGTTTCTTAAATTCTGCATATGAGTGAAATCACAGAGTATTTCTCTTTCTGTGACTGACTTACTTCACTTAGCATTATACACACTAGCTCCATCCATGTCGTTACAAATGGCAAGATTTCTTTCTTTTTTTATGGCTGAATAATATTCCATTGTGTATATATACCACCTTTTCTTTATGCATTCATCTCTCAGTGGACACTTGGGCTGCTTCCATGTCTTGGCTATTGTAAATAGTGCTGCTATAAACACAGGGGTGCATGTATCCCCTTGAATTAGCATCCTAAGGTTTTTCCTTTTTGTAGTGTGACTTCTGTGAAGTCTTTTTAAAGCGTTCAGCTTAATTTTTACAAAAATAGGAACTTTCATACTCATTTCATTAGTTTATATAATGGTTAACTAAGTTACTTAACTGAAAAAGGCATACAATTGACATAGTAAGGCGTAGGGAAACACAGCTGACTTAGGGTAAGCAGACAACTTGCTGGTGGCAATATGCCCCTGGGTGTTAGTGATGGCTTCTACCTGGCATAGTCGACATGTTGTGGCTGTGAGTTGCCACTGTTGACGGTTGGAACCAAGTACTCCACGTTAGAGTTTATTTCGAGAACATCTGTATGCCTTAGAGGATATAAGATCTGGTTTTTAAAAGGATTTCTGTAGCATATTTTTCAGTGGAAACCTAAGTCTTTTATAGTTCAGTTAAGGTTTCAGTGTCATCCATGGTAAGGATAGAAACCTTAAGTTCTCAGAAGAGGTGGTAATTAAACCTAACTTAATTAAAAGATTGTTTCAACTTCTTGTGTGTGAAATTATTTTGTTTAGTTAATTCATGTAGTCTAAATTAAGATACTGCCTATTCTTGTATTTACCAGTTAGCTTTAGATATGAAAAATTGTTCAATGATTAAGGCTGGCCCAGACAAACTACACTAGATGAACAGATTGTTGTTATTGCTGGTATTTTTGGTTTTGCTTTGTTTGTTTATTTATTTTGAGAGAGAGAGAGGGAGAGAGAATCCCAAGCAGGCTCCGCCCTGCCACCGCAGAGCCCTACGGGAGACTCGAACTCACGAACCGAACCGCAAGATCATTTGACCTGAGCTGAAACCCACTTGAACACTTAAATCGACTGAGCCACCTAGGCACCCCTGTTGTTCTCTAAACGGATTTTGTTAGAGATTGTAGTTGACTCACTGCAGCTCTGCATCACCCCTAGAGAGACCCTTGAGAGTAGAAAATTGGTAGATAACTGATTTTTGCTCCCTTCTTACAAGGGCAGTGTATCTGTAACTTGGTTTTCTGCATGAAATTTTGAGGCTGAACTACCAGTCCGAGTGGCACTGCTCGTTTTGGATTTGGTGCAATGCAGCTGTCTAGGGTTGAATTTTAAGTATGATTTCAGTTACTAATCTCTGTTTGAATCAGTCTGGGTATTTGACCATTTGTTATTCTACCCCTATTCTAGCCTTTCTGTTGTAAAGTGTAGGAGTTGTTACAGGAATCCAAACATCTAGAATTTAGGGGGAATGTCTTCTGTTTGCAAAGCAGTATACTTAAGCTGCATCTTAACTTTTGTCATCATTTTATCAGATTTAATGGAAATATTCATCATTGTATAATATTGAAGTTCTAAACAAATGGATATCAGTGTAATATATGAGATCAAGAGGTAGAAAGGAAGCCAAAGGTCTCCTTTGAGAAACTTTTCAGATGTTTCACTAGTATTTTACTTTTGATTTGTTTTCTCTAAATTCTGTTCTAACCTGGTTTTCCTTTTTTTCTTTTTCAGTGATGATCACATAAAGTTTTTCTGCTTTCAAGTACTGGAACATCAAGTTAAATACAAGTAAGGCTTTTCTCACTGTTTTGACTCTGAAATTTGTGAGGAGAGACCATTTTCTAAGTTAATTTTTTTCTGGGAAAATCATAAGCTGTAGGTTGAGAGTGCATAAGTCACATCCAGTTTATAGATGTGTTTTGATTTATCCCAAAGTGTTTTAAAAATACTGACTTCATTGGTTACAATAAAAAGTCCAGACATTTCACACAACAAATTAGATTTCAAGCTTCTCTGGAAAAATCAGAAGATCTAGCAACGGCAAACCTGTTTCCTACATGATAACTCTGTTAGAGGTTAGTGGCAGTGTGGCCATTTGCATTTAGAAACCTGCCTCAATTAAGCAGAAAACAGTGAATCGCTGCTCAGAGGACCCTTAGTTTGCCTGTCGATTTATTTTGTAAGTCACAGACCTCAAAACATAGCCATATTTCCATTTGAAAAATTCCACAGCTACCATTTTATTTTCACGTGAGCTGAACCTTAAACTAAGATCAGTGGTTGATATACTACTGCCTACCAGGCCCACCCGGTCTTTTCTTTTAAAGCCATGATGAGAAGCATTATCAATTTATTTTAGGAAGTTTTAAGTAATTGAGTGTTACATAGATTTTCCCTTTCAAATATATGAGGCTGTTACTTTTTAAACCACAGACACCAAATACAGGCGTTACTATTTTTCTTCTCTATTTTGGACAGGTACTCAGAGCTAACTACAGTTCAGCAACAACTAATTAGGGAGACGCTCATCTCTTGGCTTCAAGCTCAGGTAAACTAGTAATTTTATTCCGTACCTCAGATTGCCAGATATTTAAATTTTTAGTTTTGTAAGAGTTTAGAATTTTACCTCAGAAATGTTGGACATTTATCCTCCATTTGATCCCATAGCTCTTTTAGAAAGTGCTGATTTCAAAGATCATGGGTATAAGAAAGCCTCGCAATAATTTAAAATTATATCAATAACTGAAACTGTCATGCTTTCCATGACACATTGTTGAAACTTGGTTTTAAAATAGTTTGTTGTTGTTTAACTAGGTAACAGAAACAGATACTTTGTTTACTTTTAAACATGAGCCCTCCTGGACAGCCTCTTTACAAAGGGTGGGGGGGAATCTTAGAGTTTTTTGTTCATGTTGTGTTCTTTTTTGTTAATTTTAACTAATCTTAACATATAAAGTAGTAGTTATGTAGGTGGAATTTTTATTTTCCTTAAAGAGCAAACAGCTAGAAGAAAAGCAGTTAGTAAAAGGAATAAGTAATAAAACTCTACATGTGAAACTTTTCTCTAAAAGTGTGAGAAAGAGAAGTAACCATCTTTGACTGTTTTCCACCTGGGTAATCACTTAAATACTTTGGTAATTTTTAAGCATATTTGTTGCATAGCTAATCTAGACTGTGTAGGGGTTTGGTGAGTTTTTGCCTATCGATGATAAATAGGAAAACAGTATGAGAGTTTCCAGTTTACATTTAATTTCAAGGACAATTTCTCTGTTTGTCAGATGCTGAATCCCCAACCAGAGAAGACCTTTATACGAAATAAAGCAGCCCAAGTCTTCGCCTTGCTTTTTGTTACAGAATATCTCACTAGATGGCCCAAGTTTTTTTTTGACATTCTCTCAGTAGTGGACCTAAATCCAAGGGGAGTAGATCTGTACCTCCGAATCCTCATGGCAATTGATTCAGAGTTGGTGGATCGTGATGTGGTGCATACATCAGAGGCAAGTAACTTCCCATTAATTGTTAGTTGATTTTTTTTAAGTTTATCCATTTTGAAAGAGAGAGCATGTGTGAGAGAATCCAGTTCATGAGCGCAAGAGGGGCAGACAGGGAGAGAGAAAGAATCCCATGCAGGCTCTGTGCTGAGCCCAATGCAGGGCTCAGTCCCAAGACTGTGAGATCATGACCTGAGCTGAAATCAAGAGTTGGATGCTCAACCAACTGAGCCACCCAAGTGCCTGTAATTGTTAGTTTTTAATGAAGATTTTGTAGGAGGTGATGGGCACGTAATAAAAAAAGAGTGGGATGTCTCTTTTATTCAGAGACACATTGTCTTTTTTTTTTTTAATTAAAAAAAATATTTTTTTTAACGTTTATTTTTGAGACAGAGTGCAAGCAGGGGAAGGGCAGAGAGAGAGGGAGACACAGAATCTGAACTGGGCTCCAGGCTCTGAGCTGTCAGTACAGAGCCTGACATGGGGCTCAAACCCATGGACTGTAAGATCATGACCTGAGCTGAAGTCAGATGCTTAACACACTGAGCCACCCAGGCATCCCTGGAGACACGTTTTCTTTTCTTTTTCTTTCTTTCTTCTTTTTTTTTTTTTTTTTTTCAGTTATTTATTTTAGTAATCTCTACATTCAAGATGGGGCTCAAACATCCCCAAGATCAAGAGTTGTATGCTCTTCCAACTGAGCCAGCCAGGTATCCCCAAATTTTTGCAATGATTATAAATTCACCCATTTTTAATTTTGTTCTAGAAAGGAACTTGAACTGGCTTTTTCCCCCAAGTGTATGTTGAAATTAGAGTATTACTTTAGAGGGTTGTTTGGGTTTTTTTTTTTGGTTTTTGTTTTTTTGGTGGTTTTTGGGTTTTTTTGTTCATTTGTTTTGTAATGAGGCAAGTACTTTCTCCAATGAAGTACACAAATTGGTTCTCTTAGGAATTTTTGAAGCAATGTGGTCTGTATTTACTCCTGCTATATAGTTAGTGAGGAGGTATCGTTGCTTATCAATCTGTGTCCTTTATTCTATATTCTCCATTACACAGCCCATCACCTTAGTCTTTATTTCTTCATTATCTGATATAACTTTTCTCCTTATTCTTTCACTTTTTTTAAATGGTTTATTTATTTTGAGAGCACGTGGGCAGGGAAGGGCAGAGAGAGAAGAGAGAATCCAAGCAGGCTCCGTGATGTCAGTGCAGAGCTTGACACAGGTCTTGATCTCACAAAAAAACCGCAACATCATGACCTGAGCCAAAATCAAGAGTAAGAGGGTTAACTGATTGAGCTACCCAGGCACCGCACTCTCTCCTTATTCTTTTTTTTTTTTTTAATATTTATTTATTTTTGAGAGAGAGAAACACAGAATCTGAAGCAGTCCAGGCTCTGAGCTCTTAGCACAGAGCCAACATGGGGCTTGAACCCATGAACTGTGAGATCACTACCTGAGCCATTGTTGGACACTTAACTGACTGAGCCACCCAGGCACCCTTCACCTTCTTCTTAAAGGACACAATAGAAATTGCTTGATTCAGGAGTATCTGGGTGGATCAGTCAGTTAAATGTCCGACTTTGGCTCAGGTCATGATCTCACGGTTTGTGAGTTTGAGCCCCATATTGGGCTCTGCACTATAGTGCAGATCCTCTGTGTCCCTCTCCCTCTGCCCCTCTCTATCTCAAAAATAAATAAACATTAAAGAAAATTGCTTGATTCAAATGTGTAAAATAATTTAAAGTCATATGTCAGAAATACTTAAAACTGTAAAGGTTATTATCATGCATTTAAATTATTACCATTCCTGCAGAATGTATAAAGATGTTGATTCACTATGTTGTATACCTGAAACTAATGTAATATTGTAAGTCATTGTAAGTCAACTATACTCAAAAAAATTTTAATTAAAAACAAATTTCCACTCTCTTACGTAGGTTAAATAATCATGTTTGTATAATACTGACAAGTACCTTTTATCATATGCTTTAGATTTCTAAGTAATGCTTATTTATAGTTGGGTTTTTTTTATTAAAAAAATTTTTTTTAATATTTATTTGTGAGAGAGAGAGAAACAGAACATGAGCAGGGGAGGGGCAGAGAGAGAGGGAGTCACAGAATCCAAAGCAGGCTCCAGGCCCTGAGCTGTCAGCACAGAGCCCAATGCACGGCTCGAACTCACAAGCCATGAGATCATGACCTGAGCCAAAGTTGATTTAACTGACTGAGCCACCCTGGCGCCCCTATGGTTTGTGTCTAATAAGAAATCTGGCGCTGTGGAATGCAACAGAAAAAGGAAATTAAAAGAATCACAGGATATGATTTTAGAGTTGAGAAATAGAAAACAGTGGCAGGGAATGTGTTAACAAGTCTGGAAGTTTAGTAGTGAGGAAATTTGTGTAACTATTCAGATGTCAAAAATTATTTTGTGTGGTAATCTACTCGATGCATAAGATGTTTTATTTTGTTTTTCAGGAGGCTCGTAGGAATACTCTAATAAAAGATACCATGAGGGAGCAGTGCATTCCAAACTTAGTGGAATCATGGTACCAAATCTTACAAAATTATCAGTATACTAATTCAGAAGTGACGTGTCAGTGCCTTGAGGTAGTTGGGGCTTATGTCTCTTGGATAGACTTATCCCTTATAGCCAATGATAGGTAAGTATACATATATTATCAGGATTTAAGTCTACAAAATACAGTGTGTAAAACTCATGTGTTTGAAAATGTTGTAACAGTTTTATTCTGCTGTTGCCAGGTTTATAAATATGCTGCTAGGTCATATGTCAATAGAAGTTCTACGGGAAGAAGCATGTGACTGTTTATTTGAAATTGTAAATAAAGGAATGGATCCTGTTGATAAAATGAAACTAGTAGAATCTTTGTGTCAAGTATTACAGTCTGCTGGGTTTTTCAGCATTGACCAGGTCGGTAAATTTATATATTCAGTTTTCAAAATTGTTAGAACAAAGTAGGACAGGTATTAATTTAAATACGCTTTCTTTTTTCCTTTTTTCCCCAATGTTGTAAACTCTCCTTGAGATTATAAATAAGGAAACACTGTATTCAGAAAGCCATAATGTTCGCTGTAGCATTTGCCTTGGACAGTAAATTATATTGTTATATTTAATAATTATATATATAATTATACATATTATCTATATATAATATATATACTATAATGTATACATAATGATATATATAATATACACACATATATTTATATACCTATAATATATATATGTATATATATATATAATTATACCAGTTCTTAAAGTCGAAGACCTGGGATGGTACCTGCAGTTGTGCATTTTTAACAAACTCCCAGTTGAATCTGATACCATTGGTCTGTCCTTTAAATAGCAAGGAATATCCTATATACAAGGCAGTGTGTTTTGACCAAAACTATACCCCGTTATAAATGTTACATTTTCACCATACTTTTGATTGTTATTCATTTGAGCTATGTACATTGTAGCCCCAACGGAGTGAGGGCTCT
This sequence comes from Puma concolor, assembly GCF_028749965.1. NCBI lineage: Eukaryota > Metazoa > Chordata > Mammalia > Carnivora > Felidae > Puma > Puma concolor. The sequence goes on along the minus strand of NC_141673.1, from coordinate 52,800,363 downwards.
GAGTGTGGTAAATAAGTAATTTAGAAACAGAATATGGAGGGGTTTTGTTTTTAAGATTTTTTTTTTATGTTTATTTTTGAAAGAGTGCAAGTGGGGGAGGGGCAGAGAGAGGGAGGCAGAGGAAACAAAGCAGGCTCTGTGCTGACAGCAGAGAGCCCAATGTGGGGCTCAAACTCACAAACCGTGAGATCCTGACCTGAGCCGAAGTTGGATGCTCAACTGACTGACCCAGCCAGGCGCCCCATGAAGGTTTCTCTTTTGCCTGTGACAGTGATAAAAAATTACTAAGAAATCTTTGAATTGCTGGTATGTCAGTAGTACAGCTCTCCCGTTATCCTTGCCGACAGAAGAATAGTAGTGTTTTCTTACATTGCTAACAATTGTCTTATTTAGTCTGCGGTAAAAGACCTAAAATGATGAAACTAAAATCTCTAAAGAATCATCGTAAGAATAATTAATGAAAATAATGTGAAGTTTAAGTTCTGACCCTTAACACTGGTATGACCTTAGGCAGGTGGTTATAATGGCAGTTCTATCTTCCTGTAGCATAGTTGAGGCTCACATAGTTTCAGAAAGGACTGTTACAGATTGTTATACTGTAGTGTGACATTAACTGTTATAGCATATTTACTAAATCAAACAATTTAGACAGAAGGTTTTGAAACCACAGATCTCTTTTTTTAAGCTTTTATAACGTTGGCAGTAGAAGCGCATAACCGTTGGAAAGAATTGCTTGGAAGAGTACCAATGGCCAATAACAGTAGAAGAAATTCAAATTCTAATGAGTTTCCAGTCCAGGTAGTAGAATAGTTAAATTTCTGTTAAGTTTAAAATTGGTTGTAGAGGGGCGCCTGGGTGGCGCAGTCGGTTAAGCATCCGACTTCAGCCAGGTCACGATCTCGCGGTCCGTGAGTTCGAGCCCCGCGTCGGGCTCTGGGCTGATGGCTCAGAGCCTGGAGCCTGTTTCCGATTCTGTGTCTCCCTCTCTCTCTGCCCCTCCCCCATTCATGCTCTGTCTCTCTCTGTCCCAAAAATAAAAAAAAAAATAATAATAAAATAAAATTGGTTGTAGAATTGTCACTTGATTCATACTAAAGTTGATAGAGTTTTTCTTCTTACTCTTAGGTGGGAGGTTTTAAATTGAGGTCTCTTTTGATTGTTTGTAGGAAGAAGATGTTGACTTCCTGGCCAGATTTTCTAAACTGGTAAATGGAATGGGACAGTCCTTGATAGTTAGTTGGACTAAATTAATTAAGAATGGGGATATCAAGAATGCTCAAGAGGCACTACAAGCTATTGAAACAAAAGTGGCCCTGATGCTGCAGCTACTAATTCATGAAGATGATGACATCTCTTCTAATATTATTGGATTTTGTTATGATTATCTTCATATTTTGAAACAGGTAAGTCCTTGTTTTAATCTTTTTGTCCAGTACATAATATAGAAGAGCCACAGAGAATTGAAAAATATAGGAAAAAAGAAAATACCTGTCATTCTACTAGCTAGCTACATTTACTGTTAAATATTAATGTCTTTCCATCTTCTTTTTTTTCCAACTTCTTAGCCAGAAAACAAGAATGGCCAGAATCTAAAATTTGCTAGATTTTAACAAGCTCCAGAATTAGCTGTAGGTTTACGTTATTTTTTCATTTTGAATCTGTGTATGTTTGTTTTTAAGTAGGCTCCATGCCAAGCGTGGAGCCCAACTCAGGGCTTGAACTCAAGAACCTGAGATCAAAACCCGAGCTGAGCTAAGAGTCGGATACTTTAATCGACTGAGCCACCCAGGTGCCCCTGTGCTTGGTTTTAAATATAGTAGAAATTTTGTTAAACATCATTCGTTATTTTAACTAAATATACATTATATCTTATAAATAATTTTTTACAATTAAAAATCTCTCCTTACAGAGTTGTTTCCAATAAGGACTTAAAATGTAGACAGTAATAGTCTCCATGTTAGGGCTTGTAGCCATTTATTTATTTTTGTTCATTTTTTTCTTTTAATATTTATTTTTGAGAGAGAGAAAGCATGCATGCAAGCATGGGGAGGGGCAGAGAGAGAGGGAGTCAGAATCTGAAGCAGGCTCCAGGTTCTGACAGACGGCACAGGGCCCAACGTGGGACTCAAACTCACAAACTGTGACCAGAGTGGAAGTTGGAGGCTTAACCAACTGAGCCACCCAGGCGCCCCTGCTTATTTTTGAGAGAGAGAGAGTAGAGGAGGGGTAGAGAGAGGGAGAGAATCCCAAGCAGGCTCCGTGCTGTCAGCACAGAGCCCTACAACATGGGGCTTGATCCCACAAACCATGAGTTTATGGCCTGAGCTGAAATCAAGAGTTAGACGCCCAACCTACTGGGCCACCCAGGTGCCCTGAGAAGTTGCTGATTTTTTTGTTGTTGTTTTAAAGCGTTTTTTTTATTTTACTTATTTTGAGAGAGCACAAGCAGGGGAGGGGTAGAGAGAGAGGGAGAGAGAGAGAATCCCAAGCAGCTTCCACACTATCAGTGGGCTTGAACTCACGAACCGAACTGTGAGATCATGACCTGAGCTGAAATCAAGAATCGAACACTTAAGTAACTGAGCCACCCAGCTCCTCAAGAAGTTAGTAATTTTTAAAAGGCTGCAGGCCCTAGGGTGCCTAGTGGCTCAGTGATTAAGCATACAACTCTTTATTTTGGTTCAGGATGTGATCTCATGGTTCCTGAGATCGAGCCCCACATCTCTGCACTAACAATGCAGAGCCTGCTTGGGATTCTCTCTCTGCCCCTCTCTCTGTCTCTCTCACTCAAAATGAATAAGTAAATTTTTTTTTTCAATCACACAGCAGGGCAGATTTATTAAAAACAAATTAATAACTTCTCATTATGTCATTAGATGAGAAAACCATTGCTATTTTATTTACATTTGATTAGTTGAATCAAGTCCAGCTTAAAATGATTTTTTTCCAAACTGAGTTTAGCTTCTGTATTATTGTTGAAAACATAACACATGTCTGCATACATACCTTAAGAAATTTCAGGTAACGGAAAGATGTGAAGAAAGTTAAAATGACTATTGGTGATTCCACTGTATGTCTCTTAATGGATTTCTAGCATTTTTTTTTTTTTGCCTTGTTTGAAAATAAGGGAAGACCATACTTTACTGTCCTGTAAACTTCTTTGCTGAATACATTATGAATAATCCTTAGAGTTGAAATTCATCTATGTGTCAAGTTATTTACTAGAAATGGACTTGCTAGATTTTAGGTTAGGTGCATTTTAAATACAGAAAGGTACTACCAAACTGCCCTCCACAAAAGTTGTGTGCATGTTTTAAAAGGTCTTAATTGATGAAAAAAACATTTTGATGAGTACGACTTTAGGAAACCTAATAAATTATTGCTTGCTTTTTTTTTTAACAGCTTACAGTGCTCTCGGATCAGCAAAAAGCTAATGTAGAGGTAATTGACTTATTTTTGCTTCTTATAAAGTGATACCAGAATTTGTGACTGCAGTCTGTCTTGAAATACAACAACTTCAAAATATGTCAAAGGAAACTGACCCAAGATATTTATTAATTTTAGGCAATCATGTTGGCCGTTATGAAAAAACTGACTTACGATGAAGAATATAACTTTGAAAATGAGGTAAGAATTTTTGTTGGGAAGAAATCAGTTTTATTTACTTACCTCAAATTAACATTTTCAGTTTTGCTTAGAGTTCTTTAAATAAAACAAATATTTTAACACTCTTGCTTATATTGACCTCCACCTTAGGTGAAATTAATAGAAGCCTCATAATCCTTCATAATACCCTCAAAAAATGCCTGTTTGGTATTTTATCCCTTTTTAAAACACTTATTGTAGCATTGAACTTCGTAAAATATTAACAATACAAATGCTGATCATATCTCACTTTGTATTTAATAGAAGTGATGAGTTGAGACCTTGTCAGTGGACCTCAGATCATAAGTGTCTATGGGAAAGTGGGAATGAAGCACTTAACTCTCTGGACTTCTTGTAGCTACAAGTCTTGTCCAGGGTTGCCAGTGAGTTATTTTACACACAAGGATCGTCAAGTGCTTTCTATCAACTCGAGCGTGGTTTATGCTATTTTGCAATGTGCTAAGTGTTCAATTCCCCATCTGAGGCTTTCAAAAACTTTGGACTATAAAAAGGTAATGGTGATGATAATGAACAAATTGCACACTTTAGTACAAAACTTGTTATATACAATATCTTTATAAGATATTACAAGATACAAGGAGTATGAATAAGGTGGTGAAGCTTTCGTGAAGCCCATTGTGAATCCATTCTGCCTCTAGGTTCTTGTCCTTAACCTCCTCCCTATACTGTTTCTGGCTCTAGGCTTTTGAGGGCTAGGGCTGTGTTCAGAAATGTTTGTTGTGAGCAGGGGAGGAAAGGCTACTAAACGTAGTAATTTTTCCTACGTAAATGTTAATGAAAAAAGTACATACTAAATTTACAAATGCAGAAAACTATGAGAATGAACCATTTACATGAATTTTAAGGTCTTTTAAGTTTTAAAATGAGAATTTAAAAATCTGTCTTAGGGTGAAGATGAAGCCATGTTTGTAGAATACAGAAAACAACTGAAGTTGTTGTTGGACAGGCTTGCTCAAGTTTCACCGGAGCTACTGCTGGCTTCTGTTCGCAGAGTTTTTAGTTCCACACTGCAGTAAGTGTGTGCCTGTTTTTGTAAGTGGCCTACCTCTTCCCTTTTCTCCGTGATGATGGTCTACAATGCATGATTCGTGTAATTTATTAATCTTTGGTACTTACCAAGGTCTTATGTTGTATGTGAAGCAATGCATTTGACTCCAATTATCTTTTTTTTAATCCCTGTATAGGTAACCTGCAGTGTTATATTAGTTTCAGGTGTACATTATAGTGATTCAGCTTTACACATTACTCGGTGCTCCTCACCATGAGTGCACTCTTAATCCCTTTCACCTATTTCATCCCCTCCCCTTCCCCCCTCTGGTAACCATCAGTTTATTCTCTAGTTCTCTTTTGTTTATTTGGTTTGTCTTTCTCTCTTTTTATCTTTTTCCTGTGTCTGTTTTGTTTCTTAAATTCAACATACGAGTGAAGTCATTGGGCATTTGTCTTTCTCTGGCTTATTTCACTTAGCATTATCCTCTCTAGCTCCGTCCGTGTTGTTGTTGTCTCCATTTATGATGATCCTTGTGGGGAAACACTGCTTTTGGAACATAAACAGCGAAATGTATCACGAGTCATTTCTAATTTTGTGATGTAATTTTGTTGCCTGTTAAAATTAACCATTACTATAATTTCTTAATAATTAAAGAGGCTTTTGTTGGTGTTCTGTAGAATGTTTACATGCAGATGTCATGTACATGTTCTCTCTTGGTAGGAATTGGCAGACTACACGTTTTATGGAGGTTGAAGTAGCAATAAGACTGCTGTATATGTTGGCAGAAGCTCTTCCAGTATCTCATGGTGCTCACTTCTCAGGTGATGTTTCAAAAGCTAGTGCTTTGCAGGATATGATGCGAACTGTAAGTATACTACAGATCATTTATTTTGAACATAATTTTCTGTTTTCACTGCAAGCTAATGGGAGTTCCTTAATTAGCATCTGTTAATACTGGGGTATTTTGATGTTACAATGAATTAAGGACAGATGTCTTAACTTTTTTCTGCTCCAGTTGGTAACATCAGGAGTTAGTTCCTATCAGCATACATCTGTGACATTGGAGTTCTTCGAAACTGTTGTTAGATATGAAAAGTTTTTCACAGTTGAACCTCAACACATTCCATGTGTCCTAGTAAGTATATATTTTATCCTCAGTTTCTGGGTTTTTTTCCAGGTATTTCTGCTAATGAGCAGATAGTAGTCTATTTTTATAAATTTTCTTGGAGCCAGAAGCTCTCAGAAACTCTTGAATACACTGAAACCGACCCCTCCTCTATTTCTTTAAAATAGACAGTTTCTGGCTTAATCAGTCATCTAAAACAAGTCCTCCAGGGCCTATTGGTGTCCTCAAGAATTATTTGTTAAATATACCAGGTTCCTGCCTTCTGGGAGCTAAGAAGTAAAATTTGATGGGAACAAACATGTATTGTGACAATAACAATAAAAGCCGTAAGTGAGTGCAGAAGTAGTGAAAGTGTCTCCGTTTCCTTAGATGGCCTTCTTAGATCATAGGGGTCTGCGGCATTCTAGTGCCAAAGTGCGGAGCCGAGCTGCTTACCTGTTTTCCAGATTTGTCAAGTCTCTAAAGTAAGTATGAAATATCAGCTGTTATGTGTCCTTTTTAAGATTATTAAATACGACCTATAAATTATTTTCTAAAAACCTATTGTAGATTTGGTTCTATTTGTTCTAAGGCTTTTTTTTTAATGAAATGTTCTTTTTTGGTATCATAATGTTAGGACTTCATTTACTATTCATTAGCCCCGGTACTTTGTAAATAAAGCATACCTTTATATAGAACAGCTGTCATCATTAACGGCATTAGTTATTTAATTTTTTTTTTTAATGTTCATTATTCACTTGTGTGAGAGAGAGAGAGCATGAGCAAGGGAGGGAGAGAGACGGAGGGAGACACAGAATCCAAAGCAGGTTCTAGGCTCTGAGCTGTCGGCACAGAGCCTGATGTGGGGCTCAAACTCATGAGCTGTGAGATCATGACCTGAGCTGAAGTCAGATGTAATGGCATTAGTTATTTATTTAGCCAACAGTTTTATTGGTGTTATAACTGTATGCATTCTTTGAAATTCTAAAGAATATATTTCTTATTCTTAGAAATAAATTTTTTAACCTAATCTGTTTTTTTTGGGGGGGGGTATGAAAACTCATTCTAAGGCTTATAAGGTTGTAATTTTAAAAAATCATAGCTAGTCTTAATGATTACACTGACTAACGTAGAACAGAACTTTTTTTTTTTTTTTTAGTTCTGCCCTTTATAAAGGGGGATTTGGTATTTTGAGCACTATTTACATAATTGTGATTTTTTTCTTTTGCCTTTTTTCAGTAAACAAATGAATCCTTTCATTGAGGATATTCTGAATAGGATACAAGATTTATTAGAGCTTTCTCCACCTGTAAGTATCTATCTTTCCAAATTACAGATTCTCTCCAAATATCATTGAAGCCATACGTGCCTTTAGCCTTTAATGCTAATGCCTTGTAGGCAGTTTTCTTAATGAAGGGTCAGGGTGGCAGAGAGGAAGAGGGTGTGTGCAAGGGTTAATTACTTCTGTTTACCAAAATTCTGTTGGGATTAGTAAACATCATACTAGAATTAATAAAATAGTGATAGAAAATAATCAGGAGTTGACTGATAAATTTGGCAGAATGAGATATGGTCTGTTCTCACTGTTAAATGTTGGAAGTATCTTACGGAGAAGGAAAAATTTAATTTCTAAATTTTTTCTTATTTAGTATATGATCATATTAGCCATTCTAAGTGACTGCTACCAGTAGAGTGACTTTTTTTGAGTAATTTAAGGCTTTGGCTAAAAATGTTTAAATGCTGGTTGATATTTTGGTATTCATTTCATCAGAAAGATTTAAATTGAGATACTTTGTAAGTATATTTTGACCTCTACATGTTTTTGTACACTGACGTTGACTCATTTTTTTCATAAACTTTGATAAAAGTTCCTACTAGGGGCGCCTGGGTGGCACAGTCGGTTGGGCGTCCGACTTCAGCCAGGTCACGATCTCGCGGTCTGTGAGTTCGAGCCCCGCGTCAGGCTCTGGGCTGATGGCTCAGAGCCTGGAGCCTGTTTCCGATTCTGTGTCTCCCTCTCTCTGCCCCTCCCCCGTTCATGCTGTGTCTCTCTCTGTCCCAAAAATAAATAAACGTTGGAAAAAAAAAAAAATTTTAAAAAAAGTTCCTACTAAAGCTTCCACTTGAGAAGTGTTAAACATAAAATAATACTTTTGTTCTTTTCATTGAATATCAAAACTTAGGGTTCAGTGGTTACATAATTTCACTGAATGAAAGATTACTAATGAATTATATGCTTAAATTGTCTTGGCATATTACAAAACCCTATACATGAAAGAACTTCACCTAATTAATGCCAGTTTTCCTTGGCAGCTTTACAGTGACCTTATAAGACCTAGGCATTCAGAAAGTTTTATGTAGCAATATCATCTTATACATATTAGAAATCTTTGATTTTTTATACTGTTTGTATAAACAAGGGCTTAAACTATAGCTGCAATCCCTTTTTAGTACATAAAAACACTTTGTTTAGAGGCTTTTACTGAATGTTGTCTGCTTAATAGGGTCACGAGTACCCATTTTTAAGTACCGTTAATTAACTCATTTATTTTTTATTTTAAATATTTATTTTTGAGAGAGAGAACATGAAGGGGGGAGGTTGGGTAAGGGAGACCGAAGACCTGAAGTGGGCTGTGCACTAACAGCAGTGAGCCTGATTCAGGGCTCAAACTCACCAACTGTGAGGTCGTGACCTGAGTCGAAGTTGGATGCTCAACCAGCTGAGCCACCCGGGTGCCCCAGGACCTGATATCCATATAGCTGCTTTATCTTGGTGTTTTTAACCCCTAAAGCAGTGATTAGTCCTAGTGGTACTTAAATGCTTTACTACTTCTATATGGGGACATGCTTCTTTTAATAAATGAGGTACTCTTTTATATAAAATCACCACATAATTTGTTCTAAAACTAGATTTTTATGTAAATTTTTTTAAGTTTATTTATTTTGAGAGAGAGAGAGAGTGCAAGCAGGGGAGAGGCAGAGAGAGAGGGAGACTCTCAAGCAGTCTGCACTGTCAGTGCAGAGCCCAGCACAGGGCTCTGATTCATGAAACTGTGGGATCATGACCTTAGCCGAAATCAGGAGTCGGACTCTCAACCAACTGAGTCACCCGGGCACGCTTTTTATGTAATTTTTCTTAGGTTTATTTATTTTGGGAGAGACAGAGACAGGGAGAGGGGCAGAGAGAGAGGGAAACAGAGAATCCCAAGCAGGCCCTGCACTGTCAGTGTGGAGCCCCATGCGGGGCTCGATCTCACGAAACTGAGATCAAGACCTGAGCTGAAATCAACAGTCTGATGCTTAACCAACCGACTGAGCCACCCAGGTGCCCCATGTGATTTTTTAACAGGGAGCTTTAGTGTTGGATCCAGAGTGCACTCTGGTATTTTCACCCTCCTTTTGATCCCTCCCAAAGTAAAAAGTAATAAAAATCATTAACATAATGTAAAAAAATAATAAAAGTCATTAATAAGAATTGACCAGTGTATGGGATAATTACCTGTGCTTGAATGAGAACTATTTCTTCCATACGCAGTCTTATTTTCATACATTCTAAAGTAACAACTGGTGTGTGTATGTATGTGTGTGTGTGGTGTGTTTATTGTGTGGTTTTTATTGTTATTCAATTCTTAAATACTCCTCAAAATATTTACCTGTGTGATCTTTGTATTAACATTCAGAACACCTTTACACATCTCATTCGCCTCGTAACAGTTTTACAAATAAGATTGTTCTCAAAAGTGAACAAGTTAGAAGGTAACTAATAATTTATATGACAGTTTACTGTTTTATCAAGGATAGAATTAGACCTTTGATCTTTTGACCTCAAATTCCATTCTCTTTCCATTATGTGGTACTGGGAGAAAATTTGTTTTTGGTAAGTACTTGATCCACTTTTTAATAATGAGTTGATGTGATAGATTGTATCTCCTGTCCCTATCGCACTAATTGTACTTAAATGAGGGGAACTGAACAACGATAAACACCAGTAGGATTAAATTTCTTTCTAGGAGAATGGTTACCAGTCTTTGTTGAGCAGCGATGATCAACTCTTTATTTATGAGACAGCTGGAGTGCTGATTGTTAACAGTGAATATCCTGCCGAACGGAAACAAGCATTAATGAGAAATCTGTTGACCCCACTAATGGAGAAGTTTAAAATTCTGTTAGAAAAGTTGATGCTGGCACAAGATGAAGAAAGGCAGGCATCACTAGCAGACTGTCTCAACCATGCCGTTGGATTTGCCAGGTGAGTGTGATTGCAGTTAAGATTGTAAAGTGAGTATGCACACACAGAACACACACCAAGAACCATTTACTTGGATCTTTTAGCACTGGGTGCACACGCACACACACACAAAATAATTGGGCACACATATCCATGTTTTGAAAACTGTATTGTCCAGAAAATTATTTAAACCTTTCTTCTCTATATCCAATAAATTAGAAGATTTAACTGAAGAAGGGACTAGGTCACATAACATTTTGCATTTCTGGTTTGATAACTATCCAAATCCTTGATCATCTGACTTCTTTGGTATAAGTTGATTGTATATTTAGGGGGGTTAACTGAAGAGTTTATATACTAATGACGTGGAGACATCTTGAATCAGTTTAGATACTTAAACCAACTTGAGCTACTCAGGCACCCCTGGATCAGTCTTGGTTCTTTAAAGATGAAGTCTTGAGGTTTCTTTCTAGCTCTTGCATTGTGTCCTGAAGACCACCCCAACTGCCTTTTTTTTCCTCTTTGCCCATATATTTTATTGGCAGACAATAATGTATGAAAGCTGGAGTGGTTGCTAATGGGAAATTGCTCTATAGAATACTTCAGTGTAAAAGCTAATGTTAGGATATATAAATAACTTGAATTCTAAAGACTGTTTTCTAAATTTAAGTCAGTAGTTTGCAGATTGTCTAATATAGCCCAGTCATAGTAAGTGTATTTTTTTTCTCTTTTCTGCTTGCTTTATCAGGATTTTAGTAAAACATTTAAGTAGAATTTCATTAGAAGGCTTGTATTAATGACCTGTCATTCGTTTAACCTGAGCCTATTCTGGAATGGTAGCTAGAAGCGATAGTATGCAAATAACTGTATTAGCCGAACATGGAAGCAGTTGTGACATAGAAAGTAGATAATTGGCAGGGCACCTGGGCAGTTCAGTCAGTTGAGTGTCCAGCTCTTGATTTCTGCTCAGGTCACGATCTCATGGTTTGTGAGTTCGAGCCCGCATTGGGCTCTGTGCTGACGGCGTAGAGCCTGCTTGGGATTCTCTCTCTTCTTCTCTGTCTGCCCTTCCCCTGCTTGCTTGCCTGCTCGCTTGCTCTCAAAATAAATGAATAAACTTAAAAAAAAAAAAAAAAAAAAAAGAATTGGCTTCTTAGTTCTGTCAGTTGTGTGATTTATTGTGTTTTGGGTTTTTTTTAAATAATATTTATTTTTGAGAGAAGCACAGCGTGAGTGGGGGAGGAGCAGAGAGAGAGGAAGACACAGAATCCAAAGCAGGGTCCAGGCTCTGAGCTGTCAGCACAGAGCCTGATGCAGGGCTCGAACCCACAAACTGCGAGATCATGCCCTGAGCTGAAGTTGACCCTCAACCGACTGAGCCACCTAGGCGCCCCAATTGTGCATTATTTTTAATTACTCCATAAAACTTCCAAAGAATAAAGCTAAAACTAGTTGCTTGATTTTGCTTATGTAGTCGAACCAGCAAAGCTTTCAGCAACAAGCAGACTGTGAAACAATGTGGCTGTTCCGAAGTTTATCTGGACTGTTTACAGACATTCTTGCCAGCACTCAGTTGCCCCTTACAAAAGGATATTCTCAGAAGTGGAGTTCGGACTTTCCTTCATCGAATGATTATTTGCCTAGAGGAAGAAGTTCTTCCATTCATCCCGTCTGCCTCAGAACACATGCTCAAAGATTGTGAAGCAAAAGACCTCCAGGAGTTCATTCCTCTTATCAACCAGATTACAGCCAAGTTTAAGGTACCACAGACCTTCAGAGCTCAGAGAATCACCTGACTTACAAATTAGACATATTTTGGCATTTGCCCCTTGGCTTATTTTTTCTTTAAATATAAGTCACTTGAGGGCATGGACCATAGGTCTTGTTGTCAACCCCTGTCTAGCACACTGCCTGACACATAGGACATCCTTAATAAATGTTTTAGTAAAAACATTTTTTCTGCTCTTTGCAAAAGGAAACTATTAGTCTGCTCTTTTAGAAGAGCAAATAAAAATGACATTGAGTACTAACGGTCTAGGGGTAAATGAAAAGGATTGTAACTTGGGTACCCAAGCCGGAGTTTGAAATTAATTCAGTGTACTAAAGTCACTTTTATTGTACAGGAGATTTAAGGCAAATAAAAGCCGCGTAATAAAATTTACTAACGGTGCTTTCTGTGTTCAAAATCTGTTCTAAGCCTTTTTTTGTACATTCATTCAATCCTAACAGCCCTAGAGATAACTGTATTTTATATATGAGGAAATTGAGACGAAGATGTTAAGGAGTTTGCCAAAAAGCATGTAAAGCCTTGAAAGCCCAATCATATAAATTCTGCTAAAAATTTAGCAAAATAGAATTCGTTTCTTGAGAATTTAAATTTGAATATATTCCATGGCGATACTTGATGGTGAAATACGTCTGAGTCCCTATTATTTTAACCTGAATCTTGGGCTGTAGGTAATGAGCTAACAATTTTGAAGATTTCAATAATGCACATGTTCAATGTAGATTTTTGTTTTGACATTGGTATTTGCTAACAAAATTATGTAAATATATTAAATTCTGGATAAAGACTATGTAAAACATGTTTTTTCTGTTTCATATAAATTATCCTACTCGTTTCTGAAGTAGTAATAGTTTTTTTTATCTTCAGATACAGGTATCTCCTTTTTTACAGCAAATGTTCATGCCTCTGCTTCATGCAATTTTTGAAGTGTTGCTCCGACCAGCAGAAGAAAATGACCAGTCTGCTGCTTTAGAGAAGCAAATGTTGCGAAGGAGTTACTTTGCTTTCCTGCAAACAGTCACAGGCAGCGGGATGAGCGAAGTCATAGCAAATCAAGGTGGGCGTGCTGATACTGTCTGCTCGAGGCCTTGTCACAGTTGCAGTTGCACGTCTGTAGGAGTAAGAGCTCATTGAAGTGAATACCAAACTTCTAAGGTGGTTGTATGTTCGCACCTGGGTTGACAATTTATTATCATCAAGGTGAAAATCTATTTCATGCAGAGGACCTTAAAATTAATTTGTATTCGGTTCCCTTTTTCCTAGGGCAGTATTTTTTTTTTTTAATATTTGTAGTTTTAATTATTTTTTTAAGTTTATTTATTTTGAGAGAGACAGACAGTATGAGCGGGGGAGGGCAGAGAGAGGAGGAAGAGAGAATCCAAAGCAGGCTCCACGCTGTCAGCACAGACCCCGACACGGGGCTCAAACCCCCAAAACAGCGAGATCATGACCTGAGCTGAAACCGAGAGTCAGATGCTTAACTGACTGAGCCACCCAGGAGCCCCCTCGGGCAGTTTTCTTTAATTGGTTCTTTAGTAGTATAAATAGCATGGTGGCAACTTACCAGCATTGACCTGACAATTGAGTCTCACTGGCCAGCTTGCCATCTTGAAATTAAAAATAAATGGGACAGTATGGATCAACATAGAGAATTTTGCTATATAAGAAATCCAGAGGTCAGGATAACAAGAGAATAATTACTTTTTAATGTTTTATGCTTAAAATTTAGCCAAGTTAATAAAAATTGAGGGATCTTACCAATTCTGTAAATGCTTTTGTCTTGTTACGCTATATGAAGTGAAAGCTTCAGGTTGCTTTTCTAGGTCTTTTAAAAATTAAACTCAAGTTTTTATTTTGCTTCAGGTGCAGAAAATGTAGAACGAGTTCTGGTTACTGTTATCCAAGGAGCAGTCGAATATCCAGATCCAATTGCCCAGAAAACGTGTTTTATCATCCTCTCCAAGTTGGTAGAACTCTGGGGTAAGATGATTAAAGCAAAACAAAACACTTCATTCCACAGCTTGTTTCCTAAGACTCTTAGAGATGAAGTGGAACCCCAGCTATATCATGGACGAGAGCTGGGAGTTGATTTTCCCCTCATGATAGTTGACTTTCTTTTTATGCAAGATGAACATTTGACTTTTCTTGACAGGAGGTAAAGATGGACCAGTGGGATTTGCTGATTTTGTTTATAAGCACATTGTCCCTGCATGTTTCCTAGCACCTTTAAAACAGACCTTTGACCTGGCAGATGCACAAACAGTATTGGTAAGCACCTCAGAATCTTTGTTCACCTTGTGTACATCTCATGTATTCTAATTCACAGTTTACTTAATGCCAGATTGACTATATTAGTCTCATTGGCCCACCCCCACCTTTTTTTAAATTTCAAATTAGGATTCACTTTTAAAAGGTTGATCTCTTCTGGATCTTTTGTGGGTTCTTACTGAATCCTGATACTGAAGTTTAGAATATAAAATCCAGCTCCTTCAACTTTAACAGTCCTTTTTCAAGGACTGTGAAAGGATACATTATATAAACATTCTTTAAAGCTTGGTTAAGTTATACTTTTCCACTGCTTTCATTCTAAACCTTGCTCTTAATGGTATTTTCCTAACCATTAAAAGTAACTTTCTCTTGCTCAAGTAATAGTTTCCCTAGCTCTTACTTTCAAAATACTTAATTTCAAGCAGTGCCCTTTAACCATTTCCCCAAAACCTAGTAAAAGCTAGTTTTTGTCATTTGATTTACTGCATTAAGACAGCATTTTTGTATTTTTTCCCTTTTTCTCTCCAACCCACTTACTCCACATGCTGGTCACCTTCCTTCCTCTGTCTCTTGTTTGGAAGTAATTGTTAATGAGCAGTGGCCAGGGAAATAAAAAGACAAGTGGGATCACTAACCAAAAATTGACTGTATTAAAATTCTCAACCTTGTTGTTCATAGGCTTTGTCTGAATGTGCGGTGACATTGAAAACAATTCATCTCAAACGGGTAAGCTTTGTACTCCATGCCCCTTCATTTTCATCTTACACATAGATTTGTTAACATTTTGGGATTTTTTTTTTTTTTTTAGAAAAGCACAAGCGGGACAGGGGCAGGGGAGAGAGAGAGAATCTCAAGCAGGCCCCACGCTTAGTGCTGAGCCCAACATAGGGCTTGATTCCACAACGCTGGCATCATGACCTGAGCCTAAATCAAGAGTTGGACACGAGCCCCCCAGGCACTTTGCCAAGCACTATTCAAAAGCTTTATATTTCTTAACTCATCCACTCCTCACAATAACTTCCATTTTTCATATGGGAAAACTGAGGTTCAGAGAGGTTAGGTAACCTCAAGTTACTAGGAATTTGCCAGAGTCGGACTTCAAACCAAAGCAGTCTGACTCCAGACTCTCTGTTCTTAATCACAATGCCATATTGTGTTTGAAGTATACATGTGTTGTTCTAATTCATTTTTATGCATTATTTTAATATCAAGAAAATAATTGAGTTCTAATTATCTTAATTTTTAGGGCCCAGAATGTGTTCAGTATCTTCAACAAGAATACCTGCCTTCCTTGCAAGTAGCTCCAGAGATAATTCAGGTAAGAGTTGTCCCAGCAGATTCCTTTTAATTTAATTAAAGAAATATGACTGTGTAGTTCAATTTATATTTGGATTCAAGAAAGTCAAGCTGCATTCAACTTGTTGTTTTACTGTATACAGGATAGTAAGAGTTAAAACTTCGGGGGTATGTGAAACTGAATGGGAAAAAATTGTATTTTTATTTTCACTAAAGTTTAACCAGAAATTTAATTTCCTACCATGGTGTAGGTGACAGATCATAATACCATTCCCATTGCCTGTGACTTTGTCCCCGGTCGAAATCACAGATGTTTTCGTTTCACATTAGTTGTTCCAGGAATCTCAAAATACTGTGTACGCTCCAAGATTTTGAAATTTCAAGTTAAGATAACACCCCTAGACCTTGTTGTCTCAGTCAGCATCTCTTACTGTTCCACCACATATCAAAAATATTTTTGATAACCAGAAGTCATTATAATTAGTTTCCTTTCTAATCCCATGTGTTATAAATGTATATATTTTTTAAATTTTTTTAATGTTTATTTATTTTTGAGAGAGAGAAAGAGAGGCAGAACGTGAGCAGGGGAGGGGCAGAGAGAGGGAGACACAGAACCTGAAGCAGGCTGCAGGCTCTGAGCTGTCAGCACAGAGCCCGATGCGGAGTTTGAACTCACAGACCGTGAGATCATGACCTGAGCTGAAGTCAGACACTTAACCAACTGAGACACCCAGTATTTTAAAAAAAACATTCTAGGGGTGCCTGGATGGCTCAGTTGGCTAAGTGTCCAACTCTTGATTTTAACCCAGGTCATGATCTCCTGGTTCCTGGGTTCGAGCCCCACATCAGGCTCCATGCTGACAGTGTGGAGCCTGCTTGAGATTCTCTCTCTCTGCCCCTCACCCCCGCTCAAAATGAATTAAAAACAAAAACACAATGCTTTAAAAAAAAACAAAAAACTAAAAGTCCAGTGGGCTCCCCAGACTGCCAAAGGGCACCCAGCACACAAACCTGTTCTGAAGATTTGTGCTGGGTGGTTCATTTTACATGTGCCAAGCTTATCAATGCTTAATTTTTAAAATCTGAAACTGTATTTTGAAGTAAGTATCTGGAATGCAGTCTTACATTTTTATATATTACAAAGTAATTTTTTTAAAAAAATTTTTTTTTTTTTCCAACGTTTATTCATTTTTGGGACAGAGAGAGACAGAGCATGAATGGGGGAGGGGCAGAGAGAGAGGGAGACACAGAATCAGAAACAGGCTCCAGGCTCTGAGCCATCAGCCCAGAGCCTGACGCGGGGCTCGAACTCCCAGACCGCGAGATCGTGACCTGGTTGAAGTCGGACGCTTAACCGACTGCGCCACCCAGGCGCCCCACAAAGTAATTTTTATAATGGTATTCAGTTATTTTCTTGGCATGTAGTTACCCCAACTTACCTCGTAGCACATAGGTCTAATTGAGGTATCAGAGTTTTGATTACAACTAGAGTTAGACTCTCTTGAAGGGATTCTAAGAATTGTTCCTTCAGCAACAGTGTTTTTTAAAAGTTTTAGGGGCGCTTGGGTGGCTCAGTTGGTTGAGTGTCCGACTTCGGCTCAGGTCACGATCTCGAGGTCCGTGAGTTCGAGCCCCGCATCGGGCTCTGTGCAGACAGCTCAGAGCCTGGAGCCTGCTTCGGAATCTGTGTCTCCCTCTCTCTCTGACCCTCCCCCATTCATGCTCTGTCTCTCTCTGTCTCAAAAATAAATAAACGTTTAAAAAAAATTTTTTTTAAGTTTTTATCATGCTATTTTATGAAAGGCATTGAAAAAATTGAATGAAAAATAGGATAGATCTCACATAAGAGTAATCATTAATGAATTTATGGTCTCATTTCATAACATGCTATCTTTAACTTTAGAGGTATTAATGAATTTTCTTAGCTATAACTTGTTATATAAGTATAAGGTAATGTTTTAATGAAAGCAGTGACCTTCTTGCACATCAAAAATAGAAATATACCAGGTTAAGTAAAGGAAAACTATATTTCTGTCTAATAATTTGATCATAGAAGATAAGCATCCCCAGTTTTCCTTTTTTTTTCATATGTCTCATGACAACACTTTTTCAGAATTCTGTTAGAGCGCCTTAACTCTTTTTCTTTTGGTCTAGCTCTGCTCAGTTACTGCTCTTAGTGGGTGAGAACAGCCACAGCAATGCAGTTTTTGTCCCACTCTCCCTTCTCAGGCGTGAGTCAATCTTGTGGGAGAACCATGTTCTCAAAAGTGAAAGCAGTCTCTGAAAAGTATCACATTTGAAACGCCATAGAACCTTTTTTGCTGAGGACCTGTTAAGTTATCTGACTACTGTAGATTTGAAGCACCTTATGACAGATGACTAGATGAGTAAAATGTGGTATTTACATACAATTGAATACTATTCAGTCGTAAAGGAAGGAAATCCTGTCACATGCTACAACCTTGAGGGAGCCTTGAGAACATTCTGCTAAACGAAATAAGCCAGTCACAAAAAGATAAATACTGCATAATTTCACTTACATGAAGTACCTAAAGTAGTCCAACTCTCAGAAAGTAGAATGGTGGTGGCCAGGGGCTTGGTAAGGAAAGAAAGGGGGAGTTGATGTCCAGTGAGTATAGAATTTCAATTCTGCAAGATGAAAAGTTCCAGAGGTCTGCTGCACAACAGTGTGCAGAGAGTTAATGCTAATGTATAGCATTATGGTGGTTAAGATGCTCAGTTATATGGATTTTTTAAATCACAGTTTAAAAAAGAAAACTGTGGATTTGATTTACAGTGAATTTAATACAACTACATTCATTCTCTCTCTCTCTCTCTCTCCCCTCCCATCTGGGCCCCCCAGGAGTTTTGTCAAGCGCTTCAGCAGCCTGATGCTAAAGTTTTTAAAAATTACTTAAAGGTAGGTATTTGGAAAACTTACACATATTCATATCATAAGGTAATATTTTAGAGCTGAGAGAATGCATATTACAGGATACTGTGTCATACTGTAGTCTTACCAGTTATTACTTGTTTGGGGATTTCTTTGTTCTGAAACCGACTTCCAAGAACTTGCGGTTTTGGATGTTAATACTTCAGAGTTTTCTATAAAGTCCCTTTCAACTAAGCTGTTAGAAAAGATCATAAAAAGTGAGGTAAGCACACTGTGTATATGCTTGAACGCACTATGAAAATGCCAGTTTCCTTTTTATAGTGTGTGATGTAATTAGATAGGAGCTACAGGATTGGGACAAGTCATGTTTAAGAACATGTGCCCCCAGGGTGCCTGGGTGGCCCAGGAGTGTCCAACTCCTGACTTCGGTTCAGGTCACGATCTCACATTTCATGAGTTCGAATCCCGCATTGGGCTCTGCGCTGATAGCATGGAGCCTGCTTGGGATGCACACTCTCTGTCTCTCTCTCTCTCAAAATAAATATATTATAAAAAAAAAAAAAAAAAGGAACATGTGACCCTATTGAAATGAAAGAAAGGAACTAAAAATATAAAAACAGAAGTTAGAATTACTTGGTGTATCTTATTTTGAAACTTCTGAGTTTCAAACTTCTGAGTTCAAATCAGAGAACAAACTCTCTGATTTGGCAGTCAAGGCTCTTTTCACATTCATAAAATGAGTGAATTTTTTAAAAAACGCGCCAAGTTGGCAAGTACCAAATGCTTATTTGGCATTCATATTGACAATTTAAATTTGTAAGGCAGAACTGTCTTGCTGTCACCCAGGTAGTCATTCAGTACTGCATCATGACTTTTCACGTAACAGGTACTGTGCTAACTGCTGCAGATATCTGTACGAGTGACTTCTCTTGACTATAAAGAGTTTGTGCTCTGGAAATAAAATTCCAGTGTGACAGGATGAAGATGTGTTCTTTATTTTTATTACCTTCATTCAGAAAATTGGAGAGCAGAACACTATGCTAAATATGTTAGTAGCAAGTGACTTAATGAATGGCTACCAGGTTTTTTTTGTCCGAGGCATTCAGTAAAATTCCTAAGTCAGGGCCTTTGCTGAGGAAGTAAAGTGTGTCATGCTTGGGCTCCGGTTATAACATCTTCCCTTGCCAGTTTTTTCCCTAGTAGTGGTCTGTCAGCTTAAACTGACGAGAGTTTTGTAAGAAGATGATTGGGAGCTACTGGTTATCATTGGGAACCCTCCCCACTCCCATGTCCCTATAAAAAGCAAAGTGCCTGTAGAGGTAATCTCTGTTAAATAACTGATCAAACTGGATAAAAGGACTAAAACAAATTGTAACTGGCTATTAAAGGTATCTGTAAGCAGATGCAGGTACAGTGGCAGGCTTGTGCTCCAAAAATACTAATTCATGCAGCTGCAATTATACAAAGTCTGCTCCCAAGCCCAGCATCTCTTCAGTGCAAGCATTATCTCTGGGAGAGCACTGTTCTTGTTGGGAAAAGTGAATTCCTTCTTGTGTGCCTACTCTCTTTAGGTGTGATTGATCCTCATATCTTATAGATTCTCTCCTCCTCACTCTCACTTTGTCTCCCCTGCTGCTACTCCAGTATGTGTTTGTTACCTCACACTGATCTCCCTTCCCTTGTAGCCAAGCCTATTTGAAACACTGAATAGGGGGCACCTGGGTGGCTCAGTCGGTTAAGTGTCCGACTTCGACTCAGGGCATGATCTCACCGTCCGTGAGTTCGAGCCCCGCGTCAGGCTCTGTGCTGACAGCTCTGAGCCTGGAGCCTGTTTCAGATCCTGTGTCTCCCTCTCTCTCTGACCCTCCCCCATTCATGCTCTGTCTCTCTCTGTCTCAAAAAAAATAAAACATTAAAAAAATTAAAAAAAAAAAAAAAGAAACACTGAATAGTCCTCTGAAATCCATTCCCCTCATTCTTCATAAACCATATAGTTGACTACAAAACACGTTCGTGTTTCTTAGTTTGACATTCAGGCTTTTTGTTTTTTTATTTTGTTTTCTTATATTCTGATCTCAGACTGTCTTTCTAGTTTCTCTTGCAGGAGTGGTCTTTGCTGTTCTTCAACAGTTCTGCCTCATTTATGAATTCTACCCATTTTTTTAGGCTTACCTCAAGCATGGCCTCTTTGTAAGGCTCTGTTTTGCTCATATACCAATCCTTCTCTTCACTTAGTCAATAGATTTGTTCGATGAATGCCCAATCTGGTAGGTGCTAAGGACGCAGTGATGACTACAGTCCTTATCCTTAGTGAGTTTGCTGCCTATTTAGTCTGTCTAGTGCTCACTTAGCATGTACCTGACTGTGGAATATGGAAGGTAGTATGTACTATTGGGCCGGTCCCCAAAGCAGCCTCTAGCCTATTCATTCATTGTCTCCAATGGTGAATTGCAAGTATTGTTTTATAATCCAATGCATAATAAATTCCTTAAGGGATAACAGCTATTATCTTTAGCTCTGATGTGTTTATTTCTTCCTAAGAAGTTAATTTCCCAGCGTTGCCTTTGACAGTGTGCCAGTCAGCAAATGGTGTCCGAGCATGTTTTCTTCCGCACACTTGATTCTCCTAGCCTTAGAGTTCATACCATAGTTTCACTAATTTCCCGGCCAACATCAATATAAGTTACCACTAGATTTGGTCACATTGTCCAGAAAAAAAGTTCTTGTACCATGTGTGGATTTATGAAGCATGTAAAATGTTCTGAGTATTGACTGTATTTCGTAAAAGAGTGACTGGCCTTTACTGACTTGGAGCCATTCTTCACGTGATACCTTCTGACACCAGTGCTAATTGTACTGATACTTTATTTCCAGGTATTCTTCCAGAGAGCAAAGCCCTAAGGACTGGATCTCCCTGTGCCTACTTTATGATCAAGAATTCCAGTTAATAATTTATAAAGAAGCAGTTTTTGTGTGCCATTCACACTGGTCTTTTTAACATTGCTTTAAGCTTATTGCAGTATATGTATTGGAACTTTTCCTGTAAAATGGGTGTAATTTTCTCTGAATACAGGTATGTGACAACAAGAGAAGTTGCTTGCATGCCAGTTCAAATTGTTCTATATAAAAATGCTGTTAAAAGATACAGCACGGTTATCTTAGTACCCCCCCCTTTTTTTTTTTTACTGGAAATGTTAAATCCTTTATAAAGACCACATAGCAGGAAAACAGTGTACTTTTTTTCAATTGCTAAATATGTTTGAATATGTTAATTTCCTTTTATGTGTGCAGACTCCAAATATGGGGAGAATACAACAAATCAAAACTAATTTTTTGTAGATAGCCATTACATTTCTTTAAACTGTTTCGATGCCAATGTGTGTTCTACAAAAGAGAATGGTTTCATAAATTAACTGATTTAAGAGTAGGTGTCAGTGTTACACACTTTTTATAAAAAAAATAAATTTTACGTAGTGAAATCTACCATGTCTTTTTTGGAATTATTATAAATAGTCTTATTTTCTTATCTCTCCCTGATTTCCCATTTAAAGATTGCACATTTAGGCTTATGGATGATTATGCTCTCAAAACATTATATGCAACATAGTTCTGTTGGACTCTTTTTTTGTTTGTTTTTATATTCCTTATTTTGAGAGAGGGAAAATGAGTTTAGGAGGGGCAGAGAGAGAAGGAGAGAGAGAATCCCAAGCAGGCCCTTCATGGTCAACATGGGAGTCCATTGTGGGGCTTGAACTCACAAACCCTGAGCTGAAATTAAGAGTTGGTTACTTAACCGATGGAGCCACCCAGGTGCCTCTGTTAGACTTTTTTTTAAGATGCTAGAAAAAGCATGTTTCAATCTGTCAATAGAATTTAAAATCCAATTTCCCCCTCCTTTATTGGATTTACTTAGGACACTATACCTATGTGTTAATGAGGCTTACGAGTAGCTGCTCATTTAGTTACTAACAGTACTTACTGCTGTTTTTATTCATGGCTATGCAAGAAAGCAAGAGGAAAAGTATCAGTAAGTAGTATTGGAAAACTAAGAAAGGAGGGACAAACTGAACAGGAGAATTAATTGCTGCAGTCATATAAGTTTAAATTCTAAAAGCCTAAGGAAGATTTTAGGGGATTGTTGGTTTGGTTTTTCTTTTCAAACTTTGGCCCATGTGGTTCCCCTATGGGTTTCACGTTGGGCTTCAGTGTGGTCTATAAACTCCCTTAAACTATTCTGAATGGTATACGTAAATCTTTTTCTAGGGTTAATTCCATAAGTGATTTTAAACATTTTCCTTCATCATAGGACAAAGGTACTAAAGTAAATTAACAGTTGTCAGAATAGATCAGTGAAATGTATATTTCAATAAAAATATCTTCAAAAGTAGATAAGTGAGGGGCACCTGGCTGGCTCAATCATATAGAGCATATGACTCTTGATCTCATGGTCATGAGTTCAAACCCCATGTTGGGCATAGAGATTACTTAAAAAAAAAAAATACATAAAAGTTAAAAAGTGAAAGCTTGAGTGTTTCATTGATAAGTTTTCCTATATGGTGGGAAACACCATTGGCATCTGTTATCAGCACTAATTTTTCAAAGTACTAACAAGTCACATAGTGTAGTGGTTAAGAGTTAAGACAGGTTCCAGATCCAGAGTAAGTAGGTTCAGGTAACAGTTCTGCCAGTCACTGGTTTTTAGAAGTTTAAGCAAGTTAAATTTCTCCCTACCCCAGTTTTTGCATCTGTGAAAGTGTGAAATGAGCTTACGGTACCTGCTCATGAAGGCTTCATGCTAGCTATGGCCACTGTACTATTAGTTCCGTATATGTGAAGGTGACACCTCTTTTTCCCCTGTCTCTTTAAAGCCCTTCAAAAGATTCACGTGTGTTCAGAGCCAAGCAAAATCAAGACATGGAAATTAAGAGTCTGCAACAGAAGTTAAACTTCATGTTCTATAATCATGTATAATAATTCCCATTTTTTCCCTGAAGTTATCCAGAGCACTTTATGTAGGGAGTACCATAGCAATTAGGCACCTCTGCTTCATCATGAATTACCTTATTTGTAGTTTCCAAAAACAAGCACCCAAATAATTGTCACAAGAGTGAATCTCACCTCTTAACAGATGGGGTCATTGAGCCAAAAGACAGATTTGTGTGACTTGACTACAGAACCACAAGGATTTTAAGACACCTGGTCTAGTTCTGTGCCTAACAGTTTATTTAAAGTCTTAAATTTAGTTAACCATAAGTTGGCTCACTTAATACTATTGTATATCAATATGCATCACTTATGTGGTGAATATGTGAATCAAGGCCTTTGGCTCAGCTAATCACATTTTCTCCCATAAAACTTTTGAGCTGTGGGTTTTACTGTTGTAAGGAACCTGAACAGGTCCCCTTCTTGTCATTAGATACAAGAGAACTGAAATTGGTTGCAATTGTAAGCAATAAACATTTGTTGGAATGGTTCCATGACTTAAGCATTGTTTAAAAGTCTAATAAAGTAATTTCCTTTGTAATAACGCATTACTGTGGGCTTTTATTATCTCCATTGTGCAAAGGACACAACTGACTTGGAAAAACATGCTTAGAGTCAGTATTTGGTGGGGAGCGTTGAGACTGCGACCCCAGATCTGTTCCATTCAAAAGACCCTGCTCTTAACCACTCTGCCTTGGTTTCCTATTTCATTCCCGGTTGCCGTAGTTCTCATCCGGGAAGAATCCTTTTTCTCCCCCTCTCTCAGAAGTTTAGCCCTGGATCATCAGGAGTCTCTGTGGCCTCTCCATCTGTTGAGAAAGGCTGCGATGCAGTCAGCTGGCAGAGGGGATCACTCTTTAGGGAACAGCTGCTTCAGATCTTGGAGGCACGAATATTCAGGACCCGATTTTAACCGAGTTCTCCAATACTGCCAATTTCCAAAATATATCGCCATTTTCCAAAATACCGCTTAAAGAGAGAATGAAGACATTGCGGACTCCCTCACCCCACAACGCCAAATATATAAGAAGTGAGCTCATTTACACTAAGAATTACGTCCGGATTATTCTGAGGCGATCACGGGGCTCCACGGCGGCCTACGGTCTTTAAAGCGGCTCCAGATCGATCCCTCCAGACGATGATATTCCCCAGTGACAGCCTCTCTCGTGTCCAGCAGTCTGCACACCTGTGACTCTTTGTTTGCGATCAGGAGTTCGCTGTTTGTGTTCCCTACTACCACCGCACGCCGCACTCTGCCGTTGGCTCTCGAGAACTGGGCGGGATTTGCAGTTGTGGGAATCTGAAACTGCTCACTGCGCAGGGCCCCCCCCACCCCGGCTTCACCCGGAAAGCAAGGGGGGACAGGCAGAGGGTGTGGACCGGCTCGGACTCCAGACAGCCACCGGCCTCCCCACCCCTCGCTAGAAAGGCTCGGGAAGCCAGCCGCCGCACCAGACACACAGCACAGCACCAGCGTCACGCCGCCGAGGCCGGGGCCGGTCCGGCGGGCGTGCGCACGCGCACCGGCGCGCGCCGGCCGTCGGTCACGTGGCCCGCGGCCAGGGCTCGCGAAGCCGGAAGTGTCCCGAGGCGCAAGGAGGCCGCGGGAGCCCGCTGGCGGTGGCGCGACGGAGACCGGGCGCGGTAAGTGGGGCGGCGCGGGCGGAGGGGCCGAGCCGCGCGGGGCACGGGTAGCGAGGTGGGCACGGGCTCGCGCCGAGCGCTTCCGCCCCCTGTGGGCAGCGGGGATGCTGAGTCAGAGCGGGGGCGGGGCGGGCGACCCGACAAGCCCTGCACGACCCGAGGCCGGCCCTCCCCGGACCTCGACTAGGTGGACGCCCCCCCGCCCCCGGGTGTCGGGGGCGTCCGAAACCCGGTGGAGTGGTCGCGCGGGCCCGGTCCCTTCCATCTCTACTCCTCGCCCCCTGGCCGGCCCTCTGACCGGGGCCCTCCCGGGTCAGCGTGTAGCGACGTTGGGCAGGAAGAAAGAGGCCGTGCCCGTTACCGGGTCTGGGCCCTGGCCGCGCTGCAGAGACGGATTCCTCTTTTCCTTGGAGTTGGACCGCTTCTACCCCTCTTTATGAGCGTTGACACGATCGTCACTGTTTGAATGGATTGATTTTTTAGATGATTAAAAAGAGACGTTTCGTTTGGGTTTTAGTGATGATGACGGCGGGGATTGACTAACCGGAAGCTGGAAGCAGACGTTTATTAATATATACACCTATAATGTAAATTCCCAAACATTCCCTTTGGGAAATGCCTTACGGGATTGTTTCCCAGTCCGTTTCCCAGGTGTTTTTCAGTAGGTGGCCTCAAAACAAGGTCTACCCGTTAACTGTCCAGTACATAACCAAAAACCGAGTGTTGTTGGTTTTTTGTTTTTTGTTTTCCACTCTAGAACGCTGAATTATTTAACATAGTGGTTGAGTTGGAAAATCCTTGAACTTTGTCCGCATGCCTGTCACCAAACCTGTTCTCATCTATGGACGAATAATAACTTTCGTTTTTGCACGGTGTAAGGAAGTAGGCTTAAGGCAGAGTCACTAGTAACATACTTGTTGAGTGCTTGCCTGTCGTGTATCAAGATTTATAAAGCATACACCTTGTGGATGTGCTGAGTCATGTTTTAGCATGCTGTTATTGTGGGTTTATTGGAAAGTAGTCACCAAACTCATTTCCCCCTGATGATTGTGAAACTAGTCTGCTATCTTCGTGTAGAGAAGCAGATATCTGAGCTGATCAATGTGTTTATATTTATTCACTAGGTACATATAGGTACCTAACGACACTGTTTTCCATTACAGTTATCTCAGCACAGTTACAGCAATTTGGGAAGGGTTTTCATTATTGACAAGTATTTGTAAATATTGAAAAGATAGTTGAGGAGTTTATTGTTATTACCTCAGCTGACAAAGGTGTATCCCTTACTTGTAAAAAACGAATCTTATTTTTATTGCTTATTTGCAATGAAGTGCTGTATATAACATTCCTTATCTGAATTAGATGGGTGGTAAAATTATATATCTTAGTATATCAAAGATTGTTGAAAATTGGCCATTCTTTATGTTCCTAATCCTTGGAATATTGGCAGTCATTAGTTCATCACCGAATTCTAAAGGAGTTCAGAGGGGTATTAAGATCTGTTTTGATCTGATATTACAGCAGATTTAAGGTGGCATGATGAGACTAGGGTTTATGTTACTTAGCATACCTGATTTTTATTCCAACGGGGAGCTCAAATATTTTAATATCCTTATATAGCTTTCCAGTATTAAAGGACAAGGCTAGGGGTGATGCTTTTTTCTTAAGTCAACTTTTTAGAGCAGTTTTAGGTTTATGGCAAAATTAAGCAGAAGGTACAGAGATTTTACTTAATATATAATAGCCTGCACTTGCATGCATAGATAGCTTCCACTGGCTCATTTTTTAAGACTCGGTAATATACACTTAATATGTGTCTGTTTTTATACTTGGAGATTGGAGAAACTGTCCTTTAATTTCAGAAGAGTTAGTAACTTTTCAGGTATAAAAAACCTTGCACCTTTCCATTATGATTGTCAGGTGCTATGCAGATGAAATTTTAAGCTATGGAAATGTTATGCCATGGCAACAGTTGTTTTCATTGTGTAACGGTGCCCTTAAGGAAACAAAGTAATTCTTTTACTGTCTGTTATATTGTACATTGTTGCTTTATTTTAAAACACTTTATAATTCATCATTGATCAATCTTTCAAAACATTTGAAGGAGAGAAGTGGCCAGTATCACTCTGACAGAGGTAAAATTAGAAGGGAAATAGATGTTTCTGTAGCCCTGTGATAAATGAATTAAAGTGAATATATGTCATCAGTTAATGTTTTTTTCAGAGCCCACCCAGCATTTTAGCCTTTAGTGTTGTTGGAAACAGATTGTTACATTAGACTGTGCACTTCAAGTTAGCAATAACTAAGGGGTGATCTTACTTGAGACTAAAAGGATCTAACATTTGTTTTCCTCAAATGTATTATTCCCTTAAAACAAACATGCAAATTTTTTTTTTCTCTTAGTTTAATAAGAAGATCTCCTGACCAAGCCGAGATGCAGAGCACCTCTAATCATCTGTGGCTTTTGTCTGATATTTTAGGCCAAGGAGCTACTGCAAATGTCTTTCGTGGAAGGCATAAGGTTGGTTCAAAGAAAACCGTGAAGACTTTTTAGCACTGTGTATGTACTCTTCTGAGAAGCACTCTTGTACTAAGATGTGAGACTTGATGTTTTTGGTCATACTGTCTAAAGAGAGTACCTGTTCGTGTGGTTATTTCAAGTATAGCTTGTGTCAGAGTCAGTGATGTCTGCCCAGTGGTGGCAGAGGTTATGTGTTGAGAGTGGGGAAAATAAAGAGACTAGGAAGATTCATGTTCTACCTTCTGATTCTTTTCCCAAGCTAGGCCTCCGGTGGTAGTGAGTGATCTCCCTAACAAGTTGGGTATGTCGGTGTACCGGACTGGACTACAGATGAGGGAGAAATACTGGGAGGCAGATGTAGGGTTTGAGGGGAATCCACAGATGATGCTGATATGCTGTCCTATAGCTTCATGCCCCGGTAAACAGCACCCTACAAGGTAGCTTAGAATCAAATGAGATTATCAGCAAGGAGTCCACGTTTAAAAGGTATGAGGTAGCCAGAACTTGTTAGTGGAAGTGAAAATAGAATAAGAGGGCTAATCTTGGAGGCACTTCAAGAACCAAAAAGATTTTCTGTCAGATTCGATATTGGAGGATGAAATTAAAGGTAATTAATATAATTTAAAGTGAAGAAATGTAAGGGGCACCTGGGTGGCTCAGTCAGTTAATCATCGGACTTGGGCTCAGGTCATGGTCTCCCGGTTTGTGGGTTCGAGCCCTTCGTCAGCCTCTGCCCTGACAGCTCAGAGCCTGGCGCCTGCTTCAGATTCTGTATCTCCCTCTCTCTGCCCCTCCCCTGCTCGCACACACGCTCTCTATCTCAAAAATAAATAAATGCTAATTTTTAAAAATTAGAAAATAAAGAAGTTGAAGAAATTTAAGATCATTAGAGCTGTTCTGGGAGGGAAGCTGGAGTAGAAAATTCCTTTATAATGCAAATAATCCACTAATTTTTCAGCACTTTGAATTTGTTTTGAGCTTGATTTTCAGAGCCTTTTAAATTCTTATTTTGAGAAACCAGAGCTTTAAGTATTTTAGTAAGGAGGAATTTCTTCATATTTTCCTGTAGGCTTGGTGATTACCAATCAGTTCTGTCAGTAACAGTGAGATAAGCATTCAGAGGGGAGGGACTGTTCCCCTGGGGAGAGATTATGACTGTAAACAGTCTCTGTGGTTCATAGAGAATGAATCAGAAGTGTCCTACAGAGAGCTTTTAGCCTTTTTCTCTCTTCCAGAATTACCCACTGGTACTGAGTCCTTGATCAAATTTGTTGTCTTTGTGTCCACTGTGATCAACTTTGGGTATTCCTATCCTAGAAATTGTTTTTGCTTTGTGCCCTGTGCCAAGAAGAAGAGGTGGGTGGCGACACAAGGTTTAGCGTTGAGACTACATCTGATTGTCTGTCTTCCTGTGACCCACATTAACAGATTTTAATAGTCACTTGGTATGTGACAAGCACTGTGATGAACCTGGTGAACATAACTGCAAATGATGCACAGTTCCTTCCCACAGAGAGCTTTGGGTTTAGTAGCAAGGTTGCCATTAGAAGGGTTGTCAGTTGGAAACTGATGGAATGATAGGTAGTCAATAGTGATAGAGATTGGGTGAGGCATATTTAAATTTTTTTTTTTCTTTCAACGTTTTTATTTATTTATGGGACAGACAGAGACAGAGCATGAACGGGGGAGGGGCAGAGAGAGAGGGAGACACAGAATCGGAAACAGGCTCCAGGCTCCGAGCCATCAGCCCAGAGCCTGACGCGGGGCTCGAACTCACGGACCGTGAGATCGTGACCTGACTGAAGTCGGACGCTTAACCGACTGCGCCACCCAGGCGCCCCTGGGTGAGGCATATTTAAAGTGCCTGGTGCTCGTAAATATTTCATTGATTCTGGTCCTCTTTCCCTACTTAGATACTCAGTGTCCTCCTTTTAAGTTCCTATATATAGTAGGCATTCTGTAAATGTTGAATGAATGAATGAATGAGGACAGATCAGACTACCCTAAAACAACCCAAATTCTTCCTCAAAGGAAACAAAAATGTACTTTATCCAATATACTCAGAAAGCCTAAAATAAGGATTTGAGAGGCATAGGAATTTACTTAAAAGATTGTGAAGACTCAGCTTAGTATTCAGTCCATAATACTCTTCCCAGGGATATATTTTAAGAAACCGTGTTTGTTCTCAGTGACATTAATTTCAAAGAATTAGGGCTATACCCGAAAATCCTACTTGCTTTTAATAACTGCTTAAGGATTTTTTAACCATGATATTAGGTAAGCCCTTTCATGTTATTGCCTAGAATGACAAGGTTTCCAAATTTACTATTTACTCTACGTGGAATTTCGACCACATGGAGGGTTGATGCCTCTAACCCTCATGTCTTTCTGAGGTCAACTTTATATATACACGTAGATCTCTAAATATTATTCATATTCCCTTTGACTTAGGGACAGTGAATGATAGATGACTGTGCAGTTGAATAAATGGAAAACAATAGATTCCCAACTGTTGTGCCAATAATCTCACAGTTATGATATAGACTACATAAGTTTGGAAAATGCTAGCCTTGAACTCTGGGCACTTTGCAACATTATATTATTTTCCCTGATTGCTCCTCTGATAGGATTCTCCTAAATTTTAGACTACATTGAAGACAGGAATCCTCAAGCAAAATCTTGGTGGTACATGTTGGGTCGTATAGATTTGGCAGTGTTCTTACTCTGGTTGAACAAATGGAAAAACTGTAATTTGATTGTGGTTCAGTTGTTATTCTCTTTTCATATTGTCTGAAAATGGTCAGTGGACATTTTCTCTGGGAAAAAATATATGTGTCTTTGGTGTGAGGGGAGGACAAGGGTTAGGGAGTTGTGATCACGGCACATAGATGGTGGTCTCCAAATAGTGATCTTGAAGAGAGATTGTGAAGCAGTTAAATGGTTTTAAGAAAAAAAGATCATGAGATTCTGAGGTGAGAAACAGATCATGAGGTTCTGAGGTGAGAAAAAGATCATGAGGTTCTGAGTGAGAAAAAGGTCATGAAGTTCTAGGGTGCCTGTGTGGCTCAGTCAGTTAGGCATCCAACTCTTGGTTTTGGCTCAGGCCATGATCTCCTGGTAGGTGAGCTCGGGCTCCGTGCTGGCAGTGCAGAGCCTGCTTGGGATTCTCTCTGTCTCTCTCTCTCTGCCCTTCTGCTCGTGCTCTCTCTCTCTCTCAAAATAAGTAAACCTTAAAAAAAAAAAAAGATCATGAGGTTCTGAGGTGATCATGGCTGTCAGCAGTGGGAAAGCTATAGAGAGAGCACAGAGATCCTGACAGATGGGAAGCCATGAAATATCTTTAGGCAGGTGGTGCTCGAACCCCAAAGTCAAAGAGGAAATGATCTTTCCACTTGCTCCAGGGAAGTTCAACCTTGCATTATGGGAAAAGTGAGATTTAACTCAGAGAATCTGGATTGACCACCAAGGAGATTGCTTAGATTAGAGTGATTGGAAGGAGTTGGGAGGGTCTGGAAGAGAGCTTAAAGTCAGGTTAATATGAAGAACATAAGGTAATGTGTATCTGAAATGAAGCTTATGTTTGTACCTCGAAAAGTCCCTCCCAGCCAGAACCGTGCATTGTCATTTTCTGTGTAATCTACTTCAGTGTGCTGTGAGAGTGGGTGCTGCAGGTACATCCACAGAGAAAAGGAAATACCTTTGATCCTCTAAGAGAAGGCTTTGTGAAGAAACAATCTGCCCTTGTCATCTAGGTGAAGTCGCGGAAAGTTCTCCAAGGCAGCAGTGGTGCAATCCAATGACGATACTCTACTTGAACCCGACCGACTCCAACTCCTACTTCCACTCGCACATCCACACACACAGTGTTGCATAGAGGGGGTGTTTCTTAACAATTAATTTCATTACTTTGAGATCCTAATGAAATTTCCTATGTGGAATGTGGTTTTCAATCTCTCTTTTTCTGTTTTGTTTAGTTTTTAAATTATGAGACCCAGGAGAAACCCTTGTGAGTTCCCTTTTTTTTTTCTTTTTGATTTTTTTTTTAACGTTTATTTATTTTTGCCAGAGAGAAAGAGATACACACACACAGTGTGAGTGGAGGAGGGGCAGAGAGAGAGGGAGACACAGAATCTGAAACAGGCTCCAGGCTCTAGGCTCTGAGCTGTCAGCACAGAGCCCGACACGGGGCTCGAACTCACAAGCCATGAGACGAGCCAAAGTTGGATGCTCAACTGACTGAGCCACCCAGGCGCCCCCCACCCCCACTTTCTCATCTAAAATGTACTTTCACATTTGGTATTATTAAAGCTCTTTTTTTCTTACATGTGAAGGACTATGTTTGACTCATGTATCATAACAAAAGCTTTTTTTCTCCCAACATTCATTCATTTATTCATTCATTTTTAAGTGGGCTCTAGGCCCAATATGGGACTTGAACTCATGACCCCAAGATCAAGAGTTGCCTGCTATACCAACTAGGCCAGTCAGGCACCTCTGGAAGTGTTTTAATATGAAAGAAAATAGCCTTTTCTTCATTCCAAAGCATACCATTTGAAAGAAATTTGGAGCAGTTGATTGACTGATTTTAGCTTTAAAAACAAGTGAAGTGGGCGCCTGGGTGACTCAATCATTAAGCACCTGGCTTTGGCTCAGGTCACCATCTCACAGTTCCTGAGTTTGAGTCCCACATCAGGTGAGCTCAGGCTCCGCTTTGGTGAGGCTTGCTTCTCAATCTCTCTCTTTCTCTCCCCCTCTCTCCTTCCCTCCCTCTCTCTCTGTCTCTCTCTGTCCCTCACTCACTTGCTGTCTCTCAAAAAAATAAAATAAATAAAAATAAAAACAAGTGAAGAGCCCTGATAGAATTACCTATGCTTAAAAATATTTAACTGTTCTATGGGGCACCTAGGTGGCTCCACTGGTGAGCATCTGACTCTTGATTTCGGCTCAGGGCATGATCTCACAGTTCGTGAGATCGAGCCCTGCCTTGGGCTCTGTGCTGGCAGCTTGGGATTCTCTCTGTCCCTCTCTCTCTTCCCCTTCCCCTCCCCTTCTCTCAAAAATGAATAAACTTAAAATATATATATATTTAGGTGTTCTATAAGAAAGATAAATTGCTATCTAGTTCTGATGGCAGCTTTATTTATTTATATTTTATTTATATTTTAATATTTATATTTTCTATTTTAAATAAAACATATTTTATATTTTAAATATATTTTATATTTTAAATAAAACCTTTCTCTCTCTCTTTTTTTTTTTTAGAAAACTGGTGACTTATTTGCTATCAAAGTATTTAATAACATAAGCTTCCTTCGTCCAGTGGATGTTCAAATGAGAGAATTTGAAGTGTTAAAAAAACTCAATCACAAAAATATTGTCAAATTATTTGCTATTGAAGAGGAGGTAAGTAGTAACACTTTAGTTAATCTTCTCATGTTTGTTGTAGTTATTGCAATTTAGAAATGACCCAATGTAAAAAATTGTTTTATAAACAATGAGTTTTTTGTTAATGGTGAAAATTACAGTTCATATAACCAAATACTGTGTCCTCAAAGATTCTTGAGGAGATATAATGATGGAAGTATCATGGAATCAGAAAAGGTAGCATAAGAAATAAGAGTATAGAATATGGTTACCAGCATTTTACTAAAAACTAAGTGAAGTTAAATTGACATAATTCTATTTTTTTATAATGTTTATGTATTTTTTTTCTTTTTTTTTCTTTTTTTCATTTTTTTTAACGTTTATTTATTTTTGAGACAGAGAGAGACAGAGCATGAATGGGGGAGGGTCAGAGAGAGGGAGACACAGAATCTGAAACAGGCTCCAGGCTCTGAGCTGTCAGCACAGAGCCCCACGCAGGGCTCGAACTCACGGACTGCGAGATCATGACCTGAGCCGAAGTCGGCCGCTTAACCGACTGAGCCACCCAGGCGCCCTGTTTATGTATTTTTGAGAGAGAGAGTGTGCAGTGTTGGGAGGGACAGAGAGAAGAGGAGACACAGAATCCGAAGCAGGCTCCAGCGTCCGAGCTGTCAGCACAGAATCCGATGCGGGGCTCGAACCCACGAACCCTGAGATCATGACCTCAGCTGAAGTTGGACACTTAACCAACTGAGCCACCCACGTGCCCCATTAAATCAACATAATTCTTAAAGTAACGAGTCAATACAAAGAAGGCTTTGTAAAAGGATAAAAATCCTAGGAATCCAGAAATTTATATAACATAGAATGTATATACTATATATATTAATACAGTATGTTAAGGACAGGACTGACTTTAGGGAGAAACAAAGAAAATAAGAATGTCGTTAGGAAAATTAGAAGTAATGGAAATAGAAATCTAGTTTAATCCCCTTAGACATGGTAATCAATAAAATCACACCTTTTGAATAATAGTTTGGCAGTTTATATTCCTTATAATAGTGATTTCATTTTTAGTGAGTACTTCCTTTTAGGAACTAATCAGAAATGTAAATTACAGTTTTATGGACAAAGATGTTCATACTGCCCTGTTTATAATAAAGAATGGTTAAATAAGTTAGAATATATGATAGATAGTTACTCAGTTTGCTACACTCCATGCTAAGAGCATAGCCCTTCAGACTGCCTCCTCTGTTCAAGACTTTTTGACCCCAGCTGCTGCAGAAGAGTTTGGCATACTGCACAGTTGGAGAGAACAGTCCCCACAAGACTGTGCTCATTCAGACGCTGGCTGTGAACTCAGGGGTCCCTGAGGCTATTTGGTCATCACTTGACCGGGTCAAGTCTGGAGCTCCCCATGACTGTCCCCGGGTTTGGTAATTTGCTAGAAGGTTGAAGGACTCACAGAACTCGGGAAAGCTCTATCCTTACAGTTCGTTTTATTGTAGCGAAAAGGATACGACTTAGAACTAGTCACAGGAAGAAATTCATAGGCGGATTCCAAACATGAGTCTTCCTTGTCCTCGTGGATACATTACCCTCCTGGCCTTGATGTATGACAGTATGCACAGAGCGTCGCTAGCCTTGGAAACTCACTAGAGCTTTTGATGTCTACACTTTTTATTGGGACTCCATCACATACTGCCTACCTGGCTGCCCTTTCGTCTTTAGCCCTTTCCAGAGTTTCAGGCCAACCCTTTCAGTCTCCATTTCCTCTGGAAGTTGAAGTGGATGTGTGCATCCTAAAACCCCCATTATAAATTACATTATTAGACTGTTATGTGGCCAGAGCTCCCAAAGAAAGACACTTCTGGCACACAAGATACTCCAGAGGTCTAGTGATCACCTCC
The DNA here is from genome assembly GCF_028749965.1 of Puma concolor. NCBI lineage: Eukaryota > Metazoa > Chordata > Mammalia > Carnivora > Felidae > Puma > Puma concolor. The sequence goes on along the minus strand of NC_141673.1, from coordinate 52,765,708 downwards.
CAGTTGCCAAGGGCAGACAAAGGCCTGACCTTTCTTGGGGTAGAATTTATTCTTCGCTACACAGTAGTTAAGCAGTAATGAAAAGAGATGTTTACCAAAATTTGAATCACCTGGGAACATGTTTGTGTATAATATTACGTGAGAAAAATAGGATTAAAATATACATGCAGTATGATCCTGAATGTACGGTAGTATCATGTATAAATAGTGTTATGTATCTATAGTGTGGTTCGATATATAGGAAAAAGGCTAAAAGGAAGTGCACCAAAATATTAGCGTAATTATCTCTGGTGTTGGAATTATGGATATTTCCCAGATTTTCAACAATCAACATATATTATTTCATTGTCTAAAAACAACAGTCTTGGGGCGCCTGGGTGGTGCAGTCGGTTAAGCGTCCGACTTCAGCCAGGTCACGATCTCGCAGTCCATGAGTTCAAGCCCCGCGTCAGGCTCTGGGCTGATGGCTCGGAGCCTGGAGCCTGTTTCCGATTCTGTGTCTCCCTCTCTCTCTGCCCCTCCCCTGTTCATGCTCTGTCTCTCTCTGTCCCAAAAATAAATAAAAAACGTTGAAAAAAAATTAAAAATTAATAAATAAATAAAAATAAAAACAACATTCTTGGGGTGCTTAGTCGGTTAAGTGTCAGCTCTTGATTTTGGCTCAGATCATGATCTCACAGTTTGTGAGATTAAGCTGTCAGTGCAGAGCTTGCTTGGAATTCTCTCCCTCCCTCTCTTTCTGCCCTTTCACCACTTGCGCGCTCTCAAAATAAACATTAAAAAAAAAAAACAACAACAAAGTTAAAAATAATTTAAAAATAATGCATTTTAAAAAATTAAAAAAGAAAAAAAAGGATACAAAATTAGGGATAAATACTGGATTTTAAGACTTATAATCACATTTTCAAGTTCCTGAAGCTGTTATGAAATTGTTTATGAATTGTTATGAATTGTTTTTCCCTCTGAAGCTGTTATGAAATTGATGGTATATCTTACAGTCGGTGGTACATGAAAATCAACATTTAAAACAAATGAGCAGACTAGAACTTTGCTACAAGAGGGACCACTCAGCCATCCTGCCATCTTTTTGTTTTTAAGGCTAGAACTTTATTCCTTGAAGTAAAAGTACTTGTCCTGAGAAGAATTTCAGGTGTTAAGAGATTTGTTAGAAGATTAGTGTCCTGAATGTACTGTTATGTATTAGAAATTAAAGATAGTTTTCAAAGAACCATTATAATGGTATAGCAGTGATTTTTCTAATTCAGATTTAGCCAGCTTTCATTGTCTTCAAAAATAAATCCAGTAGGAATTTATAAGATGTTGATTGTTATATGTGTATGGTCAGTAAATATTTAACAAATCCCAGGTAAGGCAGTTCACAGTGCCTTCATCATTTGTAATAAATTCCACATTTAAGTGAAATTAGATGACTATTGGCATATAATAAAAACTTATTTTTATATTGAGTCCCAATCAGTGATTTTTTTTTTCAGACAACAACAAGACATAAAGTACTTATTATGGAATTTTGTCCATGCGGAAGTTTATACACTGTTTTAGAAGAGCCATCTAATGCCTATGGACTACCAGAGTCTGAATTTTTAATTGTTTTGCGAGACGTGGGTACGTTTGTTTACATGATTTTATAGATCTGTGTAAATACAATTTAATCATACAAGAATTTTTAAAAAGTAATCTCCTATTCAAAACCAAAGACCTTTATGCAGTGCTCTCTTAGATCTGACCCTAAGAGCACAAGTACAAAAAGAAAAAAATAGATAAATTGGAACTTCATCAACATTAAAAACTTTGTGTTTCAAAGGACAACATGAAGTAAGTGAAAAAACAACCCATAGAATGAGAGGTAATATTTGCAAATCATGTATCTGATAAGGAACTTTTTTTTTTCCAACGTAATACTTAATTTTATTTGTTTTAATTTACATCCAAATTAGCTTATAGTGCAACAATGATTTCAAGAGTAGATTCCTTAATGCCCCTTACTCATTTAGCCCATCCCCCCTCCCACACCTTCTCCAGTAACCCTGTTTGTTCTCCATATTTATTAGTCTCTTATGCTTTATCCCCCTCCCTGTTTTTATATTATTTTTGTTTCCCTTCCCTTATGTTCATCTGTTTTGTCTCTTAAAGTCCTCATATGAGTGAAGTCATAGGATATTTGTCTTTCTCTGACTAATTTCACTCAGCATAATACCCTCTAGTTCCATCCATGTAGTTGCGAACGGCAAGATTTCATTCTTTTTGATCGCCGAATAATACTCTATTGTATGTATACATATATATACCACATCTTCTTTATCCATTCATCCATTGATGGACATTTTGGCTCTTTCCATACTTTGGCTATTGTTGATAGTGCTGCTATAAACATGGGGGTGCACATGTCCCTTCAAAACAGCACACCTGTATCCTTTGGATAAGTATCTAGTAGTGCAATTGCTGGGTCCTAAGGTAGTTCTATTTTTAGTTTTTTGAGGAACCTCCATACTGTTTTCCAGAGTGGCTGCACCAGCTTGCATTCCCACCAACAGTGCAAAAGAGATCCTCTCTCTCCACATCCTTGCCAACATCTGTTGTGCCTGAGTTGTTAATGTTAGCCATTCTGACAGGTGTGAGGTGGTATCTCATTGTGGTTTTGATTTGTATTTCCCTGATGATGAGTGATGTTGAGCATTTTTTCATGTGTCGGTTGGCCATCTGGATGTCTTCTTTGGAGAAGTGTCTATTCATGTCTTTTGCCTGTTTCTTCACTGGATAATTTGTTTTTTGGGTGTTGAGTTTGATAAGTTCTTTATAGATTTTGGATACTAACCCTTTATCTGATAATGTCGTTTGCAAATATCTTCTCCCATTCTGTCGGTTGCGTTTTAGTTTTGCTGATTGTTTCCTTCTCTGTCCAGAAGCTTTTTGTTTTGATGAGGTCCCAATAAGGAACTTTTATTCTGACAACTTAATAGAAAGACAAATAGCCCAATTTAAAAATGAGCAATGGAGAAAAATAAGTAAGTAGGGAAATGCAAATCAAAACCACAAAGTGATGCCACTTCATACCCAATAGCATAGCCAAAATCAAAAAGACAAAACAAAAGTGTTGGCAAGGATGTGAAGAAGTTGGAGCACTTTATATAGCTGGTGGGATGTAAAAAGGTGCAGCCACTTTGGAAAACAGTCTAGCAGTTCCTTCAAAGATTAAATATATGACTTAGCAATTCCATTGCTAGATATTTACTTAAAAGAATTAAAAACATATCCACACAAAAACTTGGACACGAGTGTTCATAATAGTCACAAAATGGAAAGACCCCAAGTATCCATCAACTGATGAATAAACAAAATGTGGTATATCTATACAATGGCATATTATCTGTTCATAAAAAAGACATAGGGGTGCCTGGCTGGCTCAGGTGATAGACCATGCGACTCTTGATCTTGGGGTTATGAGTTCAAGCCCCACGTTGGGCCTAGAGCTTACGTTAAAAAAACAGAGAGATATAGTAGTGATACATGCTGTAACATGGATACATTTTGCTAAGTGAAGGAAGGCAGACAACAAAAGGTCACAATATTTATATGATTTCATTTATATGAAATGTCCAGAATAGGCAAATCCATAGAGACAGCAGATTAGTCATTGCCAGAGGTTTGAGGGGACGACAGAGTTGAGGAGTAACTGCTAATGGTGTGGGGTTTTTTTTGACATAATGAAAATGTTCTGAAACTAGTGATGGTTGTTTGACTTTGACTCTTCTGAAAACTACTCAGTTGTATACTTTAAAAGGCTGAATTTTATATGTGAATTTTACCTCAAGAAAGCTATTTTAAAAATATAAATAAATATAAATATATAAATATATATACATAGCAACTGAAGAGAATAATATCTTCTTGGAGAGAAATGAATCAGTATTTGAGGAATGAGTAAAGCCCAGTGATAAAGAAGGCATAAGGTTAGTGGGAGTTCTTGAACTTGGCATTGGAAGCAGTGTAGAGATTCTTTCCGTGAGGATAAAATGAGAGAAAATCTATGCTGCAGCCTGTTTAACCTAGTAGAAGTTATAGATAATCGATGACTTCCCAAGTATACTGGTAGCCCTGAGTTTTCATAATGAAATGTGATACCTCTAAACTTATTTTCATAGGTTATATTTGGGCATTCATCTGTCAGCTGTCAGATGTTTCAAACTAGCATTTAGGGGCACTGCCTACCGCCCAAAACAGGTTAATTTCAGCATTGTAGCCACCTCTACCCTTAAAAAAAAAAAGGAAAATGGCCTTTTTAGAATAGCTTTAAGCATATGAGAAATATTATTCTTGGAAGCTAGTCTGACACTTTGCCTCTGTTACTTTTTTACTGTTTTATGTATTGAGTCCAGTTTACTTTTTTATGGAATTCTTTCCCCAAGGTAAAGAAATATGAAACTATGATGAAAGATTGGTATCTTTCTCAGGAATCATTATTCTTAAGTTTAGGCAGATTGCCCACATGTATGTAATCAAAAGTAATTCAGGAAATCATATGCTTAAGATCATTTTGTTCCATTTTCCTGATAATATTTAATTAAGAGAGATTGCACTCTTCCTTAGGCCATATTGATCCTTATTCTAAAACTTTTTATTACTCAAATATGAGATAACATAAACATAAATACTGTCTATTTCTTCTTTGGTAAAAATGACTTTGGACCAACTTATGGAAAAACATATTGAGTGAATATGAGTGAATGATGTCAGTGAATTTGATGCACACACACATAGATGCCTACATTATGATTTCCTTTGTTTTATTAAGTGGGTGGAATGAACCATCTACGAGAGAATGGCATAGTGCACCGTGATATCAAGCCAGGAAACATCATGCGTGTTATAGGGGAAGATGGACAGTCTGTGTACAAACTCACAGATTTTGGTGCAGCTAGAGAATTAGAAGATGATGAACAGTTTGTTTCTTTGTATGGCACAGAAGAATATTTGGTAAGTCATGCATCAGTAATTTATTTAAAGATGAATAGGTTATAAATACAGGTAACTGGTTAACCAGTTTACTATAAAATGTCTTAGTAACTTTTAGGACAAAACTTAAACTTTTTATTCTAATGAATTTGGTGTGTAATGAGGGAATTAGATATTGGCTTCTAAGGATGCTGTTATTTTTCTGTTGAAAATTCTTACATGAGTTTTAGGGGCACCTGGGTGGCTCAGTTGATTAAGCGTCTGACTTTGGCTCAGGTCATGATCTCACGGTTCATGAGTTCGACCCCCACGTCAATCTCTGCGCTGACAGCAGAGTCGACTTGGGATTCTCTCTCTCTCCTTCTCTGCCCCTTCCTCACTTGTGCATTCTCTCTCTCTCAAAATAAAGAAATAAACTTAAAAAAAATTCTTGTAAGTTTTTAACACTCTTAGGTTCTTTAATTTACTAATGCTGTAGATCTATATTAAAAGAAAAAAGCTGTATGTACACTTAAGAAGCATCTAGCTAGTAAATGCTCCTTTTTTTGGATCAGAGCAGTTAATATATTACAAGCTTGTTATAATATCCCCTGTAGAGCAAAATTCATTATAATTTTGAAGCAGAAGATTCTATTCAGGGAGATTGGTTATTGAAAGACAGGACCATTAATAGAAGCACACAAAAATGAAATGTTTTTGAAAAGATCTAACTTAAACTTCTAGAAAGCTAGAAAAGCCCTGTGTTGAAACTGTTTGTGTTGGTGTGTTTGTGTGAAATTAGTATAACGTTTGGAAAAGTTAAGAAAATATACTTTAAAGTAAGTACATTTACTTTTTTGAGCAACCGCCATACTATTTTCCACAGTGTACCAATTTACTATCCCACCAACAGTACCTGAGGGTTCCCCTTTCTCCACATCCTTGCCAACATTTATTATTTCCTCTTTTTTTAATGTTTATTTTGGGGAGACAGAGAGAGCATGTGCACATGCATGCAAGAGGTTGAGGGGGGAGAGACAGAATCTGAAGCAGGTTCTGCACTCACAAACTGTGAGATAATGACCTAAGCAGCTGGACATTTAACCGAGGGAGCCACCCAGGCCCTTTGTTATTTCTTCTCTTTTTATACTAGCCATTCTGACTGGTAGGAGGTGATAATCTCCTGGTTTTGATTTGCATTTCCCTGATGATTTGTGGTGTTGAGCATCTTTTCATGTGACCATTGGCCATATGTATGTCTTCTTCAGGAAAATGTTTTTTCAGGTCCCTTGCCCATTTATTAATTGGATTGTTTTTGGGTTTTTGGTGTTGAGCTGTAGGAGTTTTTTTGTTTTTTGATTTTTGTTTTTAAGATTTTAAGTAACCTCTCTACATTCAACCTGGGGCTCAAACTCACAACCCTGAGATCAAGAGTCGTATGCTCCACCAACTGAGCCAGCTGGGCACCCCCATATGAGTTCTTCATATGTCTTGGATATTAGCCCTTTACCAGAGATATCATTTGCAATTACCTTCTCCCATTCAGTAGGTTGCCTTTAACGATTTGTTGGTGGTTTCCTTTGTTGTGCAAAGCTTTTTATTTTCGTGTTTATTTTTGCTTTCATTTCCTTTGTGGTAACTACACTTACTGTGGTGAGTTTTATGTAATGTATAGAATTGTTGAATCAGTATGTTACACACCTGAAACTAATATAACAATGTATATCAATTATATTTCACTAATAAAAATTTAAAACAAAAAGTACGTTTGACATGTAATCAGGAAGTTTATAATATATAGCTATCACTAACTGCTCATAGCTCTGGACTTTATCTTAAAAGTCTTAGATTATGGGAGCACTTCACTGGCTCAGTCAGTAGAGCATCTGACTCTTGATCTTGAGGTCATGAGTTTGAGCCCCCTGTTGGATATACAGATTATTTTTTAAAAAATTTTTTTTTCAACGTTTTTATTTATTTTTGGGACAGAGAGAGACAGAGCATGAACGGGGGAGGGGCAGAGAGAGAGGGAGACACAGAATCGGAAACAGGCTCCAGGCTCTGAGCCATCAGCCCAGAGCCTGACGCGGGGCTCGAACTCACGGACCGCGAGATCGTGACCTGGCTGAAGTCGGACGCTTAACCGACTGCGCCACCCAGGCGCCCCAAGATTACTTTAAAAAAAAAGTCTTGGTTTCTGTGACTTTTTTCCAATTAGATTCTGCCATTGTAATTTATAACATGGAGAATAAAATCTAACTGCCCCTATAGGTTTATTCATATTATTCTAAGTCTGCCCTGAATTTAGTGTCTTAAGTTGTTTGGTATATACTGTTATATATAACAGTATATAACCCCAAATTAATTTTTAGTTATATTTTGATAATCTTCTAATACAAAAACTTACAAATGGATTAGATTCATCCAACAAATATCTATGGGGTGCCTACTATGTGCCAGGCAGTGTTGTAGGCTCTGGAACTTCAGCCGTGAACTGCATGCACACGATTCCTGCTCCTAGGGAACCCACATTCTAGTGGGGAAATAGTTAATAATTAAATAAGTAAATAAGATAAATTCAGATAATTAAAGTGTTGGGAAGACAATAAGGTAGTAAGATTAACAACAACTAGCAGGAGAAAGATAGCTAGGGAAAGCCTCCTTTCAATCCTAAGTGATACTTAGATGATTAAAAAGAAGCAAGCCATGCAAAGATTTGGGGGAAAAGCATGACAAGCAGAGGGAACCAGGAACTGCAAAGCCTTAGAAACAAGAATGACCTTGGAAGTTTGAGAAACAGAAAGGATGGCAGTTTGGCAGAATTTAATGAGTGAAGGGGCAGGGGGTAGGAGTTGAATTTGGAGATATAAGCAGAGGCCAGCCAGAACATCAGAACATACAACCTAGTGGTTTCAACTCTGTATGACACCTCTCTCTCTCTCTCTCTGTCTCTCTCTCTCTCTCTCTTTAAGAGAGTGAGCACACACACCAGCAGGGGAGAGGGGCAGAGACAGGGAAGAAAGGCGAGGGGGAGAGAGAGAGAGAAGAATGAATGTTAAGCAGGCTCCATGTTTAGCCTGGAGCCCAACGCAGGGCTCAATCCCACAACACTGGGATCATGACCTGAGCCAAAATCAAAAGTCGGACACACTCAACCACCCGAGCCATCCAGGCGCCCCAGTCACTTCCTTTTTGTAGCAAATGTTTTGCAGTGTTCCCTTCAGTGTCTTGAAATGAAATTCTTAGATATAATCAACTTGTATGCCTAATTAAGAGAATGACATATCACCTCAATAATAATATAAAAGAAAATATTTATAATAAATATCAGAGATATTTAATATATAAAAGTTTAGGAATAACTTTACTGACAAATAATCCAATGCTTACACTTGCACGTATCATTTCCAGCGCAAGTGCAGTGATAACTTGTATGTTCTGTTAATGAGTCCCACATCACAAGGGGTGGTGTCACTGACAGGATTTTCCAAACCAGTGAATAATTCTTAGTATTTTGTAACTAAACAAAATAGATTTACATAAAGGTACATTCTTGTAGCCACAAAATACTTTGTGTACAAAAATATTTTACATTTATTTATAAGATGGAGTAATAGACTTACCACCTCCACAAATGTCTGGCAGAATATTCAGAAGTCATGCTGGATATCAGAAGCTTAGTTTTCAGAACTGTTCCCTAGTCAGCAGGATGTCTTTCCCATCTAGTCTCTGCCCACTAAATACCAGTAGCCCTTCCCGGTAACTGTGATGAGCAAAACAAACAGCCGTTACGCACCAGCCTTCATGAAGCTGATCGTCCACTATCAACTATTAATGTTTCACATATCCTAGGATCATTGTTTAACTTTTGCCTCTTAACAGACTTTTAAAATGGAAAAAAACAAAACATTAAATTAACTCCCAAGTTCATGCTGTACTCTAGGCTGAAATTTTACTCTAATCTATTTCCTATTTCAGATTATGCCCAGCCCTATTTTCATATACAGCATACCAGAAGTTATAAAAAGAGATAAATAATAGCCTGAAGCTCAGCAATCTAGAAGTATTTATATTTAAATGAAAGTTTTTCTCATTTCGGAATTCCTAGACCAGACGTTAAATCTTCTCCCCTTTGTTTGTAAAAGTCCAAAGAAAATTTCAACATTCTTTCTTCCACCATTTTCAATATGATGGCTATCTTTTTTTTTCTTTTTTAAAAAAATATTTATTTATTTTGAGAGAGAGTACATGCACACAAGCTGGGGAGGGGCAGAGAGAGAATCCCAAGCAGGCTCCATGCTGTCAGCACAGACAGAGCTCGACGTGGGGCATGATCCCACAAACCGTGAGATCATGGCCTGAGCCAAAATCAAGAGTCGGATGCTTAACCGACTGAGCCATCCAGACGCCCCTGTTATGGATATCTTAATAATGTAACCTGAGAGCTTTACAGTAGCTTTCTTCTCATGTTCTTATTCCAGATGTGGAGGCCCAGGCCCAACAATATGAAGCCCTACACAAACACAAGTAGCACATTCAGGAGAGAGTCAATGAGCAGAGCTCATGTGTAACCAGCATATATTAAGCCAGTATTAGTCACTCTGTGGGAGAATTATATTATTTATTGCCCCTTTTGTGGAAATTTCCCTGTCTCCTTCTAGAATCACTGTATCGTCTCTTCCCAGCTTGGCCTCGTGTGGTAGGGGATATCAGGCATACACAGGTGCTCTTGGTCTGTTCACATCACCATTTAACACTGAGTACCAGCTACTGTGTCAAAGGTCTGGCTGGTGCTTCTTTGGATAGTATAGTAGTTTATATGCTGTGCCACGGAACCAGCAAAACCACTGAGACCCCATATATCTGGTAGACATCTGTTTAGACACTCACTTCAAACCCCTCATGCTAATCACCTCTTGATTCTCGTTAAAATGTATTTCCCAAAAGAGTGATTCCCCCATCCCCACCTCCCACCCTGCTATACACACAGAAAATCCAGGGATGGTGACCCTTTGGAGTCATATTCACAGACCACATCATTTAGAAGCACCCTCCCCATAGTGTTTGTTACCTGCATTCATTCCCAGTCTCTTAGGCCACAGCCACATGCCACAGTGTCGTAAGGCATTTGTTTTGATTTGGATGATGACTCTACTTTGGTCCTGAGTACACTCTTGTAGCTTTATCTTCCAAGAATTTTAAAGTTTCGGTGTGTAACTTCTGTGAAGGCAGATGTCAGGAGGCTAAGCAAGTATGACTTCTGGTTGTACTCTGCAGAACTAAATGTCCGTCAGAATCTCTGTCTAGACCTGTAAGCTGCTAAGCCATGTCATACAAGATTTATTGTACTCCAGGGGTGCCTGGGTGGCTCAGTCGTTTAAGCGTCTAACTTCAGCTGAGGTCATGATCTTGAGGTTTGTGGCTTTCAGCCCCACGTCGGGCTCTGTGCTGACAGCTCACAGCCTGGAGCCTGCTTTGGACTCGGTGTCTCCCTCTCTCTCTGCCCCTCCCCTGCTCACACTCTCTCTCTCTCTCTCTCTCTCTCTGTCTCAAAAACAAGTAAACATAGGGGCGCCTGGGTGGCTCAGTTGGTTGGGTGTCTGACTTCGGCTCAGGTCATGATCTCCCGGTTCATGGGTTCAAGCTCTGTGCTGATGGCTCAGAGCCTGGAGCCTGCTTTGGATTCTGTCTCCCTCTCTCTCTGCCCCTCCTTCACTTGCACTGTGTCTCTTTCTCACTCTCAAAAATAAACATTTAAAAAATTAACATAAATAAACAAACATTAAAAAAAATTGCAGGGCGGGGGGACGCCTGGGTGGCTCAATCAGTTGAGCATCCGACTTCAGCTCAGGTCATGATCTCAGGGCTTGTGGGTTCAAGCCCCGCAATGGGCTCTGTGCTGACAGCTCAGAACCTGGAGTCTGCTTCCGTTTCTCTGTCTCCCTGTCTCTCTGCCCCTCCCCCACTCACGCTGTCTTTCTCTGTCTCTCAAAAATAAACATTAAAAACAAATTTTTTTTTAATTAAAAAGAATTGATCTGTACTCCATACATCTGTAGTGTAGCATCTTCTGGACTTAAAGTCATGTGTTTAACATCATACTAGTTACTTGTCTGGCCTACTAGATCCCCAATCAACCCAGTCAGACTAGTCCTCTGAAATAATTCTAAAAAATTTAATTTTTATCTTGGAGTCCTTATGACTTGCTCTGATGGATTGCATTTAAGAGGTGAGAAAAAAGGAGTCAAGGCCACCTGATAGGTTTGGGGAATAAGTAACTGGATACGTGGTGGTACAGCTTACTTAGGGGATAAAGATTAGTAAGAAACCGGTTTGAGAGCAAGACCAAGAAGAGTCTATTTTGGACATGTGAAGTTTGAGCTACTTATTTTTTTAATGTTCATTTACTTTTGAGACACAAAGCGTGAGTGGGGGAGGGGTAGAGAGAGAGAGGGAGACAGAGGATGGAAAGCAGGCTCTGTACTGATAGCAGCGAGCCCGATGGCAGGGCTCGAACTCACAATCTGAAAGATCATGACCTGAGCTGACATCAGACACTCAACACACTGAGCCACCCAGGCACCCCAAGTTTGAGCTACTTTTTAGACATTCAGGAAAACAGTAGAATATGTGAATCTGGAGCTCAGGGCAGGAAATAGTTTTGGGAGTTAAAGTATATGGGTAATTAATACCATAGGCCTCCTTGGGAGATGAGGAAATAAGGTAGTTATAAGTGTGGACAGCTACTTTGAGAAGTTTTGCTATCGTGGGAAAGAGAATTGGGTCATAGCTAGAAAGGGTCGTGAGGTCAATTTAGGTTTTTAAAAAATAGGAGATCTTAAAACATGTTATGTAAGCTAAAAGGACTGATCCAGTAGGAGGAAATTGATGCATAAAATAAAAAGGGTAATTGCAGGAATTGATTTCTGGAATTGGTGAGACATTAGTAGTATGGGTTCCGTAGCACAGATGGAAAAGTTAGCCCTTGATAGGACTAGTTCCATCATAACTGGAAAGTAGGCCTAGAGTCTAGACACAGATTCAGGAAGGTTGGTGTTTGGTAAAAAGCATGAGGGAGAATTGATCTCTTTTTTCTTACATTTCCTCATTGAAAGACAAAGTGAGGTCATTGAAATTGAGAGTCAAAAGAGGGTGGTGTTGGAGGTTTGAGGAGGGAAAAGACGACATGAAGTAGTCTTTTCAGATTGGGAAAGTGAAATTATTAGGGAAATTTGAAGGACTTTGTAAGCATTATTAAATACCCATTTGTGTGTAATGTATTACCATAGAACACAAGTTAGTTCCTTCATCCTTTTTTTTAAGCATCCTGATATGTATGAGAGAGCAGTGCTAAGAAAAGATCATCAGAAGAAATACGGAGCAACAGTTGATCTTTGGAGCATTGGGGTAACGTTTTACCATGCAGCTACTGGATCACTGCCGTTCAGACCATTTGAAGGGCCACGTAGGAATAAGGAAGTGATGTAAGTGATTTCTCCATCTAAAATTAGAAATAATTTTTAAAGTGTATTTTTGCTTTATTTTGTTTTGTCATATGTTAGAGGTATATGCTAATGAAAATTGATTTAGCCATCATTTCTGATATTTTAAGCTATTTGGTTTTGAATAAGAGTGCAGCCTTATAAAGTTGCATAGGCATAATTTTTCTTATTGTGTTAAAATATCTTATGTACAAAGTGTAAATGGCATCCAGTCTTTGGCCCATCATTAAAAATACACTGCTTTCTGGATTATATTTCAGAAATGTTATATATGTTTATTTCTTTTTGTGTACTACTTATCAGGGATTTTCTTTTATGTAACTGAAAAAAAATTGTACTTCTGTGGAGTACCAGATGTAAAAGAAATAAAATTTTTACCCTGAACTGATCTGATTTCTTTTACCATTTCAAAAATAACATTTAATATACTATCAAATTTTTTTCTAATGTTGTGGTTTCAGTCCAAAGACTGAATGCATTTTACTAGTACATGATACCTTTATGTTTTGCCATAATTATTAGAAAATAGTTGCTGTGTGTAAAATCACTGTTGTAAACCAGATAATGGAGGAAAAGAGATGGAATTCTAGATGTGAAATTTATTATATAACATCTGTACACTGACCACACACCTTTTTATTGTGAGAGAAATTAGCGAATGACCTTGCTCCTGAGAAATAGCCATTCCACGTACACATAAACTTACGAGGTTATGAATGTTGTTTAGAGAATGTTTGGGGACAGTAACTCACTGACAGCCCAGTGTATACAATCATTCTTTAAATCTTACCTTTTCCCTCAGACCTTTATATTTGACCAGGCTTTTTGTAAGCAAACACGACTTAAATAATCACAACTGTAAAAATACAGTCTTTAATCTTATCTCAGGAAATTGAGGGAGAAGCATATTTTTCTGTTTGTTGATTTCAGGAGGTAAAACCAGCTGATATAATGACTTTTGCTAAAACCTGGACATCTACCTGTTTTCAGCAAGGACAGAGCACCTCTTCATGGGAAGAAGACATCCATTACTATAGTGATGATTTTGGTGTAACATCATTTTGAGCCTGCTTTGCAGCAGCGTCCATTTTGTAAAATCTCTTCATTAATGAAGGCTGAGAGTAAATTCGTGTTTTTCTCATTGAACATAAGTTGTGCCTAACAGTTTACCATGTTTTTATTGTCGTACATACATTTTAAAGCATTTGAGGCATTTCTTGCTGTCCTAAAAATGGATTAAATAAAAGCATGATGTTCCTTAATAAAGGAAACATGTGACCCATCAGCAACTAGAAATACCTGATAACTTTGTCATCATGTGCACAGATACACCATTAGAAGAGTTTTCTTTCTTTATATGCACAGAAACTCTGGTTTTGGGGAACACTGATAAAATGAACGTTGAGAGGTGCTTGAAGTAGTAATAACACCTGTTTTACTATCAAAGGATGTATCTGCCTCACATTATAGCTGTGTTGCCCCCTCAGTGTCTCATTTACATGTTGTCAATGTACTTTTATATGGATCTTATCAACATTAGTAAAGCTTTTCTAAGAATGTTAAGCACTCCTTTAAGGATTCTGTTTTCATTCTATTCATTTCTTTTTTCTTGCATAAACTCACATATCTCTACTTACTCCTCCACAATCAGGCCTTTCTCATGTGAATGTACCTTATTTTTCACATTAATTTCCTTCTTCTGTGAAAACTCTGTTAAGGCAGAAACCCCACCAGCTGCCTCTTTAGGAAAGAGGCAAGTGATCCAAATCAGTGGTACTACTGGTTTGTTGTACTTTTTAGAGAAAAAATGATTTTTCTCAGAGCACATTTATGTAGACGTTAAACAAACAAAAAATTATACCCAAAATAATATCTATAAATTCATCGAAGACAGCTGTATTAGGTTTCACATTTTCACCTGGATGAAAGTATTCCAGAAGGCATGAACTTTTATTTCTCTCTCACTCTCAGGTTTTGTTTAGGAAAGTGCTGAAACCTAAGAGGCTGCTTATTGACTTGCTGCATCTTTTATAGTATTCGTTTGCTTCCCCATCCATCTCTTTCTTCTGGTCATCTTTATTTTTATCGCCTACCTCAAGGATCAAATTCAATTTGGCTTTTAATTTTGGTACACACACCTATTCCTGTATGTGTATATATTTTTTCAATATGCAAAGAATCTTTCTGATACTATGCTGTGTATAGTTTTGTCTTCTTTAAAAAAAAATCAGGCTGTTGTTCATTCTGCAGTAATTTCACAGTCCAATTGACTGCCTGTGGATAATTTGGGTAAAAGGGATTTTAATGGCCTAGAGATATTCTGTAACATAACTTTTTTTGTGTTTGCTCGATTTTTTCAGATGGAAAAAGTTAATATTTTTGTTGTGAACATCAAGCTGCTGTTATATGGCACTCTGAGATCCCAATGAAAATTAATTATGGCATATATAAAATAATCGTACAACCACTATTCTACTTCAGTCAGTCAGATTCAAAGTATTTTGATTGTTTTATGGATCCTGTGAACATCAATCACAAAGTTTCGTCTAGTAGATAATTGTAGGTGCAACTGAGGAAATATTTTTGCAAAGCCCATTGGTAGGCTCTGCAATGAGGAACTGCTTAATTTATTCTCCATCTATTCCTCCCAAGGTACAAAATAATTACTGGAAAGCCTTCTGGTGCAATATCTGGAGTACAGAAAGCAGAAAATGGACCCATCGACTGGAGTGGAGACATGCCTATTTCTTGCAGTCTTTCTCGGTCAGTGTGGTGTATGCAGCTCTTCTTTTTTTGCACTTTGGTGTTTGGGATCTTCATTGAGTAAAGTCACAGATACTGAAGTGTAGTTTGGTTTGGGGTTTTTTTGTTTGTATGTTGTTGTTGTTTTTAAGATTTTACTATGTTTTAGATGTGCTTTGGTAGGTGATTTTAGTCTTTGTGGCAATGTAAAGATAGATTCTGATCTATATGCATAATTTTGCCAGAGGTCTGTTAGGGCAGAAGGCATACATTTTCAGGATTGCTAATCATTAGTCTTAGAATTCTGTCCAGTGTAGGAATCCAGCTTAGGGACCTTTGTATCTTTTATATTGATCATCCATATTTTTTTTTTAATTTTTTTTTTTTTTTCAACGTTTATTTATTTTTGGGACAGAGAGAGACAGAGCATGAACGGGGGAGGGGCAGAGAGAGAGGGAGACACAGAATCGGAAACAGGTTCCAGGCTCCGAGCCATCAGCCCAGAGCCCGACGCGGGGCTCGAACCCACGGACCGCGAGATCGTGACCTGGCTGAAGTCGGACACTTAACCGACTGCGCCACCCAGGCGCCCCTTGATCATCCATATTGATGGACCACAAATGGTGATACAGATAGGAATAACTAGAGTTGTAAAAAACAAACCCTCAAGAAGTTTATTTAGTTTTGTTTAATTTTTTTATTTTGGAGAGAGAGAGTGAGTGGCGGAGAGGGGCAGAGGCAGAGAGAGAGAGAGAGAGAGAGAGAGAGAGAGAGAGAGAATCTTAAGCAGGCTCTGTGCTCAATACAGAGCCTGATGTCAGGCTCGATCTCATGACCCTCAGATCATGACAGAGCTGGAAGCAAGAGTGGACCCTTAACCTACTGAGCCACCCAGGTGCCCCAAACACTCGAGAAATTTAGTATTATCTTCATTTTTAAAAAATATTCATATTATTGAAAAGGTAAGAATTAATAGTTTTCTACTACATTTTTCAGCATTGCAAATGTTCAGATGGGTCTTTTTTAACTTAGTAGCCAGAACTCAGAAACGTTATTATTGTCAGACATGAATTCTGTTATCACAAAGAAAAATTTAAGGAGAAGGAAATTAAAAGTAGAGAGTAAATTATTTTAGATTTTACTCTGGAAATAAAGCCAAAACACTCATCAATATTCAGAATTTCTGATTCCTGGGGCTCCTGGGTGGCTCAGTCAATTAAGCATCCATCTCTTGATTTTGGCTCAGGTCATGATCTCATAGTTCATAAGATCAAGCCTTGCATCAAGCTCCACACTGACAGTGTGGGGCCTGCTTGGGATTCTGTCTCACCCTCCCTCTCTGCCCTTCTGCTGCTCATGCGTGCATGCACCCTGTTTCTCTCAGAAAGAAAGAGAGAGAGTGAGAAAGAAGAAAGAATTTCTGATTATTGAATTAACTTCCATTTTTCCTGAGTATGGCAATTATATAATCCACAAGTAATACAGGTTATGATTTACTGGCTTAACTACCTATTATAATTTGTGGGTGCTTTTTGTATGATTTTCTACATATAAAAAAAAAGAAAGAATTTAAATATTTAATATTTTAAATATTGAATATTATTATTTAAATCATCTATATCATAAGCTAATAAAATATCACCTATCATTTTATATTTCAATGTCTGCGAAACTCATTTAAACTAAGAGTTCTAATTCTAAAATCATTTTTGAAAACTATTCTGACAGTTTCATTTTTGTGTGTTGTTTAAAGAAGTCTCCAAAACAAAATTGGGTCATGCAGCCAGCATTATGAAGAGACGTTCATTTCATTCGGGAACAGAAATTGCATATTGTCATAGTGATTTGTGTTAACTTTTGATTTAGAAAATACTCATTTTTGGGATCTCAGGCAAAACATAAAATGTAAAGGGGTCAGGAAGTGAACACTGGCTTTTTAATAATTGCTAAAACTTAGAATCAGTAATTTGACAATCTGAACTGTAGATTACATATTTCAGGAGGGTAGCAGGTCTTAACCTGCCTAATTAGTCTTGAGCATACCGAGTTATAAATTCTTTGATATAAATTGCTTAGGTAACAGAAAGCATATTATATAATCTTACGGGGTTTTTTTTAATAGTAAGGACTTCAAGTACTACAAATCAGCAGTGAAAACGACTATCAAAAATAAAGCAACTATAAAAAAAGATAACCATCACTTCTTATATGTATTAGCCAAGACTGATAACAAGGGAGAAAAACCTAAGTCAGCTGGTTTAAGTAAAGAAGGATATAGATTGGCCTTGTAATTAAAAGTATACATATGTATGTGACTCAAAGCCCAGCTGAATCCTTGGACTCAGACTGTGTCGTCAAGACTTGGTCTCTTCAAATTGTTCAGGTCTGCTTCTGTCTGATTTGTTTTTACTTTAGGTCAGCCACAAGGTGGCTGCTACCATTCCCAGACTCACACTCTCAAAGCTTTGAAAGCCCAGTGGGAAGACAGACTTTCTTGCCTGATAGTTTGAACAAAGACTTCTAGGTTGATTCTCACTTCACTAACCTGCATGCTATCACCTGCTCACCTCCAACTAATCATAATAACCATACCTGGCTGTCATGCCCATCTCTGCACAGGGAGATAGTAGAGGAGAGGTATGGATTCGCTTACAAAAGGAGGGAGAATAGATACCTGTTAGTCAAAACTTAAAATATCCACTACTAGGGCACCTGAGCAACTCAGTCGGTTGAACATTCGACTCTTGATTTCGGCTCAGGTCATGGCTCTAGGCCATGTGTGTTAGTCTCCACGCTGAACATGAAGCCTGCTTAAGATTCTCACTCCCTCCACTCCTCTCCCTGCCATCTGCCCCCTTCTCCCGCTTGTATGTGCACTCTCTTTCTCTCTGTCCAAAATAAAAAAAAAATAAGATCTCCACTACCTACTTTAAAAACTCTTAACAAAGATTTTTTCCAGTGTCTGCTATATAGTCAAGAATGTACTTTTTTTTACTTTTTTTTTTTAATGTTTATTTTTTATTTTTGAGAGAGAGAGAGCATAAGTAGGGGAGAGGCCGAGAGAGAAAGGGAGACAGAATCTGAAGCAGGCTCCAGGCTGTCAGCACAGAGCCCTACGCGGGGCTTGAACCCATGAACCATGAGATCATGACCTGAGCTGAAGTTGGATGTTTAACCGACTGAGCCACCCAGGCGCCCCAAGAATATATTTTTAAAACTATTTGAAATTATCCATAATTGAGAGTCTATTTGAATATATTGTGTAATTCATTGAAAGCATGAGAAAGAAAAAAGGTCCTTCCTTTTTTTTTTTTTTTTTTTTTTTTTTTAATCTAAGCCTACAAGGGGCGCCTGGGAGGCTCAGTTGGTTAAGCATCTGACTTCAGCTCAGGTCAGATCTCACAGTATGTGAGTTCAAGCCCCACGTCGGGCTCTGTGCTGACAGCTCAGAGCCTGGAGCCTGCTTCAGATTCTGTGTCTCCCTCTCTCTCTGCCCCTCCCCTGCTCATGCTGTGTCTCTCTCTGTCTCAAAAATAAATAAAAACATTTTTAAAACTTAAAAAAAAAAACCTAAGCCTACTAGTCAAAGATTATCTCTAGTTGAATTGGCACTAGTTGATTGTCAGATGATTACATTAATTTTACTTACTGAAGAAGTATACTTCAAAAAAAATAGCAGTATACTACAAAAGGCATGTAAATTCAGCATTAAAAATTATATATTTGAGGGACACCCTGGGTGGCTCAGTTGGTTAAGCTTCCAATTCTTGATTTTGGTTCAGGTCGTGATCCCATGGTCTCGGAAATCGAGCCCCAAATCGGGCTCTGCACTAACAGCAAGGAGCTTGCTTGGGATTTTCTCCTTGTTTCTCTGCGTGCCCCCCCCCCCCCCCCCGCCCCTGCTTGCTCTCTCTGTCTCTGTCTCTCAAAAATAAGTAAACTTAAAAAAATTATATATTGGAGAGGCATATTAAAAGGACATTAGAGGTGCCTGGGTGGCTCAGTCAGTTAAGCGTCTGAATTTCGTAGTTCTTGAGTTTGAGCCTCACATCAGGCTCTCTGCTGTGGAAACAGTTCCCGCTTTGGATCCTCAGTCCCCTTCTCCCTCTGCCCCTTCCCAGCTCAGGCCCGTGCACTTTCTCTCAAAAATAAATAAATAAATAGATTGATAGATTGATTAGATAAGTAGATGGACAAATAGACATTAAAGGGATGCCTGACCTGGGGCGCCTAGGTGGCTCAATCAGGTAAGCATCTAACTCTTGATTTCAGCTCAGGTCATGCTCACGGTTCGTTGCGTTCAAGCCCTGCTAAATGCACAGAGCACAGAGCTTGCTTAAGATTCTCTCTCCCCTCCCCTCTCTCTCTGCTCCTCCCCATTCTCTCTCTCTTTCTCTCAAAATAAATAAATAAACTTTTTTAAAAAAAGGTGGAGGGGGGGCCCTGGATGGCTCAGTCAGTTAAGCATCTGACTCTTGATTTCAGCTTAGGTCATGATCTCATGGTTCAGGAGTTCAAGCCTCACATCGGGCTCTGTGCTGTTAGCATAGAGCCTGCTTGGGATTTTTTCTCTCCTTCCCTCTCTCTCTCTCTCTCTGTCTCTCTGCCCCTCCCTCACTCTCACACACACTCTCTCTCAAAAATAAATAAACTTTAAAAAAAAAACAAAGGACATTAAAAACCCTGAAATTAAAACATTATCTTATCCTCATAACTGCCTGATTCTAATCAACTGATCTCACCTGGATAGCCATGTATATATACATATATAAATTGTGTTTGGAAAAATGAGAAAACTTGGGAAGGGACGAATCAAAGAGAATAATCAATAAAAGATAAGTTAACATAAAAATACCATAATCCCAGGGGCACCTGGGTGGCTCAGTTGGTTAAACGTCAGACTCTTGGTTTCGGCTCTGGGTTATGATCTCGCAATTCATGAATTTGAGCCCCACATCAGGCTCTGTGCTGGTGGCACAGAGCCTGCTTGGAATATATTCTCTCTCTCTCTCTCTCTCTCTCTCTCTCTCTTTCCCTCTCTCTCTCTCTCTCTCTCAATAAACAAACTTTTTAAAAAATACCATAACTCCTGATGCATTGACAAGTAATTTTAAACCAAGGTTACCTGACATTCTGAAAAGTTGGCAGATTTTTTTAAATCTTAAATTAATCTAAGTAATAGCAATTCCTTTGATTTGTTGGTAAATATTATGATTTTGTATCTGGACAGAATGTAACATTCACTCTTCAAGTAACTTTTTCAATACTATTTTAGGGGTCTTCAAGTTCTACTTACCCCTGTTCTTGCAAACATCCTTGAGGCAGATCAGGAAAAGTGTTGGGGTTTTGACCAGTTTTTTGCAGAAACTAGTGATATACTTCATCGGATGATAATTCATGTTTTTTCACTGCAACAAATGACAGCTCATAAGATTTATATTCATAGCTACAATACGTAAGTACCTCTTTATACTTTCATCCTGTATCATAATGTTGTGTTTTGTTTTGTAATTATCTTCCTAAATTAGAAGAGGAAATGGAAAAGATGTCTCAGCTTCTCTAAAGGTACCTACCCACTTCTCACTTAGGAAATTATGTTTGAGCCTGGTTAGTACTTGGATGGGAAATTATGTTTGAGTGTTTACTAAATTCTTTTTTGCTTATTTTTGGAGTAAAAAGATCAATTTTCTACTTTTATAAAACATACAGGTAAATTAGCTTGTTCTTAAACTGCAACTTTTACAAGACTATTTTTGTTTCTATGCCTTCTCTCTTACATAATCACATAACCACAAATAACATCCACAAATCCATAAATGGGCTGGGTTTTATTAAGAGTATTATGGTCAGGGTCACCTGGCTGAGTCAGTAGACCATGCGACCCTGAGTTCAAGCCCCATGTTGGGCATAGAGCCGACTTACAAAAAAAAAAAAAAAAGAAAGAAAGAAAAAAATTTACGAGTACTATCCTATCATTTAAAAAACGTTAAAGCGTAAATCTTAAATATAGCTAGCGTAGTATTATTTGCATATGTGACATAAACCCCTTATTAGGTGCTGGAGAAGTAATCATTTGTTTTACCTAAACAAAAACACATTGTACCTATATTATAAAAAAAATCTACCTATGTGATAGAACTGCATTTAACTAAATACACTCACACTTACATGTAAAGCTAAGGAAATCTGAATATCATAGGTGGATTATATCAGTATCCATATCCTGGATAGGAAACACATACTATTTATATAGTATAATAATATATCATATGCAGGATGTTACCATTGGGGGACACTGGGTGAAGGGTATATGGTATCACTGTGTATGATTTCTTACAACTGCATGTCAGTCTACAGTGACCTCAAATGTTTTTTAAAATGAAGGGGGCACGGGGCGCCTGGGTGGCTCGGTTGGTTAAGCGTCCGACTTCGGCTCAGGTCATGATCTCACGGTCTGTGAGTTCGAGCCCCGCGTCGGGCTCTGTGCTGTCTGCTCAGAGCCTGGAGCCTGCTTCGGATTCTGTGTCTCCCTTTCTCTCTGCCCCTCCCCTGTTCATGCTCTGCCTCTCTCTGTCTCAAAAATAAATAAACGTTAAAAAAAAAAAAATTAAAATGAAGGGGGCAGCTCTTTCTGCCCTCGGGTCCTGTCCCTGTGCTATAATAAAAACACCTTTTGTACTGAAAAAAATAAAATAAAAATAAAGTGAAGGGTGAAAAAACATTGCACCCATTCTGTGTGCCTTAATGTCTGTTTTGACAAGAGTCAAATAGCAGTTCTGATATCTTATAAAACCTTTACTGGCAATTAATGTATTCAGGAATAAAATTAATTAGATAAAGTAATATTTTAAGTACTAATATGTAATATGTATAATATACTGTTAATATAAACATAAAAATACAATATAATGAATAAAATAATATTAATATAAAATCAGATTAAATGTGTATTATTCCTCTTTATTTTGTTATGTAATAGCGTGAATAAATCTGTGTCAGAGCTAGGTGTTGGCAACTATTTCATTTTAAGAACATATGTGAACAT
Source organism: Puma concolor (assembly GCF_028749965.1). Lineage (NCBI taxonomy): Eukaryota > Metazoa > Chordata > Mammalia > Carnivora > Felidae > Puma > Puma concolor. Next base: position 52,743,469 of record NC_141673.1, on the reverse strand, counting down.
TAAAAAGCCCACCCAAGCCTGAGCCAGATCACAGCCTTTCCACTGAAATGTCTCTTTGATTGCATAGATCTGTTTAGGGAGAATCTACTTTTTCCCCTAAAACATCATTTTGAAAATACCTGGTTGTATTAATTCATTCAACAAATATTTATAGTCACATCACAGATACCACTGTGAGTTCTTTGTCATTTAATCCTCACAGCAGCTCTGTGAGGTGGGTACTATCGCTTGTGTTTTATAGATGAGGAAACAGCATAGAGGTGTTAAGTAACTTAAGGTATTTCAGTAAGTCAGTATAACTGGAATTTGAACCCACGTAGTCTGATCCAGAGTCCTTGCTCTAAAGTGCTGTGTTATGTTGGCTCCCCATTATTCAACATGAAGAATCCTGTATCTTATACATATTCAGTATAGGTGTTCAGACATAAAAGTATTCTAGAATGGATTACTGCATAGACAGGTCTGTGCAATTTTCAGTTTAATAGACATTACAGTATCCACATCAACAAGACAGTGTTTCTATAGACCTGCCGTGATCTGAAGTATCTCTTAGAAAGAAATGTTGTACCTCCCTCCCCCCCCCACACACAGATTTACTTCTTACTCCATCCCAGTAATGTCCCTTTGCATTTTTCTCACACAGTGCTACTGTATTTCATGAACTGGTATATAAACAAACCAAAATTATTTCTTCAAATCAAGAACTTATATATGAAGGACGACGTTTAGTTATAGAACCTGGAAGACTGGCACAGCATTTTCCTAAAACTACTGAGGAAAATCCCATCTTTGTAGTGAGTCGGGAACCTCTGAGTACCATAGGATTGATATATGAGAAAAGTAAGTTGGAATTTTTCTAGTGTTCTTCATAGCCATTAAAAAAAAAAATGACCTGTAAAAATGATTGGCATCTTCATAAAGTTGATTGATGAGGACAGTAAGGTAGAATTTTCATAAACTTAAAAATTTTGTAAATAAGTTGAATGAGACTAGTAATAAAATTGAAAAGCCTTGTAGGAACATAATTTGACCTTAAATATTTTGTGTCATAAAATGGTAGTTTGTCATGTATGTTTTACTGTAGCTCTCTGCTTTTAGTATTTTACTAACATTCAAAATAACCTTTTATATCACAAGTTTGAGCCAATATTTATTGTGTCCACTGTGAATAGGACACTTTGTCAGGCTTTGGAGTCTATGAAAAATTAGATCTACATTTTGGAATCTTAAATTATTAATTGTACTGGTGAAAAAAAAATTACCCAGATTTTTACTTTTCTGTTTGGATCTTTGGGATTTGATTTAGATTTAAAGAGAATCATTGAGCTTGTGTTGTATTGGAATATATCTAAGAAAAGAACTAAACTCCTTAGAAATATTTTGGGTAATTTCTTAGTTGTTAAGGAATGAGCATTTTTGCTTCAAGTGATTTTTTTTTTTTTTAACCAGGAAAAGAACATAAAAGAGTTTTGTTACTAATGTTTAATTTGGGGGTAATGTAGATGTTAATGTTTAATTTAGAGATTGCTATATAAAAGCTATAGTAATTTATTCAAAATACTTTATTTCTGATTTTAATTTTTTTACTTTATATTTCAGTTTCCCTTCCTAAAGTACATCCACGTTACGATTTAGATGGGGATGCTAGCATGGCTAAGGTTAGTGTTTAATTAAGTTACTATGTAAACATCTGAATTAAAATTATCTTATCAACAATGGAAGCAATAAAATGTATTATCTTTACATACGCCTATATGATTTAGGAAATTATTCATCTAAGTTGTCATCCATTGCAGGGGCGCCTGGGTGTCTCAGTAAGTTAAATGTCCGACTTAGGCTCAGGTCATGATCTCATAGTTTGTGAGTTTGAGCCCTGCGTCGGGGCTCTGTGCTGACAGCTCGGAGCCTGAGCCTGCTTCAATTCTGTGTTTCCCATTCTCTCTGCTTCTCCCTGGCTCGTGCTCTATCCCTGTCTGTCTCTCAAAAATATAATGTTCAAAAAAAAAAAAAAAATTGTTACCCAATGCAGATTATTTTGTTCTTTTTTGTTAATTTTTTTTTTAACATTTATTTAACTTTGAGAGACAGAGTGAGACAGAGCATGAGTGGGGGAGGAGCAAAGAGAGAGAGGCGGGGACCCAGAATCCAAAGCAGGCTCCAGGCTCTGAGCTGTTAGCACAGATCTCAATGCAGGGCTCAAGCCCACAGACCATGAGAGACCATGACCCAAGCCGAAGTCAGACGCTTAACTGACTGAGCACCTGGGCACCCCTCTTTCTTCCTTATATCTTTTGTTAAATTCCTAAGAAAATTTTCTCTATTGAGGCAGAACATGTTTAACATAATCATGTTAAGGCTGAAATATTTATTGTATCTGTCCTTAGCTTTTAGAAATTGGTAGTTTGTGTTTTTAAATTAACCTGATAAAAATATATAAGCTTGAAAATTTTTATGTAAAAGGTTTTCTTATCCTGTACCACAATTTGCACCAAATACTGACATTTGTGTTTCTTCATTAGGCAATAACAGGAGTTGTATGTTATGCTTGTAAAATTGCCAATACCTTGCTGCTTTATCAGGAATTAATGCGAAAGGGGATACGATGGTTGATGTAAGTAATAGACTGAAATTTGAAAATGAGTGGTAACCGCTCCATCATTGATACTTTACCTCTTCAGACTAAGAAGCATCAAGTGCTTGGGGTTTTTTATTGTTTGGTTTGGTTTGGTTTTTAAAGATTTTATCTTTCCTTTTTTAATTTTATTTTTTTGAGAGAAAGAGAGAGACAGAATGGGAGCAGGAGAGGGGGCAGAGGGAGAGAGAGAAAGGGAGAGAGAGAATCCCAACCTGGCTCCATGCTCTGTGCAGAGCCCAGCACAGGGCTCCATCCCACAAACTGTGAGACCATGACCTGAGGTGCAGTCAAGAGTCACATGCTCAACTGACTGAGCCACCCAGGCTCATTCCTAAAGATTTTATTTTTAAGTCATCTCTACACCCAGTGTAGGGCTCGAACTCACTACCGCAAGATCCAAAGTCACATGCTCCACCTACTGAGCCAGCCAGGCACCCCTTCTGTAATATTATAATACATTTGTTTCACATTTGGTGTACAAAACATTTAGCAACTATTTTTTTATTTGATTCCTGCAGCAGCTTGTGAGATACATAGGACAAATAGTATCTGAATTTTAAAACTTATGCCACACTGTACGTACAGGGTGATGGTAAATGAATTCTTTTTCCAAGGACTTGTCTCAGCTGTCATTTCACTCTCTTGGTGGGTGGGCTTTGGCATTGTTGTAATCCAAGATAGTCTGGACTTGTTCTAGAATTCTAGCCCCAGGCAACCTCTCATATGCTTTCTGTCTATATAGATTTGCCTATTCGAGACACTTCATATAAATGAAATTATACAGTGGAGTACACACTCACCTTGACAAGCAATAAGAGCTGTTGGTGTTTTTTGTTTTTGTTTTTTTTTTTAAGTAAATCATGTTAATATAGTTACTCTGGGTCAGAATATTGATTAATTAAGTATTATCTTTCCTGAAAGTGACCCTAAGAAATATTTTGTGGATGAATATGATTTGCCCCCCCTTTTTTTTTATTTTTATTTTTCATGATTTGTAGATGTTCTTTCCATCTGATAGAAGTGGAGAATAAATGGTCTCTCTTGAACATCATGCCTCTAGTTTCTGTACACCATCATTTAAGGCTTTTGAATTTTATACGCACACAGCAATGGCCTCGTGTTCCCTGGGATCATAATGCCCTTTGGCCTAGTGCTTGTGACAGTTTATATGTACCTCCCTCACGCCTATCCTTCCCTTCTTACGAAAGCTTGTCATCATTCTCATTCTGCTGGTGCTTTAAGAAGAAAAAAGAATGACACTTTTTTTGTTAAACTCATAAATTTATGGGGTTTTTTTTAGGTGTTCACATATCCAGCTTATAAGCCTATGCTTTTCTCTTTCCATTAAGAAGGCTTTTTGTTTTTACTAAATAATTTCTGGAAAAATCTGAGTGTTGACTCCATTTACTTTTGTGGTATTGTAACTAACAGCTCTCGTGTTCTCTTGTTCTTGTTATGTACCACAGTCACTGCTCCGTGAAGCTTTTATTCCTTTTACCTATTAACTTTTAGTTTAATAAGTCATGAGAAAATAGTTTTTTGTTTTGCTTTGGTTTTTGGTTTGGGGTTTTTTTTGAAAATGGGTTTTGTTTTTTTTTTTTAATTTTTTTATTTAAAAAATTTTTTTTAATGTTTATTTATTTTTTGAGAGAGAGTGAGTGTGAGCAGGGGCGGGGCAGAGAGAGAGAGGGAGACACAGAATCCGAAGCAGGTTCCAGGCTCTGAACTGTCAGCACAGAGCCCGATGTGGGGCTCAAACCTACAAGCTGTGAGATCATGCATGACCTGAGCCGAAGCCGGATGCTTAACCGACTGAGCCACCCAGGCACCCCGAAAATGGTTTTTAATGTAGACCACTGCTGGCAAGCTTTTTCAGTTAGTAATTTTTTTTCCTTTTTTTTTTTTTCACCAATAAAGGACTTTATTTGAAATCTGTATCTATTCCATGTTTCAAACACGACAGTTTTGTATTAGAAATACAGCTCTCTGCCGCTAACTATGGGGGATATTTGCCCGGCTAATTAACCAAAATTAAAAGGATCCAAAGAGACAGAGAGTGACCAAAGAAAGCCTCTGATGGTCTATGAACTTGAGCTCCTGTCTCTCATACTCCTTTGTTGTTAATTTTTTTTAAATCAAAATATATTTTTTTAGGAATAGAATTTAGTGATTAATCACTTAATAACACCTAGTGCTCATCCCAGAGTCCTCCTTAATGCCCAGTACCCCCTCAGCACTTCCTCCCACCCAACACCCCACCACCAACCTTCAACTTGTTCTCTGTATTTAGGAGTCTCTTATGGTTTATCTTCCTCTCTGTTTTTACGTTATTTTTGCTTCCCTTCCCTTATGTTCATCTGTTTTGTATCTTAAAGTCCTCATATGAGTGAAATCATAAGATATTTATCTTTCTCTGACTTATTTTGCTTAGCATAATACACTCTAGTTCCATCCACATTGTTGCAAATGACAAGATTTCATTCTTTTGGTTGCCGAGTAGTACTCCGTTGTATGTATATATACCATATCTCTTTTATCCATTCATCTATTGATGGACATTTGGGCTCTTTCTGTACCGTAGTGCAATTGCTGGGTAAAAGGGTAGTTCTATTTTTAATTGTTTGAGGAACCTCCATACTGTTTTCCGGAGTGGCTGCACCAGTTTGTGTTCCCACCAACAGTGCAAAAGAGATCATCTTTCTATGCATCCTCACCAATATTCGTGTTGCCTGAGTCGTTAATTTTAGCCATTCTGACAGGCGTGAGGTGGTATCTCATTGTGGTTTTGATTTGTATTTCCCTGATGATGAGTGATGTTGAGCATTTTTTCATGTGTCGGACATCTGGATGTCTTCTTTGGAAAAGTGTCTATTCATGTCTTTGGCCCATTTCTTCACTGGATTATTTGTTTTTTGGGTGTTGAGTTTGATAAGTTCTTTATAGATTTTGGATACTAACCCTTTATCTGATATGTCATTTGCAAATATCTTCTCCCATTCCGTCAGTTGCCTTTTAGTTTTGCTGATTGTTTGTGCAGAAGCGTCTTACCTTGATGAGGTCCCAGTAGTTCATTTTCACTTTTGTTTCCCTTGCCTCTGGGTGACATGTCAAGTAAGAAGTTGCTGTGGTTGAGGTCAAAGAGGTTGTTGCCTGTTTTGTCCTCTAGGATTTTGATGGTTTCCTGCCTTACATTGAGGTCGTTCATCCATTTTGAGGTTATTTTTGTGTATGGTGTAAGAAAGTGATCCAGGTTCATTCTTCTGCATGTCGCTGCCCAGTTTTCCCAGCACCATTTGCTGAAGAGACTTTTTTCCACTGGATATCCTTTCCTGCTTTGTCAAAGATTAGCTGGCCATACGTTTGTGGGTCTATTTCTGGGTTCTCTATTCTGTTGCATTGATCTATGTGTCTGCTTTTGTGCCAGTACCATACTGTCTTGATGATTATAGCTTGGAGTCCAGAACTGTGATGCCTCCAGCTTTGATTTTCTTTTTCAGGATTGCTTTGGCTATACGGGCTCTTTTCTGGTTCCATACAAATTTTAGGATTGTTTGTTCCAGGTCTGTGAAGAATGCTTGGTGGTATTTTGATAGGGATTGCCAGTTAGTAAATATTTTAGACTTTGTGGGCCATATAAGGTCTCTTATTTATTTACTTATTTTTTTTTTACAGCCTTTAAAAATATAAGTATCATTCTTAGCAAAAGCAAACATCAGGCCTTAGTTTGTTGACCCTTAATGTAGACCAAAAGCCCTCCAGTTTTATTATTAATTATGTCATCTTCCTCCTTCATAGATCATAATTTATGAGCAATAAAAATTAATTCTGGTGGTATAAAGCATAACACATATGGCTTATTTGTATGATTGTAGTTTAGTTTACACTCTTTAATATAATTTTAATGCCTTAGATTTCTAAACTGTTAATCCAATAAGTAGTAACTAATGGCCCGTGCCCTAGATATGTATAAGGGTCACAGAGATGCTTTCAGTAATAAAAAGTGAATTGGCGAGACTCAGGCCAAGGGGGACAAAAATGAATTGGCTTTCATAATATAAGACTGTTAATAAACTTGTCTGAAGAGTAGTAACAGCAGTGTAATTAGTGATGGACAAGAGGAAACAAATCATTCCTTAGGTAAACTAATGAGGGTATTATTATTTTTTAGAGAATTAGTTAAAGATGATTATAATGAAACTGTTCACAAAAAGACAGAAGTTGTGATCACACTGGATTTCTGCATCAGAAACATTGAAAAAACTGTGAAAGTGTAAGTAGATTACTTCCTTACTAATAGTGGTGAAAATGTTAAACATTCACTTATGTCGTTATCCTCGGCGTAGTAGAACATGCTGTGCAAGTGTTTGAGTCGAGACACCACTTTCGATTGAGTTACTTCCTCACAAAGCCAAAATTTAGTTGTCTCAGTACGAAGTGAACATTTGGCGGCATTTCTCCTTCCCCTTACAAAGGAAGAGGTAATATGACAGAAACGTCTCAGTTTTTAATTTTGCAAAGCAGACACTCTGAATAGGAAAATATAGAACCTAGAGTCAACAAAGGAAGCGGGAAGAGGTATTCTAGAACTGTATTTTAGTAGTCGTAGAATTTGGGGATTACTTTTAGTTTACTCTTACTTATTAATCTTATCCCTGAGACTGTTTTGAAACAGTATTTTAGACTTCTCTCTTTCTAGGCTGTATTATTTGTACTGCAGAAGAAATACAATAATTGAATTCAGTATGACCTCCAATCTGTAATCTAGTAGTTTGACCATTATCATGGCGTAAAACTGTTGGAAATTAAGTTGTCTTTTATATTTTGTATAAAAATTTATAAGTAGGAGTATATAAAATTCCTTCTTATAGAGACATCAAGTTTTCTTGGAATCTGTTGCTTGTAGGCTTTGCATTCAATATTTTATTCTTAAATAGTTACGATAATAAAAACTCAGGTATAATTTATAAAACATCTTTTAAAATCTTTATATTCAAAAATCTGTATATTCATTATGCTCATTGAATTTTTCCATGCTTGTTTTCATACAGATACGAAAAGTTGATGAAGATCAACCTAGAAGCAGCAGAGTTAGGTGAAATTTCAGACATACACACCAAATTGTTGAGAGTGAGTATTTACACAATTATGACAGTTATTGGCTCATAACCTGTTCCTTTGCTAGTCAGATTAGATCTCAGCTTTCCTAGAAAGATGATATACCTAAAGGATTTCCAGAGAAGGAGTAGCCTTTTCCCATCTTTAGGAACTACTTACAATATTTAAATTCCCTTACTGACATGAAGTTCTTCATGATGTTTCCAAGTGTCTGCTTTGCTTTAAGTCCTTTTCTCTCTAAAGTCTCTCTCCAGTCTCCCTTTAAAATCCATAATGCTCAGGGCGCCTGGGTGGCTTAAGTCGTTAAGCGTCTAGCTCTTGATTTCAGCTCAGCTCATGATCTTGTTCATGAGTTCACCCTGACAGTGTGGAGCCTGCTTGGGATTCTCTCTCCCTCTCTCTCTCTCTCTTCCCTTCCCCAGCTCACTTGATCGCGTGCTCTCTCTGTCTCAAATAAATAAACATTATTCATAAAAAGTGGGGGCAGGGCACCTGGGTGGCTCAGTCAGTTGAGCAGCCTGCCTTGGCTCGGGTCATGATCTCATGGCATTCTGATTATTGTTTCTGTATTTTGCTGATCTGCATCTGAACCCACTGGTTTTATTTAGCTTTCCAGTTCTCAGGGAACGATAGAAACCAGTCTTCAGGATATCGAAAGCAGATTATCTCCAGGTGGATTGTTGGCAGACATGTGGGCCCATCAAGAAGGCACTCATCCAAAAGATAGACAGTAGGTTATATAACTTTATTGGTAGTTTCTGCTCTTATTCTTAAATGTCCTTTTTCACATTGACTTATATAATTTACTTGGATTTTTTTTCTTATATAGTGTAGAAAAGCTACAAGTCCTGCTAAATTGCATCACAGAGATTTACTATCAGTTCAAAAAAGACAAAGCAGAACGTAGTGAGTAAAATTTGCCATTTGTTAATCTAATGAATCAATTCTACTAGTTGTAATTCAATTGAATTCATTTGGTATATTTCTGAGGGTGGTTCCTTAAGTTATTTATTTCAGAGACTTGATTCTGTTGGGAAAGAGGTTGAATATACTAAAAATTATTCCTAAAAACAATCTTTTGAAAATTTTAAATCAGGGGTCCTGAACTCCAAAATCTCTAGAGGCCAGTCATAGAAAAGAAAATGATTGGCCACTGGAGACAGGAGGACAGGAGAGGAAGTACCCCGTCTAAAGAGGAGAGCCACTACTCAGATTCACCAGATTCATTGCCCAATCTTCCTGTTCTCAAGGGAAGCTGGAAGTACAGATCTTATTAAAAACCCTGGGGACACCTGGCTGGCTCAGTTGGTGGAGTGTGTGACTCTCGATCTTGGGGTCATGGGTTTAAGCCCCACGTCGGGTATAGAGATCACATAAATAAATAAATCTTTTTTTTTTTAAAGGAAAAAAATGTCCTGATTTTAAATGTTGGCAGTTAATTTTTTCTTTCTTTTTTTTGATGTTGACACTGTATAGATCAAATGAAAGCATTGGGCTACATACCTAAGCCATGAGTCATGAGTTTGTGACATCTACTCTAAACTCTGCCTTTTTGGGGTGCCTGGCTGGCTTAGTCGGTGGAATGTACAACTCTTGATCTTGCAGTTGTGAGTCCCACATTGGGTGTAGAGATTACTTAAAGATAAAATCTTAAAAAGAAAACCCTCTTACCCTTTTTGAAGTCATAATTTCAAAAGATAAAAACTTTTGCATGACTCTGTGATTCTACATTTACAGAAGCAATATTTCTTATTTGTAGGACTAGCTTATAATGAAGAACAGATCCACAAATTTGATAAGTAAGTGTCCATATTATGTTTAACAATTGTTTTCAGGGTTATGTTATTAATATAATTCCTCTTAAAATTGAAATTAATTACAATGAAAAATACATTTTCATCTTAGCTTTACAGAATTGTTACTGTGTATGTACATATTTGAGGTCCATGTGTCTGGTCCCTGATAGAGAGGCTGAAGAGAAGGGAGAATAAGGAGGTGGTCTTCTGCTTCACGTGCTCTGATTGCAGAAGGACAAATAAGGAAGAACATAGACAAGGCCAGGCTTAACCACTTTCTTACCTTGACTTCATTGAATAAGTATTTGTGACCATTCTCCTTTATGAACCTTCTCTTTTGCTTCCTGCTGCTATAATGTCGATTTTAGAAACCTTTGGCTTTCTACTACAAATATTCTAAAGCCATAACAGTCATTATTAAGAAACATAAGTTTTATATGTTTCAAAAGTTTTTAATATTGGAAGTAGAAATCGTGACATTGGTTTAAACCTACGATTATTTCTAAATTATAGGCAAAAACTGTATTACCATGCAACAAAAGCTATGACCCATTTTACAGACGAATGTGTTAAAAAATACGAGGCATTTTTGGATAAGTCAGAAGAATGGATGAGGTAAGTAAGCTTTGTGGTTGACTGCACAATGTACAATTCAGTGAATGTTGTATTTTTTAAGTAACATTGATATTAGACTGCTTATTGATTCTTTTTGGTTTTCAGAAAGATGCTTCATCTTAGGAAACAGTTATTATCACTAACTAATCAGTGTTTTGATATTGAAGAAGAAGTGTCGAAGTATCAAGATTATACAAATGAGGTATGACTATGAAAAGTATCTAGAAAACATCTTTTTCCTACTAGGAAAAAAAATGTATTTCTTCTCAGTTTGAAATGATTGAAAAGGGAGAAATAGGACATAAACTGCCTTGTATTCAGTTCTGTTTACTCATTTGTAATATGTGTTTTGAGCCAAGTTTTCAGAACTTAGATGTCTTACAATTAAAAGCATATGATAAAATATTAAAAAAAAATTTTTTTACATTTATTTATTTTTGAGAGACAAAGAGAGACAGAGCAGTAGTCGGGGAGGGATAGAGAGAGAGGGAGATACAGAATCCGAAGCTGTCAGCACAGAGCCTGATGCGGGGCTCGAACTCACAAACTGTGAGATCATGACCTGAGCCGAAGTCAGACAGTTAACTGACTGAGCCACCCAGGCGCCCCTAAAAGCCTATGATAAAATATTTTTTAAAAAATTTTAAAGCATATGTTAGAACATTCTTTTATCTATAAGAAAAGTTTTCTTTAGGGGCTCCTGGGTGGCTCAGCTGGTTAAGTATCAGACTTAGGCTCAGGTCGTGGTCTCACAGTTGGTGAGTTCGAGCCCCATATCTGGCTCTGTGCTGACAGCTCACAGCCTGGAGCCTGCTTCGGATTCTGTGTCTCCCTCTCTGTCTGCCCCTCCCCCACTTGCACTCTGTCTCCCTCTCTCTCCAAAATAAATAAAACATTAAAAAAAATTTTTTTCAAAAGAAAAGAGAAGATTTTCTTAGAGTATTCACTTAAGTACTGTATCATTCATGGTTTTGAAATTAAAATTTAAAAGCTATAAAGGGCTTAATAAACCTGGAACATTTGATGTAAGATCTGTAGTTTGTACTTCGTTCAGTGATTGATGTGAATTTTTTTCGATGTTTTAGTTACAAGAAACTTTGCCTCAAAAAATGTTTGCAGCCTCCAGTGGAATCAAACATACCATGACCCCAATTTATCCATGTTCTAATACATTAGTGGAAATGACTCTTGGGTAAGAAATTTATTATTTGGTAACTATTATGTTTCTGTTCATTTTTATTTCAGTTTGTGATCTTGCTCTTTTATTTTGAAATTTTTGGTATTTGTGGTGACTATACTTGCTAATGTATTTAATGGCTTACTTCAATCAAGAGAACTAAAACATGGTGTAATTCTAAAACATTTGCATACTCTTTTGAGCAGAGACATTCTTATTTTGTTTGTATAGTATGAAGAAATTAAAGGAAGAGATGGAAGGAGTGGTTAAAGAACTTGCTGAAAATAATCATATTTTAGAAAGGTGAGTAATGGAAATGCCATTCTGCTCTGTGATTTTCTTTTTTTTTTTAATGTTTTTGTGTTTGTTTATTTTTGAGAGAGAGAGAGAGAGAACATGAGCAGGGGAGGGGCAGAGAGAGAGGGAACACAGAATCAGAAGCAGGCTCCAGGCTCCTAGCTGTCAGCACACAGCCGGGCGCGGGGCTCGAACTCATAAACCGAGATTATGACCTGAACCGAAGTCGGACACTCAACCGCCTGAGCCACCCAGGTGCTCCTCTGCCCTGTGGTTTTCTGTGCACTAGAGCACATATAGATCTAAACTTATACCTGTCTGTCTGTAGTAGTAGGTTAAGTAGTGGGAAAAGGATAGATATCAAGTCAAGAACCCTTATGTTTTGCGATTTCCGTGGTGCCCTACATGTAATGTGCTTGAGGTTGGTTGGATAAAGACAAGTCAACTGTGATTGATTCCATTTCATAGAAGCACTGGTTAATAGAATTATTTGCTTATTTGAGTCAGTTTGTGAAAATGAAAATCTTTTGCACATTATTTTTCATACATTTTCTCATTAGAATCATAAGTTTAAATTTTGGAATCAGAATGGCTTATAAGAGGCACCTGCCTGGCTGGCTTAGAGCATGTGACTCTTGATCTCAGGGTTGTAAGTTTGAGCCTGACACCGGGTGAAGAGATTACTTAAAAACAACATCTTTCAAAAGGAACAAAGAGTGGCTCATAAGATGCTGGTGCTCTGGTGCTCTGTAACTTACAAGCCCTCTGCAAACCTCTGTGCGGGTGAGCGCCCTCTGTAAATGCAGTTCCTTGAGAGCTGGGTATCAGCTTTTCCTACATATCCTCATAGATCAGGGAGGGGCACCTGGCTGGCTCAGGCAGAAGAGCATGTGACTCTTGATCTTGAGGTCGTAAGTTTGAGTCCCACATTGGGTGTAGAGATTACTTAAATAAAACTTAAAAAAAAAAAAAAAATCCTCATAGATCAGGGAGAGAGAGAATTGGAAAACACCCAGAGCCAGTAAACCCACTTTTGAATGCTATTTCCTCGTCCCAGTTCCTCAGGGAAGTTAAGGAATATTTGGCTTTCTAGTAAGAACCCTTCTCTTTGAAGCCCTTACGTGCTTATCGATATGTTCTCTAATTCCCAGCATACTAATAAAAGTACTTCACACTTGTGTGACGTTTTATATGCTTGCAGGGCACTTTCACACTGTGTAAGCTTGCTCAGCATGCATTCCAGCCTCGTACAGTAGCTAAGCAGACAGTCTCTATCCATGTTTCACAGGTACTGAAGTTCACACCCTAAGAGGTGAGCTGGAGCTGGAATCTAGCCTCCTACTTCCTCATACAGTCTTATCCCCCCGGAACTATTCTCGCAAATAAAAGAACCAAAGAAAGTTTCCTGTAGTTTGAAAAGATTGTCAGAAAGTCACATGATTTTTTAGCTATGTGCAGAAAGTTATTTGACATTTCTTCTCTTTTTTTTTTTTTTAATTTTTTATTTTAGAGTACAAGTAGGGGGAGAGAAGAGAGAGAAAGAGAGAGAAAATCTTAAGCAGCTCCACACTCAGCCCAGAGCCCAATGCAGGGCTTGATCCCATGACCCTGGGATCACAGCCTGAGCCGAAATCAGGATCTGGACGCTCAACTTTGAGCCACCCAGATGCTCTGACACTTGTTTTTTTTAAGATTTTTTTTTTTTTTTTGAGTAATCTCTACACACTATGTGGGGTTTAAACACAAAACCCTGGGGTCAAGTTGCACGCTCTACCCACTGAGCCAGCCAGGTGGCCTATTCACTTCTGCAGTGTTATCAATTTTTTTTTATACATATATATATTTATTTTATTTTTTATAATTTAACTTTATTTTTTATTTTTTTTAATTTACATCCAAATTAGTATATAGTGAAGCAATGATTTCAGGAGTAAATTTCTTAATGCCCCTTACCCATTTAGCCCATCCTCCCTCCCACAACCCTTCCAGCAGCCCTCAGTTTGTTCTCCATACTTTTTTTTTCTTAATTTATTTATTTTTTTTCAACGTTTATTTATTTTATTTTTGGGACAGAGAGAGACAGAGCATGAACGGGGGAGGGGCAGAGAGAGAGGGAGACACAGAATCGGAAACAGGCTCCAGGCTCCGAGCCATCAGCCCAGAGCCCGACGCGGGGCTCGAACTCCCGGACCGCGAGATCGTGACCTGGCTGAAGTCGGACGCTTAACCGACTGCGCCACCCAGGCGCCCCTGTTCTCCATATTTATGAGTCTCTTCATTTTGTCCCCCTCCGTTTTATTATATTATTTTTGTTTTCCTTCCCTTATGTTCATCTGTTTTGTCTCTTAAAGTCCTCATATGAGTGAAGTCATATGATTTTTGTCTTTCTCTGACTGACTAATTTCACTTAGCTATCAATTTCTTCTCAATGAATTAGTTTTTAGAGTACATTCTATAAAGATTTCCTACAATATATGATTGTAAAAATTTGGAAATGAAAGGCTCTACCTGCCTTTTCTCATGATCCCCTTCCACCCCTGCAGAAGTAATTACTATTAACAGTTTGTTGTGCATGTACGTTTTATGTGAATGGGATCATTCTGTTCATACTGGTTTAGTCTTTTTTCATCTAAGACTATATCACCGGTACTTTTTCATGTCCATATATATAGCTCTATTTTTTTCTCATTTTCTTTCTTTCTTTCTTTCTTTCTTTCTTTCTTTCTTTCTTTCTTTCTTTTCTTTTCTTTTCTTTCTTTCTTTCTTTCTTAGAGAGCGAGGGAGAGCAAGCAGAGGGGGGACAGAGGGAGAGAGAATCTTAAGCGGGCTCCATGCTCAGCACAGGGCCTGATGTGGGGCTCAGTCCCACAACCCTGAGATCATGACCTGAGCCAAAATCAAGAGTCAGATGCTTAACCAACTGAGCCATCCAGGCACCCCATTTAAAGATTTTATTTTTAAGTAATCTCTACACCCAATGTAGGGCTCAAACTCAAAACCCCAAGATCAAGAGTTGCATGCTCTGAGCTAGTCAGGCGCTTCTTTTTTCTCATTTTCAGCAGCTGCCTAATAGACTAGTGTATGGCTCTGCCGTATCTATTTGGCTGTCCTATTTGTTGGGCATTTAAGTTGTGTTAATTTTTCATAATTATAAACCATGCTTCAGTGAACTTATTTGTATGTATACCTTCATGTACTTGTGTAAGAATATTTGAGAGATTGGAGTGCCTCAGTCACTTGAACGTCTGACTCTTGGTTTCGGCTTGGGTCATGATCTTGCAGTTTGTGGGTTCAAGCCCCACATCAGACTCTGTGCTGACGGTGAGGAGCCTGCTTGGGATTCTCTTTCTCCCTCTCTCTGACCCTCCCCTGCTTGCTCACTCTCTCAAAATAGATAAATTTTGGTAAAAAAAATTGTTTAGGGGCACCTGGGTGGCTCAGTCGGTTGAGCGTCTGACGTTGGCTCAACTCATGATCTCGCAGTTTGTGGATTCAAGCCCCTCCTCGGGCTCTGTGCTGACAGTGTGGAGCCTGCTTCACAGCTGTCTCCCTCTCTCTCTGCTTCTCCCCTGCTCACATTCTCTCTCTCAAAAACAAATATTAAAAAAAATTGTTTGGGGTACCTGGGTGGCCCAGTTAATGAAGTGTCCAACTCTTGGTTTCAGCTCAGATCACGATCTCACGGTTCGTGGGTTCTGCACTGATGGTGCGGAACCTGCTTGGGATTCTCTGTCTGTCTCTCTCTCTCTCTGCCCCTTCCCCATTCACACTCTCTCTGTCTCTCCCAAAATAAATAAATAAAGTTTAAAAAGTAAATAAATAAAAATTGTTTAAATAGGGGTGCCTAGGCGGCTCAGTCAGTTGAGCATCAGACTTCGGCTCAGGCCATGGTCTCGCAGTTCACAAGTTTGAGCCCCACATCAGGCTCTGTGCTGACAGCTCAGAGCCTGGAGCCTGCTTCAGATTCTGTGTCTCCCTCTCTCTCTGCCCCTCTCCAGCTTGCACTCTGTCTGTCTCTCTCTCAAATAAATAAAAACATTAAAAAAATTTTATTTTTAGTTTAAGTAAAATAAAAAAAGAATATTTGAGGGATCAATTTCTAGATGTTTCTAGATGTGGAATTGCTGGGTCAGAGGGCATCACACTTAAATTTTTATAAGTATTAATTTTTTCTTTTTTCTTTATTTTTTTATTATTTTGAGAGAGAGAGAATGCATGTGGGAGAGAGGGAGAGAGAGGAACCCAGGCATGCTCCGCACTGTCAGAGCTGAGCCTGACATGGGGCTCGAACTCGGGAAACTGAGATCATGACTTGAACCGAAATCAAGAGTTGGACGTTCAACCAACCGAGCCACCCAGGCACCCCAATTTTTTCTTTTCTTTTCTTTTCTTTTTTTAATTTTTTTTTAACGTTTATTTATTTTTGAGAGAGAGAGAGACAGAGCATGAATGGGGGAGGGTCAGAGAGAGGGAGACACAGAATCTGAAACAGGCTCGAGGCTCTGAGCTGTCAGCACAGAGCCCGACGTGGGGCTCAAACTCACGGACCGTGAGATCATGACCTGAGCCGAAGTCGGACGCTTAACCGACTGAGCCACCCAGGCGCCCCACTTTTTTTTTTTTTTTTAAGGTTATATATTAGAGAGAGAGAGAGCATGTGGGGTAGGGGCAGATAGGATCCCAAGCAGGCTCCATGCCAGCAGCACTGAGCCTGACTCAGGGCTCAAACTCATGAACCGTGAGATCATGACCTGAGCCCAAACAAGAGTTGGACGCTTAACCAACTGAGCCACCCAGGCGCCCCTGTTTATTCAAATTTATATGTGTGTGTGTGAATTGCCTGTTGGTTTTAAAATCTTTTTTGTATTAGTTTATAGCAATTACATAGTAATTTTTTTTTTTTTTTAGTGCCCAATTTAGTTTCTTTACAACCTTAGCTAAATATCAGCAAGGAGAAGAGACTATTAAGTAATGCTTTTAACAAGCTTTTTTTTATACTCACTTTCTTATGTCGTATGACATAGAATCCCCACTGCCCAAAGCAAGTCCCATAAGTCACTTTCCCGTTTTACTTGCAAGTTTATGTAACAATATGGGTGATATGACATGGTGTAATCGTAACTTAAATGTTAAAGGACTATGTACGGATTAGTGCCAGAACTAATAATGGAATCCGGGTCTTGAGCACTGTCTCCACATGGGTATCTCCTTATTTTTTTCTTTCATATCTAAAAATCACATAATACCACCCTTCCCAGCTCAGTTTCCCCTCCTATTTCCTCATTCTATTCAAAGGAACCACCTTTCCTTCTGCTTCTGTGAACATACGTCATTTTAGACACTGTTTTTTATTGCCTTTCGTTAGTTTGGTGATCTTCCTTCAGAATGTTTCCATTTTCCCCCTCTCAGCCTCATCAGACCCCCTTTCCTCCTCACATGTGAGCTGTGGTGATAACATATTATCTATCTTCCTAAGCCCAGGCCTTTCCCATCTGTCATGGGCTAGTACAGCCAAAGGTCTAATCATGCCATGCCACTCCTTTGGCCCAACAATTTCTAAACTCTTCTTACCTAAAAGGTCAAATCTAAATTCATACTTGAAATCCCAGGATATAATCCTCTGGCCAGCCTATTCACTCACCTTCATTTCCCACTAGTCCCCAAAATAACATTCCATTGTAGCAAGGTCGCTTTACTTAACTTTACATAATTTACTCTCCGTTAAGTATGTCTCACCTACTCCCAACTCCTTATCTTCGCTTTTCTAAATCCCACCCCACCAAAAGGAAGTTGTCCAATTGTTTCTAAATCTTTCTAGATCACATCACTCAGCCTTTTCTCCTAAGAAGTCTCCCAAGCCACTAATTGGTATTTTTTTCACATATTTATAATAATACCACCGTGTTTCAGTAAAAATTGGGGACATCATAGCTGCTTGAACTTTTTTTTTTTTTAATTTTTTTTTTTAACGTTTTACTTATTTTTCAGACAGGGAGAGACAGAGCATGAACAGGGGAGGGTCAGAGAGAGGGAGACACAGAATCTGAAACAGGCTCCATCCAGGCTCTGAGCTGTCAGCACAGAGCCCGACGCGGGGCTCGAACTCACGGACCGTTGAGATCATGACCTGAGCCGAAGTTGGCTGCTTAACCGACTGAGCCACCCAGGCACCCCAGTTGCTTAAACTCTTAAATAACAGTTTATTCATCTGAAAAGTACCCTATATACTCTTTAAAATGTTGCAGGCCAAATAAATGAATCTTCTGAGATTTCCTGTTTTCTTTTGTGTTTTAGGTTTGGCTCTTTAACCATGGATGGCGGCCTTCGCAATGTTGACTGTCTTTAGCTTTCTGGGAAGTTCGAGAACAGTTTTAGTTTGCACAAGAAAATAATGCTGAGACATTCATTAAATGAGTGCCTCTCTAAGTGGTCTCTTATTTCTACAATTCAGTATTTGATGTGGTCATGTAAATATGTACAATATTGTAAATACACAAGAAAATATATAAATTTTTGGCTGCTGTTAAGATGTAATTTTACCTTTTAACATTTATAATTATATGAGGACATTTGACCTCAGTGAGCACTAGAAGAAAGCCATGACTGATATGTTGAAATACTGGAGTAAGGCTAACTGGGTTGTTTCTCCGCCTGCCTACTGGAAACATTTTTTAAATGGAACCAAAATTGTCATCCTTACAAATCAGAAAAGACTGATAGTTGACGGGTTTGTAAGTGATAGGATGGAGAAGTGGCTTCTCTGGGCGAAGAGCAGAACCAAACCACTGTTTTACTAGGATCACAATTTTGGGGGAAGGATAAAGTGACATTATTTCATTTTACAAGGTGCCCAGATCCCAGTTATCCTCACGTCTCTTTAATTTCAGATAAATTATTGAGCAAAATTTTTAAAGTGATTTAATTACTAAAAACTATTCATTTTATTTTGGCCATAAGTGTATGACTGTCATAAAAAATTTTAGGGTTATTTCCACTGTTTCAAGCTGTATATTTCTTGTTTAATTTAATTCTGCTTACTCCATCATGAAAAAATATCAATAAATTTCTCAATTTTAATGTAAAGAATTTGTATTTTTCTGTGTACAACAGTTTGAGAAACAAAAGGTGTCTTTTGAAAGAAAGAATATCGATGGTGATGGTAAGTTATTCTCAGACTGTTGGATATATGGACAGTTTTGTTTCTCTTCTAAGTCTGATTCCAAGTTTAGTGTAAGTTCTCCCATAAATGTATACAAATCTAAACGGAACATTCTCTTTGAAAAATCTACCCAGTATGTTCAGCAAGGAATTATTTCTCCAACAAGGCTGTGGTTTTGGTTATGGTTTCTGATTTACCAGATTATTGAAGTGTGCATGTACACAACCTGCGTATCACAAAGATACCACGTCCCAAAGACTGAATAAATTCGACTCCCATGAGCATTGGAAAACTGAAAATGGATTAGGACTTAATTTGAAATCGCAATGCATTATCATAGTGGAGAATTTTAAGCATCATCTGTATGCATTCTAGACATACATGCACAAGTAGGTAAATGGTCTCTGTCAACCACCTGTCCGGGCTTAGAGTTTGTGGGGGGGGAGGGGCTATCTGTTAAATCCCTCTTGATTTTAATTTTCCATCTGACTATCTGACACACGTGTATTTAATTGTATCATTTTTAAATCTGCATATCACTGAACACCAGGTTATGTGATTCCTTAATATGTTTGCAGATTTAGTTTTCAGCACCTCTGGAAAAGGTCTCCAATAAACAAAGTCTTGCTGCGGGGACTGAAATTTTAGGAGCTGTATTGTTAAGAGCAAATCCATTCCGTGTTAATATTGGTCAAGAGTTAAGGTTTTATTCCCCATTACAGCAACATGGAAACCAAGCATTCTTGCTTTTTAATATTTTACCTTCAAAAATATAACCCTCTTTCAGAACATTTTAAGTTAATAAATACATGGTGATGCTACTCTGCTAACCTAATAATAACCTAATAAGTTGCATCTCCAGTCTAGTAGTCTTTTTTCCATATTAGGATATATTTTCAAACGGTAGGGATTAATGATATAAAAACGGTATATAGTTAGTGGATTTAGTTTTTCACATAAGTTATAGTTCTTTTTTTTATTATTATTTTAATGTTTATTTATTTATTTTGAGAGAGAAAAGGCTGGGAAGGAACAGAGAGAGAGAGGGAGAGAGAGAATCCCAAGCAGCTCTGTGCTGTTAGTGCAGATCCCAAGGTGGGGCTTGATCTCACAAATCGTGACATGTGACTGGAGCCTAAATCAAGAGTTGGACATTTAACTGACTGAGCCACCCAGGCGCCTCAGGTTATAGTTCTAACACCAGAAGAAATAAAAATGAAATAAGTGAACGTAAAGCATATGGGAAAAAAGATATTTTTGAGTAAATCAAAAAGGAATTAGTGGTTAGGGAAGAGATGTGAAAAATAATCCCATAACATCTTCTGGAGTTCCAGGCTCAATTATTTTGGAAACTGCCAAATACTGTATTAGTGGCTTATAGACCTCCTTACACTTTGTCAAGCAGGGTGCCTCTTCTTAGATACAAAAGATCTTTTCCTCAAAATTCTTCTTTAAAATATATTTGTCAATAAATTAACCAGAAAGAAATTATAATAATCTTGGATTTTTCTTGTTTTCCTGTTTTTGTTTGTTTGTTTTTGAGAGAGAGGTTTCTGAGTGACTAGGTTCACTTTCGTGTTCTATGCTAAAAATAAGTAAGTTGTTTGGAATTAAAGGCACTGTCAGTAGGAATAAACAATCTCCACTGAAATATCAAAAATCTATTCTCCTGGGGCGCCTGCGTGGCTCAGTGGGTTAAGTGTCCGACTTGGTCTCAGATCATGATCTCACAGTTCGTGAGTTCGAGCCCCTTATCAGGCTCTCTGCTGACAGCTCAGAGCCTGGAGCCTGCTTCAGATTTGGATTCTGTATCTCCCTCTTTCTCTGCCCCTCCCCTGCTGGCACTTTGTCTCTCTCTCTTTCTCTTTCTCTCTTTCTCTCTCACAAAAATGAATAAATGTTAAAAAAAAAAAAATCTGTTCTCCTTTCAGAATCACAGTCACAATCAGGACTAACCTTTTATTTCTGATTTCACTCCACTCAGAAGTGTCTATTACGCATTATGCTTTGTCTTTCAGGAGGTGTTGAGGGAAATTTACTCAAATGTTTAAAACTGAGAAGTGTTGAAAATATAAAGAAGTTGTAAAACTCTTGTTTTAGCTGGATCCACCACCCTACATCCCACTTTTAAGAAGACTAAAGTTGGGGCACCTGGCTGGCTCAGTTGGAAGAGCGTGCAAATCTTGATCTTGGGGTCGTGAGTTCAAGCCCTATGTTGGGAGTAGAGATTACTTCAAAAACAAAAAAACTGAAGAACCTGCAAAAGTCTTACACTGTTGTTTTTAGTTGGACTTCCTCCCCACTTGTCACCTAGAGAAGCACTCAAAATCCAACTTCCTAAGGAATACTGAAAATGGGATAGAAAACAAAGACACCGACCTGGAAATAAAAGTTGGTAATAGCATTTGGGTTACTTAGAGTATAAGTCAGCACCAGAAATGTAGTGTGATGTATAAAAGCATACCCCAGGGGCGCCTTGGTGTGGCTCAGTCAGTTGAGCGTCTGACTTTGGCTCAGGTCATGATCTCATGGTTTGGGAGTTCAGCCCTGCATCAGGCTCTGTGCTGACAGTGCAGAGCTGGGAGCCTGCTTCAAGTTCTGTGTCTCCCCCTCCCTCCCTGCCCCTCCCCTGTTCACGCTCTGTCCCTCTCTCCCTCTCAAAAAATAAACATTAAAAACAACCAAGCACAGCCTAGACGTTACATCAGGATGTTTAGGGACTAAGCAAGCTGTGACAAGTTTCTTTCCGCATAAACAGAAGGCGCAAGGACCAGTGGTTAGACTGGTGTCTTCAGGTGTGATGACGGGAACGTCAGTGCCAGTTGCTTGATAGACAGCTAGACATTGGTGTCTGCTGAGCTAATATGCAATAAGGGCAAAGGTCTAGAGAGAGATTCAACAAAGGGCTAAATTCTAAAATAGGACCCTGGGAAAAAATCTTGTTCTTTTACACATTTCTTGGCTTGTAAGGATCCGTCAAACTTTTTTTTCTGGGATCCATTCCTGCCCCAGTTTAAAACACATACCGTTTTTTCACTGGAAAAAAATTTCAGTTTGTACAAAATAAAACATTTTTTAATTCGTACAAGCAAACGTGACCTAGGCTATTGCTTTGGGAGGCAGCTTGTTAATCACCACCAAGTCCCACAGATTGCCACTGAGATTCCAATGGATGCTGAGCTTAGTGGATACCGGTTACTTTGTTCCTCTGTGAATGTAACTTCTTATGAAGGGGGAGGGGCGGGAGGGTGTGGGGAGTCTGTGCTTAAAAATTACCAAGTGTTACAATAGGTTAGAGTTTCTGAAGCTTAAAACTCTTTCTTTAGAAAGAACATCTATTAATACAGTTTCTAGTTATGAGGGCTAAGGTCTAAAGGACAAACCAAAGGAATGACAGGGGAAGGGGATTTAGGGCTAACAGGTGGTCCCCAGACATATTGGCTGGAATAGAGTTCACAGCCAAAGTGTCATATGTGGGTGTTACTGTGTTTTCCTCATCCATGCCCTCTGTAGGGAGTCATTCTGGAACATGCATAGTTCTAGCTATGGCCATAAGAAGTGACTTCAACAAGACCTTCAGAAGAATAGCCCGGCTCTTTTACTGGTTCCCCAAATCACTGACCTGCTCAAAGAATCGGAAATCCAAGTTGGTCTGGAGCCAAGGTAGAGGTAAGTTTTCTCAAGCTAATGCTTCATTACAGATACTTTTTTTCTGTTAGTAGTGTGGGGCCTCCCTCAACTATGGAGAAAAAAACAAAGCTCTTAAGGCATTATTTAACATGGTCATTTGAGGAAAAACAGAGAAAATGAAAGCAATTTGAAGGTGAGAGATTAAAAACCATGAACATTTCTGTAATTCCAATTTTATGCTTCATAGGCATGTAAGTTCAGAAAAGTTTTCTAGAGAAAGGTGGAGAATGTTTAGCTTTAAAAAAAAAGTAACAAAAATAGCTTTTATTTTCAGTGAACCTTAATTTGCTTGTGGAATTAAAATCCTTCAGAACAAACAGAAAAGAATGATTAAATGACTGAGTTTCTCCTTTTCCTAGAAAACTAAAAAGGTCAATGGACTTTATATTTCTTTGGTTTGGGTCAGTTTCTGCAGCATATTTTAGTCAGGTTTTGGGTTTTGTTTTTGTTTTATAGTCAGGTATTGATGTGAGATTTTAAAACACTTTAAATACACTACCACATAAAGCTCTGCATTTTCTTTATTTTTTTTAATGTTTATTTATTTTTGAGAGAGAGAGAGAGAGAGGGAGGGGCAGAGAGAGAGGGAGACGCAGAATGTGAAGCAGGCTCCAGGCTCTGAGCTGTCAGCACAGAGCCCAACACAGGGCTCGAACTCACAGACACGAGATCATGACCTGAGCCAAAGTCGGATGCTCAATCGACTGAGCCACCCAGGTGCCCCATAAAACTCTGCATTTTCTATTCAGCCCTGCCTGACTGGAGTTTAAAAGGGTTGTGGGGCGCCTGGGTGGCTCAGTCAGTTAAGCGTCTGACTTTGGCTCAGGTCATGATCCCATGGTTTGTGGGTTCGAGCCCCGCGTTGGGCTCTGTGCTGACAGCTCGGAGCCTGGAGCCTGATTCTGATTTTGTGTGTGTGTCTCTCTCTGCCCCTCCCCTGCTCATGCTCTGTCTCTCAAAAATAAATGTAAAAACAAAAAAAACAAAAAACAAAAAAAATATTTTAAAAGGGTCAGAGGAGGGGGTAGGGAATGAAGGGAGTAAGGAAGGGGTCCTGGTCTGGTGTCTGAAGCCGGAGCTGGCTTTCACCTTTGTCCTCTGGGGCAGGAGGAGGGTCCAGCACAGCACCTAGAGCAAGGTAAGCAAACTCTCTTTATCAGGTTCCATCCTGCAACAGGATTACGGTTGTGATCACGTGTCCTTTGACGCCCATATAGTTCTGTGTCTTATATGAGTACTTAACATTTTCCCCTTCACTGGTAGATTATCAAACAGAATCTGATGATACAGTCGATGATCTAGAAGCAGATCCTCTCTCATTTTTTTTTTTTTTTCAAGTAAGCTCTATACCCAACATGGGGCTTGAACTCACCACCACTAGATCAAGAGTTGCATGCTGTACCCACTGAGCCAGCCAGGCGCCCCAACATCTTCTTTTAACGAAAACAAATGACAGGGCACCTGGCTGGCTTGGTTGTTTAAGTGTCTGACTCTTGATTTCTGCTCAGGTTATGATCCCAGAGTCATGGGATCAAGCCTCTTGTCCGGCTCTGTGCTAATTGTGGAGCCTGCTTAAGATTCTTTCTCTCTTTCTCTCTCTCTCTGTCCCTTTCCCTCTCCCTCCGTCTCCTCCTCTCCCCTGCTCGCGCTTGCTCTCTCTCTAAAATAAAAACCAAAACCAGAAATGACTGTGATCTATAATCAGGAAGAAAGGTATCTGATTAAGAAATTTACAAAATGTAAGGCCTAGTACATTTCAAGCATGTATTTTCCCTTGAATTAAGATTTTATTTTATTCTCTTTTACTGTCAAAATAAGTTAAAAGTCCCTCTGTTTATATATATATATATCATCCTTCAGATATGGAACAGCATAATTTGGATGTCAGAGCCCCCAGGGAACTTAGAAAAATCATCTTCTCCAATCCCCTCTTTTTATTTTATTTTTTAATTCTATTTATTTTAAGTGATCTCTATACCGAATGTGGAGCTCAGACTCACGACCCTGACGTCAAGAGTCCCATGCTCTTCTGACTGAGCCAGCCAGGCATCCCTCCAATCCCTTCATTTTAAAGATGAGTAAATTTGGGGCGCCTGGGTGGCGCAGTCGGTTAAGCATCCGACTTCAGCCAGGTCACGATCTCGCGGTCCGTGAGTTCGAGCCCCGCGTCGGGCTCTGGGCTGATGGCTCAGAGCCTGGAGCCTGTTTCCGATTCTGTGTCTCCCTCTCTCTCTGCCCCTCCCCCGTTCATGCTCTGTCTCTCTCTGTCCCAAAAAAATAAATTAAAAAAAAATGTTAAAAAAAAAAAATAAAGATGAGTAAATTACCTCCAAAAGGTTAAGTAACTTCACCTTCCAAAACTATTATATGGGAAGAACCAGAAGTTTATCCTACATCATAATTATTGACCCAGCACTCCTAATTTCTGCACCACAGTGCTATGGGGTGTGCGCATCAGAGAATGTGAACATACAAGCCCTCACAGCATATTTTACAGATAGCCTTCATTAGTGGGTCATCTATCCTTGGGAAGTTTGGTTATTTATTTCCAAAGCAGAACTTGCTACTATCCTCTTTAGTTTGGAGATTAATAGCCTGTATCCAGAAATCATTTTACTTATGATCTGATAAAATACAGCCTTTTGATGAGATATTACCCCATCCTAAGGAGATTATTTAAATATATGCCTTACAGAATTACATCTCCTTAAAAGCAAGAATTATCTTCTATCCTGTCTCCGATACTTAAAACAGGATTTTGTGTACTGGGCAGTTTAATAACTGTTTGTCCTATTGAATTGACATGAATACAGCCCTGTGGGATCTGAGTTAGATGAATTAAGAACGAATTGACTCATGGGGCGCCTGGGTGGCTCAGTTGGTTAAGTGTCCGACTCTTGATTTTAGCTCAGGTCATGATCTCGCACATATCTGATCTTCGTGGGTTCAAGCCCCACATCAGGCTCTGCACTGACAGTGCGGAGTCTGCTTTGGATTCTCTCTCTCACCCTCTCTCTCTGTTCCTCCCCTACTTGTGCACTTGTGCTCTCTCTCAAGATAAATCGAAAAACTTAAAAAAAAAAAAAAAAAGAATGAATTGACTCTTAGAAATAAGCTAATCCCTGGGATCTTTCCTCCAACCTTTTATGTAGACTGATGGATTGTGGCCACCTACAAAAGATTGCTTAACATCAGGTCACCTCTTCAGGATTATACTCTTTCTGTCACTTATTGATATACTCTAAAGGTGCCACAGAAATAAGCCAAGGGTTCCTAACCAACTCCATATGAAAACTTAAATGGTCTCAAGGCAAGGCAAGACAAATGATTGATTTTTTAATTTTATTTTTCTTAAGTTTATTTTGAGAGAGACAGAGAGTGAGCAGAGGAGGGGCAGAGAGACAGGGAGAGAGAAACCCAAGCAGGCTCCGCACTATCAGCTCGCAGCCCGAGGAAGGGCTCGAACCCACGAACTGTGACATCATGACCTGAGCCGAAATCAAGAGTCCGTCACTTAACCAACTGAGCCACCCAGGCACCCCTGATGGATCTTTTAGTACCAATAAGTGAAAGCCTTCAAGTAGTAGCTTTATCACCAGGTCACATTGGCTAACTCTCCTTTATTTCTTCTCCGTCTCCCCACCTTAGAAAGCAGTAAATTACACCAAAGCATGAACTAGGAAGAAGTGTAGAAAGTCAACAAATCTGAACTCCGTACATGTCGTAAGCACCTCACTACTGTACGGTCTGGAAGGGAAAGAACAGGGAGGGGCGTGTGAGGAAATCCACACTCAGTGGCCTGGAGCCATTTCTAATCCAGTTGAGAAACCTCAGCTATAAGTGGAAACTACCGAGCTCAGGAGCAGGGCTCGGAAGGGAAGAGCCGGGGACCTGGGCGTCAGACCTTGCTCCTGCTGCTGCTGCTGCTGCGGCCCTGAGCAAGTCACTCGACCTCCCTGATGCACGATTTCTCATCTGCAAGATGTATGGATTGGACTTGATCTCAAAGACTCCTTCCAGTTTTCCAGCTTTGTAAATGCCATGACCCTAAGATACGGTAATATAGACGAAGAGCTGAATAGTTGCTGAAGAGAGCAAAAACGGAGGAAGGATTCTTGAAATCAAACAGCATATCGCTGTTTGATTGCCGATATCTGAGACTTTATGTAAAATCCTATTTAAGGAGCTTCCACACCAAATGCACGCACGCTCTTTTTTTAAACAAATACGAGATCTAGACTCTCCATACGTAAGAAGGTGTGAGATGAATCACAGGGAAGGAGGGGCCCCAGGGGGGTCTTTTATACTAAAGACCTTCTCTGGTTCTCCCTGTCACCCCTTTTGCCCCAGGTTTTAGCAGTTAACTCAATGAAATTTGGTGACTGAACAAAAGTCTTAGCTTCCTATAAGGAGGCAGATGTGAGCACATCTGGAATACCCAGAAAACCACCTCCCTCCCATGGAGAAGAGGACAAAGGGGAGAGCTGCTCACCAGATAGCATCCCATTTGTTGCCAGTGTTCCATGGTTCCCTGGAACCCTGGTAAGGACACCCCCCAACCTTGCAAGCAGAAGAGCAAAGAGTAGGGTGTAACCTCCTGGTAGCATTTATTCTGTGCATCAAGAGGACTTCACAAAATCAAAAAGGCCTGTCTTGTACTTAGTGGCCTATAAAAAGCAACCAATTGGGGTAACTGGGTGGCTCAGTCAGTTAAGCTTGATTTGACTCTTGATTTTGGCTCAGGTCATAATCTCATAGTTCGTGAGTTCAAGCCCCACATTGGGCTCTGCACTGACAGTGCAGAGCCTGCTTGGGATTCTCTCTCTCCCTCTCTCTCTCCCTCTCTGTCTCAAAAATAAATAAATAAACATTAAAAAAAGAAAATGAAGACTACCCTGACTCTGAGAGAGAACAAGCTGGACACAGATGTACAATTATCACTATCGAAGGCTGGTTATCTTTCCTCCGGGAGGAGAGAGGAGGAACTTTAGATGCAAAAATATATATTTTTTCACACACACACGCAAGAAGAGTTCTTACAGATGATTTAAACAATAACTCGGGGGGCACCTGGGTGGCTCAGTTGGTTGGGCGTCCAACTTCAGCTCAGGTCATGATCTCACAGCTCGTGAGTTCGAGCCCCGCGTCGGGCTCTGTGCCAACAACTCGGAGCCTGGAACCTGCTTCAGATTCTGTGTCTCCCTCTCTCTCTGCCCCTCCCCTGCTCATGCTCTGTCTCTCTCTGTCTCAGAAATAAATAAAAACATCAAAAAAAATTAAAAAATAAAAAACAGTAACTCAGGCCATACTAACAAAACACCAATACTTATGAATCTCTGAAATGTGGAAGCTGAGGGTAAGAGCCTGCTATCTTCAATGAAGTTGTCTCCCGTCTACACAGCCAAGACATTCTTCCCCGCTGAGGCACTTCTCAAATGAATGACCTCATGCATGTCCACATTCCTCAAAGTGGCCATGACCATTCCAGGTGGTCCTCAGCGAAGTTATGTCAGGACGCAGTGTAAGTTTCCTGGAAGACAAGCCCATGAGAAAGTGGCTGATGGTGGATCAAAAGATACTGCTTCTGAGCATCTCAGCCCTCGACCCTGAAGAAGCCATCCTGACTGTTGACCTAACAATCAATAGCCTGCTGGCCGCCAGAATATGTGAAGAGAAGCTCTCTCCCAAAACAAATTTCTTATCCGCAGACAAGGCTGAGGAGCATTCTTCAGGTTACCCAACGTATAAGATGTTGGATAAGCAGAAAGAGAAAGGACAAGGTGTTAAAAGCCAGATCTTACCAGAAGGTACCAAAGTCTGTTAAAATCCTCAAATCTCGGGAGGTAAATAATAAACCCAATGCTGAAGAGCCTGAGACTGTTCAGAGTCTAGATTCAGTGCAAAGCTGATATAGTCAAGAGACAGACCTTGAGCAGGTGAGGCTCCGGGGTCTCAGGTATGCATGTTATTACTGAGGCAAGGGTCCCACTAGAAGCAGCCAGGGTCTTGGGCAAATCTGAAGGACCTCCTACCTGTCCTAGTTCAATTGTCCTAGTTCAGTCAGTTTAGCCTCCTGGAGACAGACCCGTAAACCATACGAGGAAGCCCTCACTCCAGAGCAATCATGGGATGTCTCCCCAAAAGAATGGTAGATAGGGGCACCTGGGTGGCTCAGTCGGTTGAGCGTCTGACTTTGGCTCAGGTCATGATATCACAGTTCGTGGGTTCAAGCCCCGCGTTGGGCTCTGTGCTGACAGCTCAGAGCCTAGATCTGCTTCGGATTCTGTGTCTCCCTCTCTCTCTGCCCCTCCCCCACTCTCACTCTGTCTCTCAAAAATGAATAAACATTAACAAAAAAATTTTTAATAAAAAATTAAAAAAAGAAATGGTAGTACGAGATGGGGGAAATGATGGCGGTTAGGTCAAATGTAAATGAAACAGGGTTTTGATGGGCTCAAAGCAGGGCTATGCATAAAAGGATCAGCATCAGGTCTGAACTGCAAAGTGGCCCAACTCCTATGTCTTTGGAAACCACGGGTTAGATGAATATGGAATGTCATATTTAGAAAATCCTTATCTGCAGTTGTGTGCCTGGACTGGGAATCAAAGCTGCCATGTTGTGTCAAAGTGACTTAGACCCTCAAGTGACAAGTGTGATGTTTCATTCTTACGGATCTTACTTCAATCAGCAAAATTTCTCACAGTGTGTGATTTGGGGGCTTTCTCAGGGAACATTATGACACTTTATAGCTGCATGTGAGAGAAACATTAGCATTATCTGTTTATTTTCCCAGACTGATGAATCGTAGGAGAGAGTTTAACTTTGTTTTTAATGTAAGTTTTTGTAGAAATGTTTCATTTTAATTTTTTTGAAATTTTTATTTATTTTTGAGAGAGAGAGACAGAGAGAGAGCAAGTGGGGAAGGTGCAGAGAAAGAGGGAGACAAGAGGATCGGAAGCAGATTCCCCACTGACAGCAGAGAGCCTGATGTGGCGCTCGAACTCATGAACGCAAGATCATGACCTTAGCCAAGGTCAGACGCTGAACTGACTGAGCCACCCAGGTGCCCCGAGAGTTTAACTTTCTTAGTCCAAACTACTTTGTTCTTCCTATATTTTTCAATAGCCTCTCAATACAATTTTATTTATAATGAAACATTTTAGAGGTAACCTGTCACTTTCATATCCCACCCTTACCCCCAAGCCCCAGAGCACTCTTGTTCCCATATGGACATATTGCTCAACACTGGTTGAGCCTTTATCCTGGAAATTCCCTTTACCTCTTTCTTCAGTTGGATCCCCTACTTCATGAGTCCTATTTCTTTGTTCTTTGTTTACTCCTTCCTTTTAGTGGACAACATCTAGTAGCTTTCTGTAACAAGGGCTCATGAAAGGCATTTCATGTCTCATATGCAGAAATTCCCACAAGGAAGTGCTTTGGAACGGGTCCTTTTAAGGTTATTTATTTAACTTGGGCCACCTGGGTGGCTCAGTCACTTGAGCGTCTGACTTCAGCTCAGGTCATGATCTCTTGGTTCATGAGTTCAAGCCCTCAGGCTCCCCGCTCTCAGTGTGGAGCCCACTTTGGATCCTCTGGCTCTCCCTCTCTTTCCGCCCCTCCCCCACATGCACTCTCTCTCAAAAATAAAACATTAAAAAAAAAAAAAGATTATTTATTTAACCAGACACTCACTGGGCCTTTTCAAACTGGAAAACTGTGTCTTTCAGTTCTGGGAAATTTTCTTGCAATATTTCTTTGATAATTCCCTACCTTCTGAGTCTTCTCTTCTCCTTAAGGTTACCATACCTCTTAGATTAATTCTCACTGACCCTTTCTCTCCCGGGCCACCTCTTTGACTTTTCATCCTGCATTATATCCTAGCAGCTGGTGTGGGCTCCAGGAGGATGGAAACTTGTTTTACTCCTTATCCCCAGGACCAAACAAGTTCTGGACAGTTACATATAAACCTAACAAACTCTAGAGGGACCAGAATTACTTCCTTTCAGTTTTGGAAACTCTTAATTATATAATTACTTAAGAAAAACAGAAATATTAGGAAATAAAAGGACTGAAAAGTAATGAATGTTGAAATAATGCAATGTAGCCTCTTCTGACTCACGGCATCTGGGCTAGGCTGCTGTTTGCTTTTGTGTACGCTGTGAAGAAAGACTTGGCTAAACATCATTGGAGAAGAACACAGTGGGGATGTTAAGCTGGTTCAGGGAGCCAACTTCTTCTAAGTACTTTATTACGTTATTTTTAACAAAGACCATTGCTGATTATGAAGTTAATGCTCATCAATTTCATTAAAAGGAACTGAGGGGTGCCTGGCTGGCTTGATACGGTGTGCAACTCTTGATCTCGAGGTTTTAAGTTCGAACCCCACATTGGATGCAGAGATTACTTAAAAATAAAATCTTAAAAAAAAAAACAACACTGAAGTCTTACCTATTTCAGAAGCTGGCCATCAGAAAATTAGTTCTGGCTGCCTGGGTGGCTCAGTCAGTTGAGTGTCCTACTCTTGATTTTGTCTCAGGTCACGATCCCGGGGTCCTGGGATCAAACCCCTTGTAGGGCTCCGTGCTGAACGTGGAGCCTGCTTGAAATTCTCTCTCCTTGGGGCGCCTGGGTGGCTCAGTCGGTTGAGTGGCCGACTTCAGCTCAGGTCACGATCTCGCGGTCCGTGAGTTCGAGCCCCACGTCAGGCTCTGTGCTGACAGCTCGGAGCCTGGAGCCTGTTTCGGATTCTGTGTCTCCCTCTCTCTGACCCTCCCCCGTTCATGCTCTGTCTCTCTCTGTCTCAAAAATAAATAAACGTTAAAAAAATAAATTAATTAATTAAAAAAAAAAAAGAAAGAAATTCTCTCTCCTTCTCCCTCTGCCCTTCCCCTGCTTAAGCTTCTCTCTCTCTCTCAAAATAAATAAATAAACATTAAAAAAATATGTTAGCTCTTAGGGCAATAGAAATCAGAACAGCATTCGCCTGGCAAGAGATGAGGAGGACTGACTACAAAGGGCCATGAGAGCTGATGGAAACGTGTCATATCTTCACTGGGGTGGTGGTTACATAGGTGTGGACCTCAAAACTTGCCCAACTGAAAACCGCGTTTCCCTGTCTGTAAACTATACTGCAAGGAAGTTAACCTAGATCTTTATGTCCTCTGAAGAGATTTCAGGTCAGAGCAACGTTGTGGGCGACGTTAGAACCAAACCACCTGGGCTCACCACGTTCCACGTGTGACCTTGGTCTAGTTCTCAGTCTCTAAGTTGGGGATAATAGCGGTACCTCCCTTGTAGGATTATTCATGAGGCTAGAGTGAGTTGATAGAAATAATGCCTTTAGGGGTGCCTGGCTGACTCAGAGAGAAGAGCATGTGACTCTTGATTTCGGCATTGTGAGTTTGAGCCCCGCATGGGGTGTGAGATCACAGAATGCATTTACATCAGAAACTGGCACAAAAGTACTTAATAGGTGTTAGCTTCAATGTCTGGTTGTAATGGTGCATTCAGAAAGGCTGCTAATTTTTGATCCTTTAAAGCAAAAAACAAAGAAAATTGTGTTGTAGATTTCCGGACTGGAAGTCTAGATAGATGTGATAAATATGAATGTGGTGTTTCAGGTCTCTGGTTTTCTGTTATTATCCCTGCCAGCTAAAAGAATATTGAGGTCATTACTAAAAAGAGGACACTGGAAAAAAAAGAGAAACCAAATGATTGGTTGAAATAGGGGGTGTTGGGGCACCTGGGTGGCTCAGTCGGTTAAGCGTCTGACTCTTGATCTCAGCTCAGGTCTTGATCTCAGAGTCGTGAGTTCAAGCCCTGCGTTAAGGTCCGTGCTGGGCATGAAGCGTACTTTAAAAAAAAAAAAGAAAGAAAATAGGGGGGTGTCAGTATAATCTCTGGAGAGTCTACAAATAAAGTCTTAGAATAGATGGATTTGAAATGTCTATGAGCCCAGCAACAAAAGCAACAATAGGCAAGTGGGACTACATCAAAATAAAAAGTTTCTGCACGGCAAACAGTCACTAGAGTAAAAAAGACAATCTATGGAATGGGAGAAAACATTTGCAAACCATATGCCCCATAAGGAGTTAATTTCCACAATATATAAGGAACTCCTACAGCTCAATAACAAAAAAAACCCCACTAACCCAATTTTCAAATGGGCAAAGGACTTGAACAGACATTTCTCCAAAGAAGACGTACAAATGACCAACAGGTACATGTAAAGGTGCTTGATTGACATCACTCATTATCAGGGAAATGCAGATCAAAACCACAATGAGATACCGTCTCACAACTGCTAGGATGGGCGTTACCAGAGAGAAAAAAACAAGTGTTGGTGAGGATGTGGAGACGTTGGAACCCTTATACTCTGTTGTGAATGCAAAATGTGCAACCACTATAGAAAATAGCGTGGAGATTTCTCAAAAAATTAAAATAGAACCACCATATGATGTAGCATTCCAAGTCTCGGTATTTATCCCTCCAAAAGTGAAATCAGGATCTCAAAGAGATGTTAACACTCCCGCACTCACTGCAACACTACTCTCAATAGCCAGGATGGGGAAACAATCTAAATGTCCATTGACAGATGAATGGATTTTTTTTTTTAATTTTGTTTTCTTTTTTCAACGTTTTTTATTTATTTTTGGGACAGAGAGAGACAGAGCATGAACGGGGGAGGGGCAGAGAGAGAGGGAGACACAGAATAGGAAACAGGCTCCAGGCTCCGAGCCATCAGCCCAGAGCCTGACGCGGGGCTCGAACTCACGACCGCGAGAGCGTGACCTGGCTGAAGTCGGACGCTTAACCGACTGCGCCACCCAGGCGCCCCATGAATGGATTTTTTAAACTGTGGTACCTACATGCAATGAAATGTTATTTCACCTTTTTTTAAAAAAATTTTTTTTTCCTGAGAGAGAGAGAGAGAGAGAGAGAGAGAGCAAGTGGGGAAGGAGCAGAGAGAGAGAGGGAGACACAGAATCCAAAGCAGGCTCCAGGTGCTGAGCTGTGAGCACAGAGCCCAACACGAGGATCAAACTCGCAAACCGTGAGATCATGACCTGAGTTGAGGTCGGACGCTTAACTGATCGAGCCACCCAGGCGCCCCGAAATGTTATTTCACCTTTAAAAAGAACGATATCCTGCAGTATGTGACTACATGGATGAACCTTGAGCATATTGTACGAAGTGAAATAAGGCAGTCACAGAAGGAGATTCATGGTTCCACTTCTGTGAGGTATCTAAAATAGTCAAAACTCAAAGATGCCAAGACCAGAATGGTGGTTGCCAGGGGCTTGGGGGAGAGAAAAAGTGGGAATTGCTCATCAATGGGCACAAAATTTCAGCTATGCAAGATGAATAAACTCCAGAGACCTGCTGTAAATTGTCCCTCTGGATAACGATACTGTATTGTACACTTACCTATTAAAAGGCTCTCATGTCAAATGTGTTTCTCACAATAAAATAAAAAAGATTTCTAGAGTTTATTTCAGTAATCTCTACCCTCAACCTGGGGCTCAAACGCATAACCCTGAGATCAAGAGTCGCACGTTCTACTGACTGAGCCAGCCAGGCACCCCTAAAATTAAAATAAGTAAATAAATAAATGTTGAAGAACCCAAAGGAGCCAGAGTCAGTCATTCTTTTTTTTTTTTTTTTTTAATTTTTTTTTTCAACGTTTATTTATTTTTGGGACAGAGAGAGACAGAGCATGAACGGGGGAGGGGCAGAGAGAGAGGGAGACACAGAATCGGAAACAGGCTCCAGGCTCTGAGCCATCAGCCCAGAGCCCGACGCGGGGCTCAAACTCACGGACCGCGAGATCGTGACCTGGCTGAAGTCGGACGCTTAACCGACTGCGCCACCCAGGCGCCCCAGTCATTCTTTAGAATAAGTGGAGGTGGTGTCAAATGCCTAAATGTAGGGCTCCCAGTTGCAGCCTGCTGGTGAAAAAAGTCTACAAACGGGAGCAGGTACGTAGACTGAGCAACATTCGCTGCGTTCGGCCAGAAACAGCCTGCGGGATCATCTGTAGACGTGTGCGGAAGACGGATACCTCCCCGGTGCAGGAGCTCCCCGGCCATGGCCCGAAACGATGCAGAGACTTTTGCCTCCTGCCTCACCCAAGGACGAGACCCAGGACCCGTTCCTTGCTGCCTCCAGTGTTGGGGACCAGCCCCCAGTAGTCATGCTCAACCGTGCCCCATGCTGGATATGTCACTCACACAGACAGGCAGGATTTGGGGGGTAGAGCGACAGGGAGCTGAGGAACGCACTTGGGTGGAGACACCTGTCCTCCACTCCTTGGACAGTGGCAGGAGACCGACATCCCTCCCGCGAGGCTCAGATTGGGGTCCCAACCAGAGGATGGAATTTCTGGTTTTCCCTCACCTCCCTGCTGGCCCACATGCCCCCCTTGAGCATGTCCTCGGTGTCAGGGGAGTGTACTAATAAGACAGAAACTCTGAAAATGGGTAAATCTGCTCAGGCCAAAATTAAAGTCCAAAAAGTCTTTTAATTTGGAAAGTCCAATCCTAATAATGTAATGCAGACAAATGACATGTGGGCCCTATAAGTGCACAAAGGGAGAAAAAGCAGTGTCCATGGACGTGGGAATTGTGGGTAATATTTTTCTTCCTTCCATGTGTCTTATGTTTCTGTTTTCCAAAGTTTCACCACTCTTTGGATCACAGCTCTGTGTCCGTGGCCTCTACTGCAACACCGCACATCTTATTCCCCGCCCCATTTTATTTTGACCAAAGCAGGAATCAAGGCTCAAAGCCTCAAAGAAGCTTAATACGTTGCCCAGATCCCTCAGCTGAAAAGTGCCAGAGGCAGGGGAAATGAATTTTGGCTACAGCTATGCCTGAGTTTGAGCGCTCCCCCCACTTTCTTGGGCCTCTTCCCCCACATGGTGGGAGCACAGGCCTTCCATTGTTGGGCTGATTCATCGCTAGAAGAGAGGAGGAATCTGTGAAATTTTACAAAGCTCAGCTTGTGAAGCTTCAAAATTTTAATTTCACACTTACAAGTTCTTTGGAAACAGCAAACTTTTTTCGGAACACCAGGACGCGTGAAAGCAAATGCCTTTGGCAATGCATTGTGTTTCCTGTGACACGGTTTTCCAGATAGATCTGGTAAGTTCCAAGTAGAGCACCTTTGAAAATACCAAAAAGTCTGTGACAGGATAGATCTTCTCCAGGCTCCATACTATTCTTTCTTTTCTTTCTGTCTTTCTTTCTTTTCTTTCTTTCTTTCTTTCTTTCTTTCTTTCTTTCTTTCTTTCTTTCTTTTTCTTTCTTTCTTCTTTCCTTTCCTTTTGTTTGAGAGCATATAAAATAAAAACAGCAATTGCAACAGAACTTCTGTTCTCCAGATGTCAACTCTATTATTTTCATCTCAGCTCCTGCTGGGGGACGTGGGGAGAAATTGGCACGACCTGTCTTCAGCTTCTTTTAGGCACCAAGGCACCAGCACCGTGGTAGGGCTGTGGTAGGGTGTGTTCAGTGCTGTTGATGAAATACGTGTTTTAACATTTTTTAATCCTCGTCCGACCTCCTTCTCCTCCTCCCCACAAGCCCAGCACGCGCACAAAAGAGCACAAACATTTATGCACACATGCGTACAGCATCTAATTAAGTCTCTTGTCAAGAGCACTTTTAGGTTTGGCCACCATCAGATGGTTTGGATGATCTGCCTTCTCAGACTTTGTGCCAAGGGAACGGAGAATGCATTTGTGAGAAGGCTGTGACAGCCGGGTACCAGGAGTGCCAATCCAAGACGTTAAGTGACTGGCAGTCTCCCCCCTCCTACCCCCAAAATTATCTTCTTGGCTGTGATCTCCAGAGCCATCCACATACCTGGTTTTAGCTAAGGAGGCTGGGAATACAGAAGTTTCTCTGCACTGGCAGGGGTTTAAGATGTAAGAAAGCGTACAACCTGATAATCTGGTTCCCTGCAAAGTGGGGAAAGGATATGGTCCCCTCTGTTCCTGCCTCCTCACTATTCCAGGCTGCTGAGCCCCTCTGGGAATCCAGAAACCGAGCGTTGCTTCTAGACCCTCTACATTCCCCAAACCCGGGGTGTCAACATGGCAATGGCACAGTGCCGATTGATTTCTGGGCAAAGGAAGATGCTGCCCTATTCTTTTTCTGAAGTTCCATCTCTGCTCATTTGCTCAAAAGAATGGGCTTCCTTGTACAGGCGTCACCTCATGGATAAAGAGGTTCCCTAAGGTTCCAAAGGGCTCCCTCCTTGCCCCACAAATCCACCAGCCTGCAGCAGGAGCTCTCTGTGAAGACCAGCTCCCACATTTGCAAATGATCCAGAGTCGCTTGTGGACTAAGACCAAAGACCCTGAACTCTGGGATGGCTTCAGGAAGGAGAAGACAAGCCAATGGTAACAAGGACAAACGTTTTTAACACGGTGGTCCTCGCCGTCTCGGGCTGATCACCTGACCCACAGCCCAATTGCTGAGCTGATCAGGTGACCGTTTCAGGAAGGACTGGAGGATTGGTGGTGGGGAAGGAGGCTCCAAGTCCCACCGGATGTTGAAAGAGACACAACGCTGTCATTCACCAGCTAGTCCTCTTGCTGTCAATCATCCTTCCTTCCTTCCCTTCGGCCCCAAGCTTCCCCCAGAGTGACGTGCCGAAAATACGAGTGGGCTCGCATCATTCTCACGCTGCACTCTGTTCTGTGGCTCCTCACAGCTTTGGTTCCTGGCTGTTGTTTTACTTCCAGGCCATTCTCATACAAGACACGCTCCCAAAAGAACAACTCTCAGTACACTTGGTAATGGCAAGGTGCAGGGGTCTAAAGAGAGTACCCACGTGTCAGCTGAGAACCACTGATTTTTTTTTATTTTATTTTTAATTTTTTTTAAATTTACATCCAAATCAGTTAACATATAGTGCAACAGTGATTTCAGGAGTAGATTCCTTAGTGCCCCTTACCCATTTAGCCCATCCCCCCTCCCACAACCCCTCCAGCAACCCTCTGTTGTCTATATTTAAGAGTCTCTTATGTTTTGTCCCCCTCCCTGTTTTTATATTATTTTTGCTTCCCTTCCCTTATGTTCATCTGTTTTGTCTCTTAAAGTCCTCATATGAGTGAAGTCATATGATTTCTGTCTTTCTGACTGACTAATTTCACTTAGCATAATACCCTCCAGTTCTATCCACGTAGTTGCAAATGGCAAGATTTCATTCTTTTTGATTGCCGAGTAATACTCCATTGTATACATATACCACTTCTTCTTTATCCATTCATCCATCGATGGACATTTGGGCTCTTTCCATACCTTGCCTATTGTTGATAGTACTGCTATAAACATGGGGGTGCATGTGTCCCTTCGAAACAGCACACCTGTATCCTTTGGATAAATACCTAGTAGTGCAATTGCTGGGTCCTAGGGTAGTTCTATTTTTAGTTTTTTGAGGAACCTCCATACTGTTCTCCAGAGTGGCTGCACCAGCTTGCATTCCCACCAACGATGCAAAAGAGATCCTCTTTCTCCACATCCTCACCAATATCTATTGTTGCCGGAGTTGTGAATGTTAGCCATTCTGACAGGTGTAAGTGG
Source organism: Puma concolor (assembly GCF_028749965.1). Taxonomy (NCBI): domain Eukaryota; kingdom Metazoa; phylum Chordata; class Mammalia; order Carnivora; family Felidae; genus Puma; species Puma concolor. Next base: position 52,705,394 of record NC_141673.1, on the reverse strand, counting down.
TTTTGATTTGTATTTCCCTGATGATGAGTGTTGTTGAGCATTTTTTCATGTGTCAGTTGGCCATCTGGATGTCTTTCTTGGAGAAGTGTCTACTCATGTCTTTTGCCCGTTTCTTCACTGGATTATTTGTTTTTTGGGTGTTGAGTTTGGTAAGTTCTTTATAGATTTTGGATACTAACCCTTTATCTGATGTGTCATTTGCAAATATCTTCTCCCATTCTGTTGGTTGCCTTTTGGTTTTGCTGATTGTTTCCTTCGCTGTGCAGAAGCTTTTTTTTTTTTTTTTTTAATTTTTTTTTTTTATTTTCAACGATTATTTATTTTTGGGACAGAGAGAGACTGAGCATGAACGGGGGTGGGGCAGAGAGAGAGAGGGAGACACAGAATCGGAAACAGGCTCCAGGCTCTGAGCCATCAGCCCAGAGCCCGACGCGGGGCTCGAACTCCCGGACCGCGAGATCGTGACCTGGCTGAAGTCGGACGCTTAACCGACTGCGCCACCCAGGCGCCCCCAGAAGCTTTTTATTCTGATGAGGTCCCAGTAGTTCATTTTTGCTTCTGTTTCCCTTGCCTCTGGAGACATGTTGAGTAAGAAGTTGCTGCGGCCAAGATCAAAGGGGTTTTTGCCTGCCTTCTCCTCAAGGATTTTGATGGCTTCCTGTCTTACATTGAGATCTTTCATCCATTTCGAGTTTATGTTTGTCTATGGTGTAAGAAAGTGGTCCAGGTTCATTCTTCTGCAGGCCGCTGTCCAGTTTTCCCAGCACCACTTGCTGAAGAGACTGTCTTTATTCCATTGGATATTCTTTCCTGCTTTGTCAAAGATTAGTTGGCCATACATTTGTGGGTCCATTTCTGGGTTCTCTGTTCCATTGATCGGAGTGTCTGTTCTTGTGCCAGTACCATACTGTCTTGATGATTATAGCTTTGTAGTATAGCTTGAAGTCTGGGATTGTGATGCCTCCTGCTTTGGTTTTCTTTTTCAAGATCGCTTTGGCTATTCAGGGTCTTTTCTGGTTCCATACAAATTTAGGATTATTTGTTCTAGCTCTGTGAAGAGTACTGGTGTTACTTTGATAGGGATTGCATTGAATATGTAGATTGGTTTGGGTAGTATTGACATTTTAACAATATTTGGAGAACCACTGACTTTTAACACGCGAACCCTTTTGTGGCATTAAAGGCCCACGCCATCCAGCCCATGTGGCCAATCTCGTCTCCCCACCCTCCCTGCACCCCCTCCTCTGCAATAACTACATCAGCATCCGTATCGTGCTGGTCCGAAGCGCCTATGCTTATGGGAATCCAGGCATGACTGAAACAAAAAGCGCCAAGTGTAAGAAAAATGGAAAATACTGAGCACTATGGCAAGCTGAAGAGCTCTTGTTCTGGGTTCATCCTTCCCATCGTTAGGCATCAGATGTTAGAGTTCTGAAAGTATTTTCATTCATTTGCTCATCAAGCACACTCCATACCTATTTGAAAATGCTTGTACTCCTCTTGCAGTATTTGCTACCATCCCGTACTTTGCAAGGTTGCTATTTGTGCTCATTGTCTATCTATTTTCTGCACCTGTGCCTCTGAGGGGGCCTGTAACCAGAAGGTCACGTCCTTCTTTTCAGAAGCTCTGAAGGCATTGTCACTTCTTTTTTTTTTTTTTTAATTATTAATGCATTTTTTTTTAACATTTATTTATTTTTGAGACAGAGAGAGAGAGCGAGCGAGCATGAACAGGGGAGGGTCAGAGAAAGAGGGAGACACAGAATCTGAAACAGGCTCCAGGCTCCGCGAGCTGTCAGCACAGAGCCCGACGCGGGGCTCGAACCCACAGACCGCAAGATCATGACCTGAGCCGAAGTCAGACGCCCAACCGACTGAGCCACCCAGGCGCCCCTATTAATGCATTTTTTTAAAGTTTACTTATTTATTTTGAGAGAGAGAGAGAGCAAATCCCAATGCACTGTCAGCACAGAGCCTGACACAGGGCCCGAACCCACGAGCCAAAATCAAGAGTCGGCTGCTTAACGGACTGAGCCACCCAGGCGTCCCCTTCCCCTCTCACTGTTTAGCAGGCCCGACGAACAAAGCTATGCCTGGGGCACAAGCATCTCTTTTGCTCATTGCCGCTTTGGAAAAGTCACACGCTGTTCTTCCATTTCTTCTTCAGCCATTGTAAGCCCCATCTAGCCAGCCTCCTTGTGATCCCAATGATCCCAGCTGCGGGACGGGGGAGGGGCTGGCAGGTGGCAGTGGTGAGCGTGGGTGAGATTCTGCAGACCCGTCATATGTTTGCTCCACACCGAACTTTTTCAAAGCCTACCTTCCTACTGTCCTCCTCTTTGGAGTTCCTTTTATTACTGGTAGGTGATCAGGGACATAGAGATCTGCTGTCAGAACAGCCTTGAGAATAAAGATCAGCTGGTCCCTCGCGGCTGCTGTGATGTGTGTCAAAGGAACAGTTGAAAGAGACCCGATGTCCGATGTCTGCTCATTGCTTCTGTCCCTCAGGCTGAGAAAGGCCTCGAGTGCGAGAGGCGAGCCAGGTGAGCCCAGGTCCCGACAGTGACGCATTCTTCTAATTATTCCTAGGATTGCGGCCGTTTCTCAACATGAGACCGTAGGTCCACCTGCTTCAGAACCACCTGGGCTGAGTGTTAAAGCCCGGCATCCCCACACCCCTCTGATCTGACACCCAGGATTTATGGAGGAAGGGCTGAGAATCTGCGGTTTTAACAAGCTCCTCAGACGATGCTCTCGCTGGCCTCAGTGGGGACCCCCTGAGCCATTGAACCCCATCTTTGTGTCTTGGTGAGGCCTTCGCACTCGTCCAAGGTTGTCAGCAGACCACGCGGACGAGGAACGTGGCTCTGCCTCATACTGGCAGGTGACGGTAAGAAAGCAACTTAATTTCTCTGTGCCCCAGGGTCCTCTTCTATTGAACAGAGATGATGGCTCCTGGGTGGCTCAGTAGGTTAAGCAACCGACTCTTGATATTGGCTCAGGTCATGATCTTGAAGTTCATGAGATCAAGGCCCGCGTCAGGCTCTGTCCTGACAGTAGGCAGTCTTCTTGGAATTCTCTCTCTCTCTCTCTCTCTCTCCCTCTCTCTGCCCTCCCTTGCTCATGCCCTCTCTCTCTGTCTCTCTCAAAATAAATAAATAAACACTTAAAATAATTAAAATATAATGACAGCAATTAGCACATAGGATTGTTTAAAAAATTTCTTTAATTACTTGAGGGCGCCTGGTTGGCTCAGTCTGTAGGGCATGCAACTCTTAATCTCAGGGTCAAGAATTCAAGCCCCACGTTGGTCATGGAGCCTACTTTAAAAAAAAAAAAATGCATATTAAGTGCAAGGTTCTTGGCACATAGTAAATGTTCAGCAAATGGCAGCCCTCATTTCCCAGCCCAGCGTTTCCCAAACATCAGTCATTCACAGGCGACAGTCACATTTTTTGCCATGCCTGCATAACCCTCCACTAGAATGTACTTAATATTTGTTACAAAATAACTTGTCCTTTTTATTTAGCATCATCCTAAGAAGTGAGACCTGGGAAACGATTGATTTGATGTACTGTATTTTTTACACATTAAAATTAATACATAACTACTGAAAATCTGAAATATTTGTTTTAGGTACCGCAATGGCATGCCCACCACCAGCAGGAAACACTGTTTTAATCCAACTTCAGCTCAGGAAACTGAGACTCAGAGACGTTAAGTGGATTTTTCAAGGTCACACAGGGAATTGTTGGAAAAGCCAGAAATGGAGGACGCATAACTAGGGAAGTACTCTACTCCACATCAGCCTGCTGGTTTTACAGTGTTCTTAAATTTTTTTACATGTTTACTTATTTTTGAGAGAGAGAGAGACAGAGCGTGAGTGGGGGAAGGGCAGAGAGAGAGGGGAGCACAGAATCTGAAGCAGGCTCCAGGCTCCAAGCTGTCAGCACAGAGCCTGACATGGGGCTCAAACCCACGAACCACAAGATCGTGATGTGGGCTGAAGCAGGATGCTCAGCTGACTGAGCCACCCAGGTGCCCCTACAATGTTTTTAAATGACACATCGAGGAGTGCCTGCCTGGCTCAGTCATTAGAGCATACAACTCTTGATCCCAGGGTTGTGAGTTCAAGACCCATGCTGGGCATAGAGCTTACTTAAATTTAAAAACGGGGGCACCTGGGTGACTCAGTTGGTTAAGTGTCAGGTCATGGGGCGCCTGGGTGGCGCAGTCGGTTAAGCGTCCGACTTCAGCCAGGTCACGATCTCGCGGTCCGTGAGTTCGAGCCCCGCGTCGGGCTCTGGGCTGATGGCTCAGAGCCTGGAGCCTGTTTCCGATTCTGTGTCTCCCTCTCTCTCTGCCCCTCCCCCGTTCATGCTCTGTCTCTCTCTGTCCCAAAAATAAATAAACGTTGAAAAAAAAAAAAAAAAAGTGTCAGGTCATGATCTCATGATCCATGAGTTCGAGCCCTGCCGTCAGGCTCCGTGCTGACAGCTCAGAGCCTGTTTGATATTTTCTCTCTCTCTCTCCTAAAAAAAATAAGCATAAAAAAGAAAAAAAAAGACAGTCCTGAAAAGATCCCTGGGCCTCAAGTGTGGTGGTGACTCTCATTCCATGCCCCCCTCTCCCCCAAGCCTATCACCCTGCTCTCAAGGCTCTCACCTCCACCTAACTTGGGGGAACCTCTAGACCTTCTGAAAAGGATGTCAGCCTGACCTAGGACTAGCCTCTGACTCCCAGAGCAGTGGTCCCCTCCCCCAGGTGCAATAAGAAGCCTCAGAGCTTGTGTCTGGGGGGAGGGGGGTGAGGCTAAGGGTCAAGACCTGGCCTCTGACCCCGCCTGCAGCAGCCCCTGAAGCCCAGTCCATCCGGCCAAGAGAAGGACAAGCAGGGCCCAGAGTGCCTTCTCAGGGACATCTCTCTTGTGGACTCTCGCTAACATTTACATTCCAGCCCAGAATATGAACTGGCCACAGGCTATGTCCACGTGTCTGGAAGGAAATACACCCTTTCGTAGAGATCCAAACACACACACAAAGAACTCATACTGAAATGTACTGAAAGGGAACATTCTTTTGCGAGTCCAATGTTAGCAAATGGAAGCAACATCTATATATTAAATTGGCTACAAACAGACTTCGGCTCAGGTCATGATCTCACGGTCCGTGAGTTCGAGCCTCGCATCAGGCTCTGTGCTGACAGCTCAGAGTCTGGAGCCTGTTTCAGATTCTGTGTCTCCCTATCTCTCTGACCCTCCCCTGTTCATGCTCTGTCTCTCTCTGTCTCAAAAATGAAAAAAACGTTAAAAAGTTAAAAAAAGGGGCGCCTGGGTGGCGCAGTCGGTTAAGCGTCCGACTTCAGCCAGGTCTCGCGATCTCGCGGTCCGTGAGTTCGAGCCCCGCGTCGGGCTCTGGGCTGATGGCTCAGAGCCTGGAGCCTGTTTCCGATTCTGTGTCTCCCTCTCTCTCTGCCCCTCCCCCGTTCATGCTCTGTCTCTCTCTGTCCCAAAAATAAATAAAAAACGTTGAAAAAAAAATTTAAAAAAAAAAAAATAAATAAAATAAAATAAAATAAAAAGTTAAAAAAAAAAAAATTGGCTACAAACATTCCCGCCCTTCAGCATTAGGCAGAAGAGGAAGTTGAAGGCATTGGTTCACCTCGTTTCGTCCCTGTCTGCTCTTGCACTGGGCGCTTTGCACGGGTGGCTCAGCACCTGGGACAGGTGAGGCCAAGCAGCGGAGCCCTGGAGGCACCGCCTCGTGACACCCTGCATGACTGTGACTCCCGAGGACTAGTAATGCCTCAGAGGGCGACCCCTGCTGCGAGACCAGCTACAGGCACAGGCGTCAGTGTCAGATGGGCCTGGATTCTAAGGCCCCTCACCGCTCACAGGTTTCACCTCCAACAAATCACTTAGCCTTTCAGAACCGCAGTCCCCTCGTCTATAACACTCTCATAGGGTGGCCAGAAAAATTAAGTATTTTCTAGAGAAAGTGCTTAGTGCAGCAGGGATGCTTTTTTTTTTTTTTAATTTTTTTTAAAGTTTATTTATTTTGAGAGAGACAGAGCGAGTGAGCAGGAGAGGTGCAAAGAGTAAGAGAGAGAATCCCAAGCAGGCTCCACACTGTCAGCACAGAGCCCGACATGGGGCTTGAACCCACGAACCGTGAAATTACGATCTGAGCTGAAATCAAGAGTCAGATGCTGAACCGACTGAGCCACTCAGGCGCCCTCCCCACCTTTTTTTAAAGTTTATTTATTTATTCAGGGGTGGGGGTGACTTTTATTTTTTTTTTCATTGTGCATTTTCCTAGACTGAATAATCATATGCAGTGAAATACAATTAGTTTTTTTTTAATATTTTATTTATTTTTGAGAGAGACAGAGACAGAGAGCGAGCAGGGGAGGGGAAAGAGAGAGGGAGACACAGAATCCGAAGCAGGCTCCAGGCTCCGAACTGTCAGCACACAGCCCAATACGGGTCTCGAACCCACGAACCATGAGATCATGACCTGAGCTGAAGTAAGATGCTCAACCAACTGAGCCATCCAGGTGCCCCTGCAATTAGCTTTTAATCCATAGCTTAAAAAGAATAGGGGATAGAAAACCTGCTACACTGATTCGATCTTAAATGCCCCTTCTAATCATATGAGTCCATAATTCTATGCATATTTAATATAAAAAGCAATTAATTCCCAAAGAGCCAAATTTCCAGGAAATAAAATTAGACACCCCATCAAACTAATTATTAGTTCCTTGCAGGGGTTAATTCTACAGGTGTAGTACATACCTGATTTTCTTTGAGGAAACACTCCCTGTATGCAATTGATCCATGGATAGACTCATGAATCAACCCTGGTCAGTCAGCATTTTCTAACCTCTAGCCATAGACATATAAGCCCATCCATCCTGGAACTCTTAGGAAAAGGAAGCACTCTGCTAGACGTAGGCCATGACTTACTGATAGTCATCTTGCCACCATGAGAGAAGACCTTCCTAAAGAAGGAGCCATCACAGAGGGAGAAAAGAGAAGAAAGATGGAAATAGATCAAGAGCCAATGAGCTTGTTTGGGCTCCTGGATCCAGCCATACCTGAATGGAGCTTTTCCCTGAACTTATCTGTCTGTGATCAATAAATTCCTTTATTGGCTTAAGTCAGTTTGAGACAGGTTTCTTATTACTTGTAATCAAAATATCCTCACCAATAAAATAGGCAATATCATTTTCTTGCAAAAATACAAGGAAACCTAACCCAACGTATTCGCCCAACTTATTCCCATGGCAAGCAGAGAAGAGATAGATTTCAAGAGACTTAATCTCAGATCTTGTGGCGATCCACCTTGATGAGACATTTCCCCTCAAGTACTGTGCATCTACCCTGCTACCTTGGACCCTATATTCTTTTCTACCAATCTACTCTCATCTCAGAAAACCTTGACCCCATAACCTTGGGAGTCCCCATAGTCAAGATATTGAACATATCCATCACTTCCCAAAACTTCCACAAGCCCCTTTATAATCCTTGCCTTTCACCCTTCCTGCCTCCTCCCCCCACATAACCCCTGATCTGCTTTCTGTTGCTATAGATTATTTTGCATTTCTGGACAATTATATAAATGGAATCACGGAATACATACTCTTTTTCGTCTGGCTTCTTTTATTCAATATAATTATCTTAAGGGGCGCCTGGGTGGCTCAGTCGGTTAAGCGTCCAATTTTGGCTCAGGTCGCGATCTCACAGTTTGTGAATTCGAGCCCCGCACCCTCTGCACTGACAATGCAGAGCCCGCTTCAGATTCTCAGTCTCGCTCTCTCTCTGCCCCTACCCCGCTCATGCTCACCCTCGAGGGTGTGCCCTCTCTCTCAAAAAGAAATAAATAAGCAAACACTTAAAAAATTAATCCACATTGTTGTGTATATCAAAATAGTTCAGGAGCGCCTGGGTGGCTCAGTCGGTTAACCGTCCGACTTTGGCTCAGGTCGTGATCTCACCGTTCGTGGGTTTGAGCCCCACATCAGGTTCTGTGCTGACAGGTTGGAGCCTCGATCCTGCTTTGGATTCTGTCTCCCTCTCTCTCTGCCCCTCTCCCGCTTGTGCTCTGTCTCTCACTGTCTCTCAAAAATGAGTACACATTTAAAAAAACTGTTTTTTTAAATTGCTGAATAGTGTTTCATTATGTTGCAGATGGAATTGTCCATTCCCCTGTTGATAGACATTTGAATTGTTTCTAGTTTGGGGTTATTAAAAATAGAGCTGCTTGGGGCACCCAGCTGGCTCAGTTGGTAGGAACACCTGACTCTTGATCTTGGGGTCACGAGTCCAAGCCCCACACTGAGGGTAGAGATCACTTTAAAAAAAAAATGAACTGCTATAAATATTTGTGTACGAGTCTTTGCATAAACCTATGTTTTCCCTTCTCTTGGATAAAGACACAGGAGTGGAATGGCTGGGTCATATGGCAGATGCGTACTAACCTGTCACAAGAAACTGCAGGGTACCCAGCCACACTGCACAGAGGAGTTCTGTTTGCTCTCCTCCAACACATGCTGCGGTCACTTCCATCTCAGCCATTTTAAGGGCATAGCAGTATCACATTGTGGTTTTAATTTACATTTCTCTAATGACTAATAATGTTGGGCATCTTTTCATGTCCCTATTTGCCATCTGTGTCTCTTTTTTTTTTAATTTTTTTTTTAATGTTTACTTATTGAGAGACAGAGAGACAGAGCATGAGCATGGGAGGGGCAGAGAGAAGGGGAGACATAGAATCCGAAGCAGGCTCCGGGCTCCGAGCTGTCAGCACAGAGCCCGACGCGGGGCTCGAACTCACGAACCACAAGATCGTGACCTGAGCCGAAGTCGGATGCTTAACCGACTGAGCCACCCAGGCGCCCCGTGTGTCTCTTTTTTTTGATGAAGTCTGTTCATATCGTTTACCTATTGTTTTAAGTTTATTTACTTATTTTCGAGAAAGAGAGAGAGAACAAGACACAGGCAAACAGAGGATCTAAAGCAGGCTCTGTGCTGAGAGCACAGAGCCTGATGTGGGGCTTGAACTCACAAACCTTGAGATATGACCTGAGCCAAAGTTGGATGCTTAACCGACTGAGCCACCCAAGAAACCCTCTTTTGCCTATTTTTTAATTGATTGTTTACTTTCTGGTTATAAGTTCTGAGATTCGTTATGTTTTTGTAGCAGTTATGTTATTTGCAAATATTTCAGCCTGTGATTTGTCTTTTCATTCTCTAAGCAGTGTCATTGGAAGGGAAATTCTTAATTTTGACAAAAGCCATCTTACCAACTTTTTCTTTTATCAGTTATACTTTTGGCATCTTTTCTAAGAAATCTTTGCCTAACCCAATGTCACACAGATTTCCTCCTGTTTCTTTCAAGAACTTTCATGGCTTTAGGTTTTGCATTTAGATCTATGATCCATTTTGAATTAATTCTTGTATATGGTGAAGGGTATGAATTGAAATTTATTTTATTTTATTTTATTTTTTTAATTTTTTTTAACGTTTATTTATTTTTGAGACAGAGAGAGACAGAGCATGAACGGGGGAGGGGCAGAGAGAGAGGGAGACACAGAATCGGAAACAGGCTCCAGGCTCTGAGCCATCAGCCCAGAGCCCGATGCGGGGCTCGAACTCACGGACCGCAAGATCGTGACCTGAGCTGAAGTCAGATGCTTAACCGACTGCGCCACCCAGGCGCCCCTGAAATATATTTTAAACAAAACATTAAAAAAAAAAAAACCTTTAGGAGCACCTGGGTGGCTCAGTCAATTAAGCATCTGACTCCTGATAGCAGCTCGGGTCATGATCTCACAGTTCATGGGTTCAAGCCCTGCGTTGGGCTCTGTGCTGGCAGCTCGAAGCCTGCTTGGGATTCTCTCTCTCCCTCTCTCTCTGCCCCTCCCCCACTCTCTCTCTTTCTCAAAAATAAATAAAACATACATACATACATACATACATAGAATATTCAAAAAAGGGGTGCCTGGGTGGCTCTGTTGGTTGAGCATATGATTCTTGATTTCAGCTCAGGTCATGATCCCAGGGGTGTAGGATCAAACCCTGCATTGGGCTCTGCACTAAACATGGAACCTGCTTGGGATTCTCTCTCTCTCTCTCTCTCTCTCTCTCTCCACCCTCCCCCCCGCCCCTCTCTCTTGCTCATGCTGTCTTTCTCTGTCTCTAAAAGTAAAAATACATATATGCAAAAAAGCAGATAAATATCCAATTGTCCCAGTGCCATTTGTTAAAAAGAGCATCCTTCCTCCCTGATTGCCTTTGTATCTTTGTCAAAAATTACTTGATAAGGAAAGTGTGGGTTTATTTCTAGACTCTCTAGTCTACCTGAATATTGTTTTTTTTAATTTGCTTTATTGTGAGGGGCACCCAGGTGGTTCAGTCGGTTAAACGTCTGACTCTTGATTTCACCTCAGGTCATGATCTCACGGTTGGTGAGATCGAGCCCCACATCGGGCTCTGTGCTGGCAGCACGGAGCCTGCTTGGGATTCTCTCTCTCCCTCTCTTTGAGCACGTATGTGCTCTCTCTCAAAATAAATAAATAAACCTAAAATTTGTTTATTTTGTTTTGTTGTGGTAAAAACATATATGTAACTGAAAATTTGCTGCTTTAACCAGATTAAAATACACAATTAAAAAAAATACAATTCAGTGACATTGATTATATTCACAATGTTCTTCAATCATCATGATTTTTTCCAAAATGAATTCTTTTAATCTTTTTTCTTTAAAAAATGCAAAAAAAGGGGCACCTGGGTGGCTCAGTCGGTTAAGCGTCCGACTTCAGCTCAGGTCATGATCTCACGGTTCGTGAGTTCAAGCCCCGCATCGGGCTCTGTGCTGACAGCTCGGAGCTTGGAGCCTGCTTCACATTCTGTGTCTCCCTCTCTCTCTGCCCCTTCCCTGCTCATGCTCTGTCTCTCTCTGTCTCAAAAATAAATAAACATTAAAAAAAATTTTTTTTAAATACAAAAAAAAAAAACCCTGAGAATTTGGAATAGCCTTCCATCACACCCCTAGTGTTGTTTTCATATGAAAACATAATGCCAACGCTCCAGAAAGATGAACATATTTAGCCTGTAGCCTCGTGTGGATTCCACACGGCATCCCTCCATCCCTAGGTTGTTCAAACTCCCACTTGAGAACCTTGGAGGAAAGTAGAAGTTACAGAGATCTTACAGGTGACCTTGAAGCCCCTTCATTTTACAGGCGTGAAAGCTGAGAGCTCTGATCCCGGGCTGGTGAGTGACAAGGCCAGCTGAGAAATAAGAAATGCTATTTTTGTGCCGTGAAGGGTTTGCACCAAATCCTGGTGCCTCCCTCCATGAGACCTGGCTTTGGTGAGGCCATTGCTCTCCCTCTCAGGACACCACAGTAGAGAAGCCATGCGACCCTCCTTAGAGGGTTGACTTGACAGTTCAACCAAGGCACAGGAGTGCCCCAAAGTCAACAGAAGAGGGGATGGTCAGGAATATAAAAGAGCTCCCCGTGGGACTTCTGACCACCAGGATGTGGCCACTGAGGCAGAATGCTTGGAAAGAGTTCTCACAAGAGGCAAGGATGATACCGATCAGCAATTCCTGCCCTCAGGATGGACTGCGGATTGTCACTACAAATAGAAAACAGTCCCGTTTACAGACTTGATTGAAGAATGCTAATGAGCAGCCTTACTTCTCATTTCTGGCTATTATTTTAGTGCTCCCTGCCCCCAAACACCGGGAATTGTGCTCTGATTTATCATATGAAGTGGGGTTTCTTGGCAGTAGCTATAACCAATACTCCAATCAGTCACTAACCCTGCTCGCAAATGCAAATTTTCCTCTTTTTTTTTAACGTGTATTTAATTTTTTAGTAATCTCTCTTTTTTTTTAATTTTTTTTTTAACATTTATTTATTTTTGAGACAGAGAGAGACAGAGCATGAACAGGGGAGGGGCAGAGAGAGAGGGAGACACAGAATCCGAAACAGGCTCCAGGCTCTGAGCGGTCAGCACAGAGCCCGACGCGCGGGGCTCGAATTCACGGACCGTGAGATCGTGACCTGAGCCGAAGTCGGCCGCTTAACCGACTAAGCCACCCAGGTGCCCTCAATTTTTTAGTAATCTCTACACCCAATGTGGGGTTCAAACTCATGACCCCGAGATCAAGAGTCACATGCTCTTCTGACTGAGCCAGCCAGGTGCCCCCAAATGCAAATTTTCTTAACAACAAAAGCACAGGGTTTCAGAACAATCGCAATGTCTATGGCTAACCCTTACAGAGCACCTACTACGATGTCGGCCATTATTCCAAGCACTCTTCATATTTATTAGAACTCTGTGAGATGGGAACCATTATTTTCCTCATTTTCTAGAAGAAATGGGAGGCACAGAGAGATCAAACAACTGGCCAAAGATCACCCAGCTCGCCTCAGCTGTGTCCAGAGGCCTTAACAGCTACATTACAGGCATCTCCAATCAACACTGTGGTCTGGAGATGCTCCCTTGACCTCTCTAATGTGATTTACAGATACGCTTGTGAACATTTGACAGCGTTGATGAGCAGAACGGCTGAGCGTGCTGGTGGCCAGTTGGAAAGCACACGAAGCCAGGGACTGGAGGGACGCCCAGCCTCCTGGTGGGCTCTGAGTCACATAGGTCAGCCAGGGCTGGCCGGCTCAGCCTGTCACCCTCAGCTGTCTCTCTTGTGTTGCACGGAGGAGCCGGGGGCTCAGAGATGGGAACTGCCATTTATAAGCTCTCTGGCAAAATCAGCTTCCAGGTGAAGAAAACCCACATACCCGGTAGGTCGTGTTTGCTTCTGAGTCTGATAGCACCTGGGCTGCTGGGAGGGGTAGGAACCTCCACGTTGGTTTGATTGTCTGTGCCTTTGATGTGATCGAAAGACCCAGCCGGCCTTCAGGGCTGGAGTAAATGCTTCAACAGGGTCTGCTGTTTTGCTTTCTCATTCATCTGAGTTCGTTTATAAGCCGGTTCAGTTCTCAAGGAAGCTTTACTTCTTGTAAGCAAATGCGCTTTCAGAGTTAAACGAAGGATGGAGACCACAGAGCCATGCGGCTTCTTGCTATTACAGGACAGCTCAGTAGGTTTAATTTTCCATAACAGATGGGACATTAACTCCAGCATTATTTTGACCAGTTATAAATATCAAAGACATGTGTTTTGCAGTTCAGATTCTTCCTAAAAGGACTCGAGGCCTTCTAAGCTTTAATCCACAGCTCCGAAAGCCTTCTTGAGAAGCAATGGAAAACGCATTCAGGCTTGTGGCGCTGGAAGGAGCATTGGGGGGTGGGGGTGGGGGGTTCAGGTACAGTGGCACACCTGTGAATGCATGGGAGCTTTTGGGGTTCTGTCAGGCTCAAAGAGCAGGCAGATCCTGTTCTGCGTCCCCACCATGGTGTTACAGCATTCGCCACACTGTATTGTGAGCATCGCTTCTCTTACCCATTCCTCCCACTGAGGGCAGAGACTGAGTCTTCTCTTAACTAACAAGCCCTGGGATGAAGTAGGCACTTGCATTTTTTGCACGGACTTATGAACGTACACACACGCGTGGGGTGCCTGGGTGGCTCAGTCGGTTGAGCGTCTGACTTCGGCTCAGGTCATGATCTCGTGGTTTGTGGGTCCGAGCCCTATATCGGGCTCCGTGCTGACCGTGTGGAGTCTGCCTGGGATTCTATCTCTTTTCCTCTTTCTCTCTGCCCTTCCCCCCACTTGCGCTTTCTTTCTCTCTCTCTCACTCAAAATAAATAAAATTAAAAAAAAATGTATACATGCATGAGGGATAAGCTCTGCAAATTAGTTGAGTCTGACTCTAGAGGCTGTGGCTTCTGGTGTCCTTTGGATGCTGTGCTGTGAGCCAGGTCCCTGTTACCCTCCTGTAGGTTTAATCAGGGCATCGGCACACAAAACATTTTGATGATGCTGATGACGATGTAGACGGCTTCATCCTTGGCTAGAATAAACACTGTGACTAGAGCTCTGCCCTAAATTTTCCTGCAGGGTTCTGCTTACCCGGCTACTACTTTAATGGGTAAAGTTACTTCATAACGAGGTCCCTTAAGGACTTAGTAATGGGGACGCCTGGGTGGCTCAGTCGGTTAAGCGTCCAACTTCAGCTCAGGTCATGATCTCGCGGTCTGTGAGTTCGAGCCCCGTGTCGGGCTCTGTGCTGACAGCTCAGAGCCTGGAGCCTGTTTCAGATTCTGTGTCTCCCTCTCTCTGACCCTCCCCCGTTCATGCTCTGTCTCTCTCTGTCCCAAAAATAAATAAACGTTAAAAAAAAAATTAAAAAAAAAAAAAAGGACTTAGTAACGTAATGGATTCCATTACCAGACAAGTGTTGTGAGAATTCTACTTGCAGGTGAACAGAGTTGTACAACTGCTCTTTTCAAAACATTTACATCAGAAACCAGTTCGGTAGTTTCCTCAAAACAATCAAACAGAGTTACCATGTGACCCAGCAATTCTATTCCTAGGAATGGAAAAACCCAATGTCTAGCAACCAGTGAGTGGATAGACAGCATGTGGCCCTTCCAGGCCATGGAATATTACTCAACGATAAAAAAAAGAATGAAATTCTGATACATGCCACACATGCTGAGGGGGAGAAGCCAGCACACAAAAGGCCACAGGTTGTAAGATTCCGTTTATAAGAAATGTCCAGAAAAGGCACAGCCCCAGAAAGCAGATGAGTGGTCACCAGGAGACAGAGGAAGAAGAAAAGGGAGTGACTGCTACCCGGTAGGGGATTTGTTCCGGGGGCGAATGAAATGTTCTGGAATTAGACAATGGGGATGGTTGCACAGCATTATGAATATACTAAAAAAGACCGAATTTTATTCTCTAACACGTAACTGTACATTATGTAAATTTTACCCCGATTGAAAATTGCAAAAAAAAAAAAAAAAAGTACAGCGGCTTATTCTGTCTTTGCAAAATATATTCACTGACATGTTATGTTTAGATTTCGGCGAAGGCCGAGACAGCCCAGGGTGAAGTGGGAACAAATGGGCCTTAGGCAACACGGGTTCATGACTCCGGGTCAGACGCTGGCTTTTGGTTTTGGGGGCTTCGCTTTCCCTCCGCCACGTGCATGTAACCAGGAGCCGTCTGTGCTCTCTCTTTCAGAAGGGAAATACATATGCCACTCTTACTGCCGAGACCTGGTGCATCTGGATTATCCACAGAATGGGAAATTAGCGAGCCGCACAAATGCTCGCGAAGTAAGACATTCGGGCAAAAAGAACGCTCAGGTAGGCCCTGTTGGGGGACACTCTGCGTGGGTGGCGCCATCTCTTCCACGCGAGAGGAATGGCCTTGTCACCCCTGGGGCTCTGCAGGCCCCAGCCCCTGCTCCTCATCTGCCATTTCCACCCCCCTCGGGGCCTGTCCGTCCAATCAGAAGCTGGAAATTAGGGCATGCAATGCGAATGTGTGTCTTGTGTGTGTGTGTGTGTGTGTGTGTGTGTGTGTGTGTGTGTGTTGTCTCCATCTGATAAAGAACCTCAGCTCCCGCACTCCTGCTGGGGAATCCATCAAAGCAAGGATCTCCGGCTGGCAGGTGGGGATCTACTTCCCAGTAGATCCTTAGCTTGGCCTCGCCCAGGACCTCCTCCTCCTGGTCTCCCTGCCTTTGCTGAGATTCTCCAAAGGAAGGGGGTGTGAGGGCTGGGAGGCCTGTTCCTCTGCAAACCCGACTATTTCTAGCATCCTCTCTCCTGGCACCTCAAGATTTTTCTTACAAAGTCAGCTTTTTCTCCCCCCCCCCCCCCATAAGGTTGAGGACACTTGGATTGAATGCTCTTTGTCTTGGCAGTTTCTGGGAGCGCACGGGTGTATCTGAACAGGGATACTGAAATTAGGCATCAGTATTCATCTTTCTGTCATACATGAACAACGCTATGATTCAATTGGGGACCACGAGACTGGCGATTCCTCACTGTCCCCCGACCAGTACAAAAGACCAGATCCATGGTTTTGTGGCCACTTTTTTCCGCTAACAAAGTCAACTCTTGATCAGAACAGTGATGGTTGTTGTTCAGCGTTTGTTCAGCGTGTGTGGTTCACATCTGCTGAATTCCCGTTCGACTTAATTACACTTGGCGGGGGCTCGGGATGTGAGTGGAGAATCTGTAAAGGGCACGAATAACAACTTTTCTGGCGAACTGATGTCTTCCTTTTAAGTAAAGACTGATGTGAATTTTACAACTGGGGCCTATCGGACTTGCGGCAAAGCCGTGTCAGCCTTAAAACTAACCTCGGAATATGCCTTCATCTCAGGAAAAAAGCTTGGATTAGGGATGCAGTTTGTAACTTAATAGGATGACTGTGGAGCGAACAGAGAGGATCATAGAAGTATTATGAGAAGCCCCAGGGAGAACAAATATATGTTTGTTCGGCTTGAAAAAAAAATCCAGAGTTCAAGTGCAAGGTTTAAACAAAGGCTTTAGGAAGTTTCTCAGAAGGTACCTGAACTGCCAGTGCTTAAATAATTTACATTCTTTGCTTATATAGATTTTTTAAAAAAGTAATACTGAGTTCTCCTGTGTGGCTCTGAGAGTTTTAGAAAATGGTAATTTGGTACTTAATTTATTTTGGTTCAATTATTTTGAAATTGTAGAATATAAAATCTAGAAGTTGACATTTTGGGGAGTCCCAGATTTGGTGTGCAGGACAGAGCCACAAAGAACATGTGAAAACAGTCTTCCGAATAGGCTGAGTAAAAATTCCTCCCTATTAGAGTAAGAATGCCCCTCTAGCAGATCCTTTCCCGGACATACATCTGGAGGATAAAGATACATACCTGTCCTGGGGTGATGAGAATCCTATTAGAGCTTGAATATTTTTTTTTCATGAGGCAAACCCAAACTGTGGTGCTATAATACATGGTTTCAACATTCTACCTAATTGATCTACTCTTGTGAATTGAGATTTGTTACTTAGATTTTCTCTTGTTGGCTTTAAGTGTGCAAAATGATACATGCTGTGGTTCCAAAGTCATTAACAGCTTTCCGAGTGTTGGCAATATCTCTAGCCTCAGGATATTAAGCCTCAGGTTACACACTTTTGGAAGTATCAGCTGATTGTGTTACAAGATCACTCAGTCTCATTTTAATCCCAAATGCCGTTGGCTTTGGCCACCGATGGTTGCATAACTTCAGAATGGTTTCAATTCAGCGAAGACCCTTGAACAATTCAAGTAGAATCTCCTAGAAAGCATAGAATTTGGCCAAAGAACCAAAAAACCAATTCTCTCACTCTTATTTTCCTGCTGCTTTCTGATTTGGTGAAGACTTTGAAAGATTGTTGAAAAGCATTTTTCAACTATAAACCACATCTTAAAATGTATTTCGTTATTTATCAACTTCAGATTTTGATGAAACCTGGTATTCAGTTTCTACATTTGACACCATGAAGATTATGGAACTAAAATTTGACTGACTTTGCAAATCCTTTTTTTTTAAGTTTATTTATGTTGAGAGAGAGAGAGAGAGGATGAGCAAGCATGAGTCGGGGAGGGGCAGAGAGGGAGAGAGAGAATCTCAAGCGGGCCCTGCACTGTCAGACACAGGGCTCAATCCACGAACTATGAATCAGACCTGAGCCAAAACCGAGAGTCAGACACTTAACCAGCTGAGCCCCCCAGATGCCCCCAAATTGCTTTATAGTCCATATATTTTTGTGATTATGAAAGTAATACATGGTAATTACAGAAACTTTGGAGAATGTAAAAATGTTTAAGAAAGTATTAACATTAAAAAAAAAAGTATTAGGGGCACCTGGGTGGCTCAGTGAGTTGAATGTCCGATTTTGGCTCAGGTCATGATCTCATTGTTCGTGAGTTTGAGCCCCACGTCGGACTCTATGCTGTCAATGCAGGGCCCACTTTGGATCCCTCTGTCTCTGCACCTCCCCCCCTTGTGCTCTCTGTCTCAAAAATATATGAACATTTAAAAACTGATAATTTTTTCGGGGTGCCTGGGTGGCGCAGTCGGTTAAGCGTCCGACTTCAGCCAGGTCACGATCTCGCGGTCCGTGAGTTCGAGCCCCGCATCAGGCTCTGGGCTGATGGCTCGGAGCCTGGAGCCTGTTTCCGATTCTGTGTCTCCCTCTCTCTCTGCCCCTCCCCCGTTCATGCTGTGTCTCTCTCTGTCCCAAAAATAAATAAACATTGAAAAAAAAATTTTTTTTTAATAAAAACTGATAATTTTTAAAAAGTATTAAGATTGCCTATAATCCCACTACCCAGAAGTAATTAGTATTTCGATATGTTTATTTCCTCTTTTAAAAGTGTCTATTGTAGGGCGCCTGGATGGTTCAGTCAGTTCAACATCTGACCCTTGATTTTGGCCCTGGTCATGATCCCAGGATTGTGGGATTGAGCCCCACGCTGGGCTCCGCACTGAACTTGGAGCCTGCTTAAGATTCTCTCTTGGGGCGCCTGGGTGGCGCAGTCGGTTAAGCGTCCGACTTCAGCCAGGTCACGATCTCACGGTCTGGGAGTTCGAGCCCCGCGTCAGGCTCTGGGCTGATGGCTCAGAGCCTGGAGCCTGTTTCCGATTCTGTGTCTTCCTCTCTCTCTGCCCCTCCCCCGTTCATGCTCTGTCTCTCTCTGTCCCAAAAATAAATAAACGTTGAAAAAAAAATTTAAAAAAAGATTCTCTCTCTTTCCCTGCACCCCTCTCCCCAGCTTGTGTGTTCTCTCTCTCTTTCTCTCTCTCTTTCTCTCTCTCTCAAATAAAAAAATAAGGTATGTATTTTCTATATGTATTTCTTATAAAACTGTAATCATTAGAGGGCTAGATAATAGATATATCTTCACTCTTCATTACAATGTGACCATTTTGCCTGTCACTCTATATTCTTTGAAAACATGATCTTGAAGATAGAATATTCATCTTGTTAATGTTTTATATTTGATTTAATAATTGTTTGTTTTAGTGTTGTTTCTTACTATTATAAAAAAAACCTGCAATAACATATTTCCTTAAAAATATTTTTTATATATTTTTAACATATTTCATGCAATATTTCCTGCATATTTCCATTTTATATACTTTTAACATAATTTTTAACATATTTCCTACAATAACATATTTCCTTAAAAAAATTTTTTTTAATGTTTATCTTTGAGAGAGAGACAGAGTGTGAGCTGGGGAGGGACAAAGAGAGAGGGAGATACAGACACAGAATCCAAAGCAGGCTCCAGGCTCTGAGCCGTCAGCACAGAGCCCAATGCCGGGCTCGAACTCACGAACCATGAGATCATGACTTGAGCCGAAGTAGGATGCTTAACCAACTGAGCCACCCAGGCACCCCTGCCATGACATAGTTCTATGAAAATCTTTTCTGCATGTTTCCATTTATTTTCTTAATACAGACTCCTGAAGGAGAATTATTTGGTCAAGGGCTTTTATGACTCTTGATACAAAGTTCCAAATTCTTTAACAGAAAGTTTGTACCAGTTTGTACCCTCACCAACAATTCCTAAGCAGGCTTATCTCACTGTAAATTTACCTGTAGTCTCCTTCATGATGTGTTCCATTAAAAAAAATTTTTTTTAAGTCTTAGTCCCTTAAGATTTGGTGGGTGAGGTGGGGAAATGACTGTTTGGGGCTATTCTAATTTTTCAAAACTGTGATTGATGGGGCTCAGTTGGTTTAGTGACCAACTCTTGATTTCGGCTCAGGTCATATCATAATTTGTGAGATCGAGTCCCACTGGCTCTGCCTGTTTGGGATTCTCTCTCTCTCCCTCTCTTTCTCTGCCCCTCCCCGTTCTTGCTCTCTCTCTCTCTCAAAATAAATAAATAAACTTTAAAAAATTGCGACTGGTGATTTTGTGACTCCCCAATCTGTCTTTCTCAGAGGGGGAAAAGACCCTTTATGCAGAGGGTATGGGGTTCACGAACAGTCGTCCTCTTGATCTTCTGAGAGGGGATCTTCTTCCAGAGTAGGGAATGAAATGGCAGGCCTGAGTGCCTTCCAGAAAAGGAGGGTACAAACGCCCACCACCACCTGTGTTTCTGATTGAGGCAAGGGCGGCGATTTAAGGATGAAGGATGTTAGAAGAGATACAGGTGATTAGGCAACCCGCCCCCTTTATTAAAATCCCTGAGGGGTTTGACTAAATGTGAGAAGTTATCTGTTCCTCTTTTACCTCCAGGTCCCTCAGGCCACAAAGTCACTCTTAAGTCACTGTGTGTTTTGTTTCCTTGGTTTTAGCACGTTAAACTATACACTCAGATTTTTAATTACTCCCCAAATAGAAGCAATTATTAGGTTCAATCCTATGACACTGCCATTTTGGTCGGTCAGAAATGGCTGATTACTGACTCATTTCATAAGATGCCAACTCAAATGTAGGGAATTCTTCATCATTATGAGTTAATGGTAACGTTTTGTGGTGGGAGCACCTGATGTATGGCCTCTACCGCACTCTTCTTGGGGTGGGTGTAGATTCGTGGTTAACCGCAGGACAGAGAGCCTTCTTTTCCTGGCCCCATGGAGAGGGAGGTGGGGACCGTGGGATTTGTTTGTGGCAGCAAAGCCACCAGAGGGCGCTCTAGCATTGGTTACTGTAAGTTTGCGTGTTTGCCACAGATTCCAATGAAAAACAGTAAATCTATAATAATTGCTAGTATTTATTGCATGCTTACGGACAGAACTAAAGTGTAACAAAACTTGCCATTATTACTTTTGTTAACATCAGTTCAACTTCTGTGTGCTTGCCGTATATTATTTCATTCCACGCTTACCACAATTCTGTCAGCAAGACACTATTTTTATTTTTACAGATGAGGAGAGTGAAGCGTACAGAGGTTAGATGGTTTTACAAATGAGAAAAATAAAACTGATTTTATCTACAGGCTCAGCCCTCTATTAAAGCTTTCTTTCCTTCCCTCCCTCTTTTTTTGCTTTTCCCACGGGCAATGCAAAGGAGATATATCCTTGCTTGAAAAGAAAAAGAAAAAGAGCGGAAGCTCATTCCGAAGGGCCACGAACTTTCCAGCCCTGCCTGCCCGCTGCTAAAGCAATACCACAGCCAGCCACCCCCATGCCTGGTCCCACACATTTCTCAGGCCTCTGCCTCTATGACTCCTTCACCCCCTCAAGCTTGCCTGAGATGACTGTTTGATATTGCTTTCAGCCTTATTCAAATTCAGAGGGGTGATGGGCAGACAGGAAGAGAATGTTAGGACTCTCCATAACCCCTCAAAGATGGCGGCCATACAGTACGTGCTCAAACTACCTACGCACCATGACTAACAGCAAGAAGATACAAGGCATACTGACTGCCACTGCTAGCTGGGCGGCCTTGGCTTAGTCATTTGACCTCATCCTTAGCGTGTAGGCAACAAACATAGTACTAGCTCGTTCTTAAGATTGTTGTGGAGGTTTGATCAGTGCGTAGAACAGTACTTAGTACCAGTGGCTCGCAGGTAACTATTCAATTGAAGTTCACGGAGACTACTGTTTTCTTTACTTCTCCTTACAGCCTGTAAGGTAGGCATTTAGCAGAGAACCTGGCTTAGAGCGCAGTGTGTTGAGCACTGGTGGTTAATGGAAGAGAAAATCTGAGTTCCCAAGAGGCCAAGCCACCTACCAGAGGTCAACAGCTAGCATTTCGACTGTAACATATTTTCAAAATTGTTTTCAGTGTTTTGGTAGGTGAGGCTGAGAGATGTGATTTTCAAAGAGATTACAGAAGACACACAGCACTGTAAGCCCACATTACACAAGTGCTAGAGACCTTCCAACAGCCTTCAGACAAGGCCTGGTGTTTGTTAGCTGGGGTTCTAACAGCACAGTGCCACCCCCAGATTTAGGGGAGCCATAAAGATGATTTAATTTAAATATTGTAATGTAACTCTCCAAACAATTAGCATTTCCTTTATGCTTTGACTTTTTTTTTTTTTTAATGTTTATTTATTTTACTGGGACCTAGAGAGAGGGGAAGAGAGAATCCCAAGCGGGCTCCACACTGTCAGCACAGAACCTGATGTGGGGCTCCGTCCAACCAACCGTGAGATCATGACCTGAGCTGAAATCAAGAATTGGACACTTCCAACTGAGCCACCCAGGTGCCCCTATACTTTGTTTTTAAAAGGTTATGGGAGGACGGGGTGCCTGGATGGCTCAGTCATTTGAGTGTCCAACTTTGGCTCAGGTCATGGTCTCACGGTTCAAGAGTTTGAGCCCCGTGTCGGGCTCTGGGCTGACAGCTCAGATCCTGGAGCCTGCCTCGGATTCTGTGTCTTCCTTTCTCTCTGCTCCTCCCCCACTCACATTCTGTTTCTCTCTCTCAAAAATAAATAAAACATTAAAAAATTTTAAAAAGGAAAAAAGAATATGGGAGGATATAATTGGGGGGGGGGGTGGGCTGGGGGTCATGGCGGAAGGGGATGGGAGAAAGAGAAATCAAGTGTGGTGTGAAGGCCCAGCAGTGAGGCAGGAGATTGGAACCCTGGACCTCCTTGTCCTTCCAAAATGAGCAACTTGGATTCTACTTCTAAAGTCTTGTGATTTGAATATTTTCTTTCTACCATTTTCCTGCAGATCTTTCCACCTTCTCTTTTAGATATCACACAAGGCTTTACATGCTCAGTACCAGCTTTAGACGTCTGCACGTTTTAGCTTTTTCTGTCCAGCAACTACTAATACATTCTTTTTAAAAAATATATTCTTAAAAGGTTCAATAAATACACAAGGTTCATTCACTAACTGAAGGGAAGAGGTAACGTCATTTTGTAGAGTAAAACTGAGCAATCAATAGGAAGCAAACAGCTAAGTGCTTCTGGGGTGCAGAACTACTATGTGGTGAGGTGGGCCGGGGTGCTTAAATGTCCCTGGCACTGGACAGTATTTATGAAAATTGAGCTGTTGTTAAATTACTGCTAAGAAATTTGACATTTTTACTAAGAATTATAGTAAAGTAAATGTTCAAGGTAATATGTCCTTCACAAGTGGAAATATACCATGTGGAGTCAAGAAACATTTGACTCTTGGGGCACCTTGCTGGCTCAGTCAGTAGAGCACGTGACTCTTGACCTGGGGGTTGTAAGTTCGAGCCCCACGTTGGGTATAGAGATTACTTAAAAAATCCAGTCTTTAGGGGTTCCTGGGTGGCTCAGTCAGCTGAGCATCCAACTCTTGATTTCGGCTCAGGTCATGATTTCACGGTTCATGGGTTCAAGCCCCACGTTGGGCCCTGCATTGGCAATGCAGAGCCTGCTTGGGATTCTCTCGCTGCCTCTCCCCATCTCTCTTTCACTCTCTCGCTTTCTCAAAATAAATAAATAAACATTAAAAAAATAAAATCTGTAAAGTATGTATATATGGGAAACATATTCAGATACAATGCTGCCAGGATGCAGAGGAATCTGGTGGAAAGCCTTTCTTAAATGTAGAATTCCAGGGAATATAAAAACAGAAATGAGCACATTCCAGGAGGTATCATGACCAAGTGAGTGGTAAGAGTAGTCCATAAACTGGCAGTTCCTTTAGGACCATCCTAAGAAGATGCCTGGTCTGCCCTCTGGCTCAGTTCAACTCAATGAGATTCAACAAGTGTTTATTGCATTCTCCACTATGCATAGGACCCTGGTGATTTCAACACAGACCGGTCCTCAAGGAGTTCATGACCTAGAGAGCAATCTGATCTAAACCAGCCGGCTCAGTCACTCTCTCTCACAGCCTCTGCTTTATTGTCTTCAGGTGCTTCATTCTAGAAATATTTACTGAATGGCAACCATGTGATCAGAGTAGACAAACATCCCTGCCTTTGCGGAGCTCACATTCTGGTGGGAGAAAACAGAGCACAAACAATAAACAAAATATGCCATTAAATTATACAGTATAATAGGTCCTAGATAAGTGCTTTGGAAAAAGAAAAGAAGTAGAAAGAGGGCAAGGGAATGTGGAGTGCCAAGGGGTGGTGGTTTTCAAATCCATATGTGGTCAAGATAAAAGGTGACATCCTGAGGGGCACCTGGACCGCTCAGTTGGTTGAGTGTCTGATTTCCGTTTAGGTCATGATCTTGCGTTTCTTGAGTTGGAGCCCCGTGTCGGGCTCGCCACTGTCATCCTGTCAGCACAGAGCCTGCTTCAGATCCTCTGTCCCCACCTCTCTCTGTCCCTTTGCTGCTTGTGCTCTCCCCAAAATAAATATTAAAAAAAAGAGGTGACATATGGGTGGGGGAGAGGGGAAAGTGGGTGATGGGCATTGAGGGGGGCACCTGTTGGGATGAGCACTGGGCGTTGTATGGAAACCAATTTGACAATAAGTTATATTAAAAGAAAAAGTGACATCTGAGAAAGACTTGAAGATGAGGAGTGAACCATGCTGGGAAAGAGCATTCCAGACAGATGATGGAACAGCTGATGCAAAGGCCCCGGGCAGAAGTGTGCCTGGCCTGTTGGAAGCCACTATGGCTGGAGTAGAGTGAGTGGGGAGGAGAAAAATAAGGGAAGAGGAATGGGGGTGGATGGTGGGGTGATCTGTAACCCACTATACAGACTTTGGCTTTTATTCTGAATGAAATGGAGAACCATCCCATGGTTCCACATTTTCTTTTAAAAGGATCACTGGTGGGGCACCTGGTTGGCTCAGTCATTAGAGCACGCAACTCTTGATCTCAGGGTCATGAGTTCAAGCCCCACATTGGACTCCATGCTGTGTGTGAAGTCTGCTTTATAAAAAAAAAATAAAATAAAAGGATGGAGGGGCAACTGATTGGTTCAGTTGATAGAGCATTTGACTCTTGATCGTGAGGTCATGAGTTCAAGCCCCACACTAGGAGTAGAAATTACTTAAAAATAAAATATTTTTGGAGGGCGCCTGGGTGGCTCAGTCAGTTAAGCATCCGACTTTGGCTCAGGTCATGATCTCACCACTTGTGAGTTCAAGCCCCTCGTCAGGCTCTGTGCTGACAGCTCAGAGCCTGGAGCCTGCTTCAGATTCTGTGTCTCCCTCTCTCTCTGCCCCTCCCCTGCTGGTGTTCCATCTCTCTCTCTCTCTCTTTCAAAAATAATAAACATTTAAAAATTAAAAAAATTAAACTATTTTAAAAAATTAAAATAAAAATAAAAGGAAACAAAAAAGTTTTTCATTAAGAAGTCAAGGTCTAGCAAGAATGGGCCTGTAATAGTCCCCTCCTTGCTCAGTGGTTGGCTGGGAGCAGCCTATCGTAAGTGTGGCTCCCAAGCCAAAGTGGGCTGGATGCAGATGGTCAGAGCTCTGGCCCTCAGTCACACATGCCTCCTACAGCAGGAGACCCAACTAGCCGGTGAAACAAAAAATATGGGAACCTTCCTCCACTCTTCTTTCCCTTTCTCCCCGCATCCAATGAGTAAATTCACTTGGCTCTGTCTCCAAAATATAAGCAACATCTGTCCACTTTTCTGCACGTCCACTCTTGCCACTCTTGTCTGAGCCACCAACATCTCTCTCTGGTACCACTAGGACAACCTCCTACCATGTTTCCTGCTTCTCTTACACGCAGCAGCAGTCAGAGAATATTTGTAAGATGTAAATCACATTACATCACGCACTCGGTTAAACCCCTCCTGCCCTTACTGTCAAACTTGCTATCTTTACCTCGCCTTCTGAGGTCCTGTATGACCTAGCCCCTGGCTACCTTGCTGATCTTGGCTCCTACCACTGCACTTTCCAGTCACTATGTAATGGCTCTGTTGACCCTTATTCTGTCCCTTAAGTACGCCAAGCTCAGTCCTGAGCTCCTTTGTTGTTCACCCTGCCTGGAATAGTCTCCCCAGGTCCTCTCTCTACTGGCTCCTTGATTCAAGTTTCAGTTCAAATATCACCTTCTCAATTAAGCCTTCCCTGATCATCCAGACTAAAGTAGCCCCCACCGCACATATTACCCTGTTTTCTCATCTTCATGTCACTTACCATCCTCTGACTTTATTTTATTTGTTTCCCCCATCTAGAATGTTAGTTTCCTTTTTTGTTGGTTTGTTTTTAAGTTTATTTATTTATTTTGAGAGAGACAGAGAGAGCACAAGCAGGGAGAGGGGCAGAAGAGAGAGAGAGAGAGAGAGAGAGAGAGAGAGAGAGAATCCCAAGCAGGGTCCACACTCAGCACAGAGCCCCATGTGGGCCTTGATCCCACAACTCTGGGATTGCGACCTGAGCCAAAATCAAGAGTCAGATGCTCAACCGGCTGAGCCACCCAGGCACCCCTTTAAGATTTCATTTTTAAGCAATCTCTACACCCAATCTGGGGCTTGAACTTACAACCCCAAGATCAAGAGTCATTGCTCTACCAACAGAGCCAGCCAGGCACCCCTAGAATGTCGGTTTCATCAGACAACGGGCTGTGTCTGATTTGTTCATGGCTGCAACCCTAATGCCTATCTTTCCCAGCCTGCCACAGGCTGGGTTCTCAAAAATATGTGAATGAATGAATGGTACCTTTGATGTGCATAGTCCGTGTGTATCTAATGTTGCAGATTTTGATCATTGACTTAGATGATCTTGGCTCTCGATATACAGCATCCCAAATGTTGGGGTTGTTGTCTCGAATACTTTCATTGTCACTATTGACTTCAACTCTCATCTGATAGACAGTATTTGCTATTTGACAACGGAACATGTGTAATTTCAAAAGAGAATCTTCTATAAACAAACAAATGAGGGGCCCCTAGATAATTACTATCCGAATTTTATTGGATTGGGGAAGATAATTCTTTGTTGGCCTTGAAATTCAGTAATTGCCTCCTCACATTTCTACAAGCTGCCATCTCTGACAGAGAAGCGACCATGTTCTTTGAGAAAGCAATTAGTTAAGTCTCAACACTTTAACATAAATCCTCAGTAACCTCAAAACTAAATTTGACATGAGGAATAGAATAAGGTGAACTACAACTATCATGTGAGCAAGAAACAGAAGACTGGTCCATGAGCAGACAAAAATTTCTTGCTTCAGTTTGGGGTGTGGGTTAGGAGGGTGCTGGGGGGACATCTTTCTGTCCTGATCACCAATCCCCGAAGGACTGAAGGGTCTTGCTGATGGAACTCTATCCAGAATAAGAGAGAAGAGAAACTTCTCTAAGAATGCTCACCATCCTAGACATTTCTGCTTTTTTCCTCCAAGGAATGTGAGCTATCTTGTTTTACATTTTTTATTTTATCATTTAATCCATTTGCATGGCACTGTTGCAAAGCATTTGAAAAACACATTCCAAAGCAGACCTCATTGGAAGTAAAGCCATTGGCTTCAAAATCCAGCGTCCAGCAGGGCCCTGTACCTTGTGCGCACTCAGTAAGGATACTAACCAGACCCAGAAGTCCTGAAAGGGTCCCCAAAGGAGACAGAGCCCCAGTTCCCAATGGCTCAGTCATGAGGTTCACTGTCAGTATTACTGACAGAGTAGGTGAAATTTTGGGAGGCCGGGGTGATAGAAAAATAAATGTTAAAATGGCAACGCTGAGAACTCTAAAACAGACACGAATCGAGGGTTCCCAGACAGAGACCAATAGACCACATGCTATTACTGTCAGAAGGCCATAGTGAGGCTTTGGGGCACCTGGGTGGCTCAATCAGTTAAGTGTCTCACTTCAGCTCAGGTCATAAGCTCACACACAGCTTGTGAGTTCGAGCCCCGCATCGGACTCAGTGCTGACAGCTCGGAGCCTGGAGCCTGCTTCGGATTCTGTGTCTCCCTCTCTCTCTCTCTCTGCTCCTCCCCACCCCCCCCCTCAAAAAATAAACAAACATTTAAAAATATTAAAAAAAAAAAAAAAAGAAGCCCATAGTGAGGCTTAGATGTAAAGATGGTGGACAGGGGCACCTGAGTAGCTCAGTTGGTTAAGTGTCTCTTTTTTTTTTTTAATCTTTTTTTCAACGTTTATTTATTTTTGGGACAGAGAGAGACAGAGCACGAACGGGGGAGGGGCAGAGAGAGAGGGAGACACAGAATCAGAAACAGGCTCCAGGTTCTGAGCCATCAGCCCAGAGCCCGATGCGGGGCTCGAAGTCACGGACCGCGAGATCGTGACCTGGCTGAAGTCGGACGCTTAACCGACTGCACCACCCAGGCGCCCCAAGTGTCTAACTCTTGATTTCAGCTCAGGTCATGATCTCACAGTTCGTGAGTTCAAGCCCCGAGTCAGGCTTGTGCTGAATGTGAAGCCTGCTTGGGATTCTCTCTCTCTCTCTCTCTCTCTCTCTCTCTCTCTCTCTCTCTCTCTCCCCCCCCCTCCGTTTTTCTGCCCCCACCTCCACTCATTCCCTCTCTCTCAAAATATATAAACGTAAAAAAAAATCTTTAGGGGCGCCTGGATGGTTTCATGGGTTGAGCATCCAACTCTTGATTTCAGCTCAGGTTTGGTCCCAGGGTCGTGGGATCGAGCCCTGCGTCAGGCTCTGTGCTGAGTGTGGGGCCTGCTTCAGACTCTCTCTCCCTCCGCCCCTCTCCCCGGCTCATGCGCTCTTGTCTCTCTCCAAAAATCTTTAAAAAATAAAAAAATAAAGATGGTGGGCAGGTCTGTTGCAGATAAACAGAACATTTACTTTTCTGACCATTCCGTACGCATCGCGTCTGTAAAACGGAGGCTGTTGTGCATGTCTGTCCCTACCTCCCCTGAGCGGCAGGGCCTCCAGACTCTTGAGAGTCTGAGGTGGTGTTTTTGTTTCTGCCAGGTGGGGACCAAAGGCAAAGAGCAGTTGTTCCAGCGATTAGGTCCAGATTAAGTACAGCTTTATGGGCCAGGGCTGACATCTTGGATCCTCTCCTTTGGCAGATCAACAGATGCTGCAATTCATTGAGGGCAGGGATAATTGATTCCCTTCTACTGGCCAAGGAGCGAAGGAGCAGCTGGGGTTTGCACCTGTTGTGGCAGATCGATTTCAAAGGAGGCCTGGCTAGAAGAAGCCGGTTGTGGGAGCTGGGCCAGGAGACAGAGGTGTGGGTGACCACAGTGATTCCCACGGGAGGAACCTGGGTGACACTTTACCTGAACCCAAGGAGTGATAGTCACACCCTCGTTCTTGATCCTGCCTTTATCAGTCCCGGCTACAGCAGCAACTCTCTTGCTTGAGCAAGGCCAAGTACAAAGAAATGCAAGGAATCCCCTCCCTGCTGGCCCCGAACTGCAATTTCCTCTCTGCGGAGAGACCTTGACTTGCAACATTCATGTACCTGTATTCTCTTCTTTTTTATTTTATTTTTAATTTAAAAAAAATTTTTTTTAATGTTTATTTATTTTTGAGAGAGAGGGGGTAGGGAGGGGCAGAGAGAGAGGGAGACACAGAACTCGAAGCAGGTTCCAGGCTCTGAACTGTCAGCACAAAGCCCGACGCGGGGCTCGAACTCATGAACTGCAAGATCATGACCTGAGCCAAAGTCAGATACCCAACCCACTGAGCCACCCAGGCGCCACTGTATTCTCCTCTCTCCTCCTGGGCATACAGCGGTGTTTCATTTCCCAGCCTCCCTTGTGTTAAAGGTGGCTTTGTGACCGAGCTCCTGCCAAAGAAACGTGAGTGGAAGTAGGCCCCTCTTAGCCTGGCCCCCAAACCTGTCACCCAGCCATTGATTGCGCTCTCTCCTCAGCCACCGGCTGAGTGGAGACAACTTTGGGAGGCTGAGGGATGAATGGAGCCACGCGCAGGAGACAGACCCTGAATGACTGCTTACCCACGTGGACTACAGTCCCTGGAGTAGGATTTGGGGATGCTCTGCAACAGTTAACATACCCTGAATAACACACTTCTGGAACTGCGACTCTAGAAACGCTGTTCCCTGAACGAGCCTCACAAAGTCTCACTGATGGAGCTGCGGGCCTGAAAGACGGGGCTCCGGACACCAGAGCTGCCTCTCAGGACGCTTGCACCGCAGGGCTCCCTGGCCTCCACTTCCACACCTGCTTCCCAAGCTCGCAGCTGTGCAGGAAGCCGCCTCTCCACCGGGCAGGGCGAAGGTGGATGCTGGAAGAGGCCTTGGCTAGACTCCCATGCCTTTCCCTTTATACTTTAGGGTGTGTGTCTCTTTGTGTGCGTTTGCTTGTTTGTTGTCTTTTATTATTTTTTTTAATTAAAAAAATTTTTTTTCCATTTATTTTTGAGAGAGAGAGGCAGAGTATGAGCAGGGTAAGGGCAGAGAGAAGGAGACACAGAATCTGAGGCGGGCTCCAGGCTCTGAGCTGTCAGCAACAGAGCCAGACGAGCATTTGGCCTTTTAACCTTTGCTTGTTTTTCTTCCCTGTATTACAATGGAGGACCCTAAGCCTCGGTAAGGGTCACTCATCCCCGTTCAAGTTGGGTTGGAGGCGATTTCTTTTCTTTTCTTTTTTAATGTAAGCTCTGTGCCCAACCTAGGGCTTGAACCCAAGACTGTGAGACCAAGAGTTGCATGCTCTACCAACTGAGCCAGCCAGGCACCCCCGGAGACATTTTCCACAGCTGCTTTTCCTCACACCCCCCAGCACAGCACATGGTAGCCATCTTTCTTCCCCCTTCTCTGTTGCCAAAACAGCCTCTGGGCTCCACCAGTGCAGGCGCCGTAGATGGGCACTTCCTCCTCTGTTTGGGGATCCCACTCGACAGAAAATTCCAAAACGTAGTTCGTTTTCATTCAGCCCCTGGCACGAGCCTTAAGGCGTAATGCGCCTTTTCTGAGTTGGCAGCCAGGAAGTAGCAGGTCAATTAGGGAGCCTCAAAGAGGAACATGAGGACAGTTGGTGAGGATTAAGTTTTGCTGCCAGAGGAGGTTCTGATCTAAGACATGTTTATGCCCACTCCAAAGTTCAGCGACCCAGAAATAGCAATGTGTATGTGGATGACAGCTTCTCTCTTGCTTCTCCCCCACTGATGACCTCTTCTAGCAAAACTGCTCCCCACTCCTTTTTTTTTAAAGATTTTTATTTTTATTTATTTTTAATTTTTTTTAATGTTTATGTTTGAGAGAGAGGGAGACACAGTGTGAGTGCGGGAGGGGCAGAGAGAGAGGGAGACACAGAATCTGAAGCAGGCTCCAGGCTCCGAGCTGTCAGCACAGAGCCCGACATGGTGCTCGAACTCACGAACCGTGAGCTCATGACCTGAGCTGAAGTTGGACACTTAGCTGACTGAGCCGGGCACCCCAAGATTTTAATTTTTTTATGTAATCTCTACACCCAATGTGGGGCTCGAACTCACAATCCAGAGATCAAGAGTCGCATGTTCTACCGACTAAGCCCACCAGGCACCCCCACTGCCCACTCTTAATACCCCTTTGTGGAAAAGCCATCTTTCACTGTTGCTTTTGAAGCCTCCAGAGTTCCACTGGGGCATAGCTTTTTAGCACAAATTAGGAAAATGCTCCTTCTCTGACAGCCTCAGCCTTGCCCCAGAGCCCAGCTTCCCTGGTGGAGGGCAGGCTGGATTTCAGCCTCCACCTGGACCCCAGTCAGGTGCTTTGTGCAGTGCACGACCTGTACATCTGCAGTGCTTGCCCCTTCCATCTGACTGCTGAAGTCCCCCCCTCCACCCCCACGTTGCTGTGAGTTATAACCAGTACCTCCCTCCTCTAGGTCATCAGTGCCACCCTAGGGGCTCAGAGGCATAGGTGACTGGAAGTGGAGGTGACTTGAGTTACACTATGCCAAGTAGAATTCTGTGCCCTGACCTGAGAACACAACTATCACAACATCATCGTTCCTATGGGGAAATATGTTCTTAGGTCTTTTCAAACAATCAACTCAAAAAAGTCTGTCCACTAAAAACACAGGACCTGAGGGTGCCTGGGTGGCTGAGTCATTAAGCATCTGACTTTGGCTCAGGTCATGGTCTCACAGTTGGTGAGTTTGAGTCCCACATCTGATGAGCTTGAGCCCCGCTTTGGGTGAACTCGTACCCTGCTTTGGGTAAAAACATGAGCCCCAGGTGAGCCCCGCTTCTCCCTCTCTCTGACCTTCATAGAATTCTCTCTCTCTCTCTGCCCCTTGGTCACTTGCACCCTCTTTCCCTCTCTGTAAAAAAACCCCAAAAAAGAAAAAAAACACGGGGCCGGACTATAATGTATTTGACTTGCTTCTCCTCAGGCTTGTGAATGTGTGTGGCTCACTGTAACTTGGGCCATGGCTGGCTCGGATTTGATCTTGGCTCTCTCAGACTTTGCCCTACAAGTTCTACAAACTTTGGAGACTAGATTTCTGGATATAATGTTTTCTTTGAAACTTGAACTCCACACAGAGGATGTGTCTTTGTAAATGACTGATTTAATTAAAAAGTGGACAGGCACTGATTATATGCCTTTCTCCTCTTGGAATGCTTATTTTGGTGTCTTCCTAAAACTGATGTTTTGTGGAATGATGGGTAAGGAGAACAGATGTTTCAGCTTGGACTCTTCTCTTTGGTATTTCTCATCTGGGCATCATCACAATATCAAGGGACAAACAAAACTGAACTCAACACCATCACTTGACCTCATTTCTGATTTATGAATTCCCCTGTGACCGTGCAATTTGAGAAGAGGCCGGCTCTGAAGTGTGTTTTGAATTTTAATATCTTTTCATAGTGGCCTCTTTCTTTGTCAACCACCATGTGTGTGTCTGGCCTAACTTGCTGACTAGAAAACTGAAACATACTTCTAGCTGGCAGCTGGGAACAAAGGGAAAAATTGTTTGTCTAGAGAGCCATTTAGCTGCCTGCATTGCCCGCCCCCCAACACCCCCTCGCCTATATGAACAACCCCCACAAGGATCTAAGCTGCTTTTGTATTGCTGTTAGTCATGGCATTTCTCACAGGGTTCTGTCAGCCCTGAAATGGTAAGGGTTCTGCCATTTCAGCGAGGTGCACGGGTGCCCTGCGAAGTGTACCATTTCTGCCAGAGGAGAAGCTTGAGGGGTGGGGGTGGGGGGCGGGGGGGTTCCTCACATCATCTGGCAAGCCACATTCTGGGTTAAGAAGTGTCTAGAAACCTTGCTCAAGGTTATGTCCTTTTAGCACTGTCTGCTTCCTGGCTCCTTGGGAGCCAGTCAGGATGGACTCAAGGAACTGGCAGTGACTTCCTCGGAAAGCATTTTCCTGAAACATGTAAATATCTGTGCCTCGGGGAACGCTCGGACTCCAGAAAGGCTTGTAGCGGCATGTGCTGTGTAGAGGCAAAGCCGAACGCTCTCAGAGGAGACCCAGTCTTACCTACCTGTCAAGAGCATTTTGAATTCCAGTGACAGGAATGACCCATGATAGGAAAGTTCTATCGGAACAGAGAGACAGGGTGGGCGGGAAACAGGCAGTGCCTGAAAGTCGGGCTTCCAGATGTTAACTTGCTGGTGGAGAAGGCGCCCTGGAAATGTCCTTGCAAATGGCAGTTCAGTTCGTCTCTGAGTTTGTCCTGCCCTGTGCTCTATAATGACATGTTGCAGATGCTGGGCCCTGAAATCCCTGGACAGAGAAGGGAGGTGGTCAGGTTTTCGACACAAGGGGTTCGGAGGACTTCGGGGCCACCGGGCAACAGGAGATGAGAACACCCCTCTCAAACCTGGACGCAAGCGGGAAGCCTCACGGTCACTAGGTGTCGGAGCCGAAGCACGGGCAAGGGGTTCTGTCTGCAGATCCGCTGGCCGGGCCGAGGCTTCCGCATTAATAAGCTTCCTGATCGTTCGGCACTTTCTTAAGACACCTGTGCTTTTTGGCTGCCACAAGGGGGAAAAATGCCAAGCTGTTGGCAGCCTCGTCTGATCTGGTGTTAACAGCATCACACCAGTGACTTCCAGAGATTCCTCGCCCTTTGTGTGGTTCCCATGCAGACATTAACCCTGGGAGATGGATTTTGTTCAGAAGCTTCTCTTCTCCCCAGGTTCCCAAGTGCTTGGCCCTGCCTAGCCATAAATGGCTGCAAACACAAACCAAGGAGTGCTGGTGAGAACAGAGGGGCCACGCAGGGTAGTTTTTGAGATTCTGTTGGTGCTAGAATCACTCACTTATTCTTTCTGAGACCTAGAGGGCAAAAGTCCTTTGACCACGCTCAGAATTCATAGATTATGATGTTGCTTTTTTGTGTGTCATTTTTTTAAATTAATTAATTAATTAATTTATTTATTTATATCAAGTTAGTTAGCATATAGTGCAATAATGATTTCAGTAGAATCTAGTGATTTTTCCCCTACATATAACACCCAGTGCTTATCCCAACAAGTGTCCTCCTTAATGCCCCTTGCCTGTTTAGCCCATCCTCCCCACCCCCAACCCCTCCAGCAACCCTCAGTTTGCTCTCTATATTTAAGATTCTCTTATGTTTTGCCCCCTCTCCCTGTTTTCATATTATTTTTGCTTCCCTTCCCTTATGTTCATCTGTTTTGTCTCCTAGAGTCCTCATATGAGTGAAGTCATATGATATTTGTCTTTCTCTGACTAATTTTGCTTAGCACAACACACTCTAGTTCCATCCATGTAGTTGCAAATGGCAAGACTTCATTCTTTTTGATTGCTGAGTAATACTCCACACACACACACACACACACACACACACACACACACACATATTTACACCACATTTTCTTTATCCATTCATCTGTTGATGGACATTTGGGCTATTTCCATACTTTGGCTATTGTTGATAGTGCTGCTATAAACATTGGGGTGCATGTGCCCCTTGGAATCAACACACCTGCATCCTTTGGATAATTACGTAGTATGCAATTGCTGGGTTATAGGGTAGTTCTATTTTTAATTTTTTGAGGAACCTCCATACTGTTTTCCAGAGGGGCCACAGTAGTTTGCATTCCCACCAGCAGTGCAAAAGAGATCCTCTTTCTCTGCATCCCTGCCAACATCTGTTGTTGCCTGAGTTGTTAATGTTAGCCATTCTGACAGGCGTGAGGTGGTATCTCATTGTGGTTTTGATTTGTATTTCCCTGATGATGAGTGATGTGGAGCATTTTTTCATGTGTCAGTTGGCCATCTGGATGTCTTCTTTGGAGAAGTGTCTATTCATGTCTTTTGCCCATCTCTTCACTGGATTCTTTGTTTTTTGGGTGTTGTGTCTGATAAGTTCTTTATAAAGTTTGGATACTAACCCTTCATCCGATTTGTCATTTGCAAATATCTTCTCCCATTCCGTCGGTTGCCTTTTAGTTTTGCTGATTGTTTCCTTCGCTGTGCAGAAGCCTTTTATTTTGATGAGATCCCAGTAGTTCATTTTTGCTTTTGTTTCCCTTGCCTTCAGAGACGTGTTGAGTAAGAAGTTGCTGCAGCTGAGGTCAAAGAGGTTGTTGCCTGTTTTCTCCTGGAGGATTTTGATGAAGGTTTTTTTTTTTTTTTTGGCTTTATGTATATGAAGACGGATTGAACTTGTCAATTACTTCCAAAGTATTAATTAAACATCTATTCTGTTATATTAGGGAATTCAAGATGAATAAAATTCAATTTCTATTTTTAAAAGCAGTAGTTATGGGTGCTTGACTGGCTTAGTCAGTGGAGCATGCGACTCTTGATCTCAGGGTTGTGGGTTCAAGCCCTATGTTGGTTGTGGAGGTGACTTAAAATCTTAAAAAACAAACAAACAGCAGTTAAACTGTTAAAATAACAATAATGACTATCCCCTAAGTGCTTACTAATGCATAATTTTATTTATTGCTTACAACAGTCCTCTGAAATAGATCTTATTGTCCTCATTTAACAGATTTATAAAGGTGAGCTCAGAAATAATATTGGTAAATTGTATTAAGCTTTTACTAGGTGCCAAGACTATTCGACCTGTTTTACCTCCATTTATGAACACACTTAATTCTCAAGGCTTGACTAGGGAAAGATCCACTTCCAAGCTCACTCATATGACTGTTGTCAGGACTCAGGTCCTCACTCACAGTTCACCAGAGACAGTTCCTTACTAAATGGGCTTCTCTATAGTTGTAATCACAACATGGCAGCTTGCTTTCCCCAGAGCAAGGGCTCAGAGAGATAAAGACTGAAGTGAAAATCTTCGTAACTTAATCTCAAAAATGACTTTCCATCCCTTAATTATTGCCAATTTCTATTCATTTTCTATTCTAGTCATTAGGTCCAGCCATATCCAATGGGAGGGTATCAGACAAGGGCATGAATACCAGGAGGCAGAGATGACAGACCATCTTACAGACTGCCTACCAGGCAGGGTTAATTTAATAGCCTAAGTCAGTCAGTGTATTTTGTCACATAAATAGTACAAAGAAGAAAAATATGATCACTTCAATAGATGAATAAAGTCTTTGATAAAATGTGATATTCATTGATGATAAAAATCCTTAAAAAGCTAGAAATGGAATTGCTCTTATTCTGAGAAAGACATGTGATAGATTGCAGTGATAGCCTCATTTTCTCACTCTTCCTATGTACCACACCCTTTGCCACATAACTTTACAGTGTCCTCCCATTATGGGCAAAGCTACTGTTGACTCTGGACTCAGTCATATTTGGCCATAATATTTAGCATATTGGCAGGTGTGCTGCCAGCAAAGTTCTGAAGTGGGATTGCCTACTAGTGGGATTTGCTTTTTTGTTTTCTACCATTTACCATGAGAAGGATCAACTCAAGCTAGCCCACTGGTTCCAAAAGGAGGATTAGAAATAGGGAGGACACACACATGCACACAAACTGGGAGGGAGGGAGGGAGGGAGGGGGAGAGAGAGAGAGAGAGAGAGAGAGAGAGAGAGAGAAAGAAAGAAAGGGGAAGAGAAGAGAAGGAAAAGAAAAGAAAAGAAAAGAAAAAAGAAAAAAAGAAAAAAGAAAAGAAAAAAGAAAGGGAAAAGAAAAGGCAAGAAAAAAGAAACGCAAGGCAAAGAAAGGAAAGGAAAAGAAAGAAAGGAAAGGAAAATAGGTAGGACATAACTGTCCAAGTTAAGGTACCCAGTCAAGACCAGGTGAGAACATTTTAACCCCTGACCTATAGATACATGCATGAGCCCAGCCAAGACCAGCAGAATAATCCAGCTAAGCCCAGCCCAGATCAGCTGATTGCCACAGATGTGTAAGAAGTAAATATCTATTGTTATGTGTCACTGGGGGTTTGTGGTACTTTTGTTATACAACAAAGGCTAGCATACAGGTTGTCTACAAAAAGACCTTTGGCAGATAGCAACTTAATGGTGAGATGCTGAAAGTTTTACTCTGAGACTGGAAATTTGCTAAATTGACTGCAGTCACTACTTCTCTTTAACTCTTTTCTCGGTACCTTAGCCAGTGCAATAAGACAAGAAAAAGAAATAAAAGACATAAAGATGGAAAGAAAGAAATAAAATTGTTATACTTTGGGGGCACTGGCTGGTTCAGTCTGTAGGGCATGCGACTCTTGATCTCAGGGTTGTGAGTTCAAGCCCTACAGTAGGGGTAGAGTTTACTTTAAAAAATAAAAACAGCCTTATCACAAAAAAAAATTATCATAATTTGCAGATGGTATGTATATGGAAATCCTAAAGAATCTTTGGATCAGTTATTGGAATTCACAAGTGAATTTATTTAGGTCACTAGATTCAAAGTCAATATACAAAACTAACTATATTTCTATACACCAGCAGCAAAATAATTTTAAAATAAAGTTGTAGGGGCACCTGCCTGGTTCGTTTGGTGGAGCATGCAATGCTAGATCTCAGGGTGGTGAGTTCAAACCTCAGGTTGGGTATAGAGCTTATTAAAAAATAAGAAGAAGAACATCTGTAATGGTATGAAAAAGAACCAAATACCTAGGAATAAAACAAACAAAATATTTTTAATATCTTTGTACAGAAGATTATTGAAAGAAACTAAAGAAGGTATATTTAAAAACAGAAAACAACAACAAGAACAAAAAGGAGGGTTATAACATGTTAGTGGATTGGAAGTTATATGTCAGTTATCCCCAAACTGATCTCCCCAGTGCAATCCCAATAAAATCCCCAAAAGGTCTTTTGTGAAAATTTACATATTGATCCCAAAATATATTTGGAAGTGCAAAGAGTCAAGAATAGCTAAAATCAATCTTGAAAATATGGAAAGATTTAATTTTCTCCAAAAAGTTAAACCAATATAATTATTATATAATAATATTAAACCAAAATAAATATTTATAAACTGGGGTGCCTGCCTGGCTCAGTCAGTGGAACATGCAACTCTTAATCTTGGGGTTGTAAGTTCAAGCCCCATGTTGGGTGTAGAGATTATTTAAAAATAAAACACTTTGTGGTGCCTGGGTGGCTCAGCTGGTTAAGCATCCAACTCTTGGTTTCTACTCAGGTCATGATCTCACAGTTTGTGAGTTCAAGCCTCATGGTGAACTCCATGCTCACAGTGCAGAACCTGCTTGGGATTCTTTCTCTTCCTCTCTCTTTGTCCCTCCTTTGCTCTCTCTCTCTCTCTGTCTCTCTCTCAAAAATAAATAAATAAACTTTAAAAATTTTGTAATAAATAAATAAAATATTTTTTAAAAAGAAAATAAAGGTCCACCTGGATGGCTCAGTCAGTTATGTGGCCAACTCTTTGTTTTGGCTTAGGTCATGATCTCACGGTTTGTGAGTTTAAGCCCTGCGTTGGGCTCTGCAATGACAGTGCAGAGCCTGTTTGGCACTCCCTCTCCCTCTCTCTCTCTCTCTCTCCTGCGTGCACTCTCTCTCTCTCTCTCTCAAAATAAATAAATAAACTTAAAAAAAAAAGTGAAAATGTAGGGTGCCCGGCTGGCTCAGCCAGCAGGCTGAGTTTATTTTTATTAAAAATAACATCTTAAAAAAGAAAAGAAAAGGCAAGTCGATGAGTGGGGAAAAAGATACGTAACTAATAAAGATCTCCTATCCAGAATATATAATGAAGCCATATATATTAATAAGAAAAAAACTGTAGGGGCGCCTGGGTGGCTCAGTTGGTTGGGCGCCGACTTCGGCCCAGGTCATGATCTCACGGTTCGTGGGTTCGAGCCCCGCATCGGGCTCTGTGCTGACAGCTCAGAGCCTGGAGCCTGCTTTGAATTCTGTGTCTCCCTTTCTCTCTGCCCCTTCCCTACTCACGCTCTGTCTCTCTCTGTCTCTGAAAAATAAATAAACATTGAAAAAAATTTTTTAAAAACTGTAGAAATATGGGGGAAAGAGATCAATAGGTACTTACCTCACAAAAGAGGAGTGGGCGATAAATACATTAAAATGTGCTTAACAGCATAAGTCAGGAAATGCAGATCAAGAAATTGCTAATTAAAACCATATGGAGGGGCACACCTGGCTGGCTCAGTTGATATAGCACCTGACTATATCACATGACTCTCAGGGTCATGAGTTTGAGCTCCATGTTGGGCAAAAAGTTTTCCTTAAAAAAATAAAGTAGGGGTGCCTGGGTGGCTCAGGGGGTTGAGAATCTGACTTTGGCTCAGGTCGTGATCTCACGGCTCATGGGTTCGAGCCCTGCCTCAGGCTCTATGCTGACTGCTCAGAGCCTGAAGCCTCCTTCCGATTCTGTGTCTCCCTCTCTCTCTGCCCTCCCCCTCTCACATTCTGTCGCTCTCAAAAATAAATGTTAAAAATAAATAAATAAATAAATAAATAAATAAATAAATAAATAAATAAAATAAAATAAAATAAAATAAAATAAAATAAAGATAGCACTACACACTCCCAAGAATGACTAAAATTGCAAAGCCTGAAAATATCAAGTGATGACAAGAATATAGAGCAACTGGAATTTCCATAAGCTGCTGGTGGAAGTGTAAATGACTACAACCACTTTGAAAAATGATTTGATAGTGTCTACTAAAGGTGAACATATGTATGTTCTATAACCCATTATCTCCATTCCTATGTAGATCCTGGATGAGTAAGCGTTTGTCCACCGTAAATCATATACAAGATGTTGATAACATTATTTATAATAGCCAAACTTTGTAACAATCCAAAGGTCCATCAGTAGTCAAATACATTGCGGTAGTCATACAGTAAAATACTACACAACTATCTGTATTGTATGATTCCATTTAAACTAGATTGAAATTTAGGTAAAAATGAATCTGTGATGTCAAAAGTCCATCAAGTCATTCCCTTTAGGGAAGGAGAGAGGAATCGCAATTGGGAGGGAACTTGAGAAGCTTGAGGCTGCCAGTGTTGTATTGTATTTTTTAATCTAAGTGGTGGTTGCATGGGTGTATTTATTTTGTGATGATTCATTGAGCTGTATTCCTAAGAGTTACGCACTTGGACGCATGTAAATTATACGTCAATCATCAGCCTTCAATTGTGAGTTGCTGGGTTGAGCGCAGGGAGCGCCAAGGTCTGATTGGCTGAAGACTGCACACCTCGGGGGGGGGGGGGGGGGGGGGGGGGCGCCTGGGTGGCTCGGTGGGTTAAGCGTCCGACTCCAGCTCAGATCATGATCTGGTGGTTTGTGAGATCCAGCCCGCGTCGGGCCCTGTGCTGCCAGCTCGGAGCCTGGAGCCTGCTTCAGATTCTGCGTCTCCCTCTCTCTCTGCCCCTCCCATGCTCATGCTCTCTCTCTGTCTCTCAATAATAAATAAAAGTTAAAAAAAAAAAAAAAAAAAAGACTGGACACCTCAACCAGTCACTGTGGCAAAGGTGATGGGACATCCTTACAGATCGTACACAAGTATTTTTCAACAGGAGTCTTGTTGGCATTTTGAGAAGATAGTCCTTCGTGGTGCAGGACGGTCCCACAGCAACCCTGGCTCCCCAAACATTAAATGCCACCAGACACCCCACTGCACCCGCCCCTCACCGCTTCCCACTTTGGGGTGGCGGGGGGCACATTCTGCTTTGTTTCAAAACAATCCCTTTACACTAATCAGGACCAACTTTTGGAACTGGAGTAAATCCCACCAAAGCCCCAAGGCTAATACATAATAAAGGAGGGTGCAGTGGTTTGGGGGAGAAAAGTACAAAGGGCACTTACATACTGATGAAAAATAGGGACTGAAAAAACATTAATCATCCCCCTTCTGTTTGCTCCATTGTGTTTCATTTCTTTAAGGGCGAAATTCAATCTTCCAGGGGAAGTAGTGTGTTCACTTAGTGAAAATACTGATTTAATTGCTTTGATTGTGGGAAATGGGTAAAGAAAAATAATTGGTGAGTTGGAAGGCATTTCTTTACTTGCAAATTAGTTTAGTATCTTAAATGTTCATAATTGTGTTTCTGCTCACACACAAAAAAGGAGTTAATTTGACACATATGTTTTTGTGAAAGTACACTCAGCCTCTGAAAATTAATTTGAATGGCAAAAATAGGGGCACCTGGCTGGCTGTCAGTAGAGCATGTGACTCTTGATCTTGGTGGTCGTGGGTTCGTGCCCCCAAATTGGGTCTAG
Organism: Puma concolor; assembly: GCF_028749965.1. Classification (NCBI taxonomy): domain Eukaryota; kingdom Metazoa; phylum Chordata; class Mammalia; order Carnivora; family Felidae; genus Puma; species Puma concolor. Next base: position 52,664,105 of record NC_141673.1, on the reverse strand, counting down.
AGCTAACTTAAAAAATAAATTTAAGGGGTGCCTCAGTGGCTCAGTCGGTTAATCATCCAACTCTTGGTTTCTGCTCAGGTCGTGATCTCTCAGCTGGTGGATTCAAGCCCTATATTGAGCTCTGCACTGACAGTGTGGAGTCTGCTTGGGATTCTGTCTCCCTCTCTCTGCCCCTCAACGGCTTGTGCTCTCTCTCTCTCAAAACAAATAAATAAACTTAAAAAAAATAAATTAAAAACTAAATAAATAAAGCCTAAATAAGTAAATAAATAAGTATATAGGTAAATAAATGACAAAAAATAGGGGAACGGGGGCACCTGGCTGGCTCAGTCGGTGTTGCATGCTACTCTTGATCTGGGAGTTGTGAGCTTGAACCCCACATTGGATGTAGAGACTACTTAAAAATAAAATCTTTTTTTATAAAAAGTAGGGGAGGGGCGCCTGGGTGGCTCAGTCGGTTGAGCGTCTGACTTCAGCTCAGGTCATGATCTCACAGTCTGTGAGTTCAAGCCCCGCATCGGGCTCTGTGCCGAGGCTCAGAGCCTGTGCTCAGAGCCTGGAGCCTGCTTCAGATTCTGTGTCTCCCACTATCTCTGACCCTCCCCCGTTCATGCTCTGTCTCTCTCTGTCTCAAAAATAAATAAACATTAAAAAAAAATTTTTTTTTAAATGAAAAAGTAGGGGAATGGTTAAGTAGATGGTAGCATATTCACACAGTGGTCTAATATGTGGCCATTAATGGTGTTTTTCGGGGCACCTGGGTGGCTCATTTGGCTGAGCATCTGACTTCGGCTCAGGTCATGATCTCGCAGTTCGTGAGTTTGAGCTCCACAACGGGTTGGGTTCGTTGCTGTCAGGGGTCAGCGCAAAGCACACTTGGGATCCTCGGCACCCCTCTCCCTCCCCCTCCCCCGCTTGCACTCTCTCCAAAATAAATAAAAATGTTTTAAAAATTATCTTTTTTGGTGGTGCTTGACTGGCTCCGTCAGTAGAGCATGTGACTCTTGATCTCAGAGTCATGAGTTCAAGCCCCACATTGGACTTGGAGCCTACTTAAAATTTTTTAAAATTTTTTTCAAAAATGACCTTTCTGACGACATGTAGGAACGTGGAAGAAGATGTGTGCTATTATGCAAAGGAGAGGACACAAGAGGCCCACAGACATGCACCCTATGATGGCGCATATGTAAAACATGAGTGCCTCTGACCAAGGACGGAAAGATGTTTTGCAAAAACAAAAAGAGTTGGTAGTGATCATTTTTTCTTTTCTCAAAATTGTTCCATGGCCTTCTATGAATGACAAACTAAAAGAGAAAGGAAAGCCTTTCTCCCCTTGGAAAAATCCCATTTTCCCCATAGTTCAAGCTCTACTTTGATGAGGTTCTTTAAAAAGGACTAGCCCACCTCCCAGGGGCTGTGCTGTTGGGAATTTTGGCTTCTGGTTCCAGCCCTGCTGGACTGAGGATAGACCTCACGCATGCCCCTTAAGTTTTCCCCATGTCTGAGGCTGAGACGGTTCCACCTGCTGTCGCCATTTAACCCAGTGAGGTCCATTTAATGCCCGTGAAGCTCATTGTGGTATTTCAGATTATAGTCATCGAGAAATTGGTGCTTCTGGAGAAAGAAATAGTAGGAGTGCTGGTGTGTTTTAGAAGTGAATTCCTTTAACTAACTTTATTATACAGCTTCATATGGAAGGCACCCGATTTGGACATAAGAAGTATACAAAAAGATGTCTAAATTGTGTTTTCTGCCTTTCAGGGAGCTTACAATCTTGTAATGATGAGAATATGTAATATTTACCAGGGGTTTACAATGTGACGGGCACTGTGCTTTATGTACATTCATTCTGTACAAATTAACTATGTATTTTTATCATTAATATATATTAATTAATATGTAATGAATTTATTTAATCCCAACAACATCCTAAAATTATTAGCATCATTTTATTTTATTTTTAAGTAAACTCCATACTCAACATGGGCTGAATTTATAACCCTGAGGTCAGGGGTCTCATGCTTTACCCACCGAGTCTGCCAGGTGCCCCTATTAGCATCTTTTTTTTTAATGTTTATGTTTATTTATTTATTTTTGAGAAGGAGAGGGAAAGGGAGAGAGAGAGAGAGAGAGAGAGAGAGAGAGATTGAGATCATGGGCAAGGCAGGGGCAGGGGCAGAATGAAAGGGAGACAGAGAATCCCAAGCAGGCTCCACACTGTCAGCTCAGAGCCCGACTTAGGGCTTGATCTCACAAACTGTGAGATCATGACCTGAGCTGAAATCAGAAGTCAGTCACTTAACTGACTGAACCCTTAGGTACACCCCCATTAGCATCATTTTAAGAAATAAGTAAATTATGGGGCACCTGGCTGGCTCAGTCAGCAGAGCGTGTGACTCATAATCTTGGGGTTGTAAGTTTGAGGCCTATGTTGGGTGTAGAGATTCTTAAAAAAAAAATCTTAAGGGGCGCCTGGGTGGCTCAGTCGGTAAACGTCCAACTTCAGCTCAGATCATGATCTCACAGTTTGTGAGTTTGAGCCCTGCATCGGGTTCTGTGCTGACAGCTCAGAGCCTGGAGCCTGCTTCGGATTCTGTGTCTCCCTCTCTCTCTGCTCCTCCCCCACTCACCTCTGTCACTCTCTCTCAAAAATAAATAAACATTAAAAAAAATTTTTTTTTTTAAATCTTAAAAGAGGAAAAGAAGGAGGGAAGGCAGGAAGGGAAGGAGAGAGAAAAAGGAGACAGAGAGAAAGAAAGAAGGAAAGAAAGAAAAAGAAAGAAAGAAAGAAAGAAAGAAAGAAAGAAAGAAAGACCTTAAAACTGAGAGAAGCTAAGTCAAGTGCCTAAGGTCATGAACTAAATCTGCATGACACTGACAGGGCTACTTGACAACAAAGTGCATGCTCTTGACTCTTGACCTCAGGGTCATGAGTTCAAGCCTCATGTTGGCTGTAGAGATTACTTAAATACATAATACATACACACACACACACATATATACATAAACTTTAAAGAAAGAAAAGTTCATGTTCTTCATCAGTCTCCTATACTGCCTCTCACACATTAGCATTACTGCCTCCCTCAGCTAGCTTGCAACCAGTTAATCCTGACGTAGGTTCTGATCTACAAAATGATGCCTGTTTTTAGTTTATTATTTTTTTAGTAACCTCTACACCCAACATGGGGCTCAAACTTATGACTTGGAGATCAAGAGCCATATGCTCGGGCACCTGGGTGGCTCCGTCAGCTAAGCGTCTGACTCTTGGTCTCAGCTCAGGTCATGATCTCAAGGTCGTAAGATCAAGCCCTGCATCAGGCTCTGTGCTGACAGCTCAGAGCCTGGAGCCTGCTTTGGATTCTGTGTCTCCCTCTCTCTCTGTCCCTCCCCCACTCAGGCTCTGTCTCTCTCAAAAATAAGTAAACATCAAAAAAAAAAAAAAAAGAAAGAAAGAAAGAGACCGCACGCATGAACTGGGGAGAGGCAGGGAGGGGGAGAGAGAGAATCCCAAACAGGCCTGGCACTATCAGCGCTGAGCCCAACTCATGGGCTCAAACCCATGAACCGTGAAATCATGACCTGGGCTGAAATCCATAGTTGGGCACTCAACTGACTGAGCCACCCAGTCGCCCCAATAATAAGTAGTTTTAAAGGCACATTTTATTTTATTTTTAAACGTTTATTTATTTTTGAGACAGAGAGAGACACAGCATAAATGCGGGAGGGTCAGAGAGAGAGGGAGACACAGAATCTGAGGCAGGCTCCAGGCTCTGAACTGTCAGCACAGAGCCCGACGTGGGGCTCGAACTCACAGACCGTGAGATCATGACCTGAGCCGAAGTCGGAAGCTCAACCGACTGAGCCACCCAGGTGCCCCTTAAAGGCACATTTTAAACATTACATACAAGATAGAAGGAAGATCTATTGCCAAAGCCTGAAGAAGAATGCATCGTCTTTTTTTTTTTTTTAATCTGAAAAGCCTTTCAAACGAGTTCAAGAAGACATTTGTTCTAATTATAAAAGATCCCAACTAACAGGGCAGGGTCCAAGGAAAACCGTGAAGCCTCCCTTTCCAGGTCTCTCGGGATGCTGCTACCCCTCTGCCCGATCTCTGAAATTCGTCTCGTTTCCCTCCTCTGCCCAGCCCCAGCCTGCTCACGGGAGTGAAAAAAAAGGTTACCTAGCCTGATCTTTCCTTAGGCAATACCTAAACAAATCCTTAGGCCTGTTTTCACTTTGAAAGGCTTTCCTATTTTATGGGTAATTTTTAGAACTTAAAGGATACTCTAACTGAATCTTTTTGTGTCTCCGAGACATTCAAGTTGGAAACAGTCCATATCCCTTACCCTGCCTGCCGAGATTCTCAGAGGGGCTACTTTGGGAGGGGCCCGAGGGGTACATCCTAGGGTGAGAAGAAAGAAGGTATGAGGTTTGAAAAGATCTCTCTGAAACAACCTCCCTTCTACTTCCCACCTTCGCTCTTGTGAAGGAATCCCTACCGCCTAACCTGTTTCTCCGAGAGCGGGGTCAGTCTCCCATGACAAAACACTGCCTGTGTTCTGGGCTGTGCAGTCCATGAAAGGTACTAAGGGTTGAGGCGGAGTTCCGATTTCACTCTGCTGGTCGTTTTCCTAAGATCGTGACCAGCTTGTATGTCCAGGTATTTTTTTTTATCCCTCACAGCAGTAGGGTGAAGAGTGTAGGAGGAGCTTTGCAGACACACCAGTCATTCTCCAGGGGCAGAAACTCTGGGCCTCTACGCGCACGTTTCGAAATGAGCCTTGTACCTTTTGCTTGCTTGCGCAACCCGCAGTTCTGCCCCTGTGGAACTCTAAGTCCTGTCCCCCACCTCCACCCTCCTCTCTACCCCAGGCAACGGGAGGCACTTGGGGCACCACTCAAGGCAATGGGTATTGAGTCTTTGTCCTGGGGTGGGAACAAACGATCTCCGCCCTCTGGCACAGTTAATGCAGCTGATTTGTCTGGGCTTTTTGTGAAATTGAAAATAATCCCTTTGTTTACTCCCTGTGAATGGGGTGAAGAGCTCAAGGGTTCTGTGTCAGGTTGGGGAAATCAGACTTGTGTTTCAGGCGTCCAAACGATTTTTGCTGGCCCCAGGCATGCGTTGCACCTGTCTGCCCTCAGTGTACTAGCCTAGGAGAAACCAGGGCTCCTGGTGGTGTTTTCTTGACTGCTCGTCCCCAATCCTGTCCACTTCCGGTTTTCTTTCGAAGCTCCCCGGCAAGTTGTTATTGTGCGTGAAAAATGTGGTGGGTTTATCAGTGCTCCCAATTTCTGATGGGTTTACATTTCAATCTCTGTCAGCCCATGTCCCAGGCTCTAACTTGGCTTAAACGGAGCCGCACAGCTCTTGCGCGGGGATGGTGCCGTCCAACTGAAATCACATACGGAGGCACTGATTACAGCGAGACACTGACCTTGAGCTTGAGCTCCGTTGCTGTGTGGTGATCCAAGCCATCTGCACTCGGCAACAATTGAAACCTTCAGATCTCTCAGGCGTTTCCTTCCTCTGATTATAACTTAGGGGTTGCAGCAAAACTCAGAAGGAAACACAGCAGACTTTGGTGCCAGTTTGATTTCTGCAGGGCCGTTCTAAACAGAGAAATCTCCCCTTCACATCACCTCTTTTCTCAGCTGAAATACAGGTACTTAATTAACATCTGACACACGTGGAACATTTAACTATTCTGATTGCCCCTTTTGCCCAGAGGTGAAAAGGGGCCTTTTGTTCGTGGAGCCAGAATCAGGCAAAATTATGAGGTCAAGTTTGTCCTGGAGAGCGCCTAGCTCCCCGGTTTTCCACATCTCCCTTTTGGCCTCTCTGATCTGCTCTCCATACCCTCAGAGGTCTCATTGCCTTCTACTAGAAATGCCCAAATAAATAACACAAAACAAACAAACAACAAAAAAAAAAAGGAAAATAAAGTTAATGTTCCATTCTTCATCTTTCTCTTCCCTTAAAATTCCCTCATCTTTATGACTGTGACTTTTCTTGTGAATTCCGGAGGAAATGCATACAAATAAACGCGTTCAGCCAGAGTGCAGAAGAAGGACACATTGGCTCGTGGGAGGTGGGGGTGAGGAGTGGCAAGGAAAAGTCCTTACGAAGAACAGGCTGAAGAATCGACTTGTGATGGGAAGCATCCAGCTCTTAGCAAATGCCTGGGAGGGAGGGGTGGGTTTGCTGGCAGGAGCACAGCAAGTCATACTATACCCACTGCAGTATTATTCTGCAGGAGCGCTCTGGAAAGGCACAAAAGGATTCTTTGAACTCAGCCTCTCCTGAAGGATGGAGGCTGCCAGCTTCAGCCCAGGGATACCAATGGGGATTTCTTGGGTGACCTCTAAAAAATCCAAGACCATAAGGAGTTCTGTGCCTGGGCACCAGGCTGGGGAGAGAACTTTGGGGATACAGTACTTTTTCTTAAGCATGAAGCTTTGACAGAATAGCAGCTAACTCAGGCGCCAGGAAGTGAGGAGGGGAAAAAAATGAGATATTTCTTTCCCCAGTCCTTGATCGACACTCTTACTGAGTTTTGCTAGATCTGTCTTTGACAACAGTCCTCGCAAAGTGTTAGTGTCTACAAAAACTTTTACATTCATTGTCTTACTTGTTCCTATTTAGAACCTTCTGGAACAGGCATTTTCATTCTCTTAAAAAAATTAGAGGGGCACCTGGCTGGCTCAGTCGGTGGGACATGTGGCTCTTGATCTCAGGGGTTGTGGGTTCGAGCCCCATGTTGGGCATAGAGATTACTTAAAAATAAACTCTTTTTTTACAAATTTTTTTTAACGTTTATTTATTTTTGAGACAGGGAGAGACAGAGCATGAACGGGGGAGGGTCAGAGAGAGAGGGAGACACAGAATCTGAAACAGGCTCCAGGCTCTGAGCTGTCAGCACAGAGCCCGATGCGGGGCTTGAACTCACAGACGGCGAGATCATGACCTGAGCCGAAGCCAGATGCCTAACTGACTGAGCCACCCAGGCGCCCCCAAAATAAACTCTTTTAAAAAAATTTAGGAAGTGAGAATTCCCCATTAACTCATTCTCTAGAGATAATTACTGATATATATATATATATATATATATATATATATATATATATATAATTAATACTATTATCTTCATTTTGCAGATGAGAAAACCAAGATTCAGGAAAAGTAAAATAATTCACTGAAAGCCAAATGATCTATTTCCAAAGTTGCATGCTCTTCTAAGTCTATTTCCATGTTCTCTCCCCCTCTTTTATTATGGAGTGGTAGTAGCTGTGTGTGTGTGTGTGCACGCGCATGTGTGTGTGTGTGCGTGCGTGTGTATGCATTTTTTAATTTTTACTTTTTCCCCAGGGGGGAAAAATAGCTAATAGTTGGAAAACAACTTCACGTTGCTGTTTTATCTGTAAGACGGCTATGCTGCCTGGCCAGGGTATTGACAAGTGCGATGTAAAGTACATATGTTTTTTAAGTAGGCCCTACACCCAGCGTGGTGCTTGAACTTGGGACCAGATACTAAGAGTCAATGCTCTACAGACTGAGCCAGCCAGACGCCCCTAAGATGCATAGTTTAATTTAAAAAGCCTGTCTTATGTTAGTGGGTCACCATCCATAGGATTAGTGTGTCTGAAGCCTCGTGGTGTGAACGTGCCCCCTTCCCCCTGCGGGGTAGGGGACAGATGCTTTTAGTGCTGAGGGTGGTATTGTTGGTATTTGCCTGGCTGGGGCTGGTGGCTGATCTTCCACAGTTGTGTCTTCTATACTAAGATAAAAAAGAACTGGTTTTTATCTTCCAACCACTTACAACATGTAACTGTTTGAAGAATATGGAAACTGTAACAGTTCTATTTTCGTTCCAGTTAAAAATATTTCAACATAGACAATGGTATCTCAACTGAGTAGAGACCATAGTATTTGGTTGTTTCATGGTATTAACTGAGTGAACACCACCCCCTGGCTTTGTATCTTTAGATTTCTATATTTATCAGAATCCATTTGCGAAATGAGTACATCAGGAAAGAGCGAGTTATTCCAAGTTTTGTGAATGCAGAGAGGGAATAGAAGGAAAATGTCTCAGGGGAATATTTCTTTGCATTTGGGTGTTTGTTTGTTGTAAAGGATGGAAGATTGGAAAAGCGAATTGTTGGACTGTCCAGTCAACTGTACATTTTGTTGCCCGTTTTTGCATGCCCCAGACTTGCCGGGAGCTGTGTATAATCATTATTAAAAATATTCATGGGCACCTAGGTGGCTCAGTCAGTTAAGCATCAGACTTTAGCTCAGGCTGTGATCTCATGACTCGTGGGTTCCACTCCCACATCGGGCTTCTCACTGATAATGCGGAGCCTGCTTGGGATTCTCTTTGTCTCTCTTTGTCTCTCTCTCTCTCCCCACCTCTCTCCCTCTCTCTGTCCTGCCAACACTCTCTCTTGATCTCTACCAAAATAAATAAATAAATTAAAAAAAATATTCATGGGGTGCCTGGGTGGCTCAGTTGGTTAAGCCTCTGACTTCGGCTCAGGTCATGATCCCAGGGTTGTGAGATTGAGCCCCATGTCCGGCTCTGTGCAGAGCGTGGAGCCTGCTTAAGATTCTCTCTCTCTCTCTCTCTCTCTCTCTCTCTCTCTCTCTCCTCCCCTGCCCCTCTCTAAAGATAAAAAAACACTAATAAAAAAAGATGCTTTTAATGTCTACATAATACATACAAAAACCTTTTTTTAATGTAAATTTCAATGTGATTGAATATTTTTAATGGGGTCAAAATGCGTATCTTTTATGTCCTGTAATTTTTTACATGACTTCTTTTTAGTTTTTAATTTGCGAAAAGCTGCTTTGACCCAGATTACAATAAAACCTGAAGGAAAAACAAAAAACCATTACAGTGCCTTTTTGAAATACAATAAAACAAAGGTATTCAAATAATACCAAATGTGTTACATAAATCAAAGAACAAGGGCGACATGGGAATTTAGTTGAAAGTTAATTCTCTTTTTCACATAAAACTGTCAGCACACTCAAATAGTTAAAGCTGACACTCCATAATTAAAGACTAAAGATAGTAGGTCCTATACTTAGGGCCTTCCCACATGCTGATATTGCTTCAACAAACATGAGCATATTTTAAAACATTTAGGGATGCTGTTTTAAATTAACTTTTTTTCCCCCACAAAGAAAAAGGGTTCAAGGCTTGCCCTGTAACAGTGCATTCTGTGACTATTTGATGAACTGAACTTCTTGGCTTAACTCTTCTCTAGAGGAAGTAATGGATCCAAAACAGCACAAACATACTCAATAAGCACTGTGTTCTATCATAATTATTTTGTAGACATAAGCCCATAATCCTGAGTCTCAAATAAAGTAGAAGGGACACCCTTGATTACCTAGTAATTCTTGAAAATGGGGTTAGGTGGACACACACACACACACACACATACCAGAGAGAGAGTGAGAGCGAGAGCGAGAGAGAGAGAGAGAGAGAGAGAGAGGGTGCCTAAATGCATAGTAAGGTTTTTAACTCATTCTAGATGATCCATTACATAGGAAATTGAGAGATTTTTAAAGAGTTTATTTATTTTGAGAGAGAGAGAGAGTACAAGTGGGAAAGGGGCAGAGAGAGAATCCTAAGCAGGCTCCATGCTGTCAGTGCAGAGCCCAACTCGGGGCTCGATCCCACAAACTGTGGGATCATGACCTGAGCAGAAATCAAGAGTTGTTTACCTAACCAACTGAACCACCCAGGCACCCTGGAAGTTGAGAGTTTTAATTTGATCTAATATGGGGGCACCTGGCTGTCTCAGTCAGAAGAGTGGTGTGACTCTTGATCTCAGGGTTGTAAGTCTGAGCCCCCACATTAGGTGTAGGGATTACTTAAAAATAAAATCTCTAGAGCACCTGGGTGGCTCAGTTGGTTAAGTGTTGGACTCTTGATTTCAGCTCAGGTCATGATCTCACGGTTTGTGAGTTCGAGCCCCGTGTTGGGCTCTGTGCTGATGGTGCGGAGCCTGCTTGGGATTCTCTCTCTCTCCCTCTCTCTCTGCCCCTTCAGTGCTCTCTCTTTCTCTCTCAAAATAAATAAATAAACGTAAAAAAAAAAACAAACACTGGGCACCTGGGTGGCTCAATCGGTTAAGTATTCAACTTTGGCTCTGGTCATGATCTCAGGGTTGGTGAGTTTAGAGTCCTGCATGGGGCTGTCTGCTGTCAGCTCAGAGCCTACTTCAGGTCCTGTGTCTCCCTCTCTCTCTGCCCCTCCCCCCTACCTCTCTCTGTCTCTGTCTCTGTCTGTCTGTCTGTCTCTCTCTCACACACACACAAATAAACATTAAAAGATAAAAAAATAATTTTAAAAAGTTGATCTAATATGTATACCATATAACCACAATGTTCTATAGTAAAAGCAAAAATATTATGATTTCTAATCTCATCTCTCGATGTTTCCTCTGTAATCTGTATAAAATAGTTGAATTGGCTGATAGGAAACCTGAGACTCAGTATCAGCTCAACTGTGATCATAGACACATTGCTTAACTTGTTCCAGACTCAGTTTCCCAACTGTGAAGTGTCACTAATTACAGAGCCTTTAGGTGAAGCCGAGACAACTATGTGTGTGAGAAAGTGCCCTAAGCATTTTAAAAAGCACAGCCCAAGATACATCAAGCTATTATTATTACACTCCTGTTATTTAGAAATGCAGCAATTAACTGAAATACCACTCAACAACACAGTGAAGCTTTATCTTTGAGATTTTTAAATAGCTTTGAAGATGAAAGGATGCTCAGAAGTTTCTTCATAGGGGTTCAGATCCCAGCTGAATTTGTTTTTTAAATAGGATAAGAGGTTGATGATTGTACTTCAGCAGAATTGCTAAAAATTGAGATCTTATGCTTCTTTAAAAATTTTCTGGGGCTCCTGGGTGGCTCAGTCAGTTGAGTGTCCGACTCCTGATTTTAGCTCAGGTCATGATCCTGGATTGTGGGATTGAGCCCCATGTTGGGCTCTGAGCTGAGCGTGGTCTGCTTAAAGAGTCTCTCCCTTGCCCTCTGCCCCTCCTGTGCCTGTGTGCACACTCTTTCTCTCTCAAATTAAAAAAATAAAATTATTCTGAAACCTAACATGAGAACAAATTGTATAATGAATCCCCATGTACCCAGCATTAACATTCAACAGTCGTCAAGATTTTGCTATCCTTGTTTTATCTATTCCCTTTTTCTCTCTTTTGCTCAAGCAATTCCTGGCCATCAGGTCATTTTATCCACACATACTTGGAAATATATTTCTAGAAAAATATGAACATAAAAAACAATACTTAATTACTTTACCCTAAAAATACACCTATAATCATTTAAAAATAACAATACCAGGGGCGCCTGGGTGGCTCAGTTGGTTAAGCGCCCAGCTTGGGCTCAGGTCATGATCTGGTAGTTCATGAGTTCAAGCCCCACATTGGGTCTGTGCTGACAGCTCGGAGCCTGGAGCCTGTTTCGGATTCCGTGTCTCCCTTTCTGTCTGCTTCTCCCTACTCATACTCTGTGTGTGTCTCTCTCTCTCTCAAAAATAAACATTAAAAATTTTTTTTAATAAAAAAATTTTTTTTAAATAACAATACAAATGTAACACTATTGCAATTTAAGATTACACGATAATTATTTTATACTTAGAATTGATCACACTATTTGTTACTATAAGGAACATATAGTAATATACTATTTAAAAATGTTTTTTAAATTATTTTCTTGTTTTTTTTTGAGAGAGAGAGAGAGAGAGAGAGAGAGAGACAGAGTGCGAGCGGGAGAGGGGCAAAGAGAGAAGGAAAAACAGAATCTGAAGCAGGCTTGAGGCTCTGAGCTGTCAGCATAGAGCCTGACACAAGGCTTGAGCCCTGAACCCTCATGAGATCATGACCTGAGCTGAAGTCAGATGCTTAATCCACCGAGCCACCCAGGTCCCCAAGGTTTTCTTATTTGTTAAAAAAAAAATTTGTTTTTAATGTGTATTTATTTTTGAGAGAGACAGAGAGAGACTGTGTGTGAGCGGGGGAGGGGCAGAGAGAAAAGGAGACACACAATCTCAAGCAGACTCCAGGCTCTGAGCTGTCAGCACAGAGCCCAACATGGGCCTCAGGCCCATGATGGTGTGATCACGACCTGAGCCCAAGTCAGATGCTCAACCAACTGAGCCACCCAGGTGCCCCAAGGTTTTTTAAATTTTTATTCAAGTAATCTCTACACCAGGGACTTACACTGGAAATCAGGCTCAGAGATCAAGAGTTGCTGGCTCTTCCAACTGAGCCATCCAGGCTCCCCGCTGAGACCCCTTTTATCACCTGGGAGGACCTCCCCCCCCCCTCCTCTTTGATATAAAGATACTTAAGCTCCTGTCTAATGCTTCTTTGGGCTCTCCTTTTCTGTGAAGCTTCCATATGCATATGCAATAGACCCTTTTCTCCTGTGAACCTGTCTTTTGTTAATTTAATCTGCAGGGCCCCAGATACCAGACCTAAGAGAGTGGAGGAAAAAGTTTCTCACTTTCTTCCACCGCCCATATCCCTTGAATATTTTGAGTTTAGCAGGAAGATTGAATTTTGGTGGACTGTGTTCAACAACAGTCATCCATCAGTGACAGCAAAGTTCAAGGATTTGGTGTTGTTTTCCAATGCCTAACCAGCGCTCCACCTCTGTGCTGTGGGAGTCCCTCACAAAACCACAGGAAGTTTCACAAGAGATGCGCAAGCTTGTTTGTCTGCTCCTCTCTGGTTGGGTTTACAACACAGCACCCCCCCCCCCCCCCACAACACCTCCAACTCTCTCTTCTCCAGGTCACCTCCCTGGAAGTTCCCCACTTCTTCCCAGATAAGCCCAACTTGCCTTATCTTTCAGCTCCTTGGCCCTCACCTCTCTGGTCAACTTTTCCCCTCAACTTCAAGTGTTTGATTCAGCCCGAGAATAGGCTGTGCCTAAGTTGTTGCTGACGACCTTTCCTCTGGTCTCTGCCCTTCGTGTTCTCTTCCTCTCTGTCTGTCTCCTTTAGGACTCACCAAATCTCACACATTCTGATCATTGTTTTTGGATTTTGATGTGTTCTTCATAAATTCATCGATTGCCTGATTACAGTATGTCATTGTTATGTAATTGTTCCACGGGATATGTTTTTCTCACCAACGAAATTATAAGCGTTTGGAGGACAGCAAACCTACCTAACACCTATTTTTTACCTTACCAGCTTCGGTGGTGCTAAAGACATAGTGAGGTCTGAATAAATACTTAATGTAAAGAAGAAAATGGAGGTTGCTGAGCCCCAAAGTAGAGTGGGGGAACCTTAATGCTCCTCTAGGAATCTCTCTCCATCAGCGACTGTCCTCCTCTTTGACAATTCATGCAACCCAGTTTAAGCGGCCTTTAAGCCCTCCTCCATAGAAACCCTGAGGCCACCACTAGGTTTCTGTTTGTATTTATTAAGGAAGATCCCTATTTCCCTGGAATGTCTTTCCTGAACAACAACATCAGAGCATTTTTTTTTTTTTTAACATTTATTTATTGTTGAGAGACAGACACAGAGCATGAGCAGGGGAGGGGCAGAGAGAGACAGGGAGACACAGAATCTGAAACAGGCTCCAGGCTCCGAGCTGTCAGCACAGAGCCTGAGGCGGGGCTCGAACCCATGAACCGTGAAATCATGACCCGAGCTGAAGTCGGACGCTCAACCGACTGAGCCACCCAGGCACCCCCAGAAACATTTTTTGTTTACCTAAAGCTGTAGTCTTTAGACACAGATTTCAAAGTCAGATGCCTTGGGCTCTGGGTCTAGGTACTACAACTGAAAGAGATTTCTGCCATGTATTTGTAATAAATGGTCCATATTCAGCCACAGAACATTCTCTATTTCTTCATTCCTTCTTCTACCTCCCAGCCTCCTGAGATTAATGACATCTAAAGCAAAAGAGCAGAAAAATGTCTCTTCATTCTTCATAGGTTACAAAATGAACATGTCTACAGGGAGGACACCACTTGACAAGGAGACCCAGCAGTGGATAGTGACTCTTCGCCTTGGGGACAGTATTAATCTCCTAGGCACAGGCTCTGGTTTTAGATGACCCTGCAAGAGATAATGCCAATGTGAACGCACCATAATAATGGCGACTACTTGGGGCACCTGGCTGGCTCAGTCCGTGGATCATACGACTCTTGATCTCGGGGTCATGTGTTCAAGCTCCATGATGGGGGTAGGAATTACTTAAAAAAAAAAAAAAAAAAAAAAGGCGACTACTCCATGACAAAATGAATGAAGTCCTTCCTCCTTCTATTCAAAATACAAAATAAGGGGTAGAGAGCTACTAAGCCTTTAGCAGAAGCTGAGGGTAGGGTGGGGACTTAAATTAGTAGGAAGGATTGATCAAAATAACTTTTGGAAAATTCAGTGTCCTGGTCAGCTGAATAAAAACAATCTCTCCGGGTGCCTGGGTGGCTCAGTTGGTTAAGCGACTGAGTTCCGCTCAGGTCATTATGTCATGAATTGTGAGTTCGAGCCCCACGTGGGGCTCTGTGCTGAGCGCTCAGAGCCTGGAGCTGCTTCTGATGATTCCGTTTCCCTCTCTCTCTGACCCTCCCCCACTCACACTCTCTGTCTCAAAAATAAAATAAACTTTACAAAATTAAAAAAAAATCTCATTTCAAAACTTTAAATAGGAAATATCTCCTCTCACACAAATATTCTATTAAAATGAACTCACTGGAAATCACTTCTGACTGGCAGAAACCTGGTTTTCCTCTGAGACAGTCTGACTCTCCTCCCATTCTAGGCTGGTTGAGTCCTAAAGGCAGTGTAGTCCAAAGGTCAGGAGGGCAAATTTAGGAGCTAAAGCAGCTTTATCGTGTGGAAGCTGTACCCCCTGCTCCATGCTTCTCTTTCATTGGGGAAAATGACAGTTGTTGTAAGCACTCAGTGAATTAATACAGGCCAAGCACTCAGAGTACTGCCTAGCACATAATATGAGCTCAGTAAATGTTCAATGAATTATTATTATTATTATTATTATTATTATCAGTCCTTGCTCCTGAGCTGGGATTGAACCTCTTTCCCTGAGAAGGGAGGATTCCTGAACTTGAGTCCTTAGTTGGTTAACAAGAAAGAGGGTGATATATGTTGAGTATGCAACATATAATATTTGGGACCAGAAAGAGTAATACTTGCTTGGCCCTCTTCTATGCCCAGGGGTTTTACATGGATTCTCTTGCTTAATCCTCATCGTAAACTAAAGAGAATAAAATGCAGCTTAGTTCTTGCTATTTTACTCATGATGAACCTGAGGTACAGTAAACGAATTAAATTGTCAAAGGTCACACACGAGTTAAGGAACAATGTTATCATTCACATTCAGGTTGCCCTGACTTCCAAGGCCATGCTTTTCCATATGACATAGGTATCAAAGGAACAGTTCTCTGTCAGTGAGAACTTTATTATTAATTTCCCTGACAGGGCCACCAGGGTGGCTCAGCCGGTTAAGCACGAGACACTTGATCTCACCTCAGGTCTTGATCTCAGGGTTGTGAGTTCAAGCCCCATGTTGGGCGCTGTGCTGGGCCTGAAGCCTACATTATATATATATATAGTCTCCCTGATAAATCGTCTTAGTTCCTAGCACATCTTAAGAATATTACTTGGGCGGGGGGTGCGCCTGGGTGGCTCAGTGGGTTGAGTGTATGACTCTTGGTTTCAGCTCAGGTCGTGATCTCACAAGTTTGTGATTTTGAGCCTCAAGTCTGGCACTGTGCTGGCAGTGCAGAGCCTGCTTGGGAATCTCTCTCTCCCCCACTGTCTGCTCCTCCCCTGCTTGTGCTGTCTCCATCTCTCTCAAATAAATAAACGTAAAAAAACAAAACAAAACCAATATTACCTACAATTACAATTATATAAATATAATCATATATATTTTTTAAAGTTTATTTATTTATTTTGAGAGAGAGAGAGAGAGAGAGCAGGGCAGAGAGACAGGGAGAGAGAGAGAATCCCAAGCAGGCTCTGCACCATTAGTGTGATTAGTGTGGAGCCCGACATGGGGCTTGAACCCAGGAACCATGAGATCATGATCTCGGCCCAAATCAAGAGCTGGACACTTAACTGACTGAGGCACCCAGGTGCCCCACAGATGTAATCATATTATACATGTTGTTTCATGACCTGCTTGCTTTATTTATTTATTTTTAATGTTCATTTATTTTTGAGAGAGACAGAGTGCAAGTGGGGGAGGGAGAGGGAGAGAAGGAGACCCAGAATCTGAAGCAAGCTCCAGGCTCTGAGCTAGCAGCAAAGAGCCTGATGCAGGGCTTGAACTCATGAACTGGTGAGATCATGACCTGAGCTGAAGTCGGCCCCTTAACTGACTGAGCCAGCCAGGTACCGCTTATTTGAAAAATATTTTTTTTTTAAAAAAAAATTTTTTTTTTTAACGTTTTTTATTTATTTTTGGGACAGAGAGAGACAGAGCATGAACGGGGGAGGGGCAGAGAGAGAGGGAGACACAGAATCGGAAACAGGCTCCAGGCTCTGAGCCATCAGCCCAGAGCCCGACGCGGGGCTCGAACTCACGGACCGCGAGATCGTGACCTGGCTGAAGTCGGACGCTTAACCGACTGCGCCACCCAGGCGCCCCGAAAAATATTTTTTTAAGTTTATCTATTTTGAGAGAGACAGAAAGAGCATGAGTGGAGGAGGGGCGGAGAGAGAAAGGGAAAGGGAGAATCCCAAGCAGGCTCTGTGATGCCAGTGCAGAGCCTGATGTGGGGCTTGAACCCCCAAAACTACAAGATCATGACCTGAGCCAAAACCAGGAGTTGGACACTTAAATGGCTGAGCCACTCAGGCACCCCTCATTACTTGCTTTAAAAAATACTTGCTGGGGCGCCTGGGTGGCGCAGTCGGTTAAGCGTCCGACTTCAGCCAGGTCACCATCTCGCGGTCCGTGAGTTCGAGCCCCGCGTCAGGCTCTGGGCTGATGGCTCAGAGCCTGGAGCCTGTTTCCGATTCTGTGTCTCCCTCTCTCTCTGCCCCTCCCCCGTTCATGCTCTGTCTCTCTCTGTCCCAAAAATAAATAAACGTTGAAAAAAAAAAAAATACTTGCCATGGGGCACCCGGGTGGCTTAGTCCATTGAGTGCCCAACTTCAGCTCAGGTCATGATCTCATGGTTTGTGAATTTGAGCCCCACATTTGGCTTGTAGCTGTCAGCACAGAGCCTGCTTCAGATCCTCTGTCACCCTCTTTCTGCTCTCTCTCTCAAAAAAAATAAAAAATAAAATAAAATAAAATTAAATTAAATTAAAAATAATATTGCCAGGGGTGCATGGTGGCTCAGTTGGTTAAGCATCTGACTTTTGGGGCGCCCGGGTGGCTTAGTCGGTTGAGCATCCGACTTTGGCTCAGGTCATGATCTCACAGCCTGTGAGTTCAAGCCCCGCATCAGGCTCTGTGCTGAGAGCTCGGAGCCTGGAGCCTGCTTCAGATTCTGTGTCTCCCTCTCTTTCTGCCCCTCCCCTGCTCATGCTCTGTCTCTCTCTCTCTGTCAAAAATAAATAAACATTAAAAAAAAAAAGCATCTGACTCTTGATTTCTGCTCAGGTCATGATCTCACAGTTGTGAGATCAAGCTCAGAATCAGGCTCTGTGCTGAGCATGGAGAACTGCTTGGGATTCTCTCTCTCCCTCTTCTCTCCCTCTCCCTCTGCCCCACCTCCACTCAAGCACAAGTGCATGTGCACTCTGGCTCTCTCTCAAAAAAAACCCCCAAAACTTGTCAATTTCAGGGGTGTGTAGTTGGCTCAGTCAGTAGAGTAAGCAACTCGATCTTGGGGGTCCTGAGTCATGAGTTCAAGCACCATGTGGGGTGTAGAACTTACTTAAAAAAATTTCTTTTGAGGAAGAGAGCATGGCGGGGGGTGGGGGGGGTGGGAACAGAGAGAGAGGGGGCCAGAGGATGTGAAGTGGGCTCTTGGCTGACAGCAGTGAGCCTGATGTGGGGCTTAAACTCACTTCATGACCTGAACTGAAGTACAGCTCTCAACAGACTGAGCCACCCCAATACCCCCTGGGGCATAGAGCTTACTTAAAATAAAAAGAAAAATACCAAAAAAGCCCACAAAAAATAAAAACAAAACCCTTGCCAATTTCATTGGTGGAAAATGTCCCTTGTTTTCATTTGCTTGAGTTTTCATAAGGCTTAGCATTTTATTCTCTACCCAGAAGCCAAAGGAGTCCTTTTAAAAAGTAAGCCAAATCATGCCATGCCTTTGCTCAAAATCTCCAGTAGTTATGTCAGAGTAAAGATCAAACTCAAAGCTCCCATAAGTGCTTTCATGGCATTATAGGAACAGTAAGCTTTCCGACCCTGTTACTTTTTGTACCAAAATTTCTCCTACTTTCTCTTCCACTCACCCACCTCAGACACACTGGCTTCTTTGCTCATATTCAAATATGGCAGCACGCTTCCTCCTCAGGGCCTTTGTACTTGCTGTTCTCTCTGCCTGGAATGCTTTCCTGGGGATATCTGCCTGGATAGCTCCCTTACCTCCTACACGTCTTTGCTGAAAAGTGACTTTCTCAGGGAGAGCTTAAACAGCAAGTCTGTATTAAACATTCTTTATCTTTCTTCCATGATTTATGTGAGAGTAATTATTACCTTCGAACATACTATATAATTGTCTTCTTTGTTTTCCGTCTCCCTCTAGCCCACACTGAAACATATGCTCTATGAGGACAAAGATTTTTGTCTGTTTTGTCCCACGGTCTGTTTTGTCCCCTTTCTGTTGAGGTCAGCGTTTGACAGATAGTACGTGCTCAATACATATTTGTTGACTGAGTGAGTGTTTTAATGTATACGTGACTGATAAGTTACTTCTATTTTTCTTTTTATAAACTTATTGTCATGTTTTTGCTTATGTCATGTCATTGTCATGTCAATTTCATTGATTTGTTTGAGCTCTTTGTATTGTAAGGGTATCAGTTATATGGCAAATATTTCCCTCCGTTTTTTCTTTGTCTTTACCATTGTGTGTGTGTTGAAAATATTTCCAAATTTGCACAGTCAAATCTATAATTTTTTTCCTCGTTTTATTAGGAGAAGTTGACAAAAGAAAAAATGTACGTTTGTGCTTTTTTTTTGAGAGAGAGAGGAAGTGTGAGCAGGGGAGAGAGCTGGGGGTGCAGAGAGAGAGAAAATTTTTTTAAGTTTATTCATTTATTTTGAGAGAGAGAAAGAATGAGTGAGGGAGAGGGGCAGAGAAAGAGGGAGAATCCCAAGTAGGCTCTGCACTGTCAGCACAGAGCCTGACGTAGGGCCTGAACTCATAAACTGTGAGATGATGACCTGAGCCAAAGTCAGAAGCTTAACTGACTGAGCCACCCAGGCACCCCTTGAAAGAAAGATTTTACTTTTAAATGTATTTGGTTAAAAGGTGAGATGTGCTTAAAACGTTTTTTTTTTTTTTTTCCCCTACACTGATTATATCTGAGTTTCTACTCTTTGTGGATATA
The DNA here is from genome assembly GCF_028749965.1 of Puma concolor. Taxonomy (NCBI): domain Eukaryota; kingdom Metazoa; phylum Chordata; class Mammalia; order Carnivora; family Felidae; genus Puma; species Puma concolor. The sequence continues at coordinate 52,644,571 of NC_141673.1, read as the reverse complement.
TAGTGCTTAAAGTATCTGAATAATGATTTACACTTTTGATTTATAATCATACTTATAGGATTATTTTTCTCCTTTTGTTTTTGTTTTTGTTTTTTTTTTTTTGTTTTTTTAAAGTAAGTTCTAACCCAAGTGTGGGGCTTAAACTCACAACACTGAAATCAAGAGTCACATGCTCTCCTGGCTGAGCTAGCCAGGCATCCTTCTTCTGGAGGGGTTTATTGGGCGAACAAGAAGGGTTAAACTGTTACTATAGCTGCTCCTTTTACATTGATTCAAGGAAAATGATTTGATGCACAGGATGATTACAATTATAAAACATTTTGTGTGTATTTATAGTTTTTGCATTTAGTTATTCAGTTTTAAATATATTCCTCATTTAAAATGGAAATAAAAGGTTACTAGGCTATAAATTTAAATCATTAGGCTCTGTATCACTGGAACATTTATGGTAATGGAGTCCACTTACAAATCCTATTGTGTTTGACAGTAAGTTCTTTCAAAACTGAACTTAGTTGCATACATTTATTCCACCTCCTTCCTTGAATTTTATTTTATTTTATTTTTTTTTCAACGTTTATTTATTTTTGGGACAGAGAGAGACAGAGCATGAACGGGGGAGGGGCAAAGAGAGAGGGAGACACAGAATCAGAAACAGGCTCCAGGCTCTGAGCCATCAGCCCAGAGCCTGACGCGGGGCTCGAACTCACGGACCGCGAGATGGTGACCTGGCTGAAGTCGGACGCTCAACCGACTGCGCCACCCAGGCGCCCCTCCTTCCTTGAATTTTAAATGCTAGTTGCTTAATGTGACATTTTGAATTTTTACAAATACTAATTTCATGAGCCAAATTTTAATATTATTTTATCAAGAATACTATCAGAAAAATTTAGAAATATGATTATTATGGTGCTTTTAGGAAGTAGAATGCCAATTCTTCCTTCCTTCATGTTTTTTACTTTTTGTTGTTTTTATTTTATTTTCTTAAAATTTTTAAATTGTTTTTTAATGTGTATTTACCTTTGAGAGAGAAAGAGAGACAGGGTGAGTGGGGGAGGGGCAGAGAGCTAGGGAGACACAGAATCCGAAGCAGGCTCCAGGCTCTGAGCTGTCTGCATAGAACCTGATGCGGGTCTTGAACTCAGGAACTGTGAGATCATGACCCGAGCCGAAGTCAGAGGCTTAACTGAGCCACCCAGGCGCTCCTGTTGTTTTTATTTAAAATTTAAAAATTTTATTTTATTTTGAGGGAGAGAGAGCACATGGGTGGGGGGGGGATTGAGAGAGAGAGGGAGAGAGGGAGAGAGAGAGGTTCTCAAGCCAACTGCATGCTCAGCAAGCACGGAGCATGATACAGGGCTCTATCCCATGACCCTGGCTTGGATCATGACCTGAGCCAAATCAAGAGTTGGACGTTCAATCAACTGAGCCACCCAGACGCCCCTACTTTATGTTGTTTAAAAGCAGTGCTTCTACTTCATTATTCAATTATGCCTTTTTGTTATAACTGATTCTGATGGTGTGCTGACGGATATAAAAATTTAGTCCTTTGGAACTTTAATACCATGAAAAAAATCCCTTTTATGGTATGGTGGGTCATAAAACACTTAAGTGTATTTTTCCTTTTAATATTTTTCTTCCAAGTATTCTGAAACTTTAATTAGTTCAGGTTGGGGTTATTTCCCTCTTCCCACCCACAATAAAACAAGTTATTTCAATTCTTTAACCTACACATTACTCTTCAATTGGAAGTATTTAATAATAAAGATTACGTTCATGTAATAACAGAAACCAGGTAACACAAATCTACCATAAAGTAAGTAAATTGTCTCATTCTCTGACATTAGGTTACGTGCATGGCACCAGCAGATCAGTTTAGTCTGGGTAAAACAGCAGGGAGTTAGAATTCCTGGTTTCTAATTATTCAGTAGCTGTGTGGCCAGGAAGAAGGCTTTAATGTTGCAGGATCTTTAAGATGGGCTGTAACTCTGAGGCCTGCCTCTTGCAGTTGTGAATCACTTGGGGTAACGCACAACTTTGCAAGCTGGATGTGTAAGCCTGAAAGTGGAGAGGGTTTGCAAGCCTTCCTTTTGCCTGCGGGTAGGCTGACTCAAGAGCCAGCTCTCCCCCTCCACTAGTGCACAAAGAAGCACAGCTGACTGGGGACCAAGCCAATCTAGAAGGGTCTCTGCAGACTTTGAGATAAACAGAAAGCAGATCGGAATGGCCCCCGCCCTACCATCCACAGCTACTTTCCTCTTTAAACCTCAGCTGCTCTGGGTATGAAATGAACATAAGTAAGTGCTAACTATCTTATACAGTTGTTTTCAGGATTGAAAGGAGATAATGCAAGAGAGTTTAGCGATGATGGGTGAAGATTCTCTTTTCTAACCCTTCTCTTTCTCTCCTAATGAAACCTCTCTTAAAGCCTGGTTACCATTGCTTTGAGGCAGTGGTGAATCCTCACAACCTCCTTTCAGTCAAGATGTCAGCAAGGAAGCTAGTATGACTTAAATCAGTTAAATAACACCAAGGTGTAAATGGTACCCACAGGTGGCTTGAAGGAAAATTTTGCATTCTAAAAGAGGATTAATTGACTGGAAGGGTTTCAGAAAATAGGGATTTTTTTTTTTTTTTTTTTTTGTAGGAGGTGAATAGAATTCCCTGAACCCCATCACTGAAACCACGCCTTTGTAGGATTGTCGGAGGGGAGGTCTAAAACACACGTTTAATGAATAAGCACTCGAACTAATTCACCCCCACCCCCTTCACCAAGTGGCCTCTAAGATCATAACGACCTTGGCCGTTCTTTGGTCATCCTAGGCGAATGAACCTTCGCTAGAGAGAAGGCGGGAAGGAAAGACCGAAGCTCAACTGAATTACCAGAAAGGATGTTTTCATTTGAATAAACTACCCAGTTGTTACCTCCCCACTCATCTCCGCTAACTTTTAACCCTCCTGCTGGGGCGAGATGCGGGGTTGAGGACGCGGCGAAAGGGGTGCCGGAGGCCCGACCGTCTGGGGGCTCCTCCTCTGGACAATCTCTACTGCCGCCCCCTGGACCCCGGGAGGGGCGAGCAGGGCGGAGACAGTTCCCTGCTCTGCCCGGGTCCTCCCCAAAGCCCGAGCTAGCGGAGTGGGGGGGCGGGTAGCCGGATCACGGAGGACTTGGCAGTTTCCGGGAGCTTGGGGAAGAGACCCCAAGCACAGCCCGGCCAGACGCAGTCGCCGAAGCGGACGTTCTAGGTGTCACAGACACCTCCGGGATAGAGCAGGAGCCCGGGAGGGCGGGCTGCACCGCCCCCACCTGCGGCCACGCGCCGAGTGCCCCGACCGCGTGGGCACAGTCCCCAGCCTCCCGGGGAGGGGCACCCGGGAGAGGGCGGGGCCCCGGGAGGCGGGGTCTTAAGGCTCTCGGAGGCTAAAGCCGCGCCCGGAGCCTGGCGGGGAGGCGGCGGGAGGGGCCGGGACGGCCGGAGTGAGCGGCGGCCGCAGCTGCAGCTGGACGGCCCGCGGGCGGCTCGGGCCGCGCGCCTGGAACCTCGCGGGGCGGGCGGGCGCGGTACCCCCTGCCTGGCCGCCTGCACCCGGGGGAGGCGGCCCACGCGCGACGGGACCAGCAGCATGAGCAGCGGCTACAGCAGCCTGGAGGAGGACTCCGAGGACTTCTTCTTCACCGCCAGGACCTCCTTTTTCAGGAGAGCGCCCCAGGGCAAGCCCCGCGCCGGCCAGCAAGTGAGTGGCACGCGCCGTGGGCGCCGCAGCCCGCGCCCATCGCTCCCGGGGTCCCTGAATCCACGTGTGCCTGCGAGGCTTGCTGGGGATGCCGGCTGGGAAGGAGGAGGGGGCGGCCGAGAAGGGGCTCCTGCCTTTTGGGATCCAGGGTAGTGCCTGGAGCTCGTGCACATGGGCGTGCGGACGTGCGCGCGCGGAGAGCGGCCAGGACTAGGGAAAGAGGAGGAAGGGCAGGAGACCGGGGGCCGTCTCCTACCTTCCGCGCCAGATGGCCTCTGCGGCCCAGCTTCGGGCTGCGGGCAAGCAGTTCTGAGCGTGGAGGCGTCCCTCGCCCATCCCGGCGTTTCCTCTGCGCCCCAGCAGTCCGTGGTCGGGTCCTGGCCCCGGCCCTCACTGTGAGTCGGCTCAGTGGGCACTGAGTGGCTTGGGCACCGTGTAATAGCCAGGGGTGGCGGTGGTGACCTGGCTTCCCCTACCTTCCGGGTCCGGGACTTTGGTGGTGGGGGTGGGGACGATAGAAGGCGCTCACTAGATCTTGGTTGCGGGAGTCAAGGTTGTGCGTTTCCTGCAAAGTCAAGTTTGTGAGTGCCTCCAGTGTTGTGCAAACAAGTTCCGGTGCTAGGTAAATACCAGCCGGCGAGAGCTGAGCCTTAGGCCGGTTTCTTCCTTTTTTGGAGGAAGCATGCCGTGGGAAGTAGGACTCTGGAAAAGATGGGAAGGGAACTTGGGCCGGTTTCGCCGACCGTGACCGTGTTATTCAGGGAGGCTTTCTCGAAACGGGCCACTTGGGGTGGACTTCTCAGTCTGGAGCATGAACTTGCGGCCTCCTGGCCCTGGGAACCACACCAGGGAGCCCCGCCAACCAAGCCGTGCCCACATCAGATTAGTGAAGGCTGTAATGGAACAAATTTGTTGCCCTTAAATAACATCAGGCGCTCCCCAAACTTTGCTATTAGACAGTCCTGGAGACTAGAGGCAAGGAAAATCGTTCAGGGCCGGAAGAGGAGTTATGGGAGGGGTGAGGACGGAGTAATGTGTCAGGGTTTCCTTGCCAGACCTTTTAAGTTTACTTAACCACTTTCTGAGGTCAGATTTCCAGATTCGGAAGTTCTAGTCTTCTCAGCCTCTTAACCCCCAAACCAGAAGGAGGGGGAGAGGGGATGGTGAAGGGCAAGAGTGAAGTCAAGTGCCCTTATTCAGTAAGCAGGTAATCCTAAGTGAAGTCCTGGGGCGGCAGTCCGCCTTCTTTATTGTTTCTAAGGCTTAGGGTTGCACTATTTACTAGTCACTTTGAGCGATGGCTTAGCTCAGGCTGCTGTAACAAATACCGTAAACTGGGTGACTTAAACACGAATATTTCTCACAGTTCTGGAGGCTGGAGGTGGATCTGGGTGCATGGTGGGGTTCTGGTGAAGACCCTTTCTTGGCTTGGGCTTCCTGGCTGGGAGACAGCCGACCTCTTGCTGGGACCTCAGGTGGAGAAAGGGCTAGCTTTCTTCCTCTTATAAGGGGGCCTCTCATCTTGGGGGCCACCCTCCTGGCCTCACTGCCTCCCACAGATCCCCACCTCCAAATCCTGTCACGTTTAGGGCTTCATCATTTGAATTTTGGAGTGGGGGGGGGTCCACATGGAGTTAATAGCAATTGATCCTTCTTTTTCAATAGAGTGTATTTTTTTTTTATTATTAAAAAAAATTTTTTTTAATGTTTATTTATTTTTGAGACAGAGAGAGACAGAGCATGAACAGGGGAGGGTCAGAGAGAGAGGGAGACACAGAATCTGAAGCAGGCTCCAGGCTCTGAGCTGTCAGCACAGAGCCTGACGCGGGGCTCGAACTCACAGACCGTGAGATCATGACCTGAGCCACCCAGGCGCCCCTCAGTAGAGTGTATTTTAATGGCATGTGTTTGCTGTGAAGTTTAGAAGGCAGAAACACTGTTCTTCTGTCTTTGAGGGAAGAATTAATTGCTTTTCCTTATGCTTCTTTCTTTCGCTTGGCTCTTCTTTCTTTCTTGATCTCTCCTTTGTTTCTCTTCTCTTTGTATTTTCTCCTGCCACTTACATTGCTGTCACTGCTTGACAACTTTCACTAGAATTTGACAGTGGTGGTTGCGCTGGGTTGATGTCCATTCCAGAGGCGGCTCTTGATCTCCAGAAAACTTGCTGGTTCTCAGGTTCTCCAGGTATGCAATGCTCCTTCCCAAGGGCCAGATTATCCAGGTTAGAATAGTGTGAGAATGTTTCAGTGCTTTCGAAAGTAAAAGCCTCTCTTTTTCTCTGGGTTTACAGTGTTTCTGCTTGTTGATCTAGCGTTCATATTGTTTAATACTTATTTAGCATTTAGAATTAGTCTGACATTCATTAGTATTGTGCTGAAAACCGGGACAGTAAGACCTAGTTCTTTGCTTGAAGATACTGTTCTGTATATTCTGAAGCCTTATTGCCTGTGTATTTCCCCTTCTAACATAACACATGGAAGGCGCTGACTTCTGGAACTTACTTGCCAGGTGGAAAAAGTGTTTCCAACTGAATTTTTGTGGGCATTTTGGTTAAAGTGCCTGAAGGAGTGTGTTAAATTCCTGATAGGATTTGCGAGTTAAAGAAGTAAATCTTTTTTTTAATTTTTATTTATTTATTTATTAAAAAAATTCTTTTAATGTTTACTTCTTTTTGAGAGAGAGAGAGGGACAGAGCATGAGCAGGAAAGGGGCAGAGAGAGACGGAGACACAGAATCCGAAGCAGGCCATGTGGGGCTCGAACTCACAAACTGTGAGATCATGACCTGAGCCGAACGACTGTCGGATGCTCAACCGACTGAGTCACCCAGGCGCCCCCTTTTTAAAAATTTTTAATGTTTATTTGTTTTTGAGAGAGTGCAAGGAGAGGAGGGACAGAGTGAGAGGGACAGAATCTGAAGCAGGCTCCAGGCTCTGAGCTGCCAGCACAGAGTCCGACACGGGACTTGAACCCACGAACTGTGAGATCATGACTTGAGCCAAAGTTGGTGTTAAACCGACTGAGCCAGCCAGGCGCCGCAAAGAAGTAAAACTTCTAAAGCAAGGCACTCTAAATATAGAACATTTGTTTTACCTATGGTTAGAGGATAGATAAGCCTTTGTCATTTTATTATCTTATTATTAATTTTAAGGAATCTCTGTGCCCAATGTGGGGCTTGAACTCACGACCCTGAGATCAAGAGTCGCTTGCTATATTAACTGAGTCAGCTAGGCACCCCACCTTTTTCATTTTATTATGTTGGTGATTAGAAGAATAAGATAAGCATATCTGACAAAGTGTGAAAGTGAAATTGAAATTTATCCTTTCTTTTTTTTTTAATTTTTTAAATTTTTTTTTTATTTTTTTTTTTTCAACGTTTATTTATTTTTGGGACAGAGAGAGACCGAGCATGTACGGGGGAGGGGCAGAGAGAGAAGGAGACACAGAATCGGAAACAGGCTCCAGGCTCTGAGCCATCAGCCCAGAGCCTGACGCGGGGCTCGAACTCCCGGACCGCGAGATCCGCGAGATGGTGACCTGGCTGAAGTCGGACGCTTAACCGACTGCGCCACCCAGGCGCCCCGAAATTTATCCTTTCTTTAGAGAGGTGCAAAGAGCGATGTTGCCATAGGCTTTGTTATTCATAATGGTGATTGTGGGTTTTTGTTTGTTTTTTTTTTTTGGTGCTGAACCACCTGGTGAAAAAGCCAGGAAGATATGGTTTCTAGGACTCTTGAAAATATCCAGAGAAAGCAAGATGTTTGTGGTAAATTCAGGATGGAGAAAAAGGGGGAGGGGAGTGAGGAATTTCTTTTCTTCTCTTGCCAGGCAAAGGAATATAGCCCAACTTCTGTCTCCAACAAAAACAAAAATCTTACGGATATAAAGAAAATGTTACTGTTTTCTTTCTTATATTATGTTGGTACCCTCTTTAAAAAAGCAAAAGACTGAAAAACCTGTCTGGAGGATATAAACAGGAATGAACACATGGCCTTTTTGTGGCAGTTTGGATGTCCTGTTTATTGTTGTATCTCTGGGGTCTCCATTGGTACCTGATACACAGTGGTTGCTCAGTGAATATTAGTTATGTGACTCCTTTCCTGGTTTGATAATAATTGGCTCTTTTTAAGTTTATTTATTAGAGAGAGACAGACAGACACGGGGGAGAGGGGTGGAAGGGAGGGAGGGAGAATCCTAAAAGGCTCTACAGGGCTTGATCCCATGGATCATGAGATCATGACCTGAGCTGAAATCAAGAGTCAGAAGCATAACTGGCTGAGCCAGCCAGGGGCCCTGATAGTACTCGGCTCTTTACAGGTTTTCAAATGCATCCTATTTTATGATTCTCCCCAGAACCCCCCTGGAGAATTAATGAAAGGTAAGGCCTTGTTAAGGGATTCACCGAAGGGCCCACAAACTTTCCTTTTTTGTTAATTCTCAGCCCAAAAAAAAAAAAAAAAAAAAAAAAAAAATTAAAGTTCAGTTTTCTTGTCGCACATATGGACATCTATAATTTAGGAGTTTCTTAAAATGTTGGGGACCTGCCCCCCATTCTGCATATATCTTCATTACAGTGTTCATAATTCTTTTGTTTTTTTTTTTAAACTTTTTTTTTTAAATTTTTTTTTTCCAACGTTTATTTATTTTTGGGACAGAGAGAGACAGAGCATGAACGGGGGAGGGGCAGAGAGAGAGGGAGACACAGAATCGGAAACAGGCTCCAGGCTCTGAGCCATCAGCCCAGAGCCTGACGCGGGGCTCGAACTCCCGTACCGCGAGATCGTGACCTGGCTGAAGTTGGACGCTTAACCGACTGCGCCACCCAGGCGCCCCTATAATTCTTAATGTAATCTATTGGAGCATATCTTACCCCCAGCTAAGGTAACTACTTTTCTTTCTGGGCCTTTGGTAGTTCAATAGGAATAAGGAAAGGAGACCCTGTTTTTGCTTTAGCAGAATAGTCAAGAAGCCTTAAACTTAAAAAATTGTCTCTGAACCACTCACACTTCTAAAAGAAGTTACCCTGAAAAATTGTTTAATAAGGCAAGCCTGTGAGACCCCATATAACAGGCCTCAAGTTTGCCCTATGGGTTCTCTCCTTAGTATAATTTAAAGTTTTTTCTGGCTCGTTTGGTTCTGTGTCACATCGTTAGTATCAGCAGTAATGAGGCACACTGTTTTTCTTCAGTGTTTCCATTAGAAGCTTTGGCGGTAGGTCACTGGGGATAAAAGAATAGTGGTTTACAACCTCAAAAGTATTTTGACTGTATTGCCTTTCTACACGGATTTTTAATCCCTATATTGTCAAACATAAGTATTCCTACTGGTCCTTTTGCCTGGTGTGGGGTGATTTGCACGTTTTGTCTTCGTGTTTGCTATGTCCTGTCCTTACACAGTACGTATTAATCCATTGGAATTTTGTGTTTGTGTGAACAGGACTCACAAAGACACATTCCTTTAACTCAATTTCAAGAGAACATTAGTCACCTCTTCTATGAAAATACATTCTCTTCCCCGTTTCTTCTTCGGGCTAACTTGCAAAGATTTGGGATTATTTGGAAAGCAGTGACAGAAAACATTTATGAAAAGAAAAGCTAAAAATATCCAATAATGTGCTTATTCTTTTTAGACTTCCTTTGGCAGTCCACGCATGTCATACTGTAAACATTCATTTTCTGGGAGGGAAAAAACACGAGGCACACCAAGTACTTTTTCATGTGGTGTGGGCCCCAATTCTTAGCCGTGAGCATCAGCTCTTGCTCACCCCCAGCTGCCCACAGAAGTAGCTGTCCTTTGATAAAGGCCCCTGTTTGAGGCTTGCTTTTCGCTTCTGATTTGGCTTGAGGCCATTATCTAGTTGGGGCCTTTGTTCAGAAGTGCTGGTGAAAAGACAGTACAGGATAGGAGATAGATGCTTGGGAAGGAGCTGCTCTTATATACTGTATCTTGGCTAAATTCACCTGTTTGTATCTTTGTCTCATTGAAGAGCTATGCACAGTGCCTAGTAAGAGGTTTAATTCTGAATAAGCATTAGCTATGTGACGAGGCCCTGCTTCTTGTTCACTTTTGGATGCAACAACTTTTGTTTGTTTATTTATTTAAACGCTTATTTATTTTTGGGAGTGAGAGTGTGAGTGGAGGAGGGACAGACTGAGAGGGAGACAGAGGATCCCAAGCGGGCTCTGTGCTGACAGCAGAGAGCCTGATGAGGGGCTTGAACTCACCAACTGTGAGATCATGACCTGAGCTGAAGATCATGACTGGATGCTTAATGGACTGAGCCACCCAGGCGCCCCTGATGCAGCAACTTTTAATGTTTGTTTATTTTATTTTTATTTTTATTTATTTATTTTATTTAGAAAGCGAGAGCCAGGGAGGGGCAGAGGAGAGGAAGAGAGAGAGAATCCCAAGCAGGCTCCACACTGTCAGCACAGAGCCTGATGCGGGGTTTGAACTCTTGAACTATGAGATCATGACCTGAGCTGAAATCAAGAGTCGGACGCTTAACTGACTGAGCCACCCCAGGCTCCTCTGCAACAACTTTTAAATAACTGCATGTAACTAGGACTCTGGTCATACTAGTCTTCACTTCCTTTCTGGAGTCGTGTGATTTGCATCACAGAACCTTGGCCTGGGATTGCTTCCCTCCCTTCTCCGTCCCCTCAGAAAAGTCTTCCTGAATCACCACTCCGAAGTAGGCAGCCTCTCCTCTTACAGCCCTCTGCTCTTTCCTTTCGTAGCAAAAATTATAATTTTGTTGTTCTATTTAGTTTAATGGGGACAGAGACTACCATGTTGACCCAGCACATAAATAAATGCCCCGTACTTAGTTTTTGAAGGAATGAAAACCTACTGATTTTTTTTAAATATGAAATTTATTGTCAAATTGGTTTCCATACGACACCCAGTGCTCATCCCAACGGGTGCCCTCCTCAATACCCATCCCCCCCCCCCCATCAACCCTCAGATTGTTCTCAGTTTTTAAGAGTCTTTTATGGAAAACCTACTGATTTTGGATGGAAGTTCCAGTCCTTGGTACTGTGACTTTTCCTTTATACACAAGTATACAGAATTTTTCCTCCTCTCCCAGCTGGACCAAAAGTTTCTAAAAGCATCTTACACGTTAATAGTCATTTAAAAATAAATGATATTGGTAATCAGTGTTATTACTGGTTTAGGTATAACTCACTATATATTTCCCCCTTATTTTAAGAAAGCCCATTATTCATTCATTCAACATTTATTGAATTTATTTCGCCAACAATTTATTTTTGCTATGAAGGGAAGGAGCAGAGGGCTTAAGAGGGGAGGGATGTCTACTTTGTTTTGCCTTTATTTAAGGTTTTATTTATTTTTAAGTGTTTATTTTATGTATGTGTGTATGTATGTATGTATGTATTTTTGGAGAGAGAGCACACGCAAGCAGGGGAGCGGGCAAAGGGAGAGAGAATCTCAAGCAGGCTCCATGCTCAGTGCAGAGCCTGATGTGGGGCTCAATCCTATGACCCTGGGATCATGACCTAAGCCAAAGTCAAGTTGGATGCTCAACCGACTGAGCCACTCAGGTGCCTCCATTGAGTAATATTTTTTAAAAGCTTACCAAATAGAACAGCTCTCTAATTTTTCTTTAAAGAGCTTATCCCTTTAGTGTAAAGGAAACTTGTACCTGTTGACAGTTTTTTAAGAACACTTGTATTGTGTAAAGTGTGGTAAAGCTGTACATCAGTTTAGATGGGAAGGCTTACGGAGAAGTGTATCTCTGTAAGACAAGCCACATTTTCCTGTTGACATCTGTCCAGAAGCTGTAGATGATTGTGTTCCAACAGAAACATCATCATCCTCAAGGATATGAAGTGCATTAAACAGAGTTCATATTAATAACACTAACCAGAGTTGATCAAACTCTCCCAAATAGTGTTAGTTTTTCAGGTTTTTCTTAATAGTTCTGGTTTGGTTGTCAGTGGCTAGTGAAATGGTTTTGTTTACTTGTTATTATCATTATTTTTTAAAGTTTATTTTTGAGAGGGGGGTGGGGCAGAAAGAAAGAGAGAGAGAGAGAGAATCCCTCTGCTAATAGCACAGAGCCTGATGTGGGGCTTGATCCCATGAACCCTGAGATCATGACCTGAGCTGAAATCAAGAGTCGGATGCTTAACTGACTTGAGCCACCCAGATGCCCCAAAAGTTAGAATGTCTATCTTTTTTTTTTTTTTTTAATTTTTTTTTTTTTTTCAACGTTTATTTATTTTTGGGACAGAGAGAGACAGAGCATGAACGGGGGAGGGGCAGAGAGAGAGGGAGACACAGAATGGGAAACAGGCTCCAGGCTCCGAGCCATCAGCCCAGAGCCTGACGCGGGGCTCGAACTCACGGACCGCGAGATCGTGACCTGGCTGAAGTCGGACGCCTAACCGACTGCGCCACCCAGGCGCCCCCTTTTTTTTTTTTTTTTTTTAAATTTTTTTTTTTTTTTTCAACGTTTATTTATTTTTGGGACAGAGAGAGACAGAGCATGAACGGGGGAGGGGCAGAGAGAGAGGGAGTTTTTTTTTTTTTTTTTAACGAAAGAGAGAGAATGAGTCAGGGAGAGGCAAAGGGAGAGAAAGGCAGAGAATCTTAAGTGGGCTTCATGCTCGGGGCTCAGTCTCACAAACCACGAGATCATGACCTGAGCTGAAATCAAGAGTTGGACACTTAACTGACTGAGCCACCCAGGCGCCCCTAACTTGTTATTTTTTTAATGGACAGGGCCAGATATGCAGTGGGAAGGCTGTCAGAGCCCATAAAAAAATGATTAAGATGTGATATGCACATAAAAATGTTGTGAATAGAAGTGGTCATCATTCTAAAACTGTACTGTAATACAGTAGTTACCACATGTGACTCTTGAGCACTTGAAATGTTTCTGACCTGAACTTAGAGGTGCTGGGGGTATGAAATACACACTGATTTCTAAGACCAAGGGAAGAGAATATAAAATGTAAACAATGATTGTTTAATATTGGTTATATGCTGAATATTTGGGATATGCTGAGTTAAATGAAATTATTACCTGTTTGTTTTTTAACTTGGCTACTAGAAAATTTAGAATTCTGTATGTGGCTCACATTCTGTTTCTGCTGGGCAATGCTATCTGCTAAAGCAAAGCTGCTAACTCTTGCCGGGGGTTTCGATCTCCATCCTCTGCACATGGAAGGATGGGTTGCCAGCCAGGTGCCCCGAGAAGATTTTTCTTTGTGAAGGGGAACTTGCCCTTTACTGTTGGGAATAGTTTCTTCTCAGCCTATCGAGGGTCATGCATACCAGTATTTTGAGGTTGTGAAACTTTTGTGTGGGGAACTTCCCTTTTTTCTGACCTATGAGCTGATAGGATAAAAACTGTCCTAATGGCATTCAAACTGCAACCCTGCCTTGAATTTAAAGAGAATGGAGCCCATTATTTCATAGGGTATTAAAACAGCAAGAGTAATACACATTTTATGGACTGTAATTGCTAACTGCTGCTACATGATTCAGTCAGCTAAGAATAATTTACTAATTATATTGTAGCACTCAGTTCTTTTTTCCAGATGCTAAGGAAAGTGAGATAATTAGAGCAGGAAGAAGGATGAATTTGGGAATTGGAGACCAGAAGAATAGATTTAGAAGATCTGGATTTAAGAGGTTTAGAATGCAATCAGCAAACTTTTTCATGAAATTAATGCAGGTCAGGCAATGTTTGTGTGTGTTAAGATTGTGAAGGTAGTTTTCTACATTCATTCCCAAGTGTTCACGGAATGTTCGCAATGTGATAGACTGGTGCTAGGGTTTTGATGAACAAAACAGATAGAAACCTGCTCTTACTTAAGAAGTTGAGTTCAGAGTCTTAGGGCACTTGGCTAGCTCGGTGGATAGAGCATGTGGTTCTTGATCTCAGGGTCGTATGACTCTAAGTTTGAACCCCTCTTTGGGTGTAGAGATGACTTAAAATCTTTTAAAAAGTTGAGTTTGTAGTCTGTATACGTCATTTCTCGTCCATGGTAAAGAGCAAGGTCTTAGTTCAAGATCTGGCTCCATGTTTGTTTCGTATATGCGAAGAAAGTACTTTATCATAGGCATGGCATTTTTACTCAAAGGATATTAAGGTTTTATTGGTAGCTGGAGCAGTATGTTTAAAAATCTTTTTTTCCAGAATTTTTAATATTTGTTTATTTTTGAGAGAGAGAGAAAGAACGAGTGGGGGAGGGGTGGAGAGAGAGGGAGACACAGATAGAATGTGAAGCAAGCTCTGGGCTCTGAGCTGTCAGCACAGAGCCCGACATGGGGCTCATACGTACAGCCATGAGATCATGACCTGGGTCGAAGTCAGATGCTTAACCACCTGAGCCACCCAGTTGCCCCCCCCCCCCAATTTTTTTGATAATAAGAGTGCTGTAAAAATCGCATCATATACTCTGAGGGGAAAATGGTCCATTATCTAAGTTCAGGTCAATATCCTAATTCGAATATTATTTTGCAGAATTGTTTTCTAGTTTTTTTCATTTGTCTTATTTTTTTAAGTAATCCCTACACCCAACGTAGGGCTCGAACTTATGACCCCAAGATCAAGAGTCCCATGCTTAGCTGACTGAGCCAGCCAGGCACCCCTCATTTGTCCTTTTACATACATATAATTGTTTTGTCCTGACTTTTAAAAAAATTGTGGTAAAATACACCTAAAATTTGCCATCTAGTGTTAAGTGTATTTACATTGTTATGTCTCCAATTGCCAGAACTTTTTCATCTTGGAAACTGAAACTGTGTCCCCATTAAAGTGCAACCCTCTCCCCACCACACTCCTGGCAGTCAGCATTCTATTTCTGTTTCTGTGGGTTTGACTGTTGTGGATATCTCCTGTAAGTGAAATCCTACAATATTTGTCTTTTTGTGACTGGCTTATTTCACTCAGCGTAATGTCCTTAAGGTTCATCCGTCTGTAGCATGTGTTAGCATTTCCTTCAAGTCTGAATAATACTGCATTCCATGTATGTACCACATTTTGTTTATCCATTAATCAGTCAGTGACTAGTTGGGTGCGTCTAACTCTTGGCTATGGTGAGTAACGCTGCAAGGAACATGGGTACACAGATCTGTCTTAGGTGAATCTCAATTCTTTCAGGTATATACCCAGAAGTGGCATTGCTGAATCATATGGTAAATTTTTAAAAAATTTTAAGATATGTTTTTTGAAATGTTTGTTTTTGAGAGAGACAGAGACACAGAGCATGAACAGGGGAGGGGCAGAGAGCGAGGGAGACACAGAATCCAAAGGAGGCTCCAGGTTCTGAGCTGTCAGCACAGAGCCAGATGGGGACTTGAACCCATGAACTGTGAGATAATGACCTGAGCCGGAGTCGGATGCTTAACTGACTGAGCCACCTAGGTGCCCCTGAAGGCTGTATTTTTAACTAGTTTCATTGTGCCCTTAGCTCCACTGGGCATCCTCGTTAAAATAGAGGGAAAAGTGGGGTGCCTGGCCGGCACAGTCAGTAGAGCATGTGACCCTGAGGACAAAGAATAACTCATTGTTATTTAACTTGCATTCCTTTAACAGTAAATTTAATATGTTTCTGTACTTCTAAGTAGATCTTCCTCTTGGTGTGAGCATTGTTCATGGCCTTTGACCATTTGTTAGGCAGGCCGGAAATCTCCCAAGAGTTCTGTTCTTGAGTCGTGTGCATGTTTAGCGGGGGAGATGGTTCCCCTTTTTTGTGGTCAGCTAAACTCCAGGTTATTTTTTGACTTACTCTGTTTGTACCAAAAGGACATTACATATTCTGGCATTTTGAAATCCTTTAGAGTCTGTCTCAGGCTGACATCACTCTGAAACTCCAAGCAAAAAAAAAAAAAAAAAAAACCCACTTTACTCCTATAATTATGACACAGGAAAGGCATTACTAAGAAAGCATCAGTGTCCTGTGAATACACTGTGGAATACAGAGGGTGGGAGCTGGACGATGTGCCTTTTACTAAGCATGTTAAAAAAAAAAAAAAGAAAGTGACTGAAGGTGGCCGTTTATCTTTGAGTTTCAGTACATTTAGTGTGAGTCTTCCAAGCCCCCGGGAGAATTCAGAGGAACCTAAGTTTTATAAACAGACCAGATTTTGCAAAAAAGGATTGTAGGACAAACTGCTAAAAAAAAAAAAACAAAACAAAAAAAACCACCTACCAAAAAGGATTTTTATACTGTTTACTTATTGGCCTACTGTCTTTTGTTGAAACATTGCAGTTAGATAGAATCGGGCATCCTTCTATCTTAAGGCTTGCCTGTGATGAAAATTTTGGCTTAATCTCTTATAATCTGATGAACCCGTAGTTTGTCCTCATTTAATTTTTTCTTCATTCATAATATTTTAATTAAGTGAATCTTTTAAAGAGACGGAAATAATTATTTTTGACTTTAGATGGATTATGAAGCCACCTTAATCCTCATATTCTTAGGCAACTCAAACAAGTTTACTCTGAAAATTTCCTACAAATGCTTGTTTCGAGGAAAATTTTTTTGATACTTCGCCAGTGAAGTCCTAGAAATTTATGTGTACCTGATACAGTTCTTGAGCAGCAAAACAAAAACCAAAAACTTTTATGAAAATATAAAAAAGCTGTATGCATTACATAGGGAAAAAATAGCAGTACTAAAAATGAAGTTTAACATTCCATCGTGTTTTATAGTTAATGGAGCTTTCCAAGAGAATTAACATTCAGTTGATTTATTTGGACTTTAATTTCAGTGGAACTTGGAAATGAGAAATTAAACCAACAGAAGTTTTATTGGTTTAGACCTTCACCAGATCCAGGTTTTAATGGCACTGCGGAGGTGAATTCAGAGGTATTTGACTGTAGTCTGTGATTTCCCAGCTATGGGAAAATGTAAATATTATGTAGGTGGTTTAAAGAAACAATAATATCACTTTTGTCCATTTAAGGTCTGTTTCTGTTTGTTTAAACAGGCTCGTGGATAGCTTTTTCTTGCCAGTTTTCCTTTGGGGGAGAGTCACTGCCCTTTCAGATCTTTCTGAAGTTTGAAAATTGCTTTCTTGCTTTCTCTAATGACCAGGCCCACGTGGTGCCCTGGGAGGGGGGGGGGGGGGTGGGGGAAGGAGTGTGGTGGTGATGGACTGTGCTGAGGTGTGGGGTTTGATTCTTGGCTGTCCTGCTGGTCTGTGCTAGAGAAATTTGCTCTATGAACTGTACCCAGAGTGCAATTATTCCTGCCATTTGGTGCAGGGGACTGGAGGTAGGTTATGTAGGGGAAAGTAATACCTTTCAAAAAGGCAAATACAGCACCCAAATCAGCAAATCAGCGTAAAATTCATTCACACTGGAGGTACTTCTGAACAGTTTTTTTAAATTTTATTTTTAATGTTTATTTTTGAGAGAGAGAGTGAGAGCAGGGGAGGGGCAGAGAGAGAGGGAGACACAGAATCCGAAGCAGGCTCCAGGCTCCGAGCTGTCAACACAGAGCTGGACGTGGGGCTTGAACTCAGGCTTGAACTCATAGTGATATCATGACCTGAGCCCAAGTGGGATGCTTAACTGACTGAGTCAGTCACCCAGGCGCCCCTGAACAGTTTTAATTAACAGTGGATCTTGATCTTTTCTGGTGAGGGCTATTAAAAGAAAAAAAAAGAGGGGGGGAACTGGATTTTGTTATGGGCTAAAAGGATGTGTGTCCTTGATTAATAATAAGCAGCTGTGTAAGGCAGCCTGGGTTTAAATCTGCCCACCGTTATCTTGGGCAAGTCCTTGCACCTCTTTGAGCCTCGATTTCCTCATCTGTAAAGTAGCAGCATGCCTGGCACATATAAATAGTAATAAGTATTAGCAATTAAAAAAAATTACCTTTTATTTTTAAAAGGTTCTTCCACATATGGTCATGTATTTCATTTGAGTTTTGGGCTGAATGGAGAACTGACCGTGCCTGGGAGAGTTGAAGCCAAAGAGTGAAAGGTAATTAGGTGCGTCACTTTGGATTTATTGACCAAAAGGAATTGGGAATCTCAATGTCCTTGATCAGGAGGAAGCTTTAGTCATTGCTGGAGGCTTAAAAAAAAAAAATTTTTTTTTTTTCTTTTTGAAACCACTTTCAGTCTCACTGTAGTGCTTTTGTTTTCTGGTAAAGGAGTTGTTATCTCCTGACCAAGCCTGAGGCCACCTATCAAAGTCTTTACTAACGTCTTTTTCCCCCTTAAAGTTAGCCACCCCAGTGGAAAGAGAGATCAGACATAGGAAAATGTGGTTCTTTTGCTCAAGAGTTGGTGTATACCAACTCTTCTCCTCCTTTTTTCTTTTCCTCTTTTCCTCTTTTCTCCTCCTTTTTTCTTTCAACTTCCTTTTGTTCTCCCTCTCTTATCTGCCTCTGGCTGCAGTTTTCTGCTGGAGGCTACTGGCTTGACCTGGTGACAGATTTTTGCTTCTTCCTGGGGGGCTTCCCTTTTTCCTCCAGAAGGTGTAAATTGCCTTGTGCTCATTGTTTAGGGACTTAGTCACTGTCTTGTTTCTGGTTTTCATGAGATCAAATTGAATGGGGTAATTTATGTGAACTGAGTAACTCACGGCAAAGGGGATGTGTTGCTGTCCTTTGAATCCATTTCCACGCGCTGTGGCTGGGCTCCCAGCCCTCTGGTCTCCCACTCAGTGTTTGAGCATTGCTGGACACATCCACAGTTCGGAAGTAAGCTTCGCTTGTGCACAGTTTGAACACAGGCATCAAAGAAGCTCAGTGAGTCACGTGATCTGTTTGGCTAACTCTTCAGAGTTCATTTATGCTCTATAAAACTGGCATGGGTTTTGGAATCTGGTGGGAAACCTCTTCCTTCAGACCATGTGAGCCTCTTGGGGTTTGCCATTCCCTCTCTGTCCCCAGCCTCCCCTTCCTTTGGTTGTGTTTCTTACAATAAATTGGTTGTCTAAAGCTGGCTTTATATCCTGAATGCCATTGTGAATATTTTTAATCACTTCAATTGTAAATTTAGCTGAACCGTAAATTTTACTGATACTCCTACGTAAATATTCTCTTGTTAATATAAAAGACTTGGGACATTATCCAGCATGTGAGTACATAGTCAATAAATGTTGACTATTATTTTTAGTAGTATTAGCATTATTCATTAAAAACAATTTCGTAGGAGCTCTAAGATGGTGTGATATGATGGGAAAGTCTAGGGATCTAGAATTGGGAAATCATCTTGATTTTGAATCTGTCATTCACTAGCTCTGGGAGCTTTGAAGAGGTTCCTTAACTTTTTGAGTATCAGCTTGTTAATCTTTAAAACAGATATTCTAGAGGGGTTATATAAGATAATGTGTGTGAAAGTACTCCCAAGTTATGAATTGTTACATAATTGCAAATATTAGTGTTTAGTATAAAATTGTTTTCTTAACATATATTGTGTCTTATAAATTGATTTTAAATTCTCAACCTATGGTAGTATTGGAGGTGATACTTGATAAATGGTTATTGAAAAATGAATTTATTCCCCCATCTCATTCATGTATATTTTTTTAATTTTGATTTTCATTAAAAATTTTTTAATGTTTGTTTATTTTTGAGAGAGCAACAGAGAGACAGTGTGTGAGCAGGGGAGGGACAGAGAGAGAGGGAGACACAGAATCTGAGCAGGCTACAGGCTCTGAGCCTGATGCGGGGCTTGAACTCAACTGCGAGATCATGACCTGAGTTGAAGTTGGTTGCTTAACTGAGCCACCCAGGTGCCCCCAAGTATGTCTCTTTTTATCTGCAAAATGGTGATTTGTATTTGGGGACCTGAACTTTTTTTTTTTTTTTTTTTGGTAATATTTTTGGACAGAAAGCACGAGCTGGGGAGAGGGGCGAGGGGCAGAGGGAGAAAGAGAATCCCAAGTAGGCTCCATGTTCAGCATGAAACCTGATGTGAGGTTCGATCCCACGACCCTGGGGTCATGACCTGAGCCGAAATCAAGCGTCCCACTCTCAACCAACTGAGCCATCCAGGCACCCTGGATGACCTGAGCATTTTATATCTAAGCCGCAAATTTAAATTACCTTATGAATGAATTGTGTTTATGAAGCACTCTGATGCTTTGGAGAAAGACGATATTCCATTCGTATTGATTGAATGCATCAGGGGCTTTGAGTAAATTTAGTTTTAGGCCTTCCAGATTATCCTGTCTGTGAGCTTCACGAGGGCAGGCCATTTCTGTCTTGTTCACCACTAGATGTTCATTGCTAGTGTGGTACTTGGCACAGGGCACCAAGTGGGGTCTATTGTTATTTGTTTTTATTTATTTTTTAAAGATTTTATTTTTAAGTAATGTCTACACCCAATGTGGGGCTCCAACTCCCCGAGTGCCGAAATCGAGTCACATGCTCCTTTGAGTGAGCCAGCCAGGTGCCCTGTCATTATTCGTTAATTGACCACGTGGTTTTCATTTGGTCAGATTTGTGTCAGAATCCTAATCAAGAAAAATAAGTTGGTTGAAAGCAGTGAAACATGTTTCTTTTTTTTTTCAAGGGGAGTACTCCTAAAATAAATAATGGTAATAGATTCTGTATCATGTGAAAGTGAGCCATTTAGGCGAAACGGAACATATATTGGGCTGGGGATGTGGAGACCTGGGTCCTAGGCCTCTACTTTGTTCCAAAGAAGTAGCTTTGGAATTTAATGGCTGATTTATTCTAGAGCTGAATTCTTGATTGGAGGGAAAGTAATGGTGATAAAGGGCTTGAAAGGGATTCCATGAAATGTGTTGCGATGCCAAATGAATTAGTTAGGAAATAGCTGTATTAGGTCATATCTGGTTGGGTGGGGTTGAACTTAAGTGAATTGGTTAGTCATGGGTGTTTGAGAAATGAGTAGAGTATGTGGAATATGAGCAGAATATGAATTATTCCTTTTCCTAAAGAGGGAATGTCTTGGGTAAGAAATCAAGGGGGTCCCGATGGTTTATTGAATTCATCCCTATATAGTTCCAACAAGAATGGGTTTCATGCAAGCCAAAGGAAAGCCTTAATTATTGCAGGAGTTGTAAACATGATGTCAAGAACTATTTAAGAAGGAGCCCACCAGCAAGAAACTGGGCAGGATGAATGTAGGAGAGTCTTGTGCTTACAGAGAATGCTAGGGTAGTGTGGGTAATTTAGCCCCCGTGCTTACTGAAGGACGAGTGCTTGCAGGCAGGTGTGCATTCACATTTGGGAGTGAGGGAAGTGTATTCATTTCCTTTGGAAGATTAAATGTTGTCTTTTGTTTCCAGTGTCTCTTGTATTCCAGTTGGTCTGCATTGACCCTTGCCAGGTAAATGTTCCAAATCAGTTTCTTTTAAATTCTATTATAAAACATCAGAGTCTTTTGCCTAATACAATATATCCAAATGTGAGGCTTCCAGAGGCTTCTATCCCCTTGCCCACACCCTGTGTAGAGTGCTTTACTCAGCTTCTCCATTCACAGATCCATGGATACCCAGTTCAAGGCTCATTTCTTACAACAATGTCTTGTCCTCTGATTGCTACAGGCATATTTAAGTATCGCCTTCCTGACAAGAATGAAAACTCTTGAGGGCTAGGGATCTTTGCTTTATAGAGGCCATATTGAATGATTCGTGAATGTGATGATTAACCTGATTCATAATTGAGACATTGTCATTCCCAAGAAGAATTATTTTCAATCTGAGCAATTTATTTAGAACTTTCATCTGTTTCTAATTTCATACAGACTTCAGGAGATACTTCAGCAAGACCCCATAGGGAAAGATAATTCTTTAAAATTTGACTTTTAAACATTTGAGGGATTATTGATAATTTAGAAAGACATAACTAACTCTAAAGGAATGGCCTGGGTGGAATGGTTCCTTTTAATGTGAAGAGTCTGGTTTTCTGCAATTAGCTAGAAGGAACATACTTAAACACATAATTATAGGAAGCTTTGTTTTTAGGAATGGAAATTACAAAAAAATTATTTTTGTAGCGACTCCCATTTTTTTCATTAAGCACATTGTAGTGTCCCTGAAGTTCTGTGGTGCATTTTATTTATTTATTTATTAAAAATTTTTTTTTCAATGTTTTGTTTATTTTTGAGAAACAGAGAAACTGAGCGTGAGCAGGGGAGGGGCAGGGGGAGAGGGACACAGAATCTGAAGCAAGTTCCAGGCTCTGAGCTGTCAGCACAGAGCCCGATGCGGGGCTCGAACTCTCGAACTATGAGATCATGACCTGAGCCGAAGTCTGAGGCTTAACTAACTGAGCCACCCTGCTGCCCCTGTGGTGCATTTTAGACTTGGAAAATGTGTGATACGATAATACAAAGAGATGGCACATTTAGTAGCTGCTCACATTTGTGTTCATTTTAATTTGAAATGTAGGCTCTATGAAAATGAGTGTTGTCAAAATGGTTTAGGTGAACTAAAATGTTGCATTACCATTTTGTGGCAAGCAGAGTATCAAGACTCCAGACCCTTAATGTTACAGTTCTTAAACATTATTTGAAGTATCTCTGAATTTGCATATAGGCATTACATTCATTTAGGCAGTGATTGATTTTAACAATTCTAGTGATCAGAAAAGAAAATGTGGGCTGAAGTGTGAAGCAGTGGATTTCCCCAGCTGCATAATTTATGTCGCCCCCCAAAAGGTAGACGCATGAAGCTAAAAAGCCGTGCAAAGTACTGACCTGTTCTTTGTGGCTATCGGGACTTGCAGGAGTGACTTCTAGCTAGGCCTCCGTGGCTGCCTGGTTATTGAGGTGGAAGGAAGGCAGTGAGAGTGGGGATGAAGAAGAAGAGGGGCCAGGTTGCAGATATTGGTGAATTGGGATGGGGTAGGTCTGGATGTGGGTACTGGGGGGTGGTGAGAACGAGGACAGGGATGAGTTGTGGGTTTTTTGGCTTGGGTGACTGGGAAGGTGATGTCATCACTTGCCAATTAAGGGAATATGGAAGAAAGATGAGATTGGGGAGGGAGGATAAGTTCAGACCGTGTATTGACTCCAGGCAGTCAATAAATAATGAATGAATGAATCTGGGTGTATTTTTTTTGAGCTGTCGGTAGGGTGTCAGTGTTCCCTGAGCTTCTTGGTGGTATAGCCGATCTGAGGAGAGAGCTCTGGGATTTGTTGAAGCCATGGGAGGAGGGGGACCCAAGCAAGGAGGATACACCAGCATTTATTCGTTCATTCATAAGTTTGCTTATACGTTTCTTTATTTTGAGAGAGCATGCAAGTGGGGGAGGGGTGGAGAGAGAGAGGGCGGGTGGGGGTGGGGGAATCCCAAGCAGGCTGCCACTACCAGTGGTGAGCCGCAGACAGGGCTCAAACCCACCAACGGTGAGATCACGACCTGAGCCAAAGTCCTATGTTCAACCGAGTGTTCCAGGTGCCCCTTGCATTTAAAGGGTAGGCAGAGAAGAAGGGTGTGTCTCCAGAGATAACCAAAGTGAGTGACTCGAGAGGTGAAGAAAGCCGGAGAATGGTGTTCTGGGAGCCCAGGGAAGGGCCGCCTCAAGAACAGGCATGTGGTCAGTAGGGCAAGTGCGGCACTCAGAAAGGCCAGGGACTGAAGTTGAGCCAGTAGGAGCCTCTGGAGGCCTTGAGGAGAGCCTCTTCGGAAAACTGGAGAGGCAGTCGGACTGCAGAGGGAGGAGGACTGAACAGCTGTGGAAGAGACAGGAAAAGTGGGTGCAAACTGCTCGCTCTTACAAAGGATAGTGCCCTAAAATGAGTCCATGGGGAGAGGGAGTCATTGGTGTGTTGGCATCATTTTTAGATGAGAGACCTCAGTAGAAAGAAGGCGGATGGGGATACAGGTGAGGCACTAGGGTTCCCTCAAGAAAATGGCTGCCTTTGCAGCGGAAGGGGTGGTGTTTGGACCGGAAGTGGTGGAGGACTGCTTAGAAAGCGGGTGGGTCCTCTTGGAGAAGGTGGGCAGGGTTAAGTCTGGTAAACTTGTACCTGATACGGAGTTGGGGGGTGGGGGGTGACTAGAAGTTTGAGTCTGTGGCGGTCGGGCACTGACCAAGCAGGTGGGTATGCGTGTGCAAGTGCTGTTGTGTGGAGAGAAAGCCGGAGGCACAGAAGCAGAAGGGGACCTCTGTGGTGTGTCTGGAGGACCAGGTGGCCTTCTGGGTGGAGCTGTCGGGGAAGGACACACCTGCGGGTGTGGTGGGTGTGGTGAACGACTGGGAAAGGAAGCAGGCTCTAAAGGGGCCTTGTTCGTCAGGCTGAGGACTTTGGACTGCATCTCCTGGGTGGGGAGGAGCCACTTAGGGAGAAGTAACGGGGTCAGATCTAGGATTTGGGAGCTGAGAGCAGTTTATGGAAGAGTTTAGAGAGAAGCAGGGGTATTGTTCGGGAGGCCATTGCGGTAACCTGGGTGACGGTCATTAGGGCTTGAAATGGGGCAGTTGCAGTGGGAGAGGTGCGGATTTCTGAGGTTGACTGATTCCTGAGATTGACTGATTGACCAAGCGGGGGGGGGGGGGGGGGGGGGGAGAGGAGGAAAAAGGTGTGTGTGTGGTGGAGAAGGGGACAGCTGAGAGGATGGCCCTGCCGTTGGGGAACTGGAGAACACAGGAGGAAGAGAGGCAGGTCTAGGCAGGTGGTGGGATAGTTCAATTTCAGGCACATTTACAGAGCGTTTGTGTAGCACCCAGCTGGCTAGGAGAATCAGGATTCTGAAGCTCAAGACAGAGGTCCCTGCAAGAGAGATCGGAAGCATGAGGTCATCATCCTTGAATTGGAAGTGGTTAAGATTTATTTGAAGGAACAAGAGAAAAATAAATCCTGATGTGGATATGGACTGTGAAAGCAAACTTCTTAGACCATTTCAGTGTATTATTAACTTTCTTAGAATAAAGCCTTTGATGACCAGAATGTGGATGTGACCCAACCCTCTGCCCCCACCGCCGCCGCCCCCCAAATAGCTCAAAATTAATGACAAAAAGATGTTAGGAAATAAATTCAAGAAGTTTCGATAGAAGTGTTTTTATCTTGATAGTTTTCTTTTTTTCTATCAGGTCAAAATCCCTTTCTTAATCTGTGTTTATTATTTTTGATAAGAAACTTGAGAAAACTGGGGACTAGCTGGTTGTATTTTTGAAACCTCTTTGAATATGAAATATACTGTCTTGAGTGTGGTATCACTGCATTGTATTCCTCAGGCTTGACATTAATGGATACCTAATAATTAATATTCTAATGCAGTGTCCTTAGATGGATTAAAAAAAAAAAACCAAACTACAGTGGTTTTCGGGAAATATGCTGATTACAATTTATATTTAGCTCAATACTGGTTTGTAGAGCCTTACTTTGGATCTTCCATAAAATCCACGTTTTTCTGTTTTCCTTCCCAAAATGTAGAAGCACACAATCCTGTTGATCTGTGGAAATGTTTACTAAGGAGAAGTTAAGTCTTTGTTTTTTCTTTTAATTTTATTTTTATTTAAGTAATCTCTACACCCAACATGGGGCTCAAGCTCTTTTGACTGAGCCAGGCGCGCCCCCCCCCTTTTTTGGGGGGAGGGGGAAATAAAGTCTTTAAAGAGCTCATGAGCCTGCGAAAAGGGGCAGAGGGAGAGAAAGAGGCTGCATGCTTAGCACAGAGCCCAACGCGGGCTCCATCCCACGTCCCTGGGATCTTGACCTGAGCCAAAATCAAGAATCTGACAGTCAACCGGCTTGAGGCACCAGGCGCCTGGAAGCAAACGTTTTAGATCCTTTGGAAGTTCCAACAGTGTGGTGGGTGCTCTAGAATTTGTATGGGGATGTGGGTGGATCCGCTTATTTTCCCTAGCCCCCTCCTACTTTTTTCTGAACTATCTGCAACTACTGTATGGTTTATGCTGTAGCAGAGAGATTACTTTCCTGCTTCCATGGTCTCAACAAACATTTATTGGGTGCCTGCTTTATAGCTGGTGTTGTGCTTCGCCCTGGGATTTAAAGAGAAGGAAGGCCAATATCCCACCTCCAGAGCATGCAGTCTAGTAGAAAGTCATAAAGAGCCATTGTGATATTGTGACGTGTAGTATATATAATGGAAGGAATTTGAAAGAGCTTCTGGGTTGGTGAACACGGGAGGTGAAGGGGGAGTGGCACTGGTGGGGAGGTCGTGAAAGCTCTGGGCCCCTTCCCACCTACCTCCTCTTATGTATCTCTTGCCGGTTCGTGAATTGTATCCTTTATTAAAAAACAGGTAATAGTGATTAGAGTACTTACCTGAGTTCTGTGGGCCTTCCTAGCAAATGGTTGAACCTGAGAAGGGCGTCATGGGAATCCCTGATTTATACCTGGTCAGTTATAAGCATAGGTAACTATCTGGATTTGCGATTGCACGTGAAGTGTGTGTGTAGAAGGTGTCTTGTGGGACTAAGCTCTTAAATACACTTGTGGCATCTATGCTAACCCCAGGTGGATGGTGTCAGAATGGAGTTGAATTGTAGGACGGACACCGGGTGGGTGTCTGCAGAGAACCGAAGAATTGCTTGCTTGGTGTGAGGGAAAGCCCCGCATCTCTGGTGTCAGAAGCGAAGTGTTGTGAGTAGTGGAGCAGACAGTCCAGTTTTTCTTTTCAGCTATAAAGAGACCATTGTTGGAAGAGACCATGCACGTGGAAGGGATACTCTTACTGTTGATAACAACGATGGCTCAATGCATTGTACATTTATTGGTTCATTTCCTCCTCACACTAACCCAGTGAGGTAGGCTGGATATTCTCTTTGTAGAGAAGAGGCACAGAGAGGGTCACAGTAGCTGGTAAACAGAGGAACTAGGGTTAGAAAATGGGCAGTCTGGTGTGAGAACCCATGCTTTAAGAAAGCGATGAAGAATAGGGAAAGCAGCAGTCTCGTTGGGGTGACTGTGCCACATTAGCAAAAGTCAGTGCTTAGTGCTTGGAGCTTGGGCCGGGGGTTAGGGGGGACAATGGGAAGGGAAGTCATAGGCTTATGGTTAAATTAAGCCTGGGTAGACTTGTTTCAAGTAGTGGAATAGGAGAGGGGGATGGGAACCAGATAAGGCAGTGTCTCCTTGCATATCAAGATTTACTGTGAAATCCCTACAAATGTATGTATAGATTTGCATATATTGTACATTTATGTTACCTTTTGAATTTCTAGCATTCTTGTTTTCATACCGGTTGCGTTCATTATCATCTAACAAAGTACATATATATGCACTACATGGGTGTAAATGATAGTGGTTGTAATGAATGTCACAACTTGTAAGAAATTGGGGATTTCTCCGTGGTTTGTTGTGATTTAAAGAGCAGTCTGCAATTAATAAGCTTTGGAGATTTGTTTCAAGGAGTGGAAAATGAAGTTCTAGAGGCTGGCTCTATATTGCTGTATATTCTCAGAAAGAAAATGTAAAGGATCTGGGTGAGTTCCAAAAATTGAGTCATTCACATCCTTATTGGCACACTGAGATTGCTCAGATGTTTGCAGTACGTATTGTTGAGCACGGACCATGCGCAGGGTTTAGTACTACATACAATTGGGTTATTATAAAAGACTCTCCCTTCCTTATAAGGAACTCTCTGGGATTATATGAGGAGACCAACATATAATATGCAGTTTGTGAATGGTAACAGCTGTAATAAATGAGCACAGAACAACTCAGAAGAGATTAAATACATTTAAGAGACGTTTAAAATAAATACAATAGTACCCTTGATTTATTTGTTTTGTACAACTCTTGTTGAGTGAGTGGCACCAAGAGGCTGAATAGAAAAGGGCAGACCTAATTAGGAGTACTTCTTGGAGGTTGTAGACACTTGGATTTGGGTTTTGGAAGGGTAGAAGCTCAGACAGTGACTGGGTGTGCAACTTATTTTTCTGTAGAAGAAGCACTGATGTGTGTTTGGAAAAGGTTTAGATTGCCTCAAAAACATGAATTTTCAGAAATGGCATGTGTCTCTAATAGGGATGGTCTCCAGGGATAGGTGCATAGAATGAGTGGTGACTTTCTAACTTTCTAGAAACACTACAAAGTGTATCTGTGAGATTGGGATAGATCTTAAAATCATGATCTCATGGTTCATGGATTTTAGTCCTATGCCAGGGCTCAGCAATGCTGATAGTAAGTAGGAGCTTGCTTGGGATTCTCTCTCTCCCTCTCTCTCTGCCCCTCCCCAACTCTCTTTATCTCTCTCAAAGTAAATAAATAAACTTAAAAAAAAATAAAGTCATGCAGAATATAGTAATTTATAGTACAGTAATTCACAATACAGTTATTCAGAATACAGTGATTATGTAAAAGTATATGAATGCCTTTATAGCTGATCGTCCAACCTAAAATTTTTTTTTAATGTTTATTTTTGAGACAGAAAGAGACAGAGCATGAGTGGGGGAGGGGCGCGCGCGCACACACACACACACACACACACACACACACACACACACACACACAGAATCCGAAGAAGGCTCCAGGCTCTGAGCTGTCAGCACAGAGCCCGATGCGGGGCTCAAACTGTGAGATCATGACCTGAGCCACCCAGGCGCCCCCGCTGATCATCCAACTTTAAAGATAACACATTGCAGATGTAGTTGAAGCCCCTGGGTATTCCTCGCTCCGTGTTTTCTCCCCCTCCCTTTCTCTCCAGTTGTTTATCATTGATGTCCATGTATTTAATACTTTAATTACTGGTGTCTATGTAAATATTAATCATCAATAGTTGAGTGTTACTTTACGTGTTTTTTTTTTTTTTAAACTTCTGGCTGTAGTGTCCTATTGCATATTTTCTTCTGTAGCTCAACGTCTATTGTTAGCTTTGTTTTTGAGATTCTTGCTACTCTAGTTCATTCTTTTTAATTGCTATACACTACCGTGTGTCCATTTTCCTGTTGATGTACATTTAATTACTATTTCCTCCCATTTTTCTCTATTACAAATGACATTGCAATACACTTCTTTACGTGCCTCCTTTCACGTGTATGCGAAACTTTTCTGTAGGTTGTAATCCCCAGGAGTGGAATCGCTTAGTCACAGGGAAGGGAATGTGTATCTTCATGTTCATTGGGTTAGTACTTCAGTTCCATCTTTGAGTTGGGAAGCTTGAGGATTTAATTATTTCTTTTTAACTTGTATGCTAATATTTTCTTGAAACTGTAATGGGCCTGTGGAAACTTGTGGTTTGGGGACAAGTTGGAATACAGAAGATCATATTTATTATGTGTTAATGGTTGGTAACTTCAGTGATTTGTGTAAAATTCCACTTAACTGGATATATGGTTGCATATCTTCACCTAAAATCGCAAAGAAAGACTATAAAAAAGAAATTCCTAAACTGTATTTCTTTGGTTATCTGTGCTCACCTGAAGGTACAGGAAGAATGGCTTGGTGGGGCAGGGGAGACTTTTGAGTAGATAATAACATTTTTTTGTGGTGTTTAAATTTTCTATAATTTATTTGAAACTGTCTTTTTAAACTAAAAAACATTTGAGGTGTAACTGATGTGTGTAAGTTTCAGTTGTAGACTGGTAATTTACGATTCATTATTTGTATATGTTGCAAAATGATCATCAAATGGCAGTACCTTGTTTTTTTTCTTGTCAGGAGAAGTTAACTACCTTAACTGCTCCTCTCTGAGCCACTTTCAAATATATGCTGCAGTATTATTAACTTTAGTGTCCATGCTGTACTGAAAACTTCTTCAGTCCTCTTTCTGTCTCAAAGTGATCAAGTAGAAGGGAATGAAGAATGGCATAAATCCTGATGGCATCTTTTTGGAATAACCTGGGGAGTGCTCCCTTTGGGCAAAGGGGGGGTGGGGGGTTCGGTTAGGTTTTCTTATAGTCTTCCTCAAGCTGCCTAGGTTTAGTTTGTGGTTTCCAAGAGACCTGTTGGACTGGCTTTAGGCTGATAATATCAGTTTCTTCATGTTTTCCCCACGTCTCTTAAAGGAACTTTTATGTAACTCTTCTTTTCAGTAAGATCCTAAAACCATTTGCTATTATGGTTTAGTTGTTTCTCCAAACATTTATTTCCTT
Source organism: Puma concolor (assembly GCF_028749965.1). NCBI lineage: Eukaryota > Metazoa > Chordata > Mammalia > Carnivora > Felidae > Puma > Puma concolor. The sequence goes on along the minus strand of NC_141673.1, from coordinate 52,614,867 downwards.
CTGGCAGGAATCCGTAAGAGAGCTACTTCTCATGGATCTTGGTTACAAGTTCTATGATGAGTCATTATTGACAGAAACTTTATGCCGGAATACAACATGAAAGGTCTCCTTGCCATTGTAGGAGAGGGGGTGAGGGGTGAGCTTTGCATTTATGCGGATTTAATGTCGATCAGATCACCGACTGATTAATCTTAGGGCCTCTTACATATTCTTCACTGTCCTGCTAGTTTGAACTAAGAACTTTAAAGCAGGTGGTGGTCAAAGTAGAGAACAAATGGGAACCCCTGTGGAGGTGGGGTCCCACGAGTCTGAACAGCTGTCAGGGTGGGGACTCCAAGGGACATTTCACGGGCAGTTAATGTGTTCTTCAATAGCAGCATTTCTTTAGTCATGGACAGCCTCCTTTGTGACTCTCTGAATTTCTAGTGATTCTCCTTTTTTTAAAATATTTTTTTAATGTTTATTGATTTTTTTTTTATAATGTTTATTTATTTTTGAGAGAGAGAGAGCACGTGCGTGAGCAAGCTCACGCGCATGAGCAGAGAGGGGCAGAGAGAGAGGGAGACACAGAATCTGAAGCAGGCTCCAGGCTCTGAGCTGTCAGCACAGAGCCCGACACGGGACTCAAACTCATGAACCACGAGATCATGACCTGGCCGAAGTGGGACACCTAACCAACTGAGCCACATGGGCGTGTTGTTGTCTGCCTCCCCCCCCCCCCCCCCATTCTTACCCTGAGACTTAGAGCCATCGAATTACAGTTACTTGTTGCAAATCATCTACTTACTGTATTAGGCTTCCTTGTAAGCCGATCAGAATGAGCTCTGGTTGATGGCTCATCCACCTGGTTATTTAAATTGTTTGCTTTCTGCTCTGACCTCCTAGTTCTACCTCTAAAAGCGTACCCTTAAATTAACAAACAAAACAAAAACCACAAAATCAAACCCCCAAAACCCAAGGATGTATGAAAAATCTGTTCTAAGGTGGCTCATCAAAGCATTGTTTTTAATAGTGGGAAATTTGGAAACAGAATAAAGGTCCAACATCAAACCTGTCCAATATATAGACATTCAACAATTTGAAAATATTTATATTGGAAAAAAAATATTTGTAGGCTACAGTGTCTAGAACTTCAGGTTCTAGAGCCAGACTGTGAATTCTGACTCTGGTGCTGCCCCTTAGAGCTGTGTGACCTTGGGCGAGTCTCTTTCTCTCTTTTAAAAATTACGGTAAAATATACATAACATAACTTTTACCATTTTAACACTTTTTAAGTGTATAATTAAGTGACATTAAGTGTATTCACATTGTTGTGCGGGCAAGTTTCTTAACTGATCATTGTCATCGCGGCTTTCTTGAGGTTGTTTTGAATGTCAAAGAAGGTCATGCATGTAAAAAGCATAGTCATGGCCTAGTCCCTAGTAATACTCAAATGTCAAAATATTATATATAGTTTCATTTAAATAAAAATTGTTACGTATTTAAGACCTACAACATCATGACTTGATACACACAGTGAATTATCGCTGTCAAGCTAATTAATGTGTCATTTCTTCATAGTTAACCATCATTTTTGTGATGCCAGCAACCTGAAATCTGTTGTAGCATATTTCCTGGGATCAGTATGATATTAACTATAGTCATCCTATCCTGCCTGTGCGTTAACTCTTTAATCTCATCTCGCAGAACCGAAACTTTGTACCTTTTGACCAACAAACATTAACAGTTGTTAAAGTATTCAATACACAGATCTTCACGACATTTTTTAATTGGAAAAGATTCTAAAAATGGTATGTATACAGGTGCCTGGGTGGCTCAGTTGGTTGAACATCTGACTTCGGCTCAGGTCACGGTTCGTGAGTTCGAGCCCCGTGACGGGCTCTGTGCTGACAGCTTAGAGCCTGGAGCCTGCTTTGGATTCTGTGTACCCCTCTCACTCTTCACCTCCCCAGCTTGTGCTCTGTCACTCTCTGTCTCTCAAGAATAAAATAAACATTAAAAAAAAAAAAGGCATGTATAGGTTAAATGCAAGAATAGAGAGGGGAAAAAGAAAACCCCAAAGGGTTTACTTCTCTGGGTGATAGGATAAATCTCATTTGGCTTCTGTGTTGTTTTTTTTTTTTCCTCCTATAATTGTCTTGTTTTTCTTTTGTAAATGAAAAAAATTTGCATATGAATTTTATTCTGGGTAGAAACAGCCGGAGGTTCCTGCAGGTTAATCCTAAAAAGGACAGTTTGATTTTTCAGTTTCTCTTAGAGTTTCATTTGTTCCCCTTGATTGACTAATTATTTAAATAAAGTTACCATTCGTTGTGGCATGCATATGGTTGTGTCCAAAATACACTTTCATACAATGGCGACTTCTTAAGAGCATCCTTAAAAGTGCATATCGTTTGTTAATCTTACTGTGGTATTTTGTTTCTCTTAACTGTAGTTTCCTGTTCTTTCGATTTTTGCGTGTCGACTTGCTGAAAATAAATATTTTGTTTTACTGGGTTAGTAAGCCAGACAGAGTGGTGTTGACAATTCAAGGAAACAGCCCAAGCCATCGTCAGTTAAAATTGCTTTAAGAAGCCAGGAGTACCTTGATTAGAGTTTTATAAGGTAGAGAGCAGGAATATTCTAAATTCCTGGTGCTCGAGCTGTGAAAACTGTTCCTGAAATGAAGGTGGGGAGAGCAGGAGAGGACGTGGGGTGGGTCAGGGAGAATGAGGGCCAGCGAACCACACTTCAGTGCTCGCGGCTGGGCGCCGAAGACTTCTCAGCAGTGCCTTGGCGAACGTCGCAGCCTTCTTAACGTCTGCTTAAAAACACCTACGTTTTCTTCGAGGTTTTAAGTGAGACCACCTCCGGTACATATACCATATTTACCTGACCTCCAGTACACCTTGGTAAGCCCCGAGGTTTGTACAGACACTGGTGTCAGAAGCACAGCCTCAAAAGCTTTGTATTTTCTTGCGGAATCAGGTGGGAGTTGTTGATGGTTTGCCTGCTGGGAGAGAGCCTCTGAGTTTATTTTGCCGATACTGAATGCCTGCTGGGCTGAGAATTTTTGAGGGATGGGCTGAAAGGGATTGAAGGAGATGGACAGATAATTATGGCAAATCAAGAGTGATGAGTATGGACCCTATTGATGAATAGGTACTGTATTAAGTACTTTATTATGTGATCTCCTCAGTCAACTATCACAGCAACCCTGTGAGATAGGTATTGTTACCCACCATGTACAGGACGGTGTATTACAGATGAATTTATCCTTTATAAAAAATGTTTATTGAGGCACCTGGGTGGCTCAGTGAGTTAAGCGTCTGACTTAGGCTCAGGTCATGATCTCACGGTTTGTAGATTCGAGCCCCATGTCGGGCTCTGTGCTGACAGCTCAGAGCCTGCGGCCTGCTTCGGATCCTCTCTCTCTCTCCCTCTCTCTGCCCTTCCCCTCTTTGTGCTCTCTCTCTCAAAAATAAACGTTAAAAAAATTTTGTTTTTAAATTTTACCATTTTGAAAGTTTGTGTTCTTTAGCTGTGTTGTTTTATTAAGTAAAACTTTTTGTTGCTAGCCTTCTGTCATCTTTTACCAAAAACAACAACAACAACAACAACAACAACAACAAAAACCCAAAACAAAAGATATTTTGTTCCGGAGGTTAAGAATGGAGTGTGGTTTATCTTCAGACACAGAATCCTCATCTTTATTTGTGTAGGTGTTTGAATTTTGAAAATCGAGGTATGACTAGTATAAAGTAAAATGTATAAATCTTAATTGTACAGCTTAATGTGTGTCTCTTCCCCTCAGTTTCCCTCCCCTCTTGCCCCTCCCAACTACCAGCTATTTCCAGCTCAAAATAGAGTATGTTTCTGGTACCCCAGAAGGTTCTTTTGTGTCCATTCCTCCCCCCCACCACCCAGTGTATGTGCTGCTGAAGCCAGCACTTTTGTATCCATTCCTAATCAGTAGTATTTTCACCTCTCCGCTAGAACCACTGTACTTTTAAAGTTTATTTCTTTATTTTTTAAGAGCGTGAACGCAAGTGGGGGAGGGGCAGAAGGAGAGGGGAACAGAGGATCTGAAGCAGGCTGTGTACTTCATATAAATGAAATCTGGAGTATAGTTTCTTTCTGTAGCTGACAGCTTTTGCCCAATGCAATGTCATGTGATTCATCCACATGTGATTTATCATTAATCAACAGTAAATGAAATCCGGGGTGCCTGGGTGGCTCAGCGGGTTAAGGGGCTGACTCTTAATTCTGGCTCAGGTCGGGATCTCAGGATTGTAGCATCGAGCCCCTTTCTCTGCCACACCCCCGTTCATTCTCTCTCTCTCTCTCTCTCTCTCCCTCTCTCTCAATAAATAACTTAAAAAATAAATGAAGCCCATATTTGTTTTATTCGTGGGGTTGTTTTTAGGTCCTTTTAGGAGTATTAAACAGTACATGAGAAATCAGTCCAATTTTAAGAGTCCTGTGCGAGGTACCCAAGGTAGGAAATGCATATGGCTGACCATGACATAGAAAGTGCAGAGGAAAACTCCTGATGATGTGCTGTGGCTGCCCTGGTACCAGGCTTTGTGTAGAAGGAATGAGACCTGTACCTTGGAAAGTGGCTGGACCTCAGGCAGATGGGCACTAGAGTTTGGGCTAAGGGATGGAGCAGGTCAAGGAGGCACTTCGTGAATGTCTGGCCCTGCAACCTTTGAGATATTTCCCACTTTGGAAAGGTTCTTTGGGCAGCGGGTATGGCATTGCAGTAGGATGTTGGCCATGTCGAACTGAGGGTCAGGAGGGAGATCTGGGCTGGAGAAAATGAACACAAAACTGGTTGTAGCTGTGGAAGTGGACTGGGGCTCCTGGCTGGAACTCTAGAGTGGTGGGGTTCACCCGGGATGGTTGTCAGAATTGCTCATAAAACTCGTGGAAATACGGTGGGCCTACCTGGAAGCTTTGATGGGTGTTCTGGGGTCACAGCAGTCACTTGGATTTTTGTTTATTTATTTTGAGAGAGAGAGCATGTGAGCTGGGGAGGGGCAGAGAGAGGAGAGAATCTGCCTGATGTGGGGCTCAAACTCACAAACCAGGGGACAGTGACCTGAGCTGAAATCAAGAGTTGGACTATTAATTGACTAAGCCACCCAAGCGCCCTGCTATTTGGATTTTTAAAAATGCCTCTATTTATTCTAATGTACTTTCCCTCCCCATGCTGCAGGTTAGAATCAGTAAGGAAAATGGGTCTTGAGTTCCCCTCTAGGACACAGTCAAATCCCAGGAGAGTCAGAAGATGGAAATGTTGACACCTGGCTAGGCAAGAGAGCGGTATTGAATGTGTCTGGTTTCCAAAGTGGTCATGATGTCCCTGCTTAAACACTTCCAGAACAGAGAGCTTGCCAGTTTCCCAGGAAGCCGTTTTTGGAAGATCGGAAAAGCTTTTTGGTAAAACAAGCCAAACTGTCTCCTTGTGTAGCTTTCACAGAGTGGGCTTTGCTTTTGCAGAGTGGGCTTCATATCTCCCTGGTTTCCTTTTCCCATGCTGAACCTCCCCAGTGCTTACTCCTCCTGTGGAGTTTTCAGAGCCTCTGTTACCATCGTCTTTCAATTGGTCCTCTTTCCACTATTGCTCTTCAAATAAGACATCCCCCAAATTAGGCATTTTTTGACGAGCACGAAGTAGAGTGGGACCATTTACTCCTCTCTTGTTACAAAGATAATAATATACTTCTGTCTTTTTTGAGGGGGAGTGGAGGGATCACAAGTGTAGATCTTACATGTGCCTTTAGTTCATCTTGGATTCATCCTATTCTTTGAGCCCCTGGATGTTAACTTTGATCTGGCCCACCCTCCCAGCTGTCGTTTCGCCAGCGTGATGAGCAAATTTGATCCTCCCCAAGGAGAAGAGGAAGCAGAGCCTCCGAGCCAGGCTGAAGCAGTGCCTCAATGTCCCAATCTCATGACTCCCATAATGTGCTGAGTTCTGAGCTGACAGAGAAGATCAGATTCAAATATTTAATCAATAGTTGGCTAATGAGTTGTCTTCTGTGGCTAAAATAAAATTTCCTTTGCACCCCAGGAGATGTTTACTAGGGAGTTTTAGGGGTCCTGCCTCTTCCTGTACCTTACAGAAGTAGTTACACTAAACTTGCACCAAAGTGATTTGCCATTTTGGGTGCTTCCTATGGATTCTTACACGTATTTGCTTACAGCAAATCGCACTTCTTGGAAAGTCCCTGCTCTGAGTATTTACTTTTAGTCCTGTAAACTATATGCTTGGAGTTGCACATAGCACTGACTGAGCCAGCCAGGCACCCCCAAACATTCTTATTTTGAAATATTGGAAGATCTAAGGCAGCAGCTTGAGATTTACAACAGACTAGTTGGTGGTTAGACATTAGATTATCATGCTTTTCAGTGTATCAGCAATATCCTTTTTGAATAGGGATGAAGAGGAGTGGCATCGTGACTCCAAATTAGCTGAGGTTCTAATGGCAGAATAAACAGTGTAATCTTAAGGTTTCTTGAATAGTATAATTTTCTGAATGATGACATATTTTTGTTTTGCTTTGTACAACCAGATCTGTGACTTCTTTAAAGGCATTGTTTTTAAACTTTCTCCACCTTTCTGTGTATGCTGTAGCACAGTGCTTGCTTCATGGTAGGTGCTCAGACTTTTTTTTTTTTTTTTTTTTTGAGAGAGAATGCACACACGGGGGAGGAGCAGAGAGGGGGGGGGGAGAGAGAAAATCCCAAGCAGACTCCATGCTGTCAGTGCAGAGCCAGATGCAGGCTCCAACCCATGACCGTGAGATCATGACCTGAGCCAAAATCAAAGAGTTGGATACTTAACCGACTGAGCCACCCAGGGGCCCCAAATTCTCTTTAAAGTCTTGGTGTCTTCAGTACTCAACCAGAAGCATGTCTGTGGAGTGATGTCTGAGGATGACCTAACCGGGTCCTAACTCCGGTTCACCCTCCAGGATCACCAGGTTGGTAGAGGGCGGTTGTCAGTGGAGCTCCTCTGGATCCAAGAGCAAATTCACGTTGGAGAAGGATATTATCGCTCCAGTGTCAGATTGCCCATTTTCCCTCCGTTCTCTCAATTCTGACTCCCGCTAAAATCACTTTAGTAGCACTAGGAGGAGTATTTTCTACCTTGGCATAATCGTCTAGCCACTAGTCTAATTTTTTTTTTTTTAAACATTTTATTTTGAGAGAGAGCACGTGCATGTGCGAGAATCAGGGAGGGACAAAAAGCGAGAGGGAGAGAGAGAATCCTAGGCAGGCTCTGTACTGTGAGTACAGAGCCTGATGCGGGGCTCAAACCCATGAACCGTGAGATCATGACCTGAGCCAAAATTAAGAGTTGGACACTTAACCAACTGAGCCACCCAGGTGCCCCACCACTAGTCCAATTTTTAATTAAAACTATCTTCCATCTGAAACTAATTCACCAAGGTTCCCTTCTCTCATTTCCAAGTAAATGATTTCAGTCATGTGCATCTTTGTTGTTGCATTAACTTCCATGGATGCTATTCAAAAGACAAAACAAAACTACTTATGTGCCATGACCTACTAGTCTTAAGAGCTAATGACACCGATACCCGTCCCAGGAGAAATCCGCTCCAGAGTGAAGTGAGAGCAAGGGGAGATGCTTAATTCACAGATGGTTTGTGGACACATTCAGTTCGGCACATACACTAAAATTGGAATGATGCAGAGAAGATTAGCATGGCCCCTGCTCAAGGATGACCTACAGGTTCATGACGGTTCACTGTTTAACAAAGTGGTTTGTGCACAAAGCACATGCTTCCCTCTGAGTAACACTGGTATAAATCTGTAGAGGTGTTCAAATCTACATGAGGCCCACAGGTATTTTATTTCGTATTTAGTATTTCTGTGACCAAATAGTTTATCTTAAGAAAAAATCTTGTGATGTCCCATTTCTTTTTTTCCCTTTTTTGAGAGAGAGAGAGAGAGAGAGAGAGAGAGAAAGCAGGGCTCGTGTTTTTGTTTTTGTTTTTTTTTAACCCGAAGTGGGGCACGAGCTCACTCAAAGTGGGGCTCATGCTCACCCCATGTGGGGCTCAAACTCACGAACTGTGAGATCATGACCTGAGCTGAAGTCAGGTGTTTAACAACAGAGCCACCCAGGTGCCCTGCGATATCCCATTTCTTTGAAACGGCTTCATTTAAGAGGATACGGTATCAAAATTAAAAAAAAAAAAAATGCACGTTATCAAATGAAGTATCATTCAGTGGCCTGTATGTGTTGTTTTTGGAGGGAATGAGGCCGGAATCTTCATGGAACAGCTTGCCAGATCTAGTTTCCTGGGGTGGTGGCGAGGCAGGGGACTGAGAAGAGAGTCCTGGATGCTATGGAGAGGAGTCCACTCCTGAAATGCTTGTTTTAGCCATTGTTATGTCTTCTAAAATTATCTAATTGTAGAAAACAAAAAACAGAACATGGTGCTGTTTTAGGAACATACATCTAGCTTAAAAACTTTTTCCATTTTTAAAAAAATTAAAAAAATTAAAAAAAATTTTTTACTTTCAAGAGAGAGAGAGACACACACACAGAGCATGAGTGGGGAAGGGGCAGAGAGAGAGAGAGAGAGGGAGACAACAGGATCGGAAGCAGACTCCAGGCTCTGAGCTGTCAGCACAGAGCCCGACACGGGGCTCAAACTCATGAACCTTGAGATCATGACCTGAGCCAAAGTCAGAAGCTTAACCAACTGAGCCACCCAGGTGCACCCCCCCCCCCCCAATTTTTCTCTTTTTAACTGGAATCTCATTGTCGGAGGAGGAGATGTTGGGATATGCCTACTTACAAAATTTCTGAATGTAATGTTTACTAGACAATTATTTTTGAGGTTATTTGTGGCATAGGTGTGTATGCATCTGATGGTGATGAACAGGTACGTACCGGACTTTTAAGTACTTGCTAAGTACTTTGGAAGATGTAGAAGGAATGTAAGACTTTTTTTAAGATTTATTTTAAAGTAGTCTCTACATCCAACGTGGGGCTAGAACCCACAACCCTGAGATTGAGAGTCCCACACTCCACTGACTGAGCCAGCCAGGTGCCCCTGGAATGGAAGACTGTTAACGAGATACTAACTTTGAGATGGCATAATGGGAAGGAGTGGGGTCCAAGTACTAATGGGGATAGGATTTCTGGGTCTGTGAATATTGTAAATTTAGATCTTGGGAATGGTTGTATACATTGTGAGTATACTAAAACCACCGACTTGTGTGCTTCACGTGGGTGAATTTTATGGTTACGTGAGTTATATCTAAATAACTTTAAAAAAGAGATGTTACTAATTTTTAGCACAGAGAAGATTCCCGAATTGCTTGTGATTTCCTGCTTTCCTTTTTCCATTTGCCAGATCTCCCAAAGTAGTTGAAATGAAAGATAAAGAACCTTTAACGCTCTTATCTTCTGGTGGTAAGGAAATGCTGAGTGGCCCTGAATTTGTGCAGTGAATGTTGTTTACACAAGCCTGTGTCTTTTAGCCCAGAGACCAGAAAAAACAGGCTGAAGGCTCGCTTGAGCAAAAAGCGATCAGAGAAATGGGCCTGTCTGCCCGTTGGAAAATCTGGGACTTCATGATATTGGTCCCTTAATTTACGGACCATTCCAGGCTGTCAACAAAGTAGTTGTCTAAAGTAAAATCCTGACACATGCTCTAATGTGGATGAACCGTGGAGACCTTAAGCTAAGGCACAAAAAGACAAATGTTACAGGATTCCACTTACATGAGCTACCTAATGTAGGGAAATTTATAGAGATAAAGTAGAATGGTGGTTGCCAGAGGCTGGGGGAGAGGAAAATAGGGAGATACAACAGATACAGAGTTTCAGTTCGGGAAGGTGAAAGCAGCCTGGAGATGGGTGTTGGTATGTTGCAGAGCTGTGTGAAACTGTACTTAATGCCCCTGAACTGTACACTTAAAAATCAGTAAAATGAGGGGCGTCTGGCTGGCGTAGTAGAGCGTGTGACTCTTGATCTCATGGTCAGTTTGAGCCCCAGGTCGGGTGTGGAGTTTACTTTAAAAAATGGGTAAAATGTGGGGTGCCTGGCTGGCTCAGTCAGTAGAGCTAGCAACTCTTGATCTTGGGGTCATGAGTTCAAGCTCCACATGGGGTGTAGAGCTTACCTAAAATTAAAAGAAAATAGGTAAAATGTTAAATTCTTTTTTAATAAAGTATTTTTTTTATCTTTTTAAAATGTTGATCTTTTTTTTTCCTAAATATTGTTTTTAAACATTTATTTTTGAGACAGAGAGAGACAGAGTATGAACGGGGGAGGGTCAGAGAGAGGGAGACACAGAATCTGAAACAGGCTCCAGGCTCTGAGCTGTCAGCACAGAGCCCGACGCGGGGCTTGAACTCACGGACCGTGAGATCATGACCTGAGCCGAAGTCGGCCGCTTAACCGACTGAGCCACCCAGGCGCCCCTAAAATGTTTATCTTGAGAGAGAGAGAGAGAGAGAGAGAGAGCGTGAGAGCGCATGTTCATGCAGGGGAGGGGCAGAGAAGAGAGGTAGAGAGAGAATCCCTAGTAGGCTTCATGCTCTCAGCACAGAGCCTGACTTGGGGCTTAAACTCAAAGAACCGTGAGATCATGACCAGAGCCAAAACCAAGAGTCCAAGGCTTAACCGCCTGAGCCACCCAGGCACCCCTAAGACTTACTTTTAAGTAATCTCTACACCCAGCCTGGGACTCAAATTTATAATCTCGAGATCAAGAGTCACATGCACTACTCACTGAGCCAGCCAGGTGCTCCTAAATAAAATTTTAAATTCTATGTTATGTATATTTAAACACACACACACACACACACACGCACACAGAAATTAATTAAGAGTAAAATCACTTTGGAAGAAAAGAGAGTGGGACACGGCACCTGAATTCTCCACCAGACTGAGCACTGGTTCCAGTAGCTTTAGCTTCTGCCACTATCCCGAGTATGTGTGAGGGACGAACCAGATGCTCAGCGAGGTCTCCACCTACTGTACCTTCCTTCTGATCCTCCCACCTGTCATTCCTGGAGCATCTCCTGTGTCCCAGAAATTGAGCTCTGCCCTGGAGAAAGGTAAACGTGTGCCCCGAGGCATTGATAATCCCGAGGGAGGTTGGGAGAGATGCTTTTGCTTTTTGCCAAGTGTCCCATCGCATAGTGGTAGTAAGTGTGGGTGGCACTATTTAGGTAGTATTTGGGGGGTGGCAGTGAAATGTCTGGAACCCGGTTTAAAGTAGTCAAATCAGTACATAGCTGACATTTGATGCCCACAGATGCACTCTTAAAAAAGACAGTGTCAGTAGAAGAGTAAGACTTGTTTATAGCCTGAAAATTCATCATGGAAGAAAGAAGTCCTCATGGTGCCAGAGGAGCTGTGCACTTTTGTGAGGAGCCACCAGGATGAGGAAGAGGCAGACTTACCTGACGGCTCTCCTGTTTCCTGGGGGCAATACAAGGCCAGACACCCTGCTAGTTCCTTCAGGAACTGACGGGGCAGTCAGTGGAGGACACAAGAATACAAACCCGAAGCGAAACAGGTTTACAGTGTCCTGTAACCACATAGCGTAGACTGGGTGGCATATAAACCCCAGGATTTTATGTCTCACAGTTCTAGCGGCTTAGAAGGCCAAGACGAGGGCCGTGCACATTGGGTGTCTGGTGAGGGCCTGCTTCCTGCTTCACAGCAGTATTTTGCTGTGTCCTCCCTGGTGCTCACAGGGGCGAGGAGCTCTCTGGAGTCTTTTCTGAGGGCACTAATCCCTCAGGAACCTGATCAAGTCCCACAACCCCACCTCCTAATACCATCTCACTGGGGATTAGCACTTCAACATACAAGTATCAGGAGGATGCAAACATTCAGTCTGTAGCACAGAAGCAATATATAATTAGTTGAAAATTGACTTGCTAAGAACAAATGACAGAAGGGAAACGTGAAAGTCTGATGGGTCATTGATCATGAGCTTGGACAGTCTAGTTTCAAAACACACTTTATATGCTGTCAGTGTTTTTAGGGGAGAGCTCATTCTCAGAGGCGGTCTTCATCTGTTAAATAAATTCTTTACCAGGGAGGAGGAGGAGGTGAGGGAGGAGGTAGGGAGGTGAAGGGAGGCAAGGATGTGATATTTTTGGAACAGCTTGAAATACAAAGTAATTTCCTGATAAGATTAGTTCTTCTTTTTTTTTTTTTTTTTTTTAATTTTTTTTTTCAACGTTTATTTATTTTTGGGACAGAGAGAGACAGAGCATGAACGGGGGAGGGGCAGAGAGAGAGGGAGACACAGAATCGGAAACAGGCTCCAGGCTCTGAGCCATCAGCCCAGAGCCTGACGCGGGGCTCGAACTCACGGACCGCGAGATCGTGACCTGGCTGAAGTCGGACGCTTAACCAACTGCGCCACCCAGGCGCCCCATAAGATTAGTTCTTTTTAAAAAAATTTTTTTTTCAACGTTTATTTATTTTTGGGACAGAGAGAGACAGAGCATGAGCCGGGGAGGGGCAGAGAGAGAGGGAGACACAGAATCGGAAACAGGCTCCAGGCTCCGAGCCATCAGCCCAGAGCCTGACGCGGGGCTCGAACTCACGGACCGCGAGATCGTGACCTGGCTGAAGTCGGACGCTTAACCGACTGCGCCACCCAGGCGCCCCTAAGATTAGTTCTTCTTAAGCGAAACCCCAACTGTGGTCACTCGCTTAGTAATGAAGAAGTCCACGCAAACTGGACAGGCTTAGAAAAACTGGGTCCCTAGCTCTTGTGCTGAATTCCCAGGTCATGTCCTATGCCCACTTGAAGTTCACTTCTGGATCAGGGAGGCATCAGTTTTTGTGGAGTACTTTATTTTGATTTGATTTGTTTGTGAATTTCATAAGTAAATTTCCCTGTCACTTTTCCATATGGAAAAGCACTTATTCAGAATAGAGCAAATTTTGAAATGAAGTATAGAAAAATCAATGCTAGGGCACCTGGGTGGCTCAGTTGGTTAAGCGCCTGACTTTGGCTCAGGTCATGATCTCACGGTTCATGAGACTGAGCCCTTTGTGGGGCTCTGTGGAGCCTGCTTGGGATTCTCTCTCTCCCACTCTCTGTGCCCCTCTGTCATCGCGCTTGCTTTCTCTCTCAAATAAACTTTAAAAAAAGGAATGAAAAACGCTAAGAATTAGGTATTATTAACAATGCTCCTGTAAACAAATTCTGTTTTTTTTTTTCCCTAGAAAAGGGACACTAGAAAATAATTACACTAAAAGCAATACTTCTTTCCACTTGCTAATTCCATTATCATTCACAGTTACATTTAGAAGCTGTTGTAACAGGCATTTAAAAGGAAATTATTAAAGAGCTATCTTATTGTGTTTAAGGGTATGAATACTGAGTCTGTGTTGGCTTGTATTATAAGGAAACTGTTGCCTAAACCTGGCTAGGTACTGTTAGGGACAGATACAATTTCATATTTCTTAAGTAAGTTTCTACTTGGTCATTAATCTGATTTCTTGACCTTTAAGGAGTAGGTCACAAATCATTTGTTTTGTTTTTTTTTTAAATAGGCTATGATACTGTCATTTATTTTATATTTTAAATGCAGGGAAACGTCTTTAAAATATGTTTTCCCTGGTGACTAAGATAATACATGCTCAATGCACAATACTTGGAAGTTAGGAAAAAAATGGAGAAGTTTCTGGAAAATCTCTTCCTTTCAGGCAGTCTGTTTCAGGATAACTGCTGGGTGTGTTTTGAGCAAGCTGATTCCCTGTTGGTTTGCTTTCATCCAGCCTAGCCACCCCTTCTGCTTTGGAGGATGTATTTGGAGAGGGGCATGTCAGGGTATACCACTGTCCTTTTCCTGCCTCCTGTCTGGTCTCTTGAATGTGGAGGATTTGGGAGGCAGTCACCTGGCCTTACCCCGTCAACTTCCTGTCTTCTCCATGGGTGCACAAGGAGCTTTATTTTGCATTTGTTAAATGTTAAAGTCAACAGGGGGCACCTGTCGTTGGAACCTGGGACTGTCGATCTCGGGGTTGTGAGTTTGAGCTCCTTTTGGGGGTAGAGCTTAAAAATAAAATCTTAGGGGCGCCTGGGTGGCGCAGTCGGTTAAGCGTCCGACTTCAGCCAGGTCACGATCTCGCGGTCTGTGAGTTCGAGCCCCGCGTCAGGCTCTGGGCTGATGGCTCAGAGCCTGGAGCCTGTTTCTGATTCTGTGTCTCCCTCTCTCTCTGCCCCTCCCCCATTCATGCTCTGTCTCTCTCTGTCCCAAAAATAAATAAACGTTGAAAAAAAAAAAAAATTAAAAAAAAAAATAAAATCTTAAACAACAACAACAACAACAACAAACCAACCCATTGAAGTCAACAGAATATACTGCAGCAACCCTGTACTTGCGAATGTGTGTTCTCGGGGTTTGTTTCTAAATCTGGGGCAATCAGAAGGCTTTCTGTACAAGGGAAGAGCCCTCCAGTGGTAGGCATTGGGTTCAGATTCTGGCTCCACGAGGCACTGGAATTGTAGCCGTGACAAACAAGCTCAACTTGGTTTTCTCATTAATAATAGCGTTCTTTAGATAAAATTATGTGATTGACTTGATGCATAACAGGCTACCTCCATTGATGGTGTACCCACCAAAACCTGTCTGTTTCTTTCATTCAGCAGTGTTTGTGGAGCATCGCCTGCATGCCAGGCCTTGCCCTTGGTACTGGACACCAAAACAGAGAAAAGAATACCCTGTCCACAGGGAGCTCAGAAGGCAGTAATAAACAAGATAATTGCCTGAAATATATGATACATTAAGTAGTGATAGGTACCAAGGAGAAAAGAGTACAAGCGTGAAAGAGGTCTGTGTATGTGTGCAGGTGTTAGGGGAAAGGAGGAAATAATTCAGTTATTTGACCTGTAATGTAGCTGCATGTTGTTTCCATGTGTAATGGATCTTGATACTCCAGTTGGAGGCCAGAACTTGTCCCTTTGTTGAGGTGGAACTTCCTTGATGCCCCTGGCATGGTGTTTTCAGGAGGAAGTGGTGGGTTCTGATCCTGCCTGGCTGGGAGTGCAGGTTCTAGTAACGAAGGGTTTGAGAGGTACGTGTATGTGTGGTCTTTGGATCTATCCTGGAAAGTGCTTAGAATAGTGTCAAGCATTCAATAAATTTTAGTTATTATATGCTAACACTGTTTAGCTATTGTCTCCTGTTATAAAACTCAAAAGTTTTAAATAGAAACCAGAGGGGCCACTTTCTTGGAAAAAGTGCCTGGTGCTAGAAGCAGTGATTACGCAAGTGTTAGATTTGGAGCACAGATATGATGTGGACCCTCCTCCTCCCGATTTCCCACTCTCTCATCTTTTTTCCCCTTTCAGCCCTTGCGGCCATTTGGAGGAATAGATTTTTAAGGCAGGAGCCATGGTTAATGTATGTAACAGAGGCTGTGTGTTACTTAACGTCTGTTGAATCAATAGGCGAAAGGAACAAGCACATTCTCAAAGCATAGTCAAGTTTCTAAAAATGTACTTCGATAAAGGGATGAGGATAAGAGACTGTAGTAAAGGTGTGGTGCATGCTGATTGATGGAAAGACAAGAACAGTGCTTTTCCTAAACTTGAGCCATATCTTATTGAGCGACTAAATACGGGTTTTGGAGAGTAACGGAATTCCATTCAGGGATGTGAGCTTATTCTGTGTGATGGTATACCGTCAATTTCTCGTTCTCAGTGATGCTTTTTTAGTTTAAGAAATAAGGGTTGGGGCGCCTGGGTGGTTCTGTCAGTTGAGCGTCCGACGTCAGCTCAGGTGGTGATCTCACGGTTTGTGGGTTCGAGCCCCGTGTCGGGCTCTGTGCTGACAGCTCGGAGCCTGGAGCCTACTTCGGATTCTGTGTCTCCCTCTCTCTCTGCCCCTCCCCTGCTCATGCTGGGTCTCTCTCTGTCTCAAAAATAAATAAAAAAAAAAAAATTAAAAAAATAGAAAAAAAAAAGAAATAAGGATTTCTACTACTGGTATTAAAAAATTAAATTTTACCGAAGGTTACTGCTAATTATTTCAGTTCTCTATACATCATGTCTGCCCCAGTTTAGTAGTGGTCACCAAGTCAGTTTTAATAGTAAATAAATGTCCACTGAAGATATTACAGGGACACCTGGGTGGCTCAGTTGGTTAAAGCATCCGACTCTTGACGGTTCAGGTCACGATCCCACGGTTTGTGAGTTCCAGCCTTGTGTTGGGCTCTGTGATGACAGCACAGAGCCTTCTTGGGATTCTCTCTCTCCCTCTCACTCTCTGTCCCTCTCCCACTCATGATCTTTGTCTCACTCTAACAAAATAAATAAACTTAAAAAAAAAAAAAAAAGAAAATATTAGAACTATCCCCTCTCCCTAAAAAAATCAGGGGCCCAGAATTAAAAGACACAGTGCTCTCTGTTGGTTATGGTATTTTGCGAGCTAAAATATCCTCTACAATTAGAAAAGCAATGAAGTACAGTGGAAAGTTTAGCATGGATCTAGATGTCAGCCTCTTTCTCAACCATTGCATAAAATTTGAGGCTAATCTTAGTGCGTCTCTGTTTTCTCACACGTGAAGTAAATGTAATGATCTCAAAAGGTGGTGGCGATGATTTGATGGGTTAATGTAGGTGTAAGTGTCAGACACAAGGTAGATGTTAAAATTAAATCTGGTTGATTTGGCTTTTGTGAGGAAGGAAATTTGTTCATTCCTGATGTTGACTTTGAAAGCCCTCAGTCAGGTTGCCCCATTGATAAACATTAATTTTTATGTTAGATTAAAAAAAAATTTTTTTTAATGTTTATTTTTGAGACAGAGACAGAGCATGAACGGGGGAGGGGCAGAGAGAGAGAGGGAGACACAGAATCTGCAACAGGCTCCAGGTTCTGAGCTGTCAGCACTGAGCCCGACGCGGGGCTCGAACTCACAGACCGTGAGATCATGACCTGAGCCGAAGTCGGACGCTTAACCGACTGAGCCACCCAGGCGCCCCTCTGTTAGATTTTTATTTTTATTTTTTATCTGGGGGTGGGGAGGGGCAGTGGGAGAGAGAGCATGAATCTTAAGCAGGCTCCTTACTCCTCACAGAGCCCGACACGGGGCTCAATCCCATGACCCTGGGATCATGACCTGAGCCAAAATCAAGAGTTGGATGCTCAACTGACTGAGCCACCCCGGTGCCCCTTTAATGTTCAGTTTTAATCTAATGTTACCGTTAAACACTGGCTTTAATAATACTGCTAAGCGGGGGCACCTGGCTGGCTCAGTTGGTAGAGCGTGCAACTCTTGATCTCGGGGTTGTGAGTCCCAGCCTGCGTTGGGTGTAGAGATTACTTAGAAAAATAAAATCTTTTTTTTTTTTTTAATTAAAAAAAAATTTTTTTTTAACGTTTATTTATTTGTGAGACAGAGAGAGAGAGAGACAGAGCATGAACGGGGGAGGGGCAGAGAGAGAGGGAGACACAGAATCGGAAGCAGGCTCCAGGCTCTGAGCCATCAGCCCAGAGCCCGACGTGGGGCTCGAACTCACAGACCGCGAGATGGTGACCTGAGCTGAAAGTCGGATGCTTAACTGACTGAGCCACCCAGGCGCCCCAGAAAAATAAAATCTTAAAACAGAATGCTGCCAATCGCTGTCATGGGAATGATGATGACCGTAGGCAGCCTGACACTGTGAAGGGCTTCATGTGTGTTAGTTACCCCGGTGGCTCGAAACGGGGACACTCTGAGGGCATGTATTTCTGTGATGATCTTTTTGCTGACAAGAAGTAGATTAAGAGATTTAGAAAGTAAGAAAAGTAGGGAAAGAAAAATGTTAAGAGATCACTTTTTGTTGGTCCAGACAACATGAGTTAAAAAGTCATGGGAGGTTGCTGATAACAGTTGGCAGTTAAGAACTTTCTTTTGGAAGCAGTTCAGTGTTTTGCGGGACAGAAGCCAGGTCTTTGCTCCGCCTGCCCCTACAACAGCTAACCGTGCTTCATGCACACAGTATTGGGTTTTTCGAATGCCAGTTGAACGGAATCCCACAGGTTGGGTGTAGTTGCATGGTCTCCCTGAAAATTCCCAGAGAGTTTCTGTGTTTTCCTCTAAATTGATCTGTCCACCCGGGAAACAACTGGCTTATGGCTATTAGTTCCCACAGGAACGAGAGAGCCGGGCCTGTAATCTCTGTTCTGCAGGGAAGGAAGTAGGCTGGAAAGTGACAGCAGACGGCTTGGTCACCAGACGCTCCGGGCAGGCCTGACACGGTCACGATGTGTGTCACCTTCTCCGTCTTCGGGATTCCTGATGTTGGGGTTCTCCAGGCAGCTGGGAACTTGGGGTGAATCAGCAATTGGCTGTCCTTACACCTAGCAATTTAGAACTTTTGATACACCGGATACTCTAGTTACCTGGAAAGGAAGATTCTAAGTTCTAGAATGCAACATTATTTTTTGTCTCCTTTTGTGCTTCCTCTTTGAATGTTGACATTCAATGTTGAATATGGAGAGAAGTTGATTTAACAGTTTTTCTTAAAATAAGACCAAAGAGACATAACATACCAATATGAGCCCCTTGAGGAGATAAAAAATGGCTGTAAAAGATTATTTCTGGAACAGATGGGGAACTCTTACTATGAAAGGGATATTAAGAAGTTCTTACCGATTTTTCTTAGGTATGATGGAGGTGGTTTTGATTATGTAGGAGAATGTCCTTCCTCAGAGATTCATGCTTAGGGATAGAGGGGTAGAGGGTCATCATGTCTGCAATGGAGAAATGGTTCTGCAAAATAAATAACGTTCACTCCCTACAGAGGGCTGGAATTGAGTGCACTGAGGGCAGGGACCACATCTGCCCTAGCGCCTGACACATACTAGCACGCATAGTATTTGCTGAGCGGGAAGCCATTCCCCAGAAACCAGCCAGCGCCGTTTCGCCTGCTTCTTCCCCTTCCCTGGGCTCTTCAAGGGCAGGGTCTATCTTTGAACCTTCCCAAAGCACCTTGCCCAGTCCTGGGCACTCATTTAATCTCTGTCGAATGAATGGGAAAAATGTGAATAGCAGCACCATTTGAAAGTAATAGCAGTGACCATTTCAAAGTGAGCTGTTTTGTTTTCCTTGCAGACTTACTGACTGGCAGGAACCCAAGAATGGGGGGCATTCTGTCTGTTGGGTTCCTCATGGGTGTTTTCAGAAAATAAGGCCGAGTTTGTTACAGATCTGACAAGGGAGCGGCAGGGCATTGGGTGGTCCAGTTCAGATCTCCAAGACTGATGTATTTTTGCAGAAAATAAGCAGGTGCCACTGTGTGTAGTGAAAGCTGAGCTTTCTGGAACTTCCCATCCCAAACTTTGGAATTTGGTTTGCTCTTGGGCTGGGCCAGAGGCTTTAAGAGGCTAGTGGGTAGGCTTGGGATTGCTGTCAGGTTATGAAGTGTTGTTTAAGCTGTTGGGTGATTTGGGAAAGGGAAGGAAAATTTACCATTTTGTGCTAATTTGTTGCCTGTTGCTCATACTCTTTTACATTGTTCAGTGCTTTTCTTTCCCCCCTCAAGAAATGCAACGTGAAATGATAGCTGTAGTGAACTTTCTTCCCTAAGTGCTAAGCAAATACCTTCAGTGTTTAGGCATAGAATGGAATTCGTTACAGAGTGCTGTTTATTTTCTGTTTAGGAGGAAAGAGCTGGAGCACAAAGGAAGGAAAACCATTTGCTTGCTATGTGAATTTGAAATTTCTTCCTTTCTTTTTTCTGTCTTCTGAGACGTTCAGAGTGGTTAACTGAAACAGACTTCTAAAAATACCCGTTAGCACAGCAAGTATTTTCTCTGTCTAAAATTAGCTGATTTGAGCTATGTAGTCTGGTTTTCTAAATCCTTCCATCAGGTGCTCTAGCCGCTTCTCTCTGTCGTTTTACGAGCTGTGGGTAACATGTTTGGGGGATGCAAACTAGGAATGACTTTATCTTTTATACAGAAATTTACAAGTACCTGAGGTGAGTTCCAGCTTCGGGCTCACTCTTCCAGGAGGCCTTCCCAAGGTGTTTCCTGTGCTTTCTTTTCTTATGAAAGAGAGAAAGAGTGAGGGGGCGGGGGTGGGGGAGATGGAGTGGGGAGGAGGGGCAGAGAGAGAGAGAGAATCCCAAGGTGGCTGCATTCACCACGGACCCCCACAAGGGGCTCAGTCACGACTTGAGCCGAAATCAAGAGTTGGATGCTTAAGCAACAGACTGAGCCCCCCGCCTCCCCCCCCCCCCCGCACCCCTCCTGTGCTCTCTTTCACCTCACCTGTCGTTCTCAATAGCTCAGCTTTCCGTGTCCCACCCCTGTCCTACCCCGAAGGGCAGAACCTGTGCTCTGCTCGCTGTTCTATCCCAGTGCCTCATACAACTATTTGCTTAATATTTAGGCGCCTAACAAATATTTGTCCACCGTTAAAAAGTTGGTCCATTTACTGAGCAGAAAGAAAGGGAAATATTATTTGTTGGTGGTGTTGACAAAGAGACCTGTCTCTTCACATGAAAATTAAGGAAGTGGGAACGGAAGAGAAAGGGGGAGAGAAGCTAGTTGGGCTGGGAGTGGCTCAGAATCGTGGCCAGGGTCAGGGTGTAGTGACAGAAGCCCGTTGCCTGACTGAGAGGCTCCTGAGAACACCTCCCTGCCTACCTTTCCTCTGCCTGGGCCGTAGATAGCACTGGGCCTTTCTGAGGTGTGTTTATGTTTGTAAAATACTGTCTGTGCTTTCCAAAAATGTGGTTTCCCTGCCTCATATGGGAAACATTGACTTGGTGAAAGTTAGGTACACTTGGTCAACAGTTTGCATTTGTCCGTTGTTTCTGAAACTGTTTTCCAGTTGTGCGAAAGTGTGCCCTTTGTGTTACAAATTCCTTGAAGGGAGGGGTCCTGGCTTCTCTTTTAAGGAGTAGAATTTCTGTCTTAGAAATGTTCTCATTTTACAGCTCTTGGTATATTCTCGGAGGACCATGTGCCACCCCATTTCCCGGCCTGAGTTCTGGATCAGTTAGTCGAGAAGGAAGACTGGGGTAAGGAAGGTGGAGGCCAAAGTTTGCCTTCATGGCTGACGGCAGAGGAAGCTGGTGTGCAGAATGTGGCTTATTCTTATGGGCAGAGGGCCTTCCCAAGGCTGGCCTCCGGTGCTCTGCTGGGGGTAGTAGCCCCCTCTGCAGGGTGAGCGCAGAACGTTAGCCCCCAGGTGAGGACAGAGGGACAGGGGGACTCCGCGTGCACTCCTGCTTTCTCCTTCCGGACCCACCGATGCTGTTCTCCTCCCTTGTTGAGGAGGCAGACTCATGGGTGGAGAGAGGAGGCCTTCCTTTTCTATTAAGAGGTAAGAAAATGGCACCCACAGAGGTGATATCCTTTCTTAAAGTCACACGGCTAGTTGGCAACAGATTTTTCTCCTGGGCTTTAGAAGCCATTTGGAAGGCATGGAAAGGGCATGAATTTGGAGCTGGCCAGGCCTCATGTTCACGTGCTACTACCTCTGTGACCTTTGCATTGGTTTATGTATCTGAACAATGGGATTTAACTTCCTACCTCAAGGCCTCTTGGGAGGGTTACAGTAGATCTAACCCATGTTTAATAGCCTGGGCCAGTACTCAATTTCCCCCTAATCAGCAATGCAAATCTCCCTAGGCCTGTCCACAAGTTCTTTCTCTTAAATCCTGGCTTAGAGTCTCGGGGAAACTTGGTGATGGGGAGGTGGTTCTCAGAGTGGGACTTGGAAATTGAGGGTTTTTTTTTTTTTTTTTTTTTTTAAGCTTATTCATTTTGAGATGGGGGGGCGGGGAGAGGCAGAGAAAGGGGGAGAATCTCAAGCAGGCTCCACAGAGCCTCTGCGGGGCTCGAACTCCCGAAACCATGAGATCATGACCTGAGCCGAAATCAAGAGTCGGACGCCCAACTGATTGAGCCACCCAGGCGTCCTAGAAATTGAGTATTGTAAATTTGATATTTTGGGAGGAAAACAGTTGTTCCTAAGGAAGTACAGTGTTAAATTGGAAAGAATTTCATGTGTCCTATCCACCGTAGAAGAACTTGTGTCACACCTGGAATTGATTTGTAGTCAGGAACTGAACAGTGTGGCCTGTTTAACTTTGGGGAACAAATGCCTTTCAAGTCTTAAATGTTCGTACTTCTTTTCCAGGACGTTCTTTAAGTCTTTTGTTGTTGTGTTAAAGTTGTTTTGTTAAACGGACGAGTGGACTGTTAAAAGGTTCCAGGTTGGGGGGCATTGGTGGGCTAGGTGAAAGGGTGAGAGGGGAAACATTCAGATCTGTGGGCAGGGGAGCTGGTCTAGAACATGTGGAATGTGATGGAGTCGTGTCTCCATGTTTCCTGAGGTGTCCTGGATGAAACAGTCTGTGCCGGGCCCTCAGGGACACGGTTGCTGCAGGCGATGCCCCACACAGGGAGAAGAATGCAGCTCTAAGCAAGCGCACATCCGGGCTTGAACACTGTGCGGTGACCTCCTCTTTCCGTGTCCGCTACTTGCTTCCTGTCCAGGTCTTCAGGTTAGTGAATGCTGCTCTGAAGCAGTGTCCACGCCACCGTGATCCACACACATCTGTCTCGACCCCTGATGCTAACGATACGTTCCTTCAACTACGTTCGGTGTCTCTTCTTCCCCCTCAAGTCTGCTTTCTGCTTTTTGTGTGTTTCCAGCCCACACTTGGCAGGCAGAGCTCCCTGCCCGCCCCCCTGCAGGCCATGCCGACCTGGTCTTGGCTGGTGGCTGGTGGAGCCGGCTGGGTCCCTGACCCCCTCCTCCCCCTACCCCCCCAGCACTGAGGAAAGGTGGGGCGGGAGGGCACTTCCTCCGGGCCTTGGGCTTCCTGTGCAAGCCTGGAGGAAAACAGAGCTGGAGGGTGTGTGAACCCTCAGGTTATACCAACAACACGAACACTCCTCCACAACAAAGACGACTGAAATGCTGAACCCCCCCCCCCCCCCCCCCCACTTTTTGGAGAGTCGCTTTTAATTTATAAATTGTTGACTTGGTCGAGTGATGTTAAAAACCTATGCTTTCTTTTTGACAGTCTTTGGCAGTAGCAGGTTTTCGTTTTTTGTGAGTGGCTGGAGGGGCTTTTTTTTTTTTTTAATTCCCCAGACCGCAAGCCTGTTTTTACCTAGGAGATCTCTGGTTTGCTCTCTAGCAACTTCCTACGTTGGTGTCTGTGCAGCTGGCTGCCAACATTAGGGAAAATGGATAACAGCCTTGCCACACTGGTGCCTCTGTTCTTAATGTGGGGTTGTTTATCTAGAGGTGGCCTGCCCCCCAGGCGCAGTCAGCACATCAAAGTGTGTCCATTTATGCTGATGGGGGCTGAATTGCATTGTGTTTACTTTTGTTTTTAATGTTATTTTGAATTTTTTTTTTATACGTGGAAGTCTTTTATTTCCTTGCTAGATTCCTGCCCCGCCCTCCCCCACCCCGATTAACGATTAACAGTTATGCAGACCTCAGAGAAGTTTTTGAAAATTTTGTGAAAGTGTTGTGTAGAAAGAAGAAACCGTCTCCGATCTCACCAGACTGGCATAAGCGCCGTGAACATTTTGGAATCTTTCTTTCTAGTCTTTGAGGCATGTTAAAAAACAAAGTTCAACGGAGTAAATTTTATAAGATCTTATTGACTTTAGTCAATGATTCATGAATTGGGCAACATCCCATCTGGCAGATAGAACGGAGCTCCAAAGAGCTGTACAAAATGAGAGGTTTTCAGGGGTTGGGGGGGGCACGCAGGGTGTAGGGGACACTAACGGGGAAGTTACAAAAGCAAAAAGCAGATTGTGGCAAGGTCACCTTCCTTTAGGGGACAGCAGGGATCTATCATGCTGCTGACTTCACTAGTGCTGACCAGGTGATTCCAAGTTGACTAGTTTGAGGTTCCACTGGGGGGGAGCGGCAGGGGGAGCTGAAACTGTAAGTTAGGTATGAAATCTTAGTTTGGTGACTTGGGCTTAGCAAAAGTGACTCCATTTTTCCAACAGGCACATAGTTTGTCATAGTGGATGTACAGTTCCTCTGATTTTTTTCTTTTCTCCTCCCATTAAAAACTCTTCTGTAGGCTTCATGTTAACAGCTCCTATATGGTCCATCTTGACATTTGGAAGTATTGCTTAGCTATTTTCTTTAAAAAAAAAATTTTTTTTTAACGTTTATTTATTTTTGAGACAGAGAGAGACAGAGCATGAACAGGGGAGGGGCAGAGAGAGAGGGAGACACAGAATCTGAAACAGGCTCCAGGCTCTGAGCTGTCAGCACAGAGCCCAACGTGGGGCTCGAACTCACAGACCGTGAGATCATGACCTGAGCCTAAGTCGGACGCTTAACTGACCAAGCCACCCAGGTGCCCCTACTTAGCTATTTTCTTAATGCTGGGAATACAGTTTCTGATTTTTAAAAGAATTCTCTGTGGTCCTGGCCAGATTACTAATTCCCTGATAAATTGCTGGGTTGTATTGATAGCCGCCCCCCACCCCAATTCAAGTTGAACACAGTGTATTAAAACAACTAAGCAGGCGTGCCTGGGTGGCTCAGTTGGTTAAGTGTCTGACTCTTGACCTCAGCTCAGGTCATGATCTCACAGTTCGTGAGTTCGAGCCCTGCGTGGGGGTCCACGCTAGCAGTGTGGAGCCTGCTTAGGATTCTCTCCTCCCTCCCTCCCTCCCTCTCTCTCTTTCTCTCTTTGTCTCTCTCATAAATAAAACAACAACTAAGCCTCCAGGAGCCAGCGGTGCTAGACCTGAGGGCCTCTCAACTCACTTTCTCTGTCCCAGCACATGGTTGGTTGTTTCTTCCTCCTCCTGGCTTAATGGGCTTTGAATCAGATGGACCCGGCACAACCCTTACTTAGCTTCTACACGAACCAACCTCATGTCCTTGTAAGCTTCTGTTTTCCAATTGCAAAATAGGGAGAATAGTGGTACCCAATTTTGGGTTTATTCTAAGAATCCCGAGTCAGGTTGTGATGAGAGTGGCACGGTGTCTGGGGTTTGGTGACAAGATTCACTAAGGGCTTTTGCTGACTACCTTCCTCCCCACCTCAGCCCCTCCTAGGGATTTGGGTGGGCTAATTCTGTCCTGTTTTGGAAGAGTGGGCAGAAGAGAAGGAGAAGCGGAATGGGGGGGGCGGTGTATCGAGAAGGCCTCCCCCCCACCCAAGTGTAGGGAAAGGTCAACTGTTTCAGAGATTGCCAGAACCCTCAAAGGCAGTGGTGCTGCTTTACCCCACTACTGCTGGGGTTGGGTTCAGTGAGGTGGGTGAGGTTGGCCAGTAGCGCCAGGCCCCTGGGCGTTTTTGCACGGGGTTCTGCCTTCCTGGGCTCTCTTCTGGTCATTCTTTGGGTGTCCTAACTCACCCCACACCTCTGACTGTGACCAGCCTTGTATCCCTGACACACTTCCTGTGACTTTTGTGGTTCTCACCCCATCTACAACTAAGCAGGAGGGCAGGAGCGGATTTCTGTAGAAAAAGAGTGTCTTTACAAATTCCTGGGTGAAACCCTTCAAGGTAATAATCCACCAGATTTTTATTTGAATTGCTCTATCATCTTTTAATTACTCCAGAGTGCTTTCGCCTCCCTGGTAGGAAGGAGGAAGGTGATTCCTCAGATGAAACCAAAACCTGGGGCCGCTGAGGTGGAGCTGGAGGTACAGGTGTCTTTCTGAGAACGGAGGGCAGCAGTGGGGTATCTTTCTCTGTCCTCCGTGTATTGCCTGTGGTGTAGAAGAGTGAGTCCTCATACACACGGTAGTACTTCAGCTAAGCCTTTTAAGGGCTAGGAACAGACTTAAAAGAGCCACCTCGAGTGGAGCATAGAGAAGGAGACCTCAGGAGAGGGGATGGGGGGACGGGAACAAGAGTGATAGAAAATAGCTGAAGCTTGCATCCGCCTTCAGACTTTTAAGTTTGTCTAATTAAAATCTTTCGTGGTCTGGACATCTGGCCTGAAAGGACCGACGAGTCTCTCCCTATTACTCAGACGATATGAGAGGGAGCTTTACAAGTGTGTTTGGACTAGTGCATTAGTAAGGCTACACTGGGTAAGAATAGAGGATTTGCAAATCCAGACCCTAAGGAGTCAAATGTGACTTCCTGGACATTCTCTTCCTCAACAAATTGTCATCCACACTTTTTAATTGTGTTACATGAAAACATAGAACTTTAAGTTGCTTTCAAATCTTTTATGTGGTGGCAACTTAGACTCCTATTAGAGATGGCAAGGAAGAACACCAGGTATCTTTTAGATAAGCTTGCTTCTGATCACTTCTCTTGGAGTGCTGGCCTATAGGCACTTCTGATTTTCTTGAGACACTCTGTCCCTGTTCAGATTAGGTGACGACTCCTATTTGCTTGTAAGCCTCTGCCCTTGACTTTCACATTCCGCCGTAGGTGGAGGTGGAGCTGGAGCCCGCTCAGCTTCCCAGATGGGCTCCACCTGCCCCGTCCTGGTGGCTTCAGCATTCCTTCGCGCTTCCCGTCTGGCTCACTTCCAAATGAGCCTGCTCGTTTCCTTTCTCCGGAACCTACCTCCCCTTACAGCCAAGCTACAAGGGGTCCATGACCACTCAAATGATGTGGAAGTCACAAGATCTGACCTTTGGAAGAGCCTCTAGTGCCCCTGGGCTAACCTGAACTAGTGACGATGGGCTCCAAGGCCACAATTGTAATTGCTCTTAGCCAAAGGAAGTGGCTGGCTGCTGAATGACCCTTAGAGCCTTGAGCAGTGAGATGATTTAATCTAGAATTTAGGGTGGACGTTGTGTCACCGTTTGCCATTGTAGTGTCTTTCTTCTCTCCTGGCTTCTCAGCGATCGCTCATATTATTGTTCCAGTTAATTTTCCTAATACTCAGTGGACTGACTTTGTAGGTACTTGATTAGGACAGTGGTATAGATAATACAGAATATTAGAAAACTGGGGCACCTGGCTGGCTCAGTTACAAAAGTGTGCAGCTCTTGATCTCGGGGTCGTGAGTTCAGGCCCCACGTTGGGTGTAGAGGTTACTTAAATGAAGACAAAAATGTTAGAAAACTCACTGCTGAAAAGGACAGGGACCATAGTCCAATGTTCTCTTAATAATCAGGGAAACTCCTTGAGGACCCACCTTCCTTTGGAAACCTGAGAATCCACTGCGGCTTCCTTTCTGAGACCTCAGAGAGCTGGGCCTGAGGCAGGCCTGCTGACTCACCTGCAGCCATGTTGTTTTTCTAATTATCAGAGCTGATTAGCTGGATTTGGATGTGCTTGGCTCTGAGGGCTGTAATAATCTTCTTTCTTTCTTACCTAGCTCGCCTAGAATTTGAGAAAGTTAAACCAGTTGTGAAAATGTATCACCTTTCAGAAATGAACAGCATCTTAATTGACTCCCTTTGAAAGCACGTCAAACTGGGATTGCTGAGGTTGAGTGTAATCTGGTACCCCTTGATGCTGGGCGCTCAGGCTGGGGCACTCTGAGGAGACTCGTCCACCTCCAACTTTGTTTTCTGGCTCCAAACAAACGAGTGGCTGTTTGACGATTGGCACGCGACCCGGGTTTTGAAAGCACAGCCATATAGGGTATTGCGGACTGGGAACCAGGGGGTTTAAAAAGTGAGGTCATGGAAGGCCCAGATGAAACTCTCTTCGCGTGGATCACAACTGCAATTAATCTTATTAACATCCTGGGCCCGTGCCTGCTCTCACTGCCTCGGGTGTGTGAGGGTATTTAAGGGGCAGGCTTTGAAGGACTGTCTCCTTTGATGGTGCAGATGCATAACAGAAGCGTGTAAAACTTTGTATCTGCTGTTATAAAGGCCTTTTGTGTGCCCTTGCAGATTCATTTAGTTTGGAGAAGCAAACAGAAAACCTCGTGCAGATAAGATGTTGGAGGCTGGGTTGCAAATGCAATCTTGTAGATGCGGGCTCTGTGACCAGATAGAATCAGTTGAAAAGGAACCCCCCCCCCTGTCCCCCCAACATAGAGCTAGTTCCAGCACCGTATTCCAGAGTGAGTGGAAGACTTAAAAATGCTGTCAGGTCACGGGGAGGCAGGAGCAGACATAGGAAACAGCAAACCGTGGAGGTGTGTGTGGTGAGTGCTAAATCGGCAGGGATGGGGTACCCCAGGGGTTCCTAACATACAGGGGTGAGTGAGGGCTCTTGTGGCTAGGATGGCTTCCTGGGTGGGGTGGGCCTCAAGGAGGCGGCCCACAAGGTGCTCTCAGGGCACAGTGGCTTGTGGCGGAGTGGTAGGGGTGAGGCTGGGAGAATTTAAAGGCAGTGGGTGGCACAGTGACCTCTCAAGTGCATGGAAGACGAGCCTAGTATGGTGTTCCATCCTTATAAGGGTGCTGCCTGCTTCTATTTTTGAAGCCCATTTTTTAAAAACTCTAAAATGCCCACATCGACACTCTCGTGCTGTTCTCTTGTTTTAACAAGTAGCCTTGGGACAAAGAAGTTGTTTAAAATTGTCAAGTTCAACAGATGTGGTTCATGTGTGCTAATAATATCCCAGAATTGAGTACAGAATCTACTCACTAAGTGAATAATTAAGAAAAGAAGTATCTGTTCTTGTGTAATGTACCCATTTGCTCATAATTAACGAATGTCCCAGTTACAACATTATGACAGGCCTGTTTTCTTCAAAGTTTTCTTGCTGTGTACTGATACAGGGTTTTTTTTTTGTGTGTGTGTTGTGTTGTTTCGTTTTAAACCTTCAGGTCTTCTCAGATCTCGGTCCCTCTGGGATTCGCCAGGGGGGTGGGTGAGGGAGGAGAGGAGCCGTGGCGCCCTTTCTGCCCACAGAACATGCTGGGGGATCAGCGTTCTGGGGGGGGCACTCTTGGGGAGGCTGGCACCCGGCCGCTGGGCAGCACTGTGCGCATTGACCTTGTCCTCTTAGCTGCCCTCCCGTCCCTCCACCTGCTTTTCCTCCCCTGAGATAACAGAGATGCGTTTCTCCATAACAGGAGGATGGAGGGGGCTGGGACATCTTTCCCTTGCCTTTTCTTTGCCGTCGGAAACCTGAACAGCAGACCTCTTTTGTGGGTGCAGAGAAGCCTACAATGGGCAAGGTGAATCCCTGAACCTCACCTAATGGGACGTAATATATCCCAGCTCTATATCCCGCAGTTAAAAAAAAAAAAAAAAAAAAAAATCTTCTCATCCGGCAGGGGAAAAAACTCTGGACTGGCCAGGGTGAATCAGCAGGCCGTTCACCAAGATAAGCGCGAGTCTCTAGACGTGGCACCCAGCCGATTGTCAACACTGGTGCCGTGAGAACGTGGCAGCAAGCAGCACCCTGTACTTTTAAGGTCAAGAACGGCAGCACCAGGCCCCCTGGACACAGTCGCTTTTTCCTTCAGGAAGAGAATTTCATTTGTCCCAGAAAGGTTGTCTTTCTACTTAAAACACAGAGTTCGCGTTGCTTTCTTGTGGGCTTCCCCACCTTGTTGTTCGTTCGCACGGCGCCCACTACAGTCCAGATTCACGTGGCCGGGTGGAGTCCCACGAGCCACACATAACTACTTACACTTAAATTATTGAAAATTCAAATGGAAATTCATTGTCTCCCTTTACTTGCTCAGATACCACATGTGGCTAGTGACTCTTCTTTTGGACAGCAGTTATAGGACGTTTCCCTCGTTGTGGAAGGTGCTGTTGTCTCTCAGCGGTGCCGCTCCTTATTTGAGAGAACTTTCTGGGCTCACTCAGCTCCCCCGTCTGCTCTGCCTACTTTTATATCTTAGAGGTTGTGGTACCAAAAGTGAAGAATGTCCCAACAGGCATCTAATGTAAGTACACAACTGTCCCCTGTGACCCTTCTCACCGGGCACGATCCTAGCCTAAAAGACCCTCTAAGGACTTGGCGGGTTTGGCTCTGTGTGACAGCCTTTCTTACATTCCTCACAGGGTTTCCGTTCTGCACACCTAAAACACATTTCAGAACGGTTTTTCCCTGCTAATTCTACTTTATTAGTTTTTTAAAGTTTATTTATTTTGAGAGAGAGAAGGAGCGACAGAGGGGCAGAGAGAGAGAGGGAGAGAGACAGCAGGAGCGAGAAGGGCAGAGAGAGAGAGCAGGAGTGAGAGGAGTAGAGAGAGACAGCAGGAGCGAGAGGGGCAGAGAGAGAGAGAGAGGAGTGAGAAGAGTTGAGAGAGACAGCAGGAGTGAGAGAGGGGCAGAGAGAGAGAGCAGGAGCGAGAGGAGTAGAGAGAGACAGCAGGAACAAGAGGGGCAAAGAGAGAGACAGCAGGAGCGAGAGGGGCAGAGAGAGACACAGCAGGAGTGGGAGGGGCAGAGAGAGAGAGAGAGAGAGAGAGAGACACACACACACAGAATATCCCAAGCAGGCTCCACACTGCCAGTGCAGAGTCCGATGTGGGGCTCGCTCCCACGAACTGTGGGATCATAACCTGAGCTGAAATCAAGAGTTGGACCCTTAACCGACAGAGCCACCCAGGTGCCCCTTTATTTTTTAATTTTTTAATTTTTATTTTTTTTCAACGTTTTTTATTTATTTTTGGGACAGAGAGAGACAGAGCATGAATGGGGGAGGGGCAGAGAGAGAGGGAGACACAGAATCGGAAACAGGCTCCAGGCTCTGAGCCATCAGCCCAGAGCCCGACGCGGGGCTCGAACTCCCGGACCGCGAGATCGTGACCTGGCTGAAGTCGGACGCCCAACCGACTGCGCCACCCAGGCGCCCCTATTTTTTAATTTTTTAAAATCTTTAAGTGGGCTCTGTGCCCAGCGTGGAGCCTAACCTGAGGCCTGAACTCACGAGCTTGATGAGATCAAGACGTCAGCTGACAACAAGAGTTGGATGCTTCACCGACTGAGCCACTCAGGTGCCCCCTGCTAGTTATACTTTAAAACCTAGTTCAGGAGCATCTAACTGGACTTTCTGGAAGTTGCCTTGGAGTCCCCTAACTGCTTGCTCACCAGCTGCTGGAAATCACTTGCTTGATACTGGTGCTTAAGTGCGAGCCTGCTTTGGTTTGCTTTTAGGTCTGTCTGTGACCGCAGTGGAAAGATCTCTCCCAGAGAAGATTTTTCTGTTTTGGTTAGGTCCTCAACACTTTATTTGCTGTCTTTGTGGGAATGGAGTCTGGGAGGAGGATATTTAAAGAGGTCACTACCAACACTCCATTCCCCTCCAGCTGTCCCTGCATTCCATTTGCAGCGGGGGCCCGTTGCCCCTGGACAGTGCGGTTACAGCCTGCGGGGTCCCTGTGGTTTATTCCGTACCCAGGTCTGCACTGGTTCCGTGTGTAGTGCGCCGGGTATCCCAGTCTGTTCGGGACATCATTAGGTGACTGCCAGTTGCCACCACCGGAAGATGAGCTTGAAAGTAGGAATTTGTGAGTTTGGAATCTAGCGTCGCTTAGAGTAAGCGCCTGCTGGCCCGGTAAGTTCACCCTTTCCCACTGACACGCGCTAGCCCTCAAACCTGGCCAGGAGTCAGAGCAGCTCCACACGAGAGCCATGGGACTGGGAGGTGTTGACACCATCTACTGCGTCTGTCATCAGGCACCGTGCGTCTACCGGGGCGTCCCCTACCCAATCAGAGAAGCTGTGCTAGTTGCTTTTTTAAAGGGTCAGTAGTTTTATTTTTTTCAAGAAGACACGTGAGGGAGTGGGGCGGGAGTGGGTCAAACTTGACTAGGCTGTCAGCCACGGAAAGGTAGAAAGGCAGCGGCCACGGCCGTCTGTCCTAGCCGTAAGTGCGTGCGTGGCCCCGACCGGGACGCCCGCAGGCACTCAGTAGAATTGTCGGATAATGAGTTGTATCGTATTTTCGTCGCAGCTCTGTCAAGTACGTATTGGCTTGCACGTTTTACGGAGATGAGAAAATGGTCTCCGAGAGGTTAAAGAGCTTGCCTTGGGTTACACAGCGAGGACGTGGCGAAGCTGTGAATCAGACCCGTGTATGCCCACGCCGGAGGCCACACGCCTTCCCCAGTGCAAGGGGTCCAGCCCTCGTTCCCGCTCACGGTCACAGTCCTCCTGGATGCTTTCTGTTTTGCTGTTGTTATATTTTGGACTTAAAATTTTAAGGTGAGATAAAATGTCGAATTACAGAAGAGTTAGCAAGAAAGGGTATAAACAGGTTTGTAAAGCGGTGCGTTCGTTCTCAGACAGTCTTGATTTAAAATGGGATGGGGCCACGCCGCACGAGGACCACGCCGCGTCTGGGAGGCAGGGTGTGGCCCTGTGAGAAAGTTCACCGGTGGAGAAACGTCTCGGTGACCCCACCCAGGAACCAAAGCGAACCCCAGAGCAGCCCTTGGGCTTGCAGGATGAACACACTAGGGAAGAGTCTAGGGTTGATAATTTTTCATGGAAGAACTGAGAAACTGGAGGGTTAGGAGACTATAAAAGAAAGGTGGCTTATAAAAAAGAGGACCTGTAACTGCCCAGACAGACGTACTTGGGTGTGGCGTCACCACCTCGGCTGCCAAGAACAATAAGGATACTTCAGACTGCTGCGCCCCATGCCATTTCCTGTCCTTGCCATCGCAGTTCAAGGTTAACGTCTATACTATTTGATCTGTTCTGCACTTGCCACACAGGTTTTTAAAAGCTCCTCCTTATTTTTACCTTTTGCACCCTTGTACCTACTTTGTCCCTTCGGTGTTGCATGTTTTTTTCCTTCTTTCTGCTCGTAAGGTCGGCTTCCCAAAGACATTGTATTTGGAGGAAGGGCAGGGGGATCCTTCCCTATGTGAGAGGAAGGGGGGGGGTGTCTTAAAGGGATAACAATTTGGAAGTTTTCCAGCTCTAGAGACTTCCTCCCATTCTGATACTAACAGGAACCAGTGTCCTTCACAGCCTGAGCTCGTGACTTCTGTGCCTTTCCCCCTGCTTCTACACTCCACTCAGAGCGTTGCTTTTATCATTTCAGAAGCTTTTTTTCCTTGACATTCTTCACTGAGACTTGGGCTTCGCTGGACAATAAGTGCCATGAGGGTGGAGGTGTGGTGCCTGACGTCCCCACCCCCAGGCGAGCGCTTGGCACACAGCAGGAGCTCAGTAAATATTTGCTCAGTGAGCAGGCCTTGGTCTGTGGCCTTTGTGGGCAATTGCTATGTCAGTTGACTTAAAAATATGGCGTAGATCTTAACCGTTCTTACAGGAAACAAAAATCCTAATGATGTGAAGTGATGATGCATGTTAACTAAACTGGGGCTAATTGGTTTGAAGTATATACATATGTCAAATCCTTATGATGTACACCTAAAACAAATAGTGTTATATGTCCATTATATCTCAGTAAAAAACTCAGGGTCCCAGCCTTCTAGGGTTTAGCTGCTTCTCTGGGATTTACTTTCCAGTTAATCTTTTAATAACAAGGTGTTTTGCCTTGAAAGGATCGTGGAGGTCCTTGGGCCCAACTCTTTTCTGTTATTGTTCCTTTCAGTTTCCTTGGTTTTTAATCTCTGAGAAGGAAGGATAGCTGTTGCACAAGTATGTCTCAGCTAGGCTTTTGTGGGCAAGCTGGGGTGAGTTTCTGTTTGCAGGCCAGCTAGTGCCTTCGGTTTTCTTCAAGCTGCTGGGAATGCTGACATGAGGTGGCCTAGGGACAGTTAAGACTCACTAGGGGCGCTTGGCTGGCTCAGTCAGTAGAGCATACTACTTTTGATCTTGGGGTTGTGAATTTGAGCCCCGTGTTGGGTGTGGAAAGCCTGGGTGGCTCAGTCAGTTGAGCAACTCTTGGTTTTGGCTCAGGTCATGATCTCACAGTTAGTGGGTTTGATCCCTGCGTTGGGCTGTGTGCTGACAACGTGGAGCCTGCTTGGGATTCTCTCTCTCTCTCTCTCTCTCTCTCTCTCTCTCTTTTGCAGCCCTTCCCCGCCCCCCAAATAAATAAACTTAAAAAAAATCTTAAAAAAAAAATCACACAGATTCTTAAAAAAAAACCTCACTAAATTCTAAATGGACTTGACCTTGCTCTTTGCTCTTAATCACTCCATTTCCCCCTTCTCTTATTTAGGTGGTAAGCCCCTAGGGTGGACGTATGCTACGGTATTTGTGTAGTTAGCTACTTTGTACATTTTTAATGGTGGGTCTTTGGTTGCCTTGATTCCTCAAATGGAACCATTTTGCCCCATAGGTCCCACCAGTGAGATCAGTGTCAGATTTTTGCAAAATTGTCCTGTTAGCGTCAAGAAGCACCATTGAGATGATTCACTCTGGTCCCTTTATTTCCTAGGAAATGAGGGAGTGGCCTCAGGTCAATGAGCGGAGGGCACGGGATTAGTTGGTGAGAGACTCTGGACCAGAGCCCCCGTCTCTCTGGAACTGGGCACGGTTTTCACAGCACCCTCTAGCTCTGCCAGTGCCACATCTCACCCGTTAGGAAGTGGAAATCTCTTAGGTTCACTGTTTAGTATTTGCTCTGGAGAGTCTTTGGACAGTCTGTACTGAAAAATCAAAGTCGACACAAAGACTCATGATCTTTTTTCAGCTATGGCCCATGGCCAGCTAATTGTGGATTGGAAAGAGCAGGGCCAAGCCGAGAGGTACAATATATGTTTTGAATTTCCTTAGAAATAGTCATTGAAGCTTCTGTAAAGTTATTTTTTTATTTTTTTACTCCTTTTTTTTTTTAATGTTTACTTATTTTTGAAAGAGAGTGAGCATGTGTAAGTGCATGGGGGGGGGGGTGGGGTGGGGGGGTGCAGAGGGAGACAGAGGATCCGAAGTGGGTTCTGTGCTGACAGCAGAGAGCGTGATGCAGGGCTCAAAGTCATGCACCGTGAAATCATGACCTGAGCTGAAGTCTGACGCTTAACGGACTGAACCACCCAGGCGCCCCCTATTCTTGTTAGTGGAAGCAACATAGAGGACCCGGGTTAAAATTAAATTTGATCTCTTAACTAGTTGAGGTGTCCCCAGACAAGCCACACACTTCCCGAGGGATCTCAGGATTTGGAGTTACTGAGGGTTGGTAGGCTTTGGAACCAGGCTTCAGGGAAGTTCTGTCACTGCCACAGAACCGCTAAGTTTCTATTGGCAGGTGAATTTACTTAGAACTTGACTTCCTTTGGAAGCCGGAATAATAATGTCTACTCGGTTAGGTTGTTGGGAGAATTAAATGCAACACAAGCCAGGTGTCTTGTATGCTTGGCTTCTTGAGGGTCACAGCACACTGAAGTCTGGCCGTCTGTGATTGCATCTAGCCATTACATCATATCACGCGCTGCTTGAGCTCTTTAGACGAGAAACTGTTATTGAATTCTTCAGTGGAAAGAGGGTTTACTATCATCCCGTCCACAGTGTGGACAGTCTAAGCCGGGGTTGAGACTGGATGGGTTGCGAGTGGGTGAGTAGGGGAAATCTGGCTACTTGTATCTTGACATGACGATTTGTTTGGAAGATCAATTACCCTGTGGTAGTTGTGTGTAATTAGGTCATTGATTAGTGCCAGTTAACATGATTAATTGCCATACTTTTTGCTTATAAATATGGTATAAAGCTGTAAAGACCGTAAAGTTCGTAGAATTCGCTAATGAGGAGCTTTTGGTTTGTGTCTTTAAATATTGTTTAAAATGGAAATAGCCTGGGGCACCTGGGTGTCTCAGTTGGTTGAGGCTGAGCCGGCTGACTCTTGATTTCGCTTCACGTCATGATCCCAGAGTTGTGGGTTCGAGCCCCATGTCAGGCTCCACGCTGAGCATGGAGCCTGCTTGAGAGTCTCTGCATCCTGCTGCCCGTTTCCCCTGCTTGTGCGTGTGCACTCTCTCTCTGTGTCTCTCAAAAAAATAAAATAAATGGAAATAGCCAATCCTACAGGCACTCTGAGAGAATGGTGTTTGTGCAGAAGGGAAATTTAGCAAAGGCAGTTTCACAAAATAATAATGAATGAAGCGTTGCCATTAGCTGCTGACAAATTAGTTGTAGCCCTCAGGAAGATGGTAGTCCGAAGGAATGAGAACCATCCTTGGTGGATGACCCTGAGAGTTTGACAGTGAGAGGGTGTGTGTGTGTTTGTGTCTGCGTGTGTGTTTTGAGGTGAAGTGCCCCAGAGTTCTTGTGGGGACTGTATAAAGAATCCTGCCTTACCTGCATTTTTTCTATGATTGTTCATGTGTGGCATGCCTTGTTTTCCTTCCAGGATGTGGAGAAAGAGAAGGAAACCCACAATTACCTCAGCAAAGAGGAAATCAAAGAGAAAGTTCACAAATACAACTTAGCAGTCACAGACAAGTTGAAGATGACCTTGGTAAGCACCCACAGTACTGTCTACGTTGACACAGGTCGAAAGACAAATAAATGTAAATTGTTGGTACTACAGTCTACGTGTTTTAAAATCTCCGAGTAGCGTTTGCAGAGGTTGAATGGCCAAGGTGTGCAGGACGGTAAAGTGGAGGGTTTCCGCAGCTTTCAATGTAAAGTTCTATGTTGAAGTAGCTGAACATCGGTGGACACTTTACAGTTTTATTGTAAACGTTTTTGTGACCCCCCCCCAAGGATGTTTAGCGTTGAGTATAACCGCTGTCTGTTTCACATACAGGT
The DNA here is from genome assembly GCF_028749965.1 of Puma concolor. Taxonomy (NCBI): domain Eukaryota; kingdom Metazoa; phylum Chordata; class Mammalia; order Carnivora; family Felidae; genus Puma; species Puma concolor. Next base: position 52,578,366 of record NC_141673.1, on the reverse strand, counting down.
GGTGACTCAGATTCTAATAAGGCTTTAGATAAGTTTTATCTTGTGCAGATAAGTTTGGAAGTGTCAGCAAAAGGATTTCATGCCCGTGGCTCAGAATATACTTGAGCTAAGATTTCTCTCAGCTGGTTGTTGTGGAAGATGAGGGAGGTCGTGCTCAGCGTCCTACACGTTGCCGTTTCGGGCTTCAACAGTGTGGTACCGAACGCTGACTCTCAGCGGGGGTGAGGGTTTAGGAGGAAGGAGGCCCAGGGCTTAGTGACTACAAGGAGAGCCAGCAACAAAGCCACAGTATTCATGTGCCTACAGACTGGACTGGCATCTGTGCCTCGTCCTCGCATTTGGTGACTTTCCTCGAGGCACCTGCCATCCCTTTGCCGGTTTCCAGGGCCCTTGGACTTCGGCCTGTCAGTCTGTTGACCGTGAACTGACAGCTGAGCAAAGACTAGGCTGACCCGTTTAGGACAGGCCCTACTGAGCTCTCTGACCTTTGGGGAGGAGCCTTTAAATCCAAGCCCTTGCAATAAAGAACCCCTGCCCAGCGGACTCCCCCGGAAGCGGGGGGGGGGGTGGGGGGGGTGGGGGGGTGGGACAGAGGATCCCAGCTGCGTCATTCCAACGCTCACATTTCTGTTTTCAAACGCGTTTTTCATCAGAGGAGAAATAGTCCACTTGCCATGGTTTCTTTTTCCCTTCCCGCCATGGAGATGAAAACATGCAGGTTTCCATTCGTTTCATAGATAGAAATTTTAAGTGTCGTATAATACTTTCCACAGGAATGAACACACGAATTGGCATTGTAAGTTGACCTTGTGGAAAGGAAGAAATATATGGACCAAAAAGGAGATTTTTTAATGTTTGACTTTAACTGTCTCATTTATCGATATAACACCTGAAGATTTGTTTTAATAAAACGTTAGAATAAACTTTTTCTAAATATACCCGCTGTAAAAAGAAAAAGCGAAGACCAGACCGTTATTACTATTTTTGGCAACTAAGAAATAGTAATTCTGCTCTCGGTTAAACGCTAAACTCAACAAGTTGTCTGTATAAATATGTGTGATTTTTTTTGGGGGGGGGGTTATAAAAATTATACCTCAGTAAAACTGTTAGGAAATAGTATATAGACGGAGGTATAAGACCAGAAAGACAAGTCCTTACAATCTCTGTAGTTCACATCGTAGCTTCAGGTTGTTTTGCACATCTTGCCGCTCGAGGTGCCGGGATCACATCATCGTGTACCCCACGCTGTATATGGCATGTGTGCTGTGTACAAAAGTTTGAGTGAGATCGGTAATCGAGGACATACTATAAAGCCACTGGGAATGAAATAGGTTGTTCATTGACCACTCCAGGTTACTTGGGTGTCTCCCAGCCCCCCAGTGACCTTCCTTTTCTGTGTAATAGCTGGCCATCAGCTGCGGACGGACTGCGCCCCCATGTGTGAAGGCATCTTGGGATTTGTCTGGCCACTGCCCCAGGGGATTGTAACCTCTCCAACGGGCCCTGACCTTTCACATGTAGCTCCGGGCGCGTCGGGTCCCCAAAGCAGGGGGAGGCTTCTGTCCCACATCTGCCCTACAGACCTTGCTCTGGAAGCACTTTGTTGGGGGTGTTCCCTCCCTCTGAGATCATTCCCTCAGGGGTGATCTTTACTTAAGTTCTGCCACAGAGCAGGAAAAACAAAGACCAAGAGAAGGAAGGCGAGACATTCTTTCCCTTGTTTTGCCGGGGTGCTTCCCTCAAATGCCGAATGCTGCAGTCAGCGGAACTAAGTGTGTGCTTTTCTTCCGGCTTCAGAACTCAAATGGGATTTACACTGGCTTCATTAAAGTCCAGATGGAACTCTGCAGACCCCCACAGACTTCTCCGAGCCTTGGAAAGCTTGCTCCCAGTAGCAATGGCTGTACGAACACGCTTCACATCAGCAGCACGAACACCGTGGGGGAAGTGATCGAGGCCCTGCTCAAGAAGTTTCTCGTGACCGAGAGCCCTGCCAAGTTTGCACTTTATAAGCGTTGTCACAGGGAAGACCAAGGTATGCTGCCGCGCGTGAGATGAAAAGGTCTCTGCTCTTAGGTCTCTGTCCTCATTCGCAGAAAGGACACTGCTGGGTGTCTGTACCTCGGTGGTGTCAGAGCCCTGGGATGGGTTCTGGAAGCTGTGGTGCTCGTGGCTCACACCTGATGTTTGCTGGCTTTCCGTATTTTTGAGTTGGCTAGTTGGGGGTCTAAGGAGCCCCGAGGCAGCCACATGTGATGGGCCTTTGTGGAAGAGTTTGTGATGTGTGCACAGGGGGGTAGCTTTGACGGTTTTTTGGTTTTTTGTTTGTTTTTTTTTTTTTGTTCCCCGCCTTGATTTTGATGCTCTTCAGGACGAAAAGGAATGCCTCTGTGCTTGAAGGCTTCATTAGCACATCCCACATTTGATGTGCATCCGAACATGGAGTGGCGTGGGGGGGGGGGGGGGGCTGCGTCCTCAGAGACTTTGAGGGTGGGAGGCACACGTGTGCCTGAACATCTCAGCCTGGAGTGGCACAGCCCTGAGTTCTTCAGTTTCTTTAGCTTGCCACACTGGCCTTGACGCTGGGGCATTTTGGTACGTAGCTCTCCAGAGGCCAATCCGCTGGATGAATGACATTCCGATCTGGGGTCTGCCTGTCTGAACTTAATACCCACGTTCAGTGGATAGAAAGAGAATATTAAAGAACTGCATGAACCTGAACACACAGTAGTCGAGGGCAGGCACTCGAAGCAGAAATCGACAACCACTGTGATCCAGTGATTCACCAAGAGCTCGTTTGCACATGGTAACCATGTGTGGGCGATCGGGTACTTACACTGTGCTTTTGGGCGGTAAAGCCTCCAGCAGAGCCATGGAGGAAAATGCACTAACCTGACACGAGAGAACTGCCCTTCAGTTGCATGGGGATGGGATCCAGCTAGTCGCTAGGTATGCACGCACTGTTTTGAGCACAGGCCACCTGCAGAATACGAAGAGGGGCAGGCCAAGATTCCTACCTACCCTCAAGAGGCCCCAGGCTCAGAGTTGTGGGGGTTTCCGTCCGCAGGGAAATCAGGACCTGCGACGCAGTTGTTTCCAGAAGTGCCAAAATAACGTAAAAGAGCTCAGATGGCATTTTATCCTGCTAGCTGCTGTGCCTGCCCACCTGGACTGGAGTGGCACACACGGACAGTAATAGTGTGATAGCGGCCTGTTGAGATAGTACCCTGACGGCTGGCGAAATCTTCCAGCGTTGCAGGCAGTGCTGGTACCGGGGGGGGGGGGGGGGGGGGGGTGTGAGTGTGTGGGAGGAGACACAGCTGTGCTCCTGAAGTCACCAGAGCTTGCATCCTGACCGCCCGGTTTATTTGCAGCTGCTAAAATTCTAGATCTGTAGACTGATTTGCTCCTAGTGCTCCAATTTTGTGTTCTTTGGATGGTGTATTATTTTTACGGTTTCTGAAAGGGGTTGCAGATGCTTTTTGAAAGGAGGAGCAGAATGAATTGTAAGCCCGTTTGGGGACTAACTAAGACCCATCTAAATTCATTCTGGAGAGTTATTTCCTTTTTTTTTTTTTTTCTTCAATGTTTATTTTTGAGACAGAGAGGGACCGAGCATGAACGGGGGAGGGGCAGAGAGAGAGGGAGACACAGAATCCGAAGCAGGCTCCAGGCTCCGAGCCATCAGCCCAGAGCCCGACGCGGGGCTCGAACTCACGGACCGTCGCAGTCAGACGCTTAACCGACTGAGCCACCCAGGTGCCCCGAGAGTTATTTCCTTTTTGATCAAGGCGCAGCGTATATTGTGCAGCTGTCTATACGGTGGAAATAGTGTAGATTTCATTCCACTATAGGCTGTTTCTGGTCACAAGAGGAGGAGGACGGTGACTTGGTGGCTGGGTGACATGGGCTGTTGTGTTGATCTGGAGGAGGGGCTGGTAAGCGGGGCGTATGGTCCAGGGGACGGTTCAGTACTCTGTCACATGCCGCTTGTCTCCTCACCCAGTCTATGCCTGTAAGCTCTCAGACCGGGAACATCCGCTCTACCTGCGTTTGGTGGCTGGGCCCAGGACAGACACCCTTAGTTTTGTTCTTCGTGAGCACGAAATCGGAGAGGTGAGTAGTTGTTCATTCTTGCTTTAAACCGTACGGAGCAGCCGGTCCTGTTTTACTGCTGTAGTGGAGTGACTTTTTATCCACTTGGGAGGGGGACAAAGGGAGAGAATGTGTGTGTCTGTGCGTGAGTGTCTGGCTGGCTGTACCTCTTGGGAGGCAGCGAGCTGGTCTGTGGATGATACCTTTCTGTGTGGTGTGTGTGTGTGTGTTTTAACGTGCTTTCTTTCTCTCTCTTTCCTTCCTTCCTTCCTTCCTTCCTTCCTTCCTTCCTTCCTTCCTTCCTTCCTTCCTTCTTTCTTTCTCTTTCTCTCTCTCTCTCTCTCTCTTTCTGAATGAGAGAGGGTGGGGATGGGGAGAGAGAGAGAATCCCAAGCAGGCTCCACGCTATCACTGTGGAGCCTGACGTGTGCCTTGATCCCACAAACCGAGAGAGAGCATGACCTGAGCTGAAAGCAAGAGTCAGACACTTAACCGACTGAGCCACCCAGGCGTCCCTGTGTTTTTCAGTTTTCAGAAACAGACCCGAAGTTAGCTTACGATATAATTTTTTTTTTTTTTACAACATCCATTCTCTTGGTGTTGTAGTTTTCAGAGGTGGGAGGAGAGTAAGAAAGAAAGCTGCCTCCCACCTAAAGAGCACTTATCACCCCTTCTACCTCCAAATTGCCCCAATCCAGTTAAACTATGAAAGTCGACACTCTCCATATGTTTGCTACTAACAAACGTCTGCAGGCTTATTCATTTAAAGAGAAATAAAAGGAAATGGAATCTCTTTACCATGAAAGACCTTTAACTTTCTAGAATCTTTTTTTCCTCTTGCCAAAATGATTTAGAAATTATGTTGGTATATGCATCATTTGCCACTTTCTCTCCAGGGAGGATTGAATTTAGGCCAGTTCCGTTGAAGGAAAAAGCACTTTATACCATTTTTCTAGATCAAGTGTCAGGTTTAAAATGATGCTTGAGTAAATCTTGCAAGGCCTGGGTCTCCATCTTCTGTCTGGAACAGGAAATGTTATCCATGTAGAACATCATGTGATACAATGAGAATAGTTTCCAGGTTAAAATTAGGAAACCAGTGGGGTGTCTGGGTGGCTCAGTCAGTTAAGTGTCTGACTTCAGCTCAGGTCATGATCTCACGGTTCTTGAGTTCAAGTCCCACATCAGGCTCTGTGCTGACTGCTCGGAGCTTTGAGTTCTGTGTCTCCCTCATTTGCTGCCCTTCCCTGCTCGTGAGCTCGCTCGCTCTCTCTCTCTCTCTCTCTCCAAAATAAATACACATAAAAAAAAAATTTAAAAAAGGAAAGGAAACCAACTCTCAGCTTCCTACTGTTCCTCTTGTTAGATTGGGAGCATGACCTTGGGTAAATCTTCCAGTCATTTCAGTCCTCAGTTTTAAAATCTGTAGAGTGGGACTAAAGATTTTAAAAGGTGGTTTTGAGTCACAAATTAAAAATGTATGTAAACGTGCCTTGTAAGTTATGTTCATATGTCTAAATTGGAAGTTTATTTGGGGGGTTTTAGGAAGACATTGCTTTTTTTAAAATTTTTTATTTTTAAAGATGTATTTATTTAAAAAAAATTTTTTTTAACGTTTATTTATTTTTGAGACAGAGAGAGACAGAGCATGAACAGGGGAGGGGCAGAGAGAGAGGGAGACACAGAATCCAAAACAGGCTCCAGGCTCTGAGCCGTCAGCACAGAGCCCGATGCGGGGCTCGAACTCATGGACCGTGAGATCATGACCTGAGCCGAAGTCGGACGCTTAACCGACTGAGCCACCCAGGCGCCCAGATGTATTTATTTTTTATTGTTTAAATTTATTTTGAGAGAGAAAGTGTGAGCGGGGGAGGAACAGAGAGGGAGAAAGAGAATCCCAAGCAAGCTCTATGCTCAGCGCAGAGCCCGATGCTGGGCTTGATCTCATGACTGTGAGACCATGACCTGAGCTGAGATGAAAAATGGACGCCCAGCCCACTCAGCCACCCAGGAGCTCTTTTAAAGATTTTATTTTATTTATTTTTATTTATTAATGTAAAAAAATATTTATTTTTGGGAGAGAGAGAGAGAGACTGAGAGAGCGTATACACGAGTGGGAGAGGGGTAGAGATCGAGGGAGACAGAGGATCCAAAGTGGACTCTGATCTGTTAGCAGAGAGCCTGATGCAGGACTTCAGCTCAGACACGATCTCGCAGTTTGCGAGTTCAAGTCGGATGTTTAACCAGCTGAGCCACCCAGGTGCCCCAGTTTTATTTTATTAAGGAATTTTTTTTTCCATTTTATCTATTTTAGAGAGAGAAAGTGCAAGTGAGGGAGAGGGTCAGAGAGAGGGAGAGAGAGAATCCCAAGCAGGCTCTACCTCTCAGCACCGAGTCGGATGCTGGGCTTCATCTCCCAACGGTGAGATCATGACCTGAGCCGAAATCGAGAGTCAGACGTTTAACTCACTGAGCCACCCAGGCGCCCTCCCCCACCCTTTTTCCTGACAGTGCTGTTTTAATTAATGGCGTATTCTAATGTAGAAAGTTTTGTTCTCCTACTCCATGTTTCTTATTCTCTTTAATAACCAGGTCAGAATTCCTCTCCAAAAAGCCTTCTACCACGTGCCCACTTGGCGGTTTTATTCCTTCTGTTCCATCTGTTCCACTTGTATTAGGTTATCTCCAGTCTTTTTCCTCCCCACACTCCTGGGAGGTCCCCGTCGGAAATTGTTCCTGACGGAGGCAGTGACTCTCAGCAGAAGACCCAGGGTCCCCTTTTGGGAGGGGAGGATGTGTCGAAAAGCAGACAAACAAAAACTCCCCCGTGATGCCAAGTACCTTTCTTGACTGCTTTAATTAAAACAAAATTTAAACCCCACCGGTGTTTATTTTGTGCCTGCTAGGTACCAGGTGCTGTTGGGGAAACAACTCAGAGACTCGAGGGCAAGAGACAAACCTCAAATAGTGAGAGGTGCAGCAGCTGCTGTGTAGGTAAAGTGTAGGTGAGGGAGGTACTAAGCAAATAATGGTCATAACTTTTAAATCTTTTGTGATCGTGGCTGTCATTGCTCAGTGAGAGCTTCTAAGGGATGTAGTTCTGGGTGGGAAGGGAGGGAGGAAATTATGGAAGACTTCTTAGAGGAAGTGGCATTTGAGCTGAGGCTTGAAGGTTGAGTTGAGTTCGCCAGGCAGAGTGGAGAACATGTGCCCAGCCACGGAGGGTAGTGTTATGGGTGAGGGCCACAGCATGGCGGGGTGGGGTGGGGAGGGGGTGCGGAGGGTGCTAGAGGGGTTAGAGTCTTTCAGACTTAGCAAGAGCAACTAAGGGAAGCCACCGAATGATTCTAGCAGGGCAGGGTGAGGCCTAGATTTGCGTCTTACAGAGTATTGAGGCTCACTGTTGGGGGAACAGAGTGGGGAACCTAAGATCGGAGTAAGAAGGACATGGGCGAGGCTCTCCCAGGAATGGAGAAAAGGATGGCGGATAAATCGGGGGGCAGTAAAGGTAGAGAAAAGCAGGCCAATTGGACAGCTGCTTTAGGCGCCGGTAAGATTGTGGGAGGTGAGGAAGAAGGCAGTGACAGTGGTGACTCCAGGGAGAGGGGGCGGGTAGGGGAGCCTCTGGGGTCAGAGGAAGAGGGGCCAAATCAGCAGTGAAAGTGTCTAGAGCACTTTGGCTCTTGTGGGAGCCCTTGTGGAGGCCAGTGGGAAGAGGGAAGGACGCGGGGTGAGAGTGTGGGGGTTGGCCTGGCTGCCGTCTGGAGGGCAGGGGCCGCATTCCGTGGGAGGGCTGCGCAAGACAGCCTTAAAACCTTGTAACCTTGTAAAACAGGCCTTTCGAAACGCTGGCTGGAGTAGGAGGGGCAGCCACACCCCCGCCTGCTCTGGGCCAGCATTCCCGAGTTCTGACTTCAACACCTGGCATTTTTCTTTTGTGTCCTTTCACAGTGGGAAGCCTTCAGCCTTCCAGAACTACAGAATTTCTTGCGGATCCTGGACAAGGAGGAAGATGAGCAGCTGCAGAGCCTGAAGAGGCGCTACGCAGCCTACAGACACAAGCTGGAAGAAGCCCTCAGTGAGGTGTGGAAACCCGATTAAGGCACCGGGTTCCCTGCCGCTCGGGAAGGAAAGGCGCAGGACCTGTGTACAAACCGGCGCAAGGGTCTCTCTCGTCGGAGGGCTGTCTTCTTGCCCCGTGACGCTAGGGTCTTCCCTCTTCGATCGCTAGATCTAGTTCCCAAAACCTGGTCACGCAGCGTCCCGCACCTTAGGCATCTTCTGTAAGGGATTCTGCAAGCTTGTTCTGTTACGGCACTGCGGTGTTACCTCTCGGCAAGCTGTGAATCTGTAGTCTCATCTGGAGCCATCCAGACTGCTTTGAAGCATGGACTCTGGGGTTTTTGTTTTTGTTTTTAAGTCCTTACTTTCCTTTAGTTACTTTAATTATGTGATGATGCTGTTAAGCTGAAGGATGTGCAAATGATTTTTTAAAGGCTTAACAAGGAATCTATCTGAACACTTGTCCTGTGTTGAAACTACCTGTTTTTTGTTTGTTTTTTTTGTTTATGTTTTGTTTTTAGATGTCAGAGGAAGCAATCCATGTGAACTGTAAGGCACAGGAAGCTAGGAACTCTGAGGACTTTGTGAAGGGTTTTGTAGGAGTTTGACAAAGGAAGTGAAGAGCAAGTTTGCAAGAAGGCGACAGTGGAAGTTGGGGAGCTCTGCAGGAATGTGGTTTGGGTGAGGCGTTGATGGTAGGAGAGAAAGGTGTATTTGCTGTTGAGGTGGACGCATTCGGTTTTGAGATGTTGAACCCATTGTAGTATTGCTCGATTACCTGGTGAGTAAAATATGGGAACAGAGCCAAAGAAAGTAGCAGCTAGACCAAAAGGAGGGACCTGGGAAGTCTGCAGCTGAGCAGAACATTCCGGCAGGTGGACCTCGCAGACCCATACATACAGGAGTCACGCCGCTGGGGCTGCCCTCCCTGTGGACGGTCCCAGTGCTCTCTTCTCAGGGTGGCGGGACAATGACCGTTTGCTAACTCTGTTATGTTGTGGTCCTCCCCCCACCCCCGCCCCCGCCCCCCAGCTGTTTTCTGGATTGAAAAGGAGTCTGGGTGGGGAGCGGCTTGTCAGGTAGAGAGCTCGCGGAAGCATACTTTTGTGACCATCACTCCCCTCTTTTCCCCCGTTTTTCCCTTTTCCTCCCCTCCCCCTCCCTCCCTTCCTCCTCCTCCGTCTCCCCTCTTTTCCTTCCCCCTTCCTCTTACAGTCTGTTCTGACATAAGGTAGAATCGGGATATGGATTGTATAGACCCTAGGACTACTTGGCTGTAGGGAGGAGGGTGGCGAGAAAGGGAGGGACCCCCCACCCCCACCCCCACCCCCACCCCCCACCGCCCCGCAGCTGATCACACAAGAGGGGTTCTTTCTGGAAATGCTTTCACAAACGTGCATGTTCCTCCCAACCAAAGAAAGGCATGTGCAATAGGAGCCTTCCTGAAAGCAGGTAAAATAACCCCATTCTTTTTTCAGCAATCTGAAAACAATGGGAAAGGTGTGCTTTGGTTCTAGAGGGGCCTTGTGGTCTATTTTAGTCTAGATATGTTTTGTTTATAAATTCCCAAGGAATTGTCAACACTTTGGTGACACCTAATGGATTCTTTTTGAAATTCCAAGGTGCTTCATTTCTTTGCCTCTTACGTGAACTGTGCCTTTTATCGCATTTCTGTTCCCCTCTTGGTGTGGCACTTCTGACTTTTCAGAGCACACCCATCTTGTTGGAGGCAGGTGTAAGTGGCGGTCATGCCGTGCCACACACGTTACTGCGACAATCGTATCTTCCTAAGCTTTTTAAGGAGAGTTGGGGGGTGGGGTGGGGAAGTAGAACTAGCTATAAAATATGTATGGCACAACTTGTTTAATTTTGCATGTAACTTCTTTTTAGTGCCTCGATGAGGTTTTAGTGACATTGTCATCTAATACTTTACCTTTTTTGTTCAGGGAATGCCTTCGTGATTTTTATACTGGTTTTACTATTCAAGACTGTGGCTTGGGTTTGAGCGTACTGTTATCAACCACCTGGTCTTCTATTCGCCCATCCAGTAAGCTTATATTTTGTGAAGCTTTTGTTTCTCCGATTAAGACACTGTTAGAACCTGAAGTAGTAGCTGATGGCTATCTGTGAAGGAAAAAAAAAAAAACAAACTTTTTTTTTTTTTTTTTTTTGTACTTGAACTAGATTGTCTAAAATAGGCATCCTCATCCGCAGTACCCAGAACCTCGCTCACTGTTGTGTGCACTACAATTTGCAATTTGGAAAAGTTGCTGTATTGAAATTCTGTCAGTACGCAGTTCTTTGAATACTGATGTTCTCTCCCAAACACTGGTTACCGCAGCAGCGTTTTTCATGGGCGAAAGAAGAAAGGCCACTAAGGCCAAAGATTTTTAAAAATCATTGTACAAATTCTTACGTTAAATTAAACTAAGCTTTGCTGTAATACTGTTTTCTCTTCAGTATGTGATGGTACAGGAATGTTGTTAAATGAAGGGCGTAGTGTTGCAGGGGAGCATTTTAAATCGCAGAAGTAAAAAGTTATAATATTTATAATTTTGATGAGTTTATTTTTATAGGGAAGGTTTTTCTTCCCTACAGTTGTTTCTGGAATGGCAAATTGTTTCCATTATTAAAAGTCGAAGTTGTTGATGTTTGTTCATGTGTTTTTATTTATGGCTCGTAATATGCCAGGTGAAAGAAGGTCACGGGGGTGGGGCGAACTTCTGCAGATATGTGAGGACCATACGGGAATGCAGTGATTTACTGGGTTTGAGTGGGGCACATTTGTTCCCCCAGGGGTTGTTTCCTTGGTCTTATCCTCTGGGGAAAATAACCCTGGCCGAGTGTCTGCCCATACAGCACATTTTAATTGTGAAACGTACATCCACTCAAAAGTGTATAAGGGGCACTTGGGTGACTGAGTTGGTTAAGCGTCTGACTCTTGATTTCGGCTCCCGTCAGGATCTCATGATTTGTGAGTTCGAGCCTGGCATCAGAGCCTGCTTGGGATTCTCTCTGTCCGTCTCTCTCTGCCTCTTGTTGGCTCACGTGCATGCGTTCTCGCTCTCTCACAAAAAAGACAACAAAACACAAACGCATATAAAGCATGTGAACAAAGAATTGACACGAGGTGGGCAGCCCGTGGCCACGACCAAACGGGAGGGCTATCATCAGTTCCTTAGCAATCCTCTCCCTCTACCCTCCATTCCTGCCTTTAGGTCTCCTGTCCTTGAAACATACCACTGTTAACATTAAAGGTATTTGTGTTTTTTGGCCAACATGACTGTCTTACACGGTATGGTGGGATGGTGAGTGGTTGGTGGTCAGCAATGGTGACTGGGTAATATGCTCTGTGTGCAGACCTCCATGCCCGCCGAGGCAAGTGTTTTTTTTTTTCTGCTACACTGCCCCCTAGAGGCGTTGATGAAATAGCGAGGCTGCACCCATTGGTGAGGGGGAAACATTCCAAGTACCATAGCTTTTTTATAAGTGAAAATATTATGGTAGAAAATGATGGTGTGGGGCGCCTGTGGGTGGCTCAGTCAGTTGAGGGTCAGACTTGATTTCGGCTCAGGTCATGAACCCAGGGTTGTGGGCTTGAGGCCCGCGTGGGGCTCTGTGCTGAGCCTGCTTAAGATTCTCTTTCTCCCTCTGCCCCTCTCCCCTGCTCACGTTCTCTCTAAAATAAAAACAAAATGATGGCTTCAGATAAAGGTGTGTTTTGATGAACCATCCAAAGGAATTTAGGAGTTCAGCCTGGGTTACTACCCAAGGTGCAGGGGGAATTTTTTGGAACTTTTATCACTTAAAGGGAGTTAGCTGCCTGCCGTAGGCGCTTTTTTTTTTTTTTTTTTCCTTTTCAGAATTAGTTACCAATTGATAACTTGTTTAAATTTTCTTATTTTGAAAAATCCTCAAGAACGGTGAATACTGCATTTTGTGTTTGAAAGAAGGGGGAGGGGTGCCTGGGTGGCTCAGTCGGTTAAGCATCTAACTCTTGGTTTCAGCTCAGGTCATGATCTCATGGTTCGTGAGTTTGAGCCCCTGCATCAGGCTCTGTGCTGACGGTGCAGAGCCTGCTTGGGAGTCTCCATCTCGCTTCTGCCCCTCCCCTGTTGCACTCGCGCGTGCGCTCTCTTATCTCTCTCAAAAATAAACGTTAAAAAAACTAAAAAAAAAAAAAAAAGAAGAGGGAAAGTCTCTATACTATAATAGCAAATTCAAACAAAGTGTTGACGATGTGCCAGGCATTATCCCAAAACCTTAATACGTATTAACTCATTTTCTCCTCCGTGAGGTAGGTGCCGTCAACATCCCCATTTTACAGATGAGGAAATGCGCTGAGGTCCTGCAACTTCCCCATAGCCTCTCCGAGGGTGGCAGAGCTGGCTCCCTGCAGCCCAGCTGCCCGGCCTCTCTGGTCTTCCTGTAAGTTCCATGCGGTCTTCCAGTTCAACTGCCAATGAAAACCCTCTTATGTTGCTTGTAACGGGCAGTTCGTCTGCTACCAGGCATCCGGGTGCAGCTGGGATTTGTGGGAAATGAAAGGACGGCCTTGATGTCAGAGTGCTTTATCCTCCTTTGTTGTTGTTGGGCATTTAGCATTCCATTGAAGTGATTACAAGTTACCTAGAGTGAACCATCTGCCTGTGTTTTCATTTGCAGGTTCTGTTGTGCTGGAGACTGACAGGGCAGGTAGCCAGGCCTGCGTTCTCACTGCAATTAGCACGGCAATCCCTGGAACCACCGGAAGAATAGCTTCAGGGAGAATTCACTGTTCCCCTTGGAGAAGGCTGGAGCTTTACTCCCCCATCAAGGATGGATGAGCCTCTCCACAGGAACCCAGGGCACTAAGTGTTATTCAAAGTCCTTAGAGCACACACTTGTGTGGTGTGAATCACCACATGTTCAAGTGTGCAGAGAACAGCTCTGTACAGGGGTGAGGGGAGGAAATGGGGGAGGGGGAGGGGAGCGGGCAGCATTAAATAACAGCCTTCAGGTGAAATGTCATCTGCAGGGTTGTTTTTTGTTTTGTTTGGGGTTTTTGGTTGGCGCTTTTTAGTTTCATTTTGCTTTTTGGCAGACCTTTCCCTATAATTCTACAAGGTGAGAGAATGGCAGGGTAGAGGACGGGCCCTTTTGATCTTAAATAACGGTTTGCAAAGACACTTAGGACTCCTGTTCGGCTGAGGTCGCACTTGGCAGCGGCCGAACCCCACAAGCTCCTCTCCAAACAGAACCGTGAAGGTTTGAATTTTTAAACGTTTGCACACAAACAGCAGAACACCAGGGCTCTTTGTAACTTCAAAAGAAGTTGGGGTTTCGGCTTTGTTTTTGGAAAGGAGTTATTTTAACCAGAGTAGTTCTTTTCAATCTTTCTAAATGAGTCTTACCTTGAATGCGGCTTTAGTGGCACAGATTGGGAGTGTTTGCAGCCTCCCCTTGTTTTCGCCACCTTTACTGGCAAGAGAGATTAATGAAATCCTGTTGTGTGCTTCCTCTTCTCTGAAGTGGAGTTCAAGGGGCTTTGCTCTCCAGAGCTTTCTGATTTTGAAGTGCAGTTAAGATTTGCTTAAATTCTAGGAATTCTGGAGCATCAAACCATACATATAGTACAATCCTTGAATTATTACTGTGGCAGCTGGAAGGCAACAGCGTAAACTCAGATGTTTGATTCTGAGCTACACATAAATGGGGTCTTCGGATTCTTTTCAAAATGGCAAACCTTTCAAATATTTTTTTCTTGCATGTGTAATCTCTCAAGAAAAATGTTCAGAGTCCACGATTTTTAGGTAAAATCAGGCATATCATCTAATGCCGTATCAATAAAGGATGCAAGGGCAGCCACAGTGATTGGGGAACTCAGGTGTTGGCCTTCAGAAGAGTCCAAGTTCCACGGCCTTTCTTCCAGATAAATGTTCTGTGGGTTTTTTTTTTTTTAAGTTTATTTATTTAAATGATTATTTAGAGAGAGGGAGAGAGAGAGAAAATCCCAAGCTGGGTTTGAACTCAAGATCATGACCTGAGCCAAAATCAAGAGTTGGACGCTTAACCCACTGAACCACCCAGGCGCCCCCCCCCCCCCCCAAAACACAACACTTAGTGTAGTTGACACAGTGTTACGTTAGTTTCAGGTGTACAACATAGTGACTCAACGAGTCTATAGTTGTGCTATGCTCACCACAAATGTAGCACCATACAGTACTATTGTAATACCAAGAACTCTATTCCTTATGTTGTCTCTTCTCCCCAGACATACTCATTTCATACCTAGGAGCCTGTATCTCCTGCCTCCCTTCACTCACTTTGCTCAATCCTCTGTCCACCTCCACTCTTGGCAGCCTTCAGTTCGTTGTATTTGTGAGTCTGTTTCTGCTTTTTCGTTCATTTGTTTTGTGTTTTAGATTCCACACAGACATGAAATCACATGGCATGTGTTTAAACAAACTGATTTTAAATTGAGAGTAATGGCTAGCCTGCGAGGAGGCTCCCTGACCTGCCTTCCCTAGCCCTGGAAAGGACAGTTTTACATACAGTATGACCCTGGGCCCCTGACTGTGGCTAGTTGGATCTTAGACCTCTGATACGGGCTGTTGATCAATTAAACTTTCTCAAAATCTTAAAATAAACACAGGGATTCTAGTTAGTCAGCAGTGGGTACTCAGACCTCATGGACCTTGTGTCAGCAGGGGAGAGAGACTGCAGAGAAAGCAGGAGAACAGAACAGAGGGAAGCAGAGGAGAGGCTCTGTGGTCTCTGTGAGATGGAGAGTAAATCCAGAAGCTACCCGGGATTTTTCAGCTATCCCTCTGCCTCCAGTAAAGAACCATGTTTGTTTATGTGAGCTCTGTACTAATGTGCCCATTTCTACAATGGGATCAAGAGTGGAAACAGCGAAATTTTTAGCACTAAATTCCTCCTAGAAAAGATGAAAGGGCTCAAATAGACCTCAGCTTCCACCCTAAGAACTAGAAGAAGGAAAGTAAACCCAAAGTAAGTAGGAAAAAGGAAGTACTAAAGAGTCGTAATTAGTGGAATAGAAAACAGAAAACCAATGAAACCAAAAGCCAGTTCTTTGAGAACATCAGCAGAGTTAATATCCTCTAACCAGACTGGTCAGGAAAAGAAAGATGCAAGTTACCAATATCAGGAATAAGAGGCGAATGTAACATCACTACAGATTGTACAGATCTACTCGAGATGTTCATGTTTTAGGTTCTTGTGTTGAAGTGTTTCCTTAAAAATTGCTGTTTTTGTGGGGCACCTGGCTGGCTTGGTTGGTTGTGTCCACCTCTTGACTTCAGCTCAGGTCATGATCTCAGTTTGTGAGTTTAAGCCCTGAACTGGGTTCTGCCCTGATGGTGTGTATCTTGCTTGGGATTCTCTTTATCTCCCCCTCTCTCTGTCCCTCTCCAACTCACGCTGTTTGTCTCTCAAAATAAATAAACATAAAAAAAATTGTGTGCAAAAAAAAGAGCTCTACATATTTTGCCTACAATTTTGCCTAGTTTCTGAAATGCTTGCCAAATGACAAGTGCAGATGATACTACTGCTACCAACATATTGGTTCCTTGGGAATTATCTGCAGTATGTAACTTTTATGCATGTGACCAATAATTTTTTTTCCTTTATTTATTTTGAGAATGAGAGTAGAGGGGGGGAGGAGCAGAGACAGAGGGAGAGAGAGAATTCCAAGCAGGCTCTGCACTGTCAGGGTAGGGCCTGATGTGAGGCTCGAACTCATGAACCATGAGATCATGACCTGAGCTGAAATCGAGTCAGATGCTCTACCAACTGAGCCACCCAGGTGCCCCAGGTTTTTATGATTTGTAAGATACGAGGCAACCTACTAGGTCTGGGGTTGGCAAATCCTGGCTGGTTTTGGTAAGTAAAATTTTCTCAGAACAGAGTCACTCATACATTTAAGTATTGAGTAGTTACTTTTTTGTGTTACAGCAGTGGTAAGTGGTTGTGACAGAGACCTCTCTTTAAGTGAATGTTTGTCAACACCTGTATAAAGTCCTTAATGGGGCACCTGGGTGGCACAATTAAGCATCTGACTTGGCTCAGGTCATGATCTCATGGTTTGTGAGTTCGAGACCCTCGTGGGGCTCTGTGCTGATCGCTCAGAGGCTGGAGCCTGCAGCTTGCTTTGGATTCTGTGTCTCCCTCTCTCTGTCCCTCCCCGACAAGTGCTCTGTCTCTGTCAAACATAACTGTAAAAAAAAAAAAGTCCTTCTTTGTTTAGGGCAGTGGATCACATGACTGGACATCAAGGGAAAGCACCCTGGAAATTAAGCTTAGTTTTATCTAATTTAAAGCCTGCCAAGATTTTTTTTTTCCTGCAAAGCCATAAATGCACACTTATTTTTTTCATTTAGGGGTGCTCGTTCAGGGGTATTGGTCAGCAGATCACATGTAAAAGAGCTTTCGAGGTAGAGACTACAGCACCTAGAGAGGAAACGGCTCATTCTCCAGTCGTAGGTGAGTGATGACAACATTAACCAGCATGACAAAAAAATCTTGTCAAAATTACTTGTGGACTAAAACAAAGGACACATTTCCCACTAGAACAGAAATAAATTTTAATTCATTGAAAAGTGCAGCAGTGAACAGGGTCTTTGGAAGGGCACTTTCTAAGTCAGGTGACTTGAGATGACACAAAGCCACGGCAGAATAACTTCTGGGAACAGAAGATGCAAACGCAGGAATTCAACACTCAGTGTGGGACCCAAGTGGTGGTGTAAGTAGAAAACCCAAATATTCCCACCTAGGTCACTGGTGGATCAGAAGTACCCTTTGCTTCCTCTTAATAAGGACCCTGGAGAAATCCTTCTTTAGTGCTTTAAAGCACTAATATTTAATTTAGATGCTAAAAATAAATTTAAGAATGTTTCTCACAGATGAGGCTATGACTTCCACGGCTACTGTTACGATTTTGTACAAAAACCTTAGTATCGTGAATTAAAAACGTACTTTGTAACAGTACCACTGGTCAAATTCAGAGATACTCAATAAGGGGTTCCCCACTTTGTATCTGAGGGAGACCTCTGTAATAGGAAATTTTGTAAGGCAGAATATGCATTCCTATGGCCTTGGATCCCTCCTAAGGGTTAGTTTTCTACTCTGCAGGGTACCAACCAGTCCAGACCTGGCCTTCTTTAAAAGAGAAAATAATCAAAATTCAAATTCATACAATTAAGAGAGAAACAAGCCAAACCTCTTGCAGTGGGTTCCTTGTACATATACATTCTGAAAAGTTCAGTGCATTTTGTTGTCTGCTAGGCTATATAAACTGAGGCCTCTTCACAAAAGATGATTTTAGCATAGATCCAGAATGAAGCCAGTCTAAGAGAAAGTGAAATTATAGGCCACTCCAAGGTTAGTGGGAAGTGTACCACATATAGGAGAGGTACACAGGGAGGGCACCCGATCCCCCCACCCAAACAGAAATCGCTGAATGTAAGAACAGTGTGGCAGGGACACTATGGGCAGCTGACTTGTGTTGCTCTTACAACTTTACCTGCTCTCAGGAACCAGCAACCTAAAATTGAATAACAGGACATCACAATAGAAGACCTGGTAAGTATTGGTGTCTTTTTATTCGGGAATAACTATGGTCAACTTTCATTAAGGTAGAAGTTGACTGATTAATGTTAAGAATCAAAGTGTAGAATAAAGCTAATACCCATATTTAACAGTGTAGTTTGCTTTTAGTTACAAAATATTTAGAATTTCTTTCCCTAAAACATTCACAGCAGAGGTGTTCTTTCACTTGCCTCTTTCACCTCTAAATACCACCACAGTTACTGGGATTGCATGAGGTAAAGGAATAAACCCAATGGCTATTAACCCAACATGGCTCTCTAGAGTTGATAGAGAAGTTGTTTACAGCCATGTCTTACAAAGTGCTTAAAGCTCAACCTAAGACCTTACATAAAGCTAAAATCACTAATGCCTGAGTTGAACAGGTTATAAACCACAGCTCTTCCTCCTCCCCCTGCTGTCCCACCACAGATAACTTTCTTGTGAAGAAAACAGTAGAAACGGGATTGGTCTTTGAGCCCAGAAACATACAAATGTAGGTGTTCTATACAGGAAACCTCAACAAGGTCTGGCTTTGCCAGGGGGAACAGTGAATGCGGCTCAAATTATGCAAGACTCCAAACCCTCCAGAAGAACTTCTCTAAAAGGGAACAAGGTAGGGTAAAGCAGTTGGAACTTTGTAAAAACTGTAACAAATGAACACAATGTCCACAAAATGCAGAGAGTCAAAATTGAAACCCAGGCTCCCTGCTAGACAGGCACTTACTAAATCCCAACAATAGCCCTTCAACCTGTCCACCCAAGAGCCCCGTCTATAGAAGGCCCTCAGAAAATGCAACCTTCACCAACCCTTGGAAGTTCTTTTCCTCTACTGAGAAATATTAGGATAGGATACCTAAGCCATTTTGTTTTTGGGATCTCAGAGGAGTAATTATCAGGAGAAGAAACATTCCCTTGATACCTCTGTTGACTGGTACTCCATGTGGTTAGCAGCCACCAGGAAGTCCACGGCTTTCACTTTTAGAACTACCTCGAATTATTAGCCTGTACCAAAAACTGTTCTATTTAAGTGTAGCATCAGCCCAGAATGCATAAAAAACAACAACAACAACAAAAAAACCAAAACAACACGAACCGTGCTTGGCTGACAGGTTTTGAACTTGTGACCTTATCACATTGTGATGGGTATTATACACACTGTATTTCTACTAATCTGAAAATGGCGGCACTTGTTCTTGCTCTGATGATTCAGCTCTGAGGGTTATTCTTCAAGCCATGTGATGTTGGTATTTTTGATAGTGAAGTGGTTAAGCTGTAAACCACCCCTCTGCCCCCAAGCAAGTAATTCAGACTATGGCCACATGGGGAATAATCAAGAACTGTGACCCCAGGACAGAAAGGGTGTGGGTGAGGACAAAGACCTCAGGAGCATTCGTTATTAGGTGAATGAAGGGACAGCCATTCCTGACGTGTGGGCGGAGTTCACAGTTTAACACATTGCACAAGGAAGTCAGCTGATTGGGTTGCTTTTTCAAACAGGACTTAGAGCCAGTCCAGAAACTCTTCAAGGCGTGGTCTTGAGGACTAGCTACAGAAACCTACTACAATCACTTCATCAGACAGAGGTGTGCTGGGACCCAACTGCAGAGGTCGCTACAGAGGATGTTTTGAAAACCTTCGAGTCCTGACACTGCCATGATTGTTGAACATGAGACGAGGGTCAAACCTGTATCTGAGGAGGAAAAAAAGAAAAAGGATGTTACATCAACTCCAGTTAGCTGCCATGTTCCTCATTCAGAATGTTTGGTGGAAAGGATGGCAGGAAGGAAGATAAAAGGAACAATTAAGTCCCCAGAAAGGAATCTCGTGGCAAATTCTGTAGTACAAAACAGAAGAACTTACTAATTAAGAGCATTCCCATCACAAGCAAGCAAGCACAAAATGATGTAAAATAATCTTGAGAGGCATTAGGAGGAGACAAGATTTGAGCTGGTTTTTGAGGGGGGGGGAGGACTCCCTAAGGTGTAAAGTAACTGATGGCAGAGGCTAGCCCCTGTCGGAGCCTGACCAGCAGCTTCAGAGCCCTTCCTTCTCTCACAGTTCACACAGACCAGCAGGCAAGAGCACAGGTGTGCACCTCAGACAGACGTTTCCGTCCGGCTCATTATGAACTCAGGTAAGTCGTTAACCTCTCTAGCTACCAATAAAATCGTAAGGGAATTCAATTCACGTAATATGTCTGGCACATAATATCAGTCGGCCCAGTGTCACGTCACCAGTCAGCATTTACTTTCCCCTGGGTGGTAAAACTAAAGAGGGTAGTTTGCAAAGACACTTTACACAGGCAGGCTAGAAATAATGTTGTATTTTCCTTTTACCTGCAATCTTTAGGGATAAACTCATTCTTACTTAGCATTATTTTAGAACAAGGGCAGGCCATACAGTCTCTGTCCTAACTATGTCTCAACTCTGTTGCTGTATGTAAATGAATGTGGCTATTTGCAAAGGGTGGTGGCTGGATTGGGCCTGAGGACCTAGTCTGCTGACCTCCATTTTCAGAGAGTGTATAAGCCTAAATGTTTGGTGGGAAGGAATATGCTATTGATAAGGAATTTAAAAAGTTTAAATAGCTGGGGCTGACATTAGTAAAGCCAGCATCTAGAGTCTTGGTTATAAGCTTCTTAGAATGTGAAGAAGACACTTAAATTATAGTTACAAAACAAAGCCTGCCTGGGAGTCAGATCTTGCTCATCAGTCCTAACAGGGTGACCCTTGGGCACATTTACCTCTGGGCTCTAAAGACTGTATGGAAATTCTATGGTTAAGTCCTAACACTTAAGGGCTGATGCTCAGAAGACCGAAGGGATCTGCCATATTGGCCAACCGGCTGCCAGCACAGCAGGTCCACGGTCAGGGACTGTTTGGCCAAACACCGTACTTCAAGAGGTGTTAAGTCCTGACTCTCCATTCAAGATTTAAATAGAGGATGGGACACCTGGGTGGTTCAGTCGGTTAAGCATCTGAGTTCGGCTCGGGTCATGATCTCATGGTTCGTGGGTTGGAGCCCCATGTGGGGCTCTGTGCTGACAGCTCAGAGCCAGGAGCCTGCTTCAGATCCTGTGTCTCCCTCTCTCTTTGCCCACCTCCCACTTGTGCTCGCTCTCAAAAATAAACATTAAAAGATTAAATCCATCATCTAAGTTCATAAGTCATCCAGAGACTGCTATAAACATCTGAGGTTATTTTTTACCAAGATTTTACTTTTTTTTTTTCCAGTAATCTCTATACCCAACATGGGGCTTGAACTCACGACCCCAAGATGAAGAGTTACATGCTCTACCTCCTAAGCCAGCCAGGTGCCCCTAGACATCTAATTTGATTTGATAAAACATTCTGGGCACAGTTGTTGGAAACTGCAAAATCAGCATGTGTCAACTAAAAGTCTTGTGCCTTTTACTTTAGAGACTGAACTTCCTTCCTGCTTCAAGGAACTGGTGTAAGTGAGGATGCATTTCACTATCTTGCAGAAGAGCTCCTGACCGACATGGATTTAGAATTTAGAAGTATTATACCGTATTTAGAAGCAAAAGTATTACATTTCTTTGATCAAAAGTCTATTATCCAGTGTCTCTACTCATTCACATATATTACTCTCTAATGTGTACTGAAAATATTTCACAGAAGGCTGGCTAAATAATTAAGTTACTACTCAAATTAGTCCTTTCCATCAGCTTAGGACATCAATCTCCCATTTCTCCTACAATCAATGTAAGAACTAAAATAATCCTTTCCTGGTGAAAATTCAACTTTAAATTTCATAATCTTAAACCCAAAATGACAGGTTTCTTGCTACATGCAGCTGAAATGCATGGTGTGCTGAGACCCCACGTCACTGGGGAAGGGTAACTGTTCCAGAGGAATGAGTGGGAGGGACAGAGCCCGCTTAGTAGGTGATAACCTTTTCTGCCTTCATATACTACAGTGGGCTTACATATTTAAACATTTGAAGTCTGTACCTTCTAATTTATTTTGTGTGTTCAGCCTACTAAGTTTACTGGCAAGCATTCAAGTTCCTCTAATCAGGGTTTTTGAGAAATGAAATGAAGGCATAACCTCTTGGAGGCGCTAGGGAGACAGGTAGCAGGTGGTCAGCTCACTTTAAAGAAACTCCATCTGTCACCAGTGCAATCAAGTGGGTACCATGAAAAGAGTCACAGGAGGAAGGGGAGGAAGAAGAGCCCCATGTGGCAGGGAGTGGGGCTGGGCCTCCAGCTAAAGCAGCTACTGGCACCACAGAGCAGAAGTTTCAAAGGGCTCATTTCCCCAGCACAACAGGCAAACGCACTAACACACAGTACTCCTACTACAAAGCAGAAGAACAAGAAACACAGCTTAGCTCAAAGCCAAAAGGACCCCTCAGGCTTCCTCTGCCTTCAAGCACACACGACTGCCACCCACCGACAGCTTGACAAAGCCATCGAAGAAAATGGGAACTTACCCCGGGTCAAAAACACCTGGAGTGCGACAGGTTGGTCCAGAACAGGACTGTAACATCATTAGCCGGTAGTTCATTTTCCCCAAAAGCTCTGGGTCTATACTTTTAGCAATGTTCGTGATTTGGTCTGGGTCTGCAGTCAGGTTGTAGACTTCCACAAACACCTACAAGAATGAAGATGGAGGAAAGAGAAGAGCAAGCATTATATTTGAAATATTCCTCATGTGAGTTTTTTAAAAAATGTTTACTTTTCAGAGAGAGAGCGAGCGAGCGTGAGCGGGGGAGGGGCAGAGAGAGAGGAACATACAGAATCCGAAGCAGGCTCCAGGCTCTGAGCTGTGAGCACAGAGCCCGATGAGGGGGCCTGAACTCACTGAAAAGTGAGCTCTCAAACAGTGAGATCATGACCTGAGCTGAACTTGGACCCTTAACTGACCGACCCACCCAGGTGCCCCTCGTGTGAATTATTTCTAAGTGGGAAGGGAAGAGCAGCGCCCAGGAGAACATTTTCTGGTGGCAAGATCCTAAAAGAGCCCATGGGTATACATGAGACTATGTTAAAATGCTTCAGGTCTGTGGCCCATGCTGGAGAGGAGCCTCTGGCACACCCTGGGGCTTCAAGCAGAGGCAGGAGGGGTCGTATTACATATGACCTTATGTAATAAAAGCAGAACAGAAGGGAGGACCCTCAAAGAGCGAGTCTCAGAAACTAGACTTAACAGTAATATTGTTATAGAAGTGAGAGTTGACATTTGAAGGTTTCTGCCTTAGAACTGTTAAGATTCAAATGAGAACAGATCTGAAAGTACAGTCGCTCGTGCTGTACAGATGCTAAAGTTTCCTGTTTTAAAAGCAGTGCTGGATGGCTTCCCAAGTGGGGAAGGATCTAACCCTATTGTTTCTAACATAAGCTCTATCTGATATCACCATCCCCCCCACTCTGTACTGTGTTCTCCTAAGTGGAGTTAAGTGATAGGCTAGGAAGATGACAGGTAAACATCATGGAGGAAGGAGAAACAAGAATGGGCTTTGGACAATAGGCAACAGAGCTTCTTTCAAAGTGCTCGGGAGCTACAAATGGTGAGCGAGTCCATTTCTGAGAAACACAATGAGCCTCGGCTCCCCGTGGCAAGATGTGGGTTGCCAGATGAGGCAGGTGAGCACAGGCAGATAGAGTGTGAAAGCACAAGGGACTGCAGTGCAGGAGATCCTCAGACGACCCACACTGATCTGTGCTGGCTAAAAACCACCTTGCCTTTTTTTTTTTTTTTTTTTAATATTTTTATTTTGAAAGAGAGAGTGCAAGCAGGGGAGGGGCAGAGTGAGAGGGAGACACAGAATCTGAGGCAGGCCCCGGCTCTCAGCACAGAGCCTGAGGCGGGCGGGGCTCAAATCCACAAACTTCGAGATCGTGACCTGACCAAAGTCACTTAACTGACTGAGCTACCCAAGTGCCCCTAAAAGCCACCTTCTTATGAGGATGGAAACTCCTGGTCCTGCCCCCCACTGCTCATCTATTTAAATGAGCAGCTCTGGACTGTGCTGTTGTGGGGACAGAAGTTTCTGAACAAGCTGGCTGCCAGTAAGCCTTCTAGGAAATGTCCCAAACTCCTTACAGCTCCACAGAAGTCAAGGTGTCTTACTCTGACCCCAAACTATCAGAGAAGCAAACAGACCAGGCATGCAACAATCTGAAAAAGTGGACTGTGCATTTAAAGGGTGTTTGGGTGGTGGTAGGCGTGGAGAGAATCCCATCCGGAAAGATCACAGTTAGAGAGGCGCAGTATGGCCTCGTGGATTCCATGTTCTTCACTGAAGGAAGCCTGAATGGAAGTACAGATAAGAAACCTATCTTCCCCAGGGAACATCCTTGGACTTGCTCTTCTGCTACCAAGTCCAGCCAACAAAGCACTGGCACGAGACACAAGGGGGTGGGGGAAGTGGGGACCTTCTTACCTCCTGGTCGTCAAACTCACAATACTGTAAATTCCACTGTGTTGACATGGTCCTCACACAGGCATAGGTGTTATTGTAAGCATCTTCACAGACACAGTCTGGGAAGCATTGCTGTAGGGAAATTTAAAGAGTTAAATGAAAACAGTTCTTCTAATACGTAATACCGGCCTACAGGGGCAAGCAAGTTGGCTCAAGCCAGACCTACAACTGGACCGAAATCAGGCAACCTTCCATGGAGAAGCAAATCAATAGATATGGGGCTTTGTTTCTTTTGGCCAACCTAAGAACATGTGTTGGTGGTAGTTCTGTTCGTACTCTTGCCATCCCTGTCTGCTAATCTCCTGCCGAGAATTCGTGGTAGTGAGCGACTGTAAAATGGGTGGGACAGATGGTAAGGAGACAGAATCAATCTCCTGTGAGTCGTGTCTATGGTATATTAAAGAGCGCTCGCCCTAAACACTTGGATAAAAAGGCTAAACGAGCTTTGTGGAACCAGTTGCAGGTAAGTTATTTTTTCATGTTTTCCTTACCAACTTCTGGTCGGTTCTTCACTACATCCTTACACGTTGGTATTAGGCTTCTATCTAGAGTCGACTCTCCTATTTCCCACTCTCCAAAGTGAAGCCAACGTGCTCTTTTCACCTCCGTCACCAGTCTGACTGCCACCAATGAAAGACACTTATGATGGCAGTTACACAGAACTGTGGCAACCCCACTTCTCTACTGAGTGCCACTGATAGATAGCTTCCCTAATAAAAAATGGTACTGCTATTGGGAAGAGGTATAGATAAGAATATGGGCAGATAGATACATGCACTTGTTATAAAAACTGCAAGAATTCAAGGAGCACATTCTGCCAATAGATCAGAAGCATCATTTTCAGGACTACTGAATTTACTCTTCATCTACTAATCTCCACAGTCGAGGGAAAGAGGAGCAAGACTCAGATTTGGGGTTTTAGTACCTGACATGTCTGAACCAATGCCTTGCTGTGCTATTGGTAAGAAAACCGTCTAAGCCAACTCACAGATACTCCGGGACTCAGGGAAGGACATGTTGGGTCGGTGACATTACGGCCTTCTCCTTGATACTCCACCAAGACATCAGACCGCCACGTCAGATTACTGGCACCTCTCTGGAAGGAAGAACAAAAATGGTTTCTATGAGGCATACAGAATGTGATAAGGATCACAAAGTTTTATTCTATTACTTCAGGGGACACGGGAGTCAAAGCTGGTTGGACTGTGCATTCGGCACCTAAAGAGAATGACAAAAACTAATGCAGATGAAGGCTTCTGAGTATCATGTTTGGTATTTACAGAGCCCTTACAAGTGATGGTCAAATACTTTGAGCATTTAGTAGTTACTTCCCAAGACTACTTCTGAGAAGCAGGTCAGGAATGGAAACTAAACGATATCTAAGAATTCTTAACTCATCTGAAGAAATTTACAGGCTAATACACACAAGGACAAAAATTAAACACAGCTTATGCGTTAAGGACTATAACAGGTTCAAAATTCTTCTTGGTTAGAATGTTGATACCATACGTAAATGAACTCATTTAGTCTTCACTGCACATCCGTGGAATGAAAGGAAAGAAGCACCAGCATTTGAAATAGGAGCGCTGAAGACAGGCTCACACATGGTGAAAGGAGGAAGGTGACAGAAGTAAAAAGTTCTGGATCAAAAGGACAACAGGAGTACTGGAAGGAAGAACATGAGGTAGTAAGGTTTCCCCAAATCCAGCTTTCAGACAAGGGTGGCAACCACAGAAAACGGCATGGACAGGAGGCTGCCCACTTGTTCTGTAAACAGCAGCAGGTGGTGGGAAGCAGCGGGAGGCTCTTAAGCAGGGAAGTAACACAATCAAGGCTGTCCTTTAGAAAAGTCATCCCAGTAGCAGAGTCTAGAGATGGGGTGGAGAGATGGAGCTAGGGAGATCAGGTTAGAATGTGCTCTTAAGATGGTCTTCAGCCTTACTAATCAAAGTCTGCTTTGCGGTGTTAAAGAGGAGACGGCAGGCCCAGAATGGAGTCACTTGTGCTAAACCCTACATCAACAAACCTAGACTTAATACTTACCCTAACCCAGTTGAGTGTCAACCCTCCAGGAATGTAACCTTTATTTAACCAGTCAACTTGAAATTACTTGGTTAGTACTAGGGAGGTAATCTGCCCGATGGGTCTTTCTGTTCTCCTCAGGAGGGTGACCACGCATGAAACGATGCATTCTTTGTTAATAATTTCCTTTAGCTGCCTTTCTGCCTTAAAAAAACCCTTTCCTTTTCTACACCTCTCTATTGTAGAGAAGTTGCTGCCTGATTCATGAATCACTGAATAAATTTTTAACAGACTGGGTAGTAGGTGCCAGGAGCTGAAGCAAACTTCTGACAGCATTTAGGGACCATGAAAGCCACAGGTGTGATAATCGCAAATCCATTTTTGAGTTCATGATCTTTTCGCCATTTCTGAGGGCCGAGGGTCTGACTTAAGCTCCTGGTCTAACTGGCTTTCTAGTCCAGGGCTCAGCTGGTCACCTTGAGACAGCAGAATGTTCCATTCAGAACCCAACTCCCCAGCCCTTGGTTCAATCTGCAATTCCCCAGTTACTTGCAATCTCTTTCCAGTCCATAATCCCCATTTACTGGAGTTTACTGGTTGAGTCCACGCTGGGAATCGCTGGTGGTACATATGGCCTTCTCTTGGCCAGTCTGCAGTAAACATTTCGTGGTTCCTGCTGTTATGTTAAGGTGTGTGTTTGTCGTCTTTTGTGTAGATAAAAACTATTGCTAATGAGGATCTTTGAAGCCAAATAGCCTGAAAAATTGGTGGACACGAGTATTTTAGAGCGCTTGCCACCTCAAGAAGACTCCTGTGATAGGATAAACCGGTCACGGAATGGGTTGGATGGACAGGTGGTCACCCACCAACTTCTATCCAATGAGCTACACTGTAAAACACCAAGCCCCAACCCAGTGGTACATCCCATTTAGGTATTTAGACTGGCTCAGAGAAATCCAAAGCCTTAGCTAATGGGCATCTTAAACTCTAAGTCGAGTGTACCACCTTCTGGCACATGTGCTTATTTTATATCTAACAACTATGGTACCTGAGGTAATATCTACAACACTAGCAAAATCTTCCTAAAAACAACCTAGAGCCCAGGCTTAAAATGGCCCTTATGTGGACAAGTAGAGAAGATCACTCATTCAAGAAACATACCTGACTCTGCCACACCTGGCTGGCAGCCTCAGCCAGCACCAGAACCTTTCCCCAGTGACCTCTTGCCACGCCACACCCAGTGGGCTGCCTTGTCTAGCACTCGAGCTCCCCATGAGCGCCCCTGCCCTGGTGCCTGCAACAGCTACAGCTGGACTTTGTAGACAGCACCCGAAGGCTGCCCTGCCCACAGCCAGCTGCACCAGAGAACTGCCTTGCACACCAGTGAGTTAACATAAACTGCAGTCCAGTCATAACAGGAGGGTGCATGCAGCCCATGCAGGGGACATCCCTAGGGCACATGGCCTGGGTGACCAGGGGAGTTGGCACTACTGGGCCCCATAGGATACCTCTGGCATAAAGCCACTTCTTCAAGACTGGGAGATATAACTGATCTACTTAATAGAACAAATACGTGGAAACAGAGAGGCAAAGTGAGACAAAGGAGTATGTTCCAAAGAAAAGAACAAGACAAAATCTTAGAAAAAGAAATAAAGAAGATGGAGGTAAACAATATACCAGAGAAAGAGCTGGTGGTCATAAAGATGCTCACCAAAATAGGGAGAAGAATGGATGAACAATGAGAACTTCAGAACTTCAGACAGAAAATATAATCAAGAACCAATCAGAGCTCAAGAATACACTAAATGAAATGAAAAAAAAAATATATATATATACATACACATATACATACACACATACACTAGAGAAGATTAGATCAGGAACAAGACTATGATGCCTCCTGCCACTTTTATTCAACATAGGGTTGGAAGTCCTAGCCACATCAGATAAGCAAAAGGAAAGGACACCCAAATTAGAAGAGAAGTAAAACTGTCTCTATTTACAGGCAACAGGATATAGAAAACTCTAAAGACTCCACCAAGAAAGTATTATAATAAATGAATTCAGCCAAGTTGCTGGATACAAAATTAATACACGATAATCTGCTCATTAATAATGAACTGTAAGAAAGAGAAATTAAGAAAGTACCATTTACAATTGCATCAAAAAGAATTAAATACCTAGGAATAAATTTAACCAAGGAGGTGAAAGATCTATACTCTGAAAACTAAGACAATGATGAAAGAAATCGAAGATGACCCAAATAAATGGAAAGACATACTGTGCCCATGGACTCGAAGAATTAATATTGTTAAAATGTCCATACTACCCAGAGGAATCCACAGATTCAATGCAGTCCCTACCAAAATACCAACAGCATTTTACAAGAATAAATAGTCCTAAAATTGTATGGAACCACAAAGACCCCAAATAGCCAAAGCAATGTTGAGAAAGAACAAAGCTAGAGGTATTACGCTCCCTGATTTCCAACTATATTACAAAGCTACAGTAATCAATACAGCATTGTACTGGCACAAAAACAGACACATAGATCAATGGCACAGGACAGTCCAGAAATAAACCCATGCTCGTACAGTCAATATTTGACAAAGGAGGCAAGAATATACAATAAGAAAAAGATGGTCTCTTTAATATATGGTCTGGGAAACCTGGACACTACATGCAAAAGAATAAACTGGAGCACTTTATTACACCATATATAGAAAAATGTACTCAAAATTGATCAAAGACTTAAGTGTTAGACCAGAAGCCATAAAACAGCTACCAAAAAACATAGGGATATTTTTTTTGGATTGGTCTCCTTAGGTAAGGGCAAGAAGGCAAAAATAAAATTAAAAATTGGGCGGGGGGGGGCGCCTGGGTGGCTCAGTCGGTTAAGCCTCTGACTTCGGCTCAGGTCATGATCTCACGGTCCGTGAGTTCGAGCCCCGCGTCGGGCTCTGTGCTGACAGCTCAGAGCCTGGAGCCTGTTTCAGATTCTGTGTCTCCCTCTCTCTCTCTCTCTCTGACCCTCCCTCATTCATGCTCTGTCTCTCTCTGTCTCAAAAATAAATAAACGTTAAAAAAAATTAAAAAAAAAAAATTGGGCAGGGGAGCCTGGGTAGCTTAGTTTTAAATGTCCAACCCTTGGTTTCAGCTTGAGTCATGTCTGACAGTTCGTCAGAGCCCCTCTGTGCTGACAGCATGCAGCCTGCTTGGGATTCTCTTTCCCTCTATCTCTGCTCCTCCCTTGCTTGTGCTCGTGCTCTTTCAAAATAAATAAACTTAAAGAAATGGGCAGAGGGCTTGAACAGACACTTCTGCAAAGACAACAAAAAGATGGCCAACAGATGCATGAAAGATGCTCACATCACTCATCATGGGAAAATTCAAGTGAAAACCACAATGAGATACCACACACTCAAGAAGTAACAAGTATTGGTGAGGATGTGTAGAAAAGGGAACCTTCATGCACTGTCGGTGGAAATGTAAAATGGCACAGCTACTATGGAAAACAGAACTACTCTAGGACCCAGTAATCCCACTTCAGGGTATTTAGGCGAAGAAAATGAAAAGACCAATTTGAAAAGATATATGTACCCCTATGTTCACTGCAGTATTTGCAACAGCCAAGATATGAAAGCAACCTAACTGTTCATGGACAGATGAAGCTTGTATATGTATATACATACATACATATATTTATATAAAATAAACTATGACTCAGCCACAAAAAAAGAATGAAATCTTGCCATTTAAGACAACACGGGAAGACCTAGAGGGTATTATGCCAAGTGAAATAAGTCAGAGAAAGACAAATACCATATAATTTCACTGATACGTAGAATCTAAAACAAAACAAAAACAAAACAAAAAAACCCAAATGAGCAAAACAGAAATGGACCCAAAGATACAGAAAACAGTTTGGTGGTTGTAAGAGGCGAGGAGATTAAAAGGTACCAACTACAGGTTATTAAATAAGACACAGAGTGCTCGCTTTGGCAGCACATGTACAAGACCCAGAAATGCAATGTATGGCATAGGAAATATAATTTAATAACTTTGGTGACAGAAGACAGCTAGATGAATTGTGGTGATCACTTTGTATTATATATAAATGTCGACCACCTAAAACTAATATAATATTGTACCTCAACTACACTTCAATTAAAAAAAAAAGAAAAAAGAGATGTACTTGAAAGGGTTCCTGAATTAAATGAATATGGGATACCTATTTTAATTGATATGTAGGTTTCCAAAAGGCTTCAAGATTCCAAAACAGCCTCACTGAAAGATTCATTTCAAAAGGTCAAGGAAAATTAAAGACAAAGGTACCTAAAATAAAAGACGTCACAAATGACCTGACTCCCACACTTCTATCCTTCTTTACAGTAGTACTCTTGTTTTACTAATTCTGTCAAAACTGCCTTTCCACTCTGAGGAGATTTAAAAGTTACTTAAAATAAACCTACCTGCGGTTGCAAGTGATCCTTCTCAGATCTATTTCATTCCTTGGTCAAAGACCAGACTAAGTACCATAGCTAAAGAATTTCCTAAAGCCAGGGAAGAGCCCAAAGTTTTTTTTGAAGAGTTTAGAATCCTTACCAGGGCCTATGACCCCAGGCTGCTATATTTATCAGCTTCCACATATGTTGGCAGGACCTTGTGAAGGCCAAAAATGGATGCAGGAAGTAGAATGGCATAATCCCAAGGATGATGATATTCAGGGTCCTCGGTCACCAGCATAGCTCTCTTAAGGACCATAAAGAGCTGGAAATATACCAACTGATATTTTTTTAAATGCTTATTTATTTTGAGAGAGAGAGTGCACATGCATGAGCAGGGGAGGGGCAGAGAGAGAGAGGGAGAGAGAGAATCCCAAGTAGGTCCCATACTGTCACTGCAGAGCCTGACTTAGGGCTCAATCTCACGAACTGTGAGATCATGACCTGAGCTGAAATCGATAGTCAGCTGCTTAATGGTCTGAACAACCCAGGTGCCCTCACCAACTGATATTTTAAAAGCCATTCCTAGAGTCTTCCTGCCTGCACTAGTTTGTCTGTTCATCAAATATGAAAATAAAAGATGAATCCATGGCAGAGTCGGAAGTCTGTTTGGAAATGTTCTTCTATGGCACTTCTGGGACTCTGTACAATCTGCTCAAGCTGCCCTATTTGTAAATGGAATATTTCCTGAGATTCGTGGGTTAATAAAAAGACAGGATGAGAGGCCACTGGCCTGACTGAACTTGTGACCATAGCCAAACACTTTGAGAGGACTTTGGACCAAAATCATAAACAGAAGTCTGCCAAACCAATGGCCTTTACTGGGTCTTCCATATCATACCCTCCTGGAAGTGCATCATCAAATGGCTGGTCCGGGGGCCATTATCTCACTTGTAATTAACTACGAAACTTTAGAGAAACTGTCCTGAAAGCTCCTACACAAATTCCTCGATGCTCCCAAGGGAGAGCTCCCATGTGGGGCCCTTCCCAAAACCGACAGGGAAACTCCTACCAGTAATACCCTTGAACATCCAAGGGGAAACTAAAATTAATGAAGTATACTTTGCTAAATTCTATAGCTACCAAGGCTATGCTTTCTATTTTTTAATTTAAAAAAAAATTTTTAAATTTATTTTTTTTAATGTTTATTATTTTTTGAGAGACAGAGACAGAGGGTGAGTGGGGGAGGGGCAGAGAGAGAGGGAAACAGAATCCCAAGCAGGCTCCAGGCTCTGAGCTGTCAGCACAGAGCCTGACACGGGCTCGAACCCACAAACCTCGAGATTATGACCTGAGCCATAGTCAGATGCTCAACTGACTGAGCCACCCAGGTGCCCCTACACTTTCTACTTTAAACCCCACTCTCATAGGACATCAAATTCCTCAGAGTGAAAAGAAAGTTTATATACTAGGGGTATCTAATCAAGTTTAGACAGAATTTCTACCTCAAACCAGGACAAATGACTTTGTGACCTTTTACTAAAAAGCCTTCTTTTCGGCTCTGTGATATAGCCCCGATGTATTAGGTAGAGACCTCCTTTCTAAATGTAAAGGGCCAATAAGTTTTGCTTCTAATAAGACCTCACCCTACAATTTCCTGACCAACCTGAACCTGATCTTCCATTCTTTATACTTTGTCCTTGATATAAATGAGGAAGACTTCCAACAAAACCTCCCTATTTTAACTGAGATGCCTGAAAATCTGTGGGCCACTTCTAATTCTGACATTGGGAGGATAACAAGTGCAGAGCCTACAGAAATTCACAGATAGGACTAAACTTATTCTTATGTTGCCCCAATATCCATTAAAGCATTAGGCTATCCAAGGCCTCACACCTTGCCCAGGGGTTAATCGTTCCCTGTTCCAGCCCCTGCAAGAGGCAGATTTTGCCAGTCTGGAAACCCAACGGGAGAGGATGGTGACCTGTCCAGGACTTGAGAGCTATTAACAAGTTTTCCCCATTTCCCAGTTGTCCCAAATTCAAATACCTAAGTTTTACCAGACTCAAATGGTTCAATGTTACACACCTGTTCAACCTTTTCCAGCATCTCTGTGAACTCCAGCAGCCAATATCCATTTGCTTTTACTTGGAACAATCAATAATACACCTGGACAGTCAGGCCTCAAGGATTCATTGAGGTCCCTTATTTCCCCCATGTATTCCACCAAGATTTCATCCTCCACCAGTTCCTGGGAAATCGATCCTTTTACAATATGCAGACCATCTCTTTCTATGCTTGTTTACCAAAGAGGTCTCCATAAAGAGTTCCACGGACTTGCTGTAGCAGTTAGGTGAAAAGGGACATAAAGTCTCTGAGGAAAAATCTCATTTCTAGACATTGTTGATTACCCTAGGTCATAATCTAAGCACGAAAGGAATCCAGTTATCTCCAAAAAGGATTAAGCTAAGCATAGCTTTGTGGATTTCTAACCTAGCTGGCTATTACACATTACGGGTTCCTAATTTTTCTCTGTTGGCTTCCCCACTCTATGAATTTACTGAGACATCAGTCCCTGAACCCCTTGAATGGGAAGATAAACATGAACGGGCCTTTTTAAGACTAAAATAAGCACTAGAAGAACCGCCCACCCTAGAGATACCAAACCAACCAAACCAAAAGCTTTACGTCTTATTTGTGTGTGAAAGAGATCATCAAGCACAAGAAATGCTGATGCAAGAACAAGGCAATAAATACAGGCCTGTTACAGCATACGGCTCGACTCCCCTGCTAGAGCCTGTGCAGCCAGGCTCCGGCTCCAGCTCCAGCAGCAGTTAGAAGCCTCGGTGAATTTAAATGACATTTCTCTACACACCCCAAACACAGCTTAAAGCCTTCCTAATTCCAAAAGGACTCACACTTCAACACTTTTCTGCAAGCAGACTAACCTCCTAGGAACTCTTTCGACCCCTACCCCCTCATCTGTATCGTAAGTGTCAGGATGTTCTTAATCCTGCTCCATTTAATGCCCCTGCCTGAGCAAGGGAGCCTGGACTGTGGGGTAGTCATGTCCCATTCTGTGACACTGCATCCTGATTTACAAGACATCCATCCCCCTTTTGACTAATCCTGAGTAGTTTTATTTATTGATGGGTCACACTATAAATACGAGAAAGGGAACTTCCAAGCAGGTTATGCTGTTAATCTCCCACAAGCTCACTCGGCCCAATAAGCAGAGCTCTATTCTATGCTCCCACCTCAGCATGCGAATTCCTGAAAGGTAGAACTGTTACACTGAGAGCCAGCAGGCCCATGATTTGGGGATGTTATGGAGACAAAGGGGTTTTCTTTTTTTTTTTTTTTAATTTTTTTTTTTTCAACGTTTATTTATTTTTGGGACAGAGAGAGACAGAGCATGAACGGGGGAGGGGCAGAGAGAGAGGGAGACACAGAATCGGAAACAGGCCCCAGGCTCTGAGCCATCAGCCCAGAGCCCGACGCGGGGCTCGAACTCACGGACCGCGAGATCGTGACCTGGCTGAAGTCGGACGCTTAACCGACTGCGCCACCCAGGCGCCCCGACAAAGGGGTTTTCTTATGTCCACTGGGACCCCAATCAAAAATGGGCAAGTAAACTTCTTACTGCCATTCTTTTACCCTCTGAAACTGCTGTCATCAAAACTGAGGCTCTCACTAAAAAGACTGAACCTGAGTATCAGGGAAATACCCTAGCTGGCTTTCATGCAAAGGTAGCAGCGACAGAACTTGTACAGGTTGTGGCATATGTGGATCAAGTCTATTCTGCTTCTACAAAAAATGACATCTTGTTGCCAGAAGTTTGCCATGTGGGGCAAAGGGTGAGGTCTCATCCTTGCAACGTGGCAACATTCTGTTCCCGAGACAGAGAAATTAAGATTGTAAGACAATGGTTGTAAACTTAATAAACGACTGGGGTTACAGGAAAATCAAGACCTTTCTTCCTGGCTCCCTGGCAAATCCCATTTTGTGGCTTTTGCATTCCTTCCCCAACCATGGTGCATTTAAGATGACGCAAATTATAAAAAACATCGGTGGTGAAACTTCTTTAAAGAACTATAAATGTCTGACCTATCAGGACCATAATCCTGAAAAAACTATTTTTGTTCTCAGAGAACTCAAACCTCCTCTTTCCAGACCCTCTGCAGAAATGCAACTGAATTTCATTCATTTTTCACCTAGCATGGGTTATATTTTCTTGTAGGTATGTCTTCCAGATAGGTTGAAGCCTTGCCCTGCTGCAAAGCTGATGCCCTTACAGCAGCAGAGAGACTGTTAGAAAACTTGTTTTCCACTTCGAGTGTACCTTCTGTAATCACCAGTGATTGAGTCACCCACTTCAATGGGCAAATCATACAAGCATTAACGAAAGCTTTGCAAACCTCTTGAAATGATCACTGTCCCAATCACCCTCGATTATATCAGGCAAGACTGAGAGAACGAATGGGATCCTCAAACTTACAAATCTCTAAATTTGCTGAAAAACTGGACTCCTTTGAGCTAAGGCGTCGCTTCTGGCCTTGACGACTATTCACAGCACCCACTTTGGGAAACGAACTCATTCTACTACGTGAGACAGTTACTGGTAGACCAATGTCTATTGGTATACAACTTTCTGCTGATGCCTTGTTTCAAGCTAGCCTGACATGATACTGTAAGTCTTTAACGTCTTTTGCTAAAGCCTATTATCAATAGGTTAATGAAGCTTTCCTGGATCCCAATTCAAAGGATCCTGTCGGTCACAGTCTTAGAGCCTGGTGACTGAATGTCCTGGAAACATAAGAAAACAGCCTTCAAACCCCACCGGAAAGGTCCTCACCAAGTGGTTCCTGATC
Source organism: Puma concolor (assembly GCF_028749965.1). Lineage (NCBI taxonomy): Eukaryota > Metazoa > Chordata > Mammalia > Carnivora > Felidae > Puma > Puma concolor. The sequence goes on along the minus strand of NC_141673.1, from coordinate 52,542,835 downwards.
ACTAACACTGCTGCAAAACTAGAAGGCACTGAGCCTTAGGTATACACCTCACAGCTTAAGAAGGCTCCGCCTGACATCTGGTCATATACAGACACTGGAAACCTCCAAATCAAACTGATGAGGAAGACAAGCAAATGACATCAAAGTAGACTGCTTCCCCCTGGACCAAGACTTCATACTTTTAACCGAACATGAAATTTTTTTTACCTTCCCCTCCTTTCCTTTACTCTTGTCTTGGCCCATAAAAATAACATGCTTCATCCGTTATCTCTCCGGGAAGTGCTAAGGAAGGTAACCTTTCAGACTGCGGGATTTGTCATCAAAGATTCTGATCTACCCAGATGCTAGAGATCCTCTGGTGTTCCCTGTGACCAATTTCTCTTCTATTCCCAATGTTACCACAAACCATGATCGAGCCCCCCACCCCACCCCTTCAAGAAGCCTTTTACCAAGTTCGACTCTTAGAGCTAGAACATCCTCTGCCTTGTTTTACATTTCTCCATTTACGACTGTCATGTGCCGGATTCAGACCCAAGTGTTTATGTAAATCTTAGTACACTTGCTCCCTCACGTTCTCATGATTATATAGGTCAGACCTGTCCCTTTTCACGGAAATATCTCACCAGCAGCACCCACCTCTGCAAGGCATTTAGAATGACTATTTCAGGCTGGGAGATTTTCTTTCCCTATGTGCTAAAAACCTAACTGTCCCCTGGTTTGAACAGGTACACACAGCAAATCCTGTGAATGATCCATTAACACTACCACTTAAACGGAGATGATCTGTGCCCTGATCCAGTCTGTCTTTGTCTGTGGTCGTTTTCACTCTCCTTGGGCCTATGAATGCTGAGAGAGCTGGCACACAGCCAGGCAATGTCTTAGATTATCTAACTGTGCCCTTGACTTTCCACAGTGAATTAAGACACCTCACTGGTTGACTCTCTTGGATTTATACATCAAGTTAGAAAGAAATTACCAGGAGACGTTCATGACTCAGAAATCACCTCCTTTGGCAGATACTTTTCTGGTTATTAGTAAATATAAATTAGAATATGACAGAAACCTCTCCACTCTTTAAGAAAAAAAATTTTTTTTTTTTTTTTTTTTTTTTTTTTTTTTTTTTTTTTTTTTTTTTTGAGAGAATGGGAGCAGGGGAGGGGCAGAGAAAGCAGAAAACAATAGCTTCCGGGAAAAGCTCCTTAGACTCTCTGGCTAAAGTTGTTCTTGTTAAAAGAATAGCCCTTGATTGTATTTTAGCTTAACATAGAGGTTTCTGTGCTATGGCTATACTGTAGCTGGAGTAACACTTCTGGGGAAGTTGAAACTCAGTTGTGTAAGATTCCCGAACAAGCCACTTCGCTCAAAAAGGTGACTCCTTCAGTGGGATCTTTTTTTTTTTTTTTTGACAGATTCTGATTGGTTTGGGTCTTGGGGACTACAAACATTGGGAATTATCCTGTCCATAATAATCATCATAATCTTCCTGGTGCACTGTATTCTCTCAAAAGCATTACACAGCCACTAACCATCAAGCAAATGATCTCTCCAAGATTGGAATGTCAGAAAAGGAGTGAAAAGAATGATTGACTCAAAGATTGTGAACCTGGGGGCATCTGGGTGGTTCAGTTGGTTAAATATCCGACTTTGGCTCAGGTCATGATCTCACGGTTCCTGAGTTCAAGCCCCGCATCGGGCTCTGTGCTGACAGCTCAGAGCCTGGAGCCTGCTTCGGATTCTGTGTCTCCCCCTCTCTCTGCCCCTCTCCTGCTTTGTGTTTGGTCTCTCTCTCTCTCTCAAAAAATAAACATTAAAAAAAAAAAAAGATTATGAACCTGAAGTGGTGGCTTGTGAATATCACAGAGATTAAGCAAAAGATGTCATGACCTATGAATACCACACAAAGGATGGACAAAAGCTGCAAGAACTATAGAGCAGTATCCGAGAACAACACTAATGCCTTAAATTCTTATCACTCTCAGTTAAGCTGACAGTCTGATCAAAAAGGGATAACTGTTAAGAAGAAGACAAAAAAAGAGAGACAACAGGGACGCCTGGGTGGCTCAGTCGGTTAAGCGTCCAACTTTGGCTCAGGTCATGATCTCACGGCTTGTGAGTTCGAGCCCCACGTCAGGCTCTGTGCTGACAGCTCAGAGCCTGGTGCCTGCTTCGGATTCTGTCTCCTTCTCTCTCTGTTCCTCCCCCGCTCACACTCTCTCTCTCAAAAACAAAGATTAAAATATATATACATATACATATATATATATACACATATTTAAAAAGAGACAACAGTTCTCTCAAAAATAAAGATTAAAAAATTTTTAAAAAATTAAAAAAAACAGACAACAGGCCCCAAATGGAGTCACTTGTGCTAAACTCCACGTCAGCAAACCAAGACTTAATACCTAATTACAGCCCCCCCTCCCCCCTACCTTGTACTTGTAACCAGTCAACCTGGAATTATCTGGTCAGTACTAGTGAGGTAATCTGCCCACTGGGCCCCTCCATTCCCCTTGAGGGCTACCATGCCTGAAACGATGCATTCTTTGCTAACGACTTTTTTCTGCCCTCTTTCTGCCTTTAAAAACCTTTGCTTTTTTATAGCTTGGTGGAGCTCCTTTCTATTACCAGATGAGCCACTGCCCAAGTAATAGATCACTGAATGAAGCCAATTTGATCTTTACCTTTACTCAGCTGAATTTTTAACAGCAGTCTATCAGTAACACCTGGGAGCTTGTTAGAAATGCACAATCTCGGGCCCTACTCTACCCTTAATGAGCCATGGTCTGTATTTCAGTAAGATCCACTGGTGATTCATATGCACAGTAAAACTTGAGAAGCACACTCTGAAACAGTGGTTCTCAGGGTGTGTTCCCCAGGAGCATTAGCATCAGGTGGGAACTTACTGCAAATGCGAGTTCTTCATTCCTAGTTGGGGCGGGAAACCATTCCTGATGAATGCAAGTGTGAAAACTGCTGCTCTAAGGACTTCAGTGCACCCACTTAACCTGCTGACCACAGTGGGAAGGACTGGTAGCCTGTTCAAAGCCTCGGAACGCCACAGCTGCCTGGAAAGGGGGATGCACAGACAGGAACGCGTCTACTAACCCACTATCCTATAATGAAGCCTGAACAATCCCACACAGGTCAAGGTCTCAGAAATCGTTAAGTCACAGGATTTCAGAAGCCATCAACTCTGTAGGTACCCACTCTACCAACTCTCAGCTGTGGAAGCTGGGAGTCAGGGGAATAGCTTATCTGTCAAACTCGAGTGGACTTTAAAACCCCACACTTGTGCATCGTTAATATGCAGACGAGAAAAGAGTATCTGAGAAGTCTATATCAGTTGTCTCAAAATTTTGCTGAATATTAAAATCACAAGGAGAGCTTTAAAAATCCCAACAGCCAGGTTATATCACAGGTCAATCAACCATAATCTTGGGGATGGGACCCAAGCAAAAGTAAGTAGTCCCCCCCTCATCTGTAGAGGGTACATTCTAAGATCCTCCCCCATCATGGATGCCAGAAACTGTGGACAGTACCGGACCTTATAGATACTGTTTACTCCTATTACATACATACCTATGATAAAATATAATTTATAAAAAAGGCACAGTGAGACTAACAATAACAGAACGAACACAACATACTGTAATACGAGTTATGTGAATGTGGTGTCTCTCTCTATTGTACTGTACTTACCCTTCTTGGAATAAAATACCCACGTGATGAGATGAACCGAGGGGGATGACACAGGCATTGTGACATAACATTAGGCTACTACTGATCTTCTAATAACACACCAGGAGGAAGATCATTTGCTTCCAGACCGTGGCTGACCATGGGTAACTGAAACCGTGGAAGGTGAAACCACAGATAAGGAGTGACTACTGTATTTTAGTCTCCAGGTGATACTAATGGTCTGGAAGCATCATTAAACATTTCTGCCAAAGGCCAGATACCATTTAGGGTCTGTGGTTATATAGTTTCTGCTGCAGCTACTTGATTTTGCTGTTGTACAGGAAAGCAGGCCTAGAAAGTACATACATGGATGAACGTGGCTGTATTCTAATATAACACTATCTATGGAAGATGGGGGTGGGCTAAATTTGGCTCACAGGGGTGTGCCAACCTCCCATCTCTAGCAGCACCATCCAGAATTTTCTGACTGAAATGTACTGTATCTGTGCTGTTCAACAGTCTGGCTAGTGACACATAGGAACTGAATCCTCGCTTTATTCCTGTGACCTTAAATAGCCGCAAGCAGCCAGCAGCTCCTGAATCGGGGCAGGCTAGGGCTGCGAGCTGCTCTGCGACCTTCATACACCAGCGGTCTCACCAGAGTAACTTCCAAAACAAAACAGGAACAAGGAGAAGGGTGGAATCCTAAGCAGTGCTTCCACAAGAATGCAGAGAAATTAATGACAGCTGACACTCCAACAACACAGGGGTTAAGGGCACTGACACCCTGCACAGTTGAAGATCCGCGTGTAACTGTTGGCTCTTTAAAAACTCAACTACACGGGGCGCCTGGGTGGCGCAGTCGGTTAAGCGTCCGACTTCAGCCAGGTCATGATCTCGCGGTCCGTGAGTTCGAGCCCCGCGTCAGGCTCTGGGCTGATGGCTCAGAGCCTGGAGCCTGTTTCCGATTCTGTGTCTCCCTCTCTCTCTGCCCCTCCCCCGTTCATGCTCTCTCTTTGTCCCCAAAATAAATAAACGTTAAAAAAAAAAAAAGTTAAAAAAAAAATAAAAAAAATAAAAACTCAACTACTGATGGCCTACTATTGGCCGGAAGCCTTACTAACAACAGTCAATTAACATGCTGTATATACCTATTATATGATGTGTTCTTACAGTAAAGTAAGCTAGAGAAAAGCAAATATTAAAATCGCGAGGAAGAGAATATATACATTTATGGTACTGTATTTCTCGCATCGTAAGCCTGTCATCTGTTTACGAGATGATCTGTCAGCACCTTAAGGGATATAACACACTGTACACGTAATACATATTGGTAACACTAGACATGAAAAAAGAAAAAACGAGGGTCGCCTCGGTGCCTCAGTTAGTTAAGCGTCTGACTCGATATCAGCTTGGGTCATGATCTCCTGGTTCATGAGATGGAGCCCTGCATCAGGCTCTGCGCTGGCAGCATGGAGCCTGCTTGGGATTCTCTCTCTTCCTTTCTCCCTGCCCCTCCCCAGCTCGCTCTCTCTCAAAATAAACTTAGAAGTTTTAACAACAATGAAAAAATGTGAAAAAAAAAACCCTCCTATTACAGGTATAATGATTCATGCATTGGCAACATGTAATGTGGCTGCTTTATGGTGACCTAGTACAGTTGACACGAACGCTACACAGTAGCCTAGCTTAATGGATGATTATATAACTTTTATGGCCAAAATTTATGGCACACAGTATTACAGGCATATTCATAACACAGCATTGAAAACATGGTTACATTAAAAAACTCTTACCAGTGGTGACAGGCTGACACCCAGTTTCTCCAGTTTTGAGAGAGGCACACGGCATGGTAACGTTATTCTTTGAAAGCACAAATGGCAAGAAAACTAACACATTACTTTTACTTTAAATATCACTCACCTTATGCCTATGTAAGGATAGGCCATCCACGTCCATAGAAGCCTTGAACACACCACTCCACACAGTAAATACTTAAGTGATGCTGTTGATACATTTCTTGCCGTACAGTTACTAGGTTTTTACACAAAGACAAAAACCTACACAAGTTTAACGTCTGGCATGATGACTATTTAAGTACAGAGGATCATCATAAATGTCTTCATCCCAGCATCTTGTTGAGTAGGCTGAGGAGGAGGAAGGGAGAGGCCGGTCTTGCTGTCTCCACACTGGAGGAGGTAGAAGGGGAGGCAGGCACACTCAGTATAACTTTATGAAATACAGTGTAATTTTTGTCTTTCTTGCCATTTCTCTAAAATCGTTTCCATATGGTACCAATCCTTCTTCCACTGTTTACGTTAGCTTCAGTGCCTGTATCATGGAAGGGTCCATGGCATTGAAGACGTTAAAAGCAGTCTTGAATAATGGAAACCCTTCTGCCAGATTGTCCAGTGTCAATCCTCCAAGATCCGGATCTTGAAACCCTTGACCCGCCCGCCCCCTGCCCCTCCTTTTTGCCGTATAGACAATCTCTTTCACAATTTCTTCTACTGTAAATTTTGTGAAGTTAGGCACATGTGGACACAGTTTTCTCCAGTAGGAATTTATTGTTTTGGCCTTGGTGGCTTTTACAGCTTTTTCTACAACGATGACATCTTTGATGGTGTAATCCTTCCAGACTTTCATGATATTCTGGCAGGGTTCTCTTCCATAGTGTTGACAATCCTTTCCACAGAGTAATGTGTGTAATGAGCCCTGAAGGTCAAGGTCCTATGACCCCCTGATCTAAAAGCTGAATTAGAGACACTGTGTTTGGGGGCAAGGAGACCATTTCGATGCCTTGAGTGTTGAGCTCATGGGGTTCTGGGTGGTCATCCTCATTGTCCAATATCAAAAGGACTTTAAAAGGCAGTCCCCTACTGGCAAGGTACTTTCTCCTGACTTCAGGAACAAACTATTGATGGAGCCAATCCAGGGAAAGGTTCTCATTGTCCAGGCCTTCTTGTTGTACAACCAAAAAACTGGCAGCTGGTGTTTATCTTTTCCCTTCAAGGCTCAGGAGTCCTGATCATAAACCCAACTGCATTTGTACAAAACAGCAGGAGTTAGCCTGTCCGTTTCTGCCTTAAATCTTGGTGTTTCCTTCTCTTCCTTACTAATACATGTCCTTCATGGCATTTTTCTCCAGAATAGGGAACCTCTGTCTGCATTAAAATCCTGTGTAGGCAGAACTCTCAAGGATGTTCTTAATGGCATCGGGAGCTTGTCTGCTGCCCCTTGGTTGACAGAAGCAGGTTCTTCTGTTTGTTACATTGGCATTTTTAAGCCACATATCTTTCTAAAATTATCAAACCACCCTTGGCTGACATTAAATTCTCCAGCTTTAGATCCTTCAACTTCCTTTTGCTTTAAGTTGTCACATAATAACTTTGCTTTCTCTTGAATCACTTTAAGAGTCTATAGGTATGTCTTTCGTATAGCAATCCTGTACCCACATAAAAGCTATTATTTTCAATACCAGATAAAAAGGTATTTTGCAAAAGGTGTCAAGTTTTCATGCCTCCTGGCATGGCTGCAGTAATGGCCTCACGAATTTCCTTTTTTATTTTTTTCCATAGTGGTATTTACGCTAGATTAATTTATCTTGAAATGGTGAGCAACTATAGTGGCAGACCTGATCTACAGTACATATCCAGCAATTCAACTTTTTCTTATAATGTCATGACTTTTCTCAGCTTCTTGGGAGCATTTCTAGCATCCCAGGTGGCACTTTGTAAGAGTCCCATGGTGTTATTCAAGGCTTATGGTATTATACTAAATGCAATGAAAAATACACGAGAACCAAAATCATTTACCACCATACCCCGTTTACTAGAGAGACAAACTGTTCATGCAGAGATGATTAGCACCACATGGCATTTTAAGCAGATACTCATGACACTTGAGTTCACTGTAACAACAACTGGAGGTGGCTAGGAAATTATACAAAAATACAGTATGTACTGCAGTTAATTTTATGCACTTATGATTTAATCCTGCCTTGTTAAATTTTTTTACACTTCTCTCGAATGGTGTCATGTATGTTCTGTGGAAGTTTTTTTTTTAACGTTTAATTTTGAGAGGGGGGACGGAGGGAGAGGGGAGGGAGGGAGAGAGGGGGAGGGAGAGAGGGAGAGGGGGAGAGGGGGAGAGGGAGGGGGGAGGGGGAGAGGGAAGGGGGAGGGAGGGAGAGAGGGGGAGGGGGAGAGGGAGAGGGAGAGGGGGAGAGAGGGGGAGGGGGAGAGGGAGAGGGGGAGAGAGGGGGAGAGGGAGGGGGAGGGGGAGGGAGAGAGGGGGGAGGGAGGGAGAGAGGGGGAGGGAGAGAGAGAGAGAGAGAGAGAGAGGGAGAGAGAGAGAGAGAGAGAGAGAGAGGGAGAGAGAGAGAGAGAGAGAGAGAGAGAGAGAGAGAGAGAGAATGCAAGCAGGGGAGGGGCAGAGAGAGGGAGATGCAGAATCTGAAGCAGGCTCTGGGCTCTGAGCTGTCAGCACAGGGCCCAACGTGGGGCTCGAACTCATGAGCTGTGAGATCATGACCTGAGCCGAAGTTGGACGCCCAACTGACTGAGCCACCCAGGCGCCCCTGTGTAAGTTTTGATAAGTGTTAACTTTTTATGATAGATTTGTATATATTTTATGGTAGTAAGTAATAAAATAGTATCTACATATAAATTATACATGTGTGACATATTTAACCTTTTCTATTTTTTCAATACTTTTAGGCTACGTAGTTCATTTGCTAGTTTTTAAAAACTGTCACAAATCTCCAAAATATTTTCCAATGTTTACTGGATAAAACCTGCATGTAAGTGGACCCACGCAATTCATACTCATTCAAGGGTCAACTGCATAGTAATTTCATCCCCATAGTGAAGTGGTTTTTTTCCTAACTAGAAAGGAGACATATAAAGTTTGTATGGAGAACATTAAAAGATGTAAATTTTCCTTTTACTGATCTATAGATTCAGCAAATCAACCAAAAATCCAATATGAATTTTTTCAGTTAATCTGAAAAGTGGTCTTTAAAGTTTGTATGAGAGGTGGCTAAGATCCTCACAAGGACAATGACAGAGGTGTGCCTTTACAGATTTAATTACACAGCTTTATAACAAGACAAAAATGATACTGGTACAAGGAAAGACACATGTGTGGAACAGAAAAGAAAACGGAGTATTTAGAGAGAAAAAAATGAAACTGAATTCCTCATACCATGCCAGAAAAACCAATTCTAGACACACCAAAGACTTCCGTGTAAGAGGGAGAAGTATGAAACTATTCTAAGAAAACCTAGGAGAATTGTTTTTGATCTCGAGGTTCAGAAACCTTTTTATAAACAAGATACAAAGAACACCAACGATAAAAGAGAGGATTTATACATTTAACTCCTGTGTTCTCATATCTTAATGTAGAGCAAGGACAAGTCACAAACAGGGAGGACATCACGGGCAAAAAGATGCACTTCACAAGGGAAGCAACATAAAAAGCATAAATGAAAAAGGATTCACTGATCAAAAACTCAATTAAAAAATGGGCAAAAGATCTGAACAGACGTTTCTCCAAAGAAGACACAGATGTCCAATAAACACATGCCAAGATGTTCAACATCATCAGTCGTTAGGGAAGTGCACATCAAAACCACAAGGAGATACCATTTCACACCCGCTACGATGTAATAAAAAGATAACAGCAAGTGTTGGCAAGGATACAGCAAATTTCGAAACCTTATACACCGTTGGTGCAGTTGCTTAAGAAATAGTCCGGCAGTTCCTCAATAAGTTAAACATAAGTCACCATACGAAAGAGCAATTCTACTCCCAGGGGTATAGGTATATACCCAAGAGACCTGAAAACATCTGTCTGCACAAAAACTTGTACACAGTGTTCACAGCTGCGCTATTCACAGTAGCCAAAAAGGGAAAACCTATCAATTGAGGAATGGATTAACAAATGTGACATATCCATACAACGGAATATTATCTGGTAATAAAAAGGAATGAAATACCGATACATGCTACGACATGATTTCTGAAAGCATTATACTCAGGAAAAGAAACGAGTCACAGGGGCCACATATGATTCTATTTATGCAAAATGGCCACAACTGACAAATCTATAGCAACAGAAAGTAGATCAGTGTTTGCCTGGTGCTGGGAGAGGGAGCGAAGGTGGGGGGAGACTGCTAATATATCTGGGGTTTCTTTTTGGGATGGTGAGAATGTTCTAAATTTAGATTATGGTACGGCTGTACAACTCTGAATATACCAAAAATGACTCAACTGTCAACTTCAGTAAACTGTATGAATTAAGTCAAGTAAGCTGTTAAAATGATTCATCTCATTAATAAATAAAGAAATGCACACACAATAGTAGGACCAAATAAAGTTTTGGTCTTTTTAAACCACTAGATTGGCAAAAATTAAGCTGTCTGACAGTTTCATATAGAACAAAGGGAAATCGCATACGTTGCTGCTGGGAAGGTAAATTGATGACCTCTTTATAAAAATAACTTGGTAATATCTGTAGAAGAGAACAATGTGCAGTTCCCATACCTTGGTATATACACACATGTTCACTGGAAGAAATATATAAAAATGCTCTAACAGCACTGTTCCTAAAACAAAACTAGCATAACAGAAAGGTTTATCCACTGACAAAACAGGTAATTAAGTTGTGATGCATTCATACAATGGAAATTAGGCATCTGTGAACAACACGTATCAGTTTGGAAACAACGCTGAGTTGAAAAAAGTCCCAGACTACATTCAGTAAGGCATAATTTTTAGAGTGCAAAACAATATCAAAACTAAGGTATTTCGTTTAGGAATATGTACATCATTACTAAAAAATTAAAATCCAGAGAATGGTAACCATGAAATTCAGGAAAAGGATCACTCCCACGGGGCATACAAAGGTAGGTAGGCAGGATGGGGAGAGGCATACAGGGGGATGCACCAGCACTGGGAATACCTGCCTTATTAAACGAGGCGGTGAGTTCACGGGGATTTCTTCTATCTCGTAACTTATGTGAGTGACAGGAGTCCTCTCGTATGAAGCATATACTACCTAATAATATGTCGTAACAGGTTCAGACCAGTAAGAGTCACCTATAATGAGTCACCGTAAACCGCAGCACATTTTAATACTGATCCTCCCAACTTAATATTGATCCTTCCACAGATCCTTAGCTCTGTGCAGTGCCAGACACACGGGAGGTGCTCAAATATTCTTGAGTTAAGTGTGTTTCCTTTAGAATAAATTCCCAGATGGAATTGCTTAATGTATTTCTCTTCCTTAAGATTTTATTTTCAAGTAATCTCTGTACACAACGCAGGGCTTGAACTCACAACCCCAAGATCAACAGTCGCACGCTCCACTGACTGAGCCAGCCAGGAGCCTCTTAATGTGTATATTCTGAAGTGAAAGGTCTTGTTAAAGACCTTTAGCCTCCTGACAGCTCATACAGATCACACTTCTGTGAACACAATCTGAGTAGTTTTTATTTTCTCAGACTTCTGAAAATACTGGGTACAAATCTTTGTAATCTTTGCCAGTACTGTAGGCAATAAAGGCCTTCTTCGGTTAAGCATTTCTTGGATGAGCACTGGAGCAATGTTTTTGCATTTACTGTGGCCATTTCTCATTTCTCCATGAGTTGTTAAGTTACTTCTTTTGCCCACTTTTCTACTGGGATATTAATCTCTGCTTTCTAAGAACTCATCTATTAGGACCAAGTACCCTTTTTCATGTATGTTGCAACTATTTTCTCAGTTTGTCACCTGTCTTCACTTTGTTTATGATGGTTTCTTTTTGGGGCAGTGGGGAGGGAAGGGAGGATACAGAACTCTTTATATGTGGTCCAATCAGTCTTTTAGAAAACTCTTTCCCACCATAGAGAAGAGAAAAATTCTATTTTGTTCCCCAAATTTAGTAGTTTAAGATTTAAATTTTTAAGTCTAAATTTATACACCCTGGAATTTATTTCAGAGTCTTGGCTCAGGCCTGATTGAAGGCTTTATACTCACCAAAATGGGCAATAAAGACATCCCATCCATCTGTGTCTTATTTGGGTTATATCCAGCAATGTCCAAAATAGTAGGACCCAAATCAATGTTGGCAACGAGCATCTATGAGAATGAGGAAAAAAGAAGCAATCTAGAACACAGTTTGTCTGATTTTTCTTTTTTACCTGTAATATAGCTGTTCCCCACCCCATCCAGAAGACAAACAGCATTTACTATTATTATTTTTGTATAGCCTAGACTTACTGAGGTCTACTGACTCATTGATTCAAACATAACTACAATAATTAAAAAACAACAACAACACATAAAGGTTTAATAAGACTTGTAATATAAGCCCCTGGGAAGTTATGTATTTATTCAACCTATACTGTTATTGATCAAAACATTTTTCAAAACTTCTCTGGGACTGCCCGAAGTCTGATGAATTATGAGAAAATGTTGGGCTAATTAATTTATACAAAGTGTTTACAACTTATTTCTATAGTTCACTAAATTTGACTTCAAATGAACTCCTGACATTTTTAAAAGTCTCAAATGTTAAATGCTTTTTAAATTTATTTTTTTATTTTTAGAAAAACAGAGCACGCACGAGTGGGGAAGAGGGGCAGAAGGGGAGGGGGAGGAGGAGAGGGAGCAGGAATGGGGGTCCTGAGCCTGACATGGGACTCAATCTCACAACCCTGGGATCATGACCTGAACCGAAATCAAGAGTTGGGACACTCAACCGACTGAGCCAACCAGGTGTCCCAAAAGTTAAATACTTTTTACCAAGGAGGATATTAGCCCTTTTCATAGTTTCTCAAAGTGATTAACACATACTAAAAAATGTTTGCAATAGGCTGGAGACCACAGAAAACATTCCAACAGTGCACTGATAAAAGGTTCCTTAAAGAGCACAGAACTTAAATGTGCTACATAAACATTCTAGAAATTAAAGTTATTGTCCTGCATTTATACCTTGCCTTATTCCTTTAGTTTATTAGACTATTTTCTTTCTGTACACAAATCCTCGTTAGGACCTAAACCAGAAGAGTCTAATACAATGGGACCACATATGCAATTTAAAATTGTCTAGTGACCACATTAAAGTGAAAAAAAAAAGGGGAAATTCATTGTATATATTTTATTTAACTTGACATTAACAGGTACGTGTGGCTGGTGGCTACTGTAGGGGACAGTGTAGGCCTATACAGGACCTAAGCATACACCTGAAGTCACTTCAGTCACAGGCTAGGAAAACCTTTTAGAATGGTGAAGACAATCCACCATGGAAACTAGGGGCACTAATGTTTATCGAGCACCTATTCTGTGCCAGTATTTACCGTTTATCCTCAATTAATCCTCACCACAACTGTAGGATGCAGTATATTTCCCCCATTTTACAGATGAGAAAATGAAAGAGAAGTAACTGAAACAAAGCCAACAGCTCGTAACTGGAAAAGCTACCATTTACTCAAAGGAAATTAAGTCTTCAACATTGTTGAGAAAACTTAGAGCGTCTTAGGAAAGGCCAAATGGGGATTCCTACCAAGTCAGGAACTTTTAATTTAAAAACAAAACCAGGGGCGCCTGGGTGGCGCAGTCGGTTAAGCGTCCGACTTCAGCCAGGTCACGATCTCACGGTCCGTGAGTTCGAGCCCCGCGTCGGGCTCTGGGCTGATGGCTCAGAGCCTGGAGCCTGTTTCCGATTCTGTGTCTCCCTCTCTCTCTCTGCCCCTCCCCCGTTCATGCTCTGTCTCTCTCTGTCCCAAAAATAAATAAACGTTGAAAAAAAAAAAAAAAACAAAAAACAAAACCAAAACCAAAAGTACAGACATGAAAGGCAAGAAAGCATCTTCAGGGCAATATCCAGGGGCCAGCTCTCCTGTGGCTATGATGGCTCTTGTAGGGCAGACCAAAATGCTTATCTTGGCTCTGAATCATTTAGTGTAATGCTGCAGCTGTCAGAAATTACCATTCAGTGGCAAGCCACTCACGGGAAAGGCAATCCGTATGTTACTGGGGAAAAAACCCACAAAAATGACGTCTCTAGAGATTATACAAGACCCCAGTGTAAGAAATATCTTGCCTAATTCCAAGACTCCCAGACAGACTGAACCGCTCTGAACACAGTCAAAAAGACTCGGTATGAATACAGAAAAGATCGTGTCAGGAAAGAGCAGCACCTATGTTACCTTCGGAATCAGATCAAGGCAACACGACCCTGACACGTGACTAAAAGATCTTCAGTCATGTCTAAAACATAAATGACGTAAAGCCAATTCCACAGGTATTAGTAATAGGACCAAGGCAGTTTCATAAGAAAACAAAAAAAAAAGTAAACACCAAAATAATAAAGCCTGTAGAGATATAAAATAGTGACTGCCTGGGGGTGCCTGGGTGGCTTAGTCGGTTGGGAGTCCGACTTTGGCTGAGGTCATGATCTTGCAGTCTGTTGAGTTCCAGCCCCACGTCAGGCTCTGTGCTGACAGCTCAGAGCCTGGAGCCTGCTTCAGATTCTGTGTCTCCCTCTGCCTGTGCACCTCCCCACTCATGCTCTGTCTCTCTCTGTCTCTAAGAAATAAACATTAAACAAAAAATTTTTTTTAAATGGTGACTGCCTGTTTCACCAGCAATTGCCTCAAGAACCATCAGCTGTATGAACTGGGGGTGCGGGGCCTCTCTCGAGTGAGTCTGCTCTAGGGGAGACAGGTCTTTTAGGTTTCAGTACAAATCAAGAGTCCCTAAGATTCGGCCCAAGTGCCATAAACACCATCCCAGGACTCTCCGTTCCTAGGTATCTACAATAATCACATTTTTCATAAAAATAATGGACAAATTCTATTACCTTCTAGACTTTTATTTGACTAAGAGGTAAAGAGTCTCAAAATTAGCATACTATGTCAGGAGATGGTAGACTTCTAGTGGAAATGGGAGGAGTAAAGAATTTAACAGAATTACACCTAGCTCTGGTTTTTACAAATAAAAATTAGAATGGACGCTATGGACCCATGATCATAATGACTTCTAGAAACATTAGCATTCAAGTTCCTAAAATGGTACTGCTTTTATAAGTATAAAGATTCATTTATGGATTGAAACCAAAAAAGCACTGACAAGACCAAAAGTAAATTATTTCATAAATCACAGCCTCACTGTTTGGTAATATTCTTAGGTTTGAAGTATACAGACATTCTGATCAAGTAAAAGCTCTGAGAAAATTCTGGGGCATGAAATCAAGGGATATCATGCCTTGCAGCTGCTTATTTTTTTTAGCTCTAAAAAAAATGACAGTGCTACAGAATTACTGAAAGAAAAAAAATAAGAGGGTTCTCAGGAGGATACATCGGATTTCCAAACAGACATTTAAAACATATCTGTTTTAAAAGGGAAACAAGGCTTATTCTGTCCAGTCTTAAAGCCATTATGTTGTCTTCTTGACTCCCAGTTCAGTTCTATTTCCCCTGGATCATGCTGGTCATTTTTTTCCTGCTAACCTTTTTCTAGCTTAAAACCCTTTTGAAGAATTTCTACCACCAAATCTAAAGCTAGATTAACTTCCAGCCAGGGGAGAAAACCTCAATAAGCCAGTCTTTGGCATTCACACATACCACCTGCTTCTGATCTCCCAACAGCTAAGCCCCACTGGTCAAACGTGCCCTGTTTTGGCCATCAGCTTCTGGAGGCTCAGTGTATTATGCCCAACTCAAAACCCTGTGCCACTCACACGGGACAACTGGCACTGAGACAACTATGTTGTCAACACATGATGAACTACCCACCATCTCTGACATTCTTTGTGCACGGTGGAAGCTGAGCATTTCACACGTCTCCAACTACATCTGTCAGCACAGCAGTGCAAGACACACACACACACACACACACACACACACACACACACGGATTTTAACCACACACTTAATTTTCAGTCCTGGTTCTGCCACTTACTATGTGACCTTGGTAATTAATTAACCATTCAAGCAACAAGGATGTCCCCCAGTGTGTGTAAGGGCTGGGTAGTCTAAGCTTAGACAGTGCTTCTCTTCTAGGAACTCCCCACATAAAAGACAAACTCAGTAGGGTGTGGTAAGTGTGAGACCAGCTAAGAACATGGGAAGAACACCTACCCCAAGTGGGGACAGGGGTCTGTAGAGACTTTCCAGACAGGAGTCCAAAACTGAAGCTCTAAAGGACAATTAGTGAGGTGGAAGGGGCTCAAGAGGGGCATTCCAAACAGAAGGAGCAATCAGCCATACAAAGGTGAGGAGGGCAGAGAGATGGTTCACTTAGGAAGTGAAAGTAATTCAGTACAACTGCCACATTCTGTCCCCTGAACAAGCCAAGCTCATTCTCATATCTGTGCCTTCGCATTTATTGTTCTGCTCAGAATGACCTCCCACAAATCTCTGCAGGACTATATCCTTCTCAACATTCAGGTCTCTACTCAAATGCGTCAGAGGCTCTCACTAACAAGTGTAGCTAAAGTATCTGGTTCTCCTGCACACAGGGACTTAAGGACTGATCTTCCCTGACTGCTCAGTACTGTGTATCCAAGGCTGCTGGCACAAGAAGATACTTATTTTCTGAGCTATACTGTAATGGTTAAGTACAGACTCTGGAGCCAGACTGTGATACTTTTTAGCTACATTTTCTTGGGCAAACCATTTAACTTTGTACCTCAATTTCCTCATCTGTAAAAGGGGGATAGCTATATTTCTCATAAGGCTGTGAAAGTTAAATGAGTCGGTACAGCTAATACACTTAGAATAACAGCTGTCACCTATGAAGCATTCAACAAATCATAGTTATCATTGAAATGGTTTTCTAAGAACCAAGTTTCATTTAGACTGCTTAGAGAAGGTGAACTTTTCTCATTGCCACTGTTAACTTGAAGACAAAAGGAATGGTTTGTTCAATGGGCAGCTGGCTGTTACATTTCACTTTGTTCTCATTCAGCCTCCTTCCGCACACTGGTTAGAAGTGGCCCCAGTAGGGGCGCCTGGGTGGCGCAGTCGGTTAAGCGTCCGACTTCAGCCAGGTCACGATCTCGCGGTCTGTGAGTTCGAGCCCTGCGTCGGGCTCTGGGCTGATGGCTCAGAGCCTGGAGCCTGTTTCCAATTCTGTGTCTCCCTCTCTCTCTGCCCCTCCCCCGTTCATGCTCTGTCTCTCTCTGTCCCAAAAATAAATAAACGTTGAAAAAAAAAAAATTAAAAAAAAAAAAAAAAAAAAAAGAAGTGGCCCCAGTAGCCCTGCTCCTTAGAAATGTACACAGCTGCAGACATGTCCCTGAATCAACTCCCAACATCGAGATCAATAAAATGCTTTTTAAGATTTAATGGTCCTCCAAACTCGCCTATCTCCTTTGAAAAAAGGCCCATGCATAGGGAACTGAATTTGTACTGGGAAGTGGCTGGCTTTAGGATTATAGGTCTTAGGAGAAAAAGAAAACTCCAAAGGAAATTATGAAGGCCATTTTACCTTTCTGAACGAATTTCAACAGAATTCCATCTGAGCATTACAAAAGGAAATAAGTGAATTACAGACATTTAAACAAAGTAAACATTAAACCTCCAAATTAAACTCAAGTATCTAGTATACCCAGAAAGTCTGGCCCACTTTCCAAACTTAGCTTAAACGATGTATTTGCTCATTTCCTTTTGCCTCACAGAGCTGTTATCAGGGAACAAAAGACATAACTGGTAGAGCTTATCAATTCTTATCTCCCAAGCGTTAGACCAAAGTGTTTTGAATCAGGGTGCCTACAAAGTGTTTTGGATCTAGGAACAAAGTGCCTCAGTATTAGGTACCGAGTTTGGAAAAAGACAATGAAACCAAATGGAAATGGCAACAAAAGAAAGTGGTACATTATGACAGTTCTAGGAGAATCAATAAAGCAGAAACACATTAGCAAGGAAAAGTCCCACAGAGAGAGGAACGAAATCCTCCCAAGACAGGCTTTCTAGAATGTTCTACTCAAAGTGAGGACAGATCAGCAGCAGACATCGGCTGGGAAGTCTGAAATGCAGAGTCAGAACCTGCATTTTAACAAGGTCCCCAGGGGAAATCTGCCTGAGGAGTTCTGATCTACAGGGTAGTAGGCCCCAAACCGGGATGCCTCTCGGAATCATCTGTGAACTGAAGAAAAAAAAAACAGAGGCTGGGTCTCTGTTCCATCCAAGTGAGTCCATTAGAACCATTGTGGATGTTGAACCTTTCACAATTTCAGAGAGTGATTTTGAGGAGCACTGCATGGGAGAGTCACTGTTCTAGGACAAGGTAGAGATTTACAGTCTTGCAGGGGTGCCTGGGTGGCTCAGTCGGTTAAACATGTGACTTCAGCTCAGGTCGTGATTTCACGGTTCATGAGTTTGAGCCCTGCATCAGGCTCTGTGCTGACAGCTTGGAGCCTGGAGCCTGCTTTGGATTCTGTGTCTCTCTCTCTCTGCCCCTCCCCTGCTCTCTCTCTCTCTCAAAAATAAACAAACATTAAAAAAAAAGATTTACGTCTTGAAGGACAAATAAAAGTTATTTATCTGATATGATGTGTATATATGGGGGTGGGGGGAATACAGTTAATGGAAGGTGGCCAGAAAATAAAAAAAGAAATCACTATTTCCAAGGCTTATAAATACACTTAAAAGATCTTAAGCCAATCAGACTTCCTCCTCATAGCGGGAGAAATCTAATTAGGCTCTTCTCCAGAGAAATAACCTTCTTTTCTTAGGCAAGTGCTACCTGCAAACACCATCATTTTTTCAGGCACCTACCTTGCTTGTCTGATTTGGTTTGATCCCAGGTCCTCGAACCAACAGTGGAACTTTGATGTCAAACTCATACAGCTGTCTTTTGTCTATTGGCAAAGAAAACTGTCCTGAAAACAAAATACATGGGGTAAAGATGGAGCCAGGATAGATGTGTCACTGATTCATTTAATTGATAGTAAGAATGAAAACAACTTTGTCCTACTATTTATGGCACTTTAATGGAAAGTTTACAATCGCTAAGGTCTCTTATTACTACAAGGCAGGAAATGAGCTCATCTTTAAACAAATGTCTCAGGGGACTCGTTGGTCTAACATAGGACATATTCAGCAAAAAGACTGACTGGAAAGTACTGTAACAAATATAATTTATGTATGTTACTCAACCTGACCACAAGTGAACGAGGTTACTCTAAAAACTGTAAATAAAGGAACAAAAACATTTATTCGGCCTTTCCTGAATCAATCAATTTCAAGATACCAAACAGCTGATGTGAGGAAGTTCTTCTCTAAGGAATTCCAATTAATAAATGCAAAAAGGACAGAGTTAGGAAGTCAACGCTTTGCAATTTTTGAGAGAATGGATTAAAGCAACAATCATCAATGGAAGCTTCGATCACAAAAGGTTCATAAGAGAGGCTCAGGCTGATACCACATGAGCCATCAATTAGGAGCCTTGCTAAAGTGGGCCAAGCAGACACCCTCATGAAGCGATGCAACAGGAAGTACATGTCAGTATCACCAAAGAAAGCATTCTCACTGGAAACGTGAATTTCTATTAAGATGGTAGACCTAATTACCAATCTATGGAAAACGCTGACTAAAGATAAACAAGCATCACAAGACCTCAATTAGCCAGATCTAGAATGTGAGATGTTAAAGAACAAAAAACATTTTTCCCCAATGAATTTAGTGGCAACGACAACCTTAGGGCACACAAAAAATACAGGTAGCATGTGGACTTTGTCTACATCCCAATACATAACAGACCAGTCAGATACACAAACAATTATTGATGTACAGAATCACAATGTCTGAAGTTTTTCCAAAGCCTTCCAAGCTAAAAAAAGAAAAACAAGGGGAAGGTAAGAAGAATTTAAAAAACTGGTCACTGGGGCGCCTGGGTGGCGCAGTCGGTTAGGCGTCCGACTTCAGCCAGGTCACGATCTCGCGGTCCGTGAGTTCGAGCCCCGCATCAGGCTCTGGGCTGATGGCTCGGAGCCTGGAGCCTGTTTCCGATTCTGTGTCTCCCTCTCTCTCTGCCCCTCCCCCGTTCGTGCTCTGTCTCTCTCTGTCCCAAAAATAAATAAAAACGTTGAAAAAAAAAAATTAAAAAAAAAAAAAAACTGGTCACATGTAGCTAAAAATTGAAGCTGGATAATGAGGGTTATTTTACTACTCTCTACTTTGAGTGCTCCAAAATATTCACAACAAAACATTAAATGCCTAGGGGCACCTGGGTGGCTCAGTCAGTTAAGCATTCAACTCTTCATCTCAGCTCAGGTCACAATCTCACGGTTTGTGGAATCAAGCCCAAGTAAGGGCTCTGTGCTGACAGCGAGGAGCATTCTTGGGATTCTCTCCGACCCCCGACCCCCTCCTGCTTTCTCTCTCTTTCAAAATAAATAAACTTAAAAAAAAAATTAAATGCCTAATCAATCTGCTACTATGCAAGCAAGTCTCAGGTTAGCAGTTTGAAGTTTGTGAAATTTATACGTAGCAAAAGAAGCCATTGGTTTTTAAGAACATCCAAGTGGAGAAAAGGAAAGTCACAGATCTAGGGCTGACTCATATACACTTTTGAAAAGACAAGACATAAAACCACACACACACAAAATCAGTAAAACTTCTTTCACAATTTCACAAGACAACCTTATCTTGGTCTTTCCTCGTAAAATTTCTGAAGCCTGTATTCTCTAAGGTCTACTTGCCCTTTAAAAATTTTTTTTTTTTTTAACATTTATTTATTTTTGAGACAGAGAGGGACAGAGCATGAACGGGGGAGGGTCAGAGAGAGGGAGACACAGAATCTGAAACAGGCTCCAGGCTCTGAGCTGTCAGCCCAGAGCCCGACGCGGGGCTCGAACTCACGGACTGCGAGATCATGACCTGAGCCGAAGTCGGCCGCTTAACCGACTGAGCCACCCAGGCGCCCCTAAATCTAGTTCTGTTTCCTACCTCTTTCATAAAGCCTGCCTCTAACCCAGCAAGCTCACTCTCCTTTCCCAACTCCTAGAACATCACGTAATTTAGCATATGAAATAGCAAATAATGAAACCTGGTCTTTCCATGCTAATGAGAAGAGCCTCTAAGCAGAGGAGTCCTGAGGACAACACCCTCCAGGCTTGGGCACCCCTGTAACAGACCAGAGCTGCCTGCCAGTGCTGCTGACTGGGTGAAAGAGGAAAGGCACCTCACCAAGGTCACAGGAATACCCCAGCCTGCCCCTTACCTGTGTGATAGCCATTGTCTGAGGTATAAAAGATGTACGTGTTGTTAAGTTCCCCATTGAACTCCAATCTCTTGACTAGTTTCTCCACAAGGTCATCAACTGACAATAAAGTCTGCCACCTGGATGTAAACAGAAGGTGACAATGGGACTTCAGAAACAATGACTGAGGGAATGCTATTTTGCCAAAAGAGCGGGAGCAAAGTCCAAAACAGAACAATACAAAGCCCCCAAACCACACCCCTAAAAAGCTCAAATCCCAAACTTCCTTTCCTCAAACCCCTCACTGGAAAAAACCAGAGATAATTTTCTAATTTCCAAATTAGAAAATTCCAGAAGGGAAAAAAAAATTCCAGAATGTAATTAGTTCATTACAAATTTAATGATTTCTAGAGAAATAAATGGAGCTTTTAATAACCAGTTAGCTTTATCATCACTGGTTATGACAGCAGAAGCGACTGGAAGAGAAAATTGTCAATTCAGCACTGATGAATACAGATTAATTCAGACAGACCTATGCTACAACAAAGTTTAAGGGTCTAAACTAGGGGTTGGCAAACCATGGTGATGGGCCACAGTTTGCCCACTGTTTTTGTTTGTTTTTAAATTGTGGTAAAAAATACACGACATAAAATTTACCATCTTAACAAATTTTAAGGATACAATTAGTAGTATTAAGTATATTCACACAGTGAAACAGATCTTCAGAACCTTTTCATCTTCTAAATCTGAAACTCTGTATCCATTAAACAACAAATTGTTTTTATATAAAGTTTTATTAGAACACAGTCATGCTCATTAATTCACATATTGCCTAGCTGGGCTCCAACAGCAAAGCTGGGCAACTTTGATAAAAACTGTATGGCCTGCCAGGCTACAATATTCACTATCTGGCTCTTCATAGAAAAAGTCTGCTATTCCCTGGTATAATCCAAATACATCTTAAAAAAGTGTAATTGATTTTTAAGAATTGACTTAATGCAATTCCTTGAAATTCCAAATAGCAAAGAAAATACTTTGCTCTAGTCTAAGCCTTTGGGTCTTATACCAATATTGGGCCTGATTCTCACAAAGTGACCGTTTCTTCAAACAAATGGATTTTTTTTTTTTTTTTTTTTTTTTTAACCAAATGGCTCCAGTTTGCAATTATGTTAGTCCTGGGGTCCAAAGACCATCTCCTATACACCTGAATGTAAAGGAATCTCAGTCCGTTTCTGGGGCAGTGGACCCCCAACCAAAGTTTCTCCCATCAACCAGATAAAGTCTACCTTCTGACTTTATCTCAAAGATAACCATGTTGTGTAGTCCCCTGTTCATGGGCTGATTTGGAAAGGTCCTCAAAGACCATCCAGACTGATAAAGTAGCAGCTCTTACCTTTTCCTAAAGGCACTATCTAAAAACTGTATTGAAGAATTAGTCATTGGGGTCTTGGCTTGCCTAATTAACCAGTGCTTGTTCTAAAATTTAAAAGAAAAAAAAAATGTTAATACCAAGTTACTACAATCAAATAAACTACCAGAGTTAATAATGAAAAGGACCGTTTTATACTTCAGCAAAGAGGAACACTTAAGCAACTTCAGACTTCCTCTCCCCTGCCTCATGTGTTTGTAAAAACACGTCCTATAGATTATCACTTGTTCTTTAGCTTCTTCCTACTACCTCCCTAATGAGAGAAGGCCTGGACTCCTTGTTAGCAGCATTAAAACAGATTTAGTAAAAAAAATACTGAGAAACTACTGGCTAAAAGGAGACTGAATTTGTAACTTTAAGTCTATGCTCTGGGTCTACTGCCCAAACTCCAAAAGGGTAAATATTAACTTTACCTTCCATTAAGTTTTGTCCTCATAAGCCATCATTCTATCACCCTCTATTTTCCTACCCAAGATGATCATCCTAGAGCCTTGGGAAAAATCTCATCATTGCAATTTCCTAAAACTTCAAACTCAAATCTAGAGGGTTCTTCTCATTTAAACAAAACACTCACAGTTCTAAAAAACAAAAACATTCCCATACATCATTAATTCTCTCCTCCCTATTCATAAAGTCCCAAGCCACCATCTCCCAAACTACCATCCTCAAAAGGTTCTTAGTTAACGTGTTTGAGAAATGCTATACAGTGTATCGTCCTGCTGGGAATTCATGTTAGAACAGGAATATCTCTGAGAAATCCTGTAAGAGTGACCTATTTAAAATTCCTCAACTTACTTGCTCATGGGAACTTCTATTAACTGCTTTTGAAACAGTCTGAGAATGACTCTCTAGTTCAAACCTCTGTTCTCTCAGCTTTAAAAATCATACTTAAGCATTTGCCTACAATGTGCCAGGCAACATGCTACTCATTTCTAGGTTCTTTAATCCGTATAGCAGCTGCATGAGGAATGAGCATGTCCCACTTTAGACAGAAAAGCAGAAGTGAAGCATCTTGCTCATGTTCAGGTCACTTAGCTAGAAAACGGTAATGCTGAGTCTACTCTAAGACTCATTCTGTCTACCGGTTCACAAACAATGAAGATTTCTGGGTAACACACAGGAGGCAGTTGAGCACTTCTGTCTCTGAATCAGTGAACTGCCTATCCCCTGTGCCAAGGAATGTATAAGTATCCTGCATGTAAAGCAAATATTTAGGTTGTGGTCCTTAATTATATTCCCTGCTCTGGCTCATTTCTCCATTCAACTTCCCCTTCCAATCATCCTGCACTAAGTCACCCCCTCCTTCCCATGCCTCAGGCCTGGTGAGGGCCACCCATAGGAGGCTGCTGCAGACCTAGCTCAGCCCCAACGGATGTGCCTCAGACACTGAGGAGAACCAGCACAGAAATCATCAGGAGAGTGGGGTGCCTAGGTGGCTCGGTTGGTTAAGTGTCTGACTTTGGCTTAGGTCATGATCTCACGGTTGGGGAGTTCGAGCCCCGCATCGGGCTCTGTACTGACAGCCCAGAGCCTGGAGCTTGCTTCATATTCTGTGTCTCCCTCCCTCTCTCTGCTCCCCCACTGCTCATGCTCTATCTCTGTCTCTCAAAAATAAATATTAAAAAAAAAAAATTAAAAAAAAAAATTATCAAGAGAGCCTGTAGTCAGGAAAGATGGCATTTCTTTAATATTCCCTGTACACGCTCCAGCTGCTAACTGCATATGCGGCAGGAAGCTTATCCGTACTTCAGAAGTAAGTTTACACTATCTCTTGTACTTGAGACAGGTACAGTTACCTTTAAAAGACCTGGAAGGAAAACTGACTACTGGCTCAATGGCTCCCTGACAAGTTACTTATATCGAGTATGGTTTAATTCAAGCATTGGGGGAAGCTACCGTTCCATGGATGTTGAAGTTCTTATTTCTTGGTGCAAAGACATTCTGGAAGGTCTTCTGGTACTGAGGTGCGGCTGTCCAAGGCGAGTGTGGTGCTGGTGTGGAGATCATCATGAAGAATGGCTCAGAGTTGGATTTGTAGTCCAGGAAGCCCAAAGAGATATTAGCCTGAGATACATAAAATCCATCATCATCGACCCTATCCAACAGTTGAGGACCTGAGAGATGCTTGTTCTCAGGTAAACAGGAAGTATACGGTCATAGTCACTTTTAAGCAATCTTAAGAATTTTAACAATCTTAATCGAAACATAACCTATGTCACAGTTACTTACAAGTGTGTTGTTAGAACAAATATTTGGGTTTCAGGCAATACTTATTCAAAAAATGTAAAGATATACCATCCTAAGAAAGGAATGAAGGTCCTAATGATTTTACATGATCTAAAGATTGTTATGCTTCCCATAAGAAAAGAAATAGTACTTTGGCCATTCAAGTATTAGCTTATATTAAAACAGCTTAGAGTGTTCCTTTGATACCTTGAAGAATACAAAAAGAGTCAACCTAATTCACAACAGTGGGACAGGTGGATCAAGTTACCTTAATCTTATACAAAATACACAGAGCGTAGATATCGTAAGTTATGCCAGTGAAAGCAGCTAAGCTGTATGAACAACATTAAATCCAAATACAAACACCAGGTTTTTAATTTATGTTGACTTATATTTTTCATTTGCTCATCTGGAGATACATCACGAAACTGAAAACATCTCACATACATGTTATGCTTTTAATTGTTCTAGTTGAGGGGTGCCTGGCTTAGTCGGTTAGGCATCCAACTCTGGACTTCAGCTCAGGTCACGATCTCACGGTTCGTGAGTTTGAGCCCCGCATTGAGCTCTGCACTGACAGCACAGACCTTGCTTGCGATTCTCTCTCTCCTTCTCACTCTGCTCCTCCCCTGCTCTCTCGCTCTCTCTCTCAAAATAATAAACTTAAAAAAAAAAAATTGTTCTGGTTGTTATGTTTTCATTTATCCCCATCACTAAAGTCAAAGGATACTTGACTGCATCGATTTCCTTTTACCATCCTACCCACCTGCTTGAGCCCTGTCAGAAGCCTGTGGTTTCTCCAACATGCCAAGCATACTCCTGCCTCAGGGCCCTCACACTTGTTGTTCCCTCTGTCTGCGGCAACCTCTCTCCTGATCTGCACAGCTCAATCTCACCTCTGTCAGTGTTATCTAAGTAACCCCCATACCTGCCTTATTTCTCTAACGGGTCACCAAGAGGGACTCTGCTTCATCTACTGAACACATGTTATGCTGGGGTCTCAAATATTTGCTGAATGAATACTCTATGGAGGGGTATCATTAGAAACACCTTGGATAGGAAAGGAAAGTCCTAAATTCACCCAGTTTCAGTAATTTTGATATATTAATACACAATGCCTTAAGAACTCCCAATCCCTATCTCCCCACCCTCATGGTGAAGCTGCCATCTCATAGCTGGTGAGTGAAACGGGGGTCAAGAGTAAAAACCTCTAAAATAAAACCTCTTCAAAGTAATCTCTATAGTCTTAGAGATTAGCCTTTGGAAAAGGGATTTGTTGCTGGAATTTCAGGAACATTAGCTTTGAGCCTGGCTTATATGCAAAGAAAAATACCCTCAGGAGTTTTTAATCAGTTGGAAATATTCCTTGGCAGTTAAAAGAAGTTATTATTCATTCACATTACTCAATATGACCAAACCCAAAGGTTTCCTAGGCAGAGCCTTCGATCATTTGTAAAACAAACCTGCAAGGACAGGGCTTCAGTAACTCACCAGAACATCTGTCAGGTAGTCCACACTGTAGTTTTCACCATGCTTTCGTGCCTTCCCATTGATAGAGAGGGTATAATTATAGTATTTAGAATTCTTTTCCTATTAAGACAGGAAAGTAAAAGTTGTTACGAGGTCAGCACCCCAAACAAAAGTCAAAATCGTGCTGGGCTAACCTATACTGTTTAATTAGTGATAGGACATCAAAAAAAAAAAAAAAAAAAAAAGGCAATTAAGTCAATACTGAATCGGATTTTACATTATCTCAATACTGAATCGGATTCTTTGAAGGTTTATGAACTACTAACACAGTTTCAGTAACATGTCCTAGTTTAAAATGCCACAAGTAGGTCAGGTAGAACAGCAAAATGTAGTTAAACTCTGTGTGATGCAGGAAAAATATCCCGCAGGGAGTGACTTGTAAATCAACAGACTTTGTTTTAAGGAGATAAAATAGCTACTCATAAACACAAAGCAATTTATGTGAAAAATCAGAACTAAATTAGAGAGTAGATATATTTCATATCTGTAGGGCTGCGTGTAATTGCCAATGACTTCAGTAATCACTCACCAAGGCGTACCAGTAACTCCAGCCCAGAGGAACATGCTCTAGTCCACCTGCATCTGGGGCTCCATACTGAAAAGCAAGACAAGTGGGGCATCAGAAATCCTTAGACATGACCAGATCAGAAAGAAAGGAAACTTTTAGAATCTTTTTACTCTATTTTAATTTTTTTAAAGATTGGGCACATTTAATTTTATTAATTTTTTTAAACGTTTATTTATATACTAGAGACAGAGCAAGCAAGTATGCACCAGTGGGAGAGGGACACAGAGAAAGAGGAAGACACAGAATCCGAAACAGGCTCCAGGCTCCGTGCTGTCAGTGCAGAGCCTGATACGGGGCTTGAATTCACTAACTGTGAGGTCATGACATGAGCCAAAGTCAGCCACTTAACTGAGCCACCCAGGCGCTCCTAGAAATCTTTTTAGATCAGTGCCTGAAACATGATAGATGTGGGGTGCCTGGATGGCTCAGTCAATTAAGCATCCGACTGCAGCTCAGGTCATGATCTCACGGTTTGGGAGTTCGAGCTCGGCATCAGGCTCAGGCTCTGAGCTGACAGCTCAGAGCCCGGAGCCTGTTTCAGATTCCATGTCTCCCTCTCTGTGCTGCTCCCCTGCTCGACTGTATCTCTCAAAAATGAATAAACATAAAAACTGAAACATGGTAGATGCTCAATTTTCCCAAACACATAAACCAGTCAAAAAGTAAAGAATATAATCCTAGGAATTTCTGAAGAAGGAGTTTGCAAACTAATGGCCACTAGGTCAAATCTAACCTGCCAACTGTTTTATATGATCAGCAAGCTGGGAGTTTTTTCCCAACCATTAAAAAATGCAAAAACAAGGGCACCTGAGTGGCTCAGCACGTTAAGTGTCCAACTTTGGCTTGGGTCACGATCTCACCGTTCATGAGTTCAAGCCCATGCCAGGCTCCATGCTGACAGTTTGGAGCCTGATTTGGATTCTGTCTTCCTCTCTCTCTGCTCTGTCTCAAGTATAAATAAACATTTAGAAAAAAAAAAAACAACTTTAAAATACAAAAACAGGGGCGCCTGGGTGGCTCAGTCGATTGAACGTCCGACTTCGGCTCAGGTCATGATCTCACGGTCCGTGAGTTCGAGCCCCGCATCGGGCTCTGTGCTGACAGCTCAGAGCCTGGAGCCTGCTTCAGATTCTGTGTCTCCCTCTCTCTCTGCCCCTCCCCCCACTCATACCCTGTCAAAAATAAACAAACATTAAAAAAATACGAAAACAATAGAGTATTTTGTGACATGTGACAGTTACATGAAATTGAAATGTCAGTGATAATGAACTTTTATTGGAACACAGCTGCACTCACTGTTGATTTTTATAATGTGTATGGTTGCTTTCATGCTACAACAGCAGAGTCAAATACAGAAGTCCCCCCTTACACTATGTCACAATGCCTACGTCATTCACCTCATTTCATCTCATCACGTAGTATTTTATCATCTCACATCATCCCAGAAAAGTACAGTGCAATGAGATATTTTGAGAGAGACCATATTCACATAACTTTTATTGCATTATATTGCTATAACTGTTCTTTTATTAGCCGTTATTAATCTGTTACTGTGCCTAATTTATAAACGACACTTTATCACAGGTACATATGTACAGGTAAAAACATAGTATATATAAGGTTCAGTACTATCCATAGTTTCAGGCATCCATCGGGGGTCGGGAAAATATCCCCCATAGGTAAGGGGATGGGGAGTGGGGGCAGAGAATTCTGTCATCACAAAAAAGACATGGCCTGCAGAGCCTAAAATATTTACTTCTGGCCCTTTCCAGAAAAAGTCCACGTGGCTTACACCACAGGGTTCATTTCCTGAGCTACTGATGGCATAGACTGAATACTCCAACTAACCTTGTGGCTCACAAGGCCAAAATAATATTATGAACTCTCAGCCTACAACTTGTGCTGATGATGAAATCTACTTTTGGAGCTCAACTTATTTGAAGAGATGAAAAAATAACCATAGAATCATCCCTTTTTTCCTTGACAAGGTTTACTACTGCCTTACATTTAAGGAAGAATCCTTGAGAAATCTTCATATTTTTTAAAAAAATGTTTATTTATTTATTTTGAGAGAGAGAGAATATCCCAAGCAGGCTCTGCACTGGGGACTCAATCCCACGACCTGTGAGATCATGACCTGAGCCAAAACCAAGAGTCAGACGCTTCACTGACTGAGCCACCCAGGCGCCCTAAGAGATCTTCATATTTTAGTGAATTTCTCCTAATTTTATATACATTATATGCTCTTTGATATGCAAAGTAGTACATGTTCTGTTTATGTTCCACATCCTTATCTCGATAACCTAGTATCTGTACTTATTTATCATGATTCTTTTTAAATAGACTCTTCTTTCAAACTCACAAGGTTGTAAGTTCTCTAAATTACTGTAGGGAGGGAAAGAATGAACAGAAAATTCAGATAAGATATTAGGATCTCCAGCAACCATGGATAAAGTGTATAAGAAAATACACATCTTTGCTTTGTCCTGCATCCCCTCTTCTAGTTTTACTAGAAGAGACAACCCAAACACTCAAACTATAATTCCTTTAAATTTGAACTCTAAAAGCGAAGGCCAATGTGGTAAATGTGGGGGCCATGAAATCTGGCCTTGGCAGGCTATAAGGGGTATCTCTCCATCCAGGCGCACGAGAGGCCAGCATATCAACCACATAGTCATATGCTTTAATGGCCTGAATATCCCAGGCTCTGAGTGCTTTCCCTTCATTACTGATCTCTCCACATATTGTTCCCATTTTTTTTCAGGTTAGGACATGGGTTGTCTTAAGTTGTTACGATGCAGGAAAGATGGTAGAAGGAATTTTTTCCTTTGGAAAAGGAATTCTTCACTTTGATCTTGATAAAGGGGGAAATGTAAACAAAAATGACAAACAGCCACATGACAAGCAAAATTCTTAAAGAAAAAGGGGCAGATGCATCAGACAGCAGCAGTCATAGGACCATTTTTAAATAAATGCTATCAGGCTACTTAAAGGAAGAATTACTGGGGCACCTGGGTGGCTCAGTCGGTTAAGCCTCCAACTCTTGATTTCATCTCAGGTCATGATCTCATGTTCGTGGGTTCAAGCCCTGCATTGGGCTCTGCACTGGCAGGGCAGAGCCTGCTTGGGATTCTCTCTCTCTCCCTCTCTCTCTGCCCCTCCCCTGCTCTCTCTCTGAAAATAAATAAACTTAAAAAAAAAAAAAAAAAAGGAAGAATAACTATAGTACCCAAATCATGCAAATATGTTCATGTAAGTAAATTCTTGTTTAATGGGAAGATTAGGAGAAAACATCTACCAAGAACATTTTAACATGACTCAAATGGATATTAATTGAAAAACAACATGCATTACATTAATTCACATTTGTAAGGCTTTTTTTTTTTTTTAAGGAATAACTAGATCATTTAACATACCTCATTTAAGTACTTCCCTGCGAAAAAGGTCTGATAACCACACACTGATCTGAGAATTGCTGGGAAAGTATTTGGTTCTTGGATCTTCTGCCAAGACTTACTACTGCAGTTTCCCTCTAAAGTGTTGTTAACAACGTGATGATTATGTGGATACTTCCCCGTCAAGATACTGGCTCTGCTTGGGCAGCAAAGAGCACTTGGCACATACTACAAAGGGAACAGAAGCAAAAAACCCAGTTACACAAGAAAGATGGATTTCTTAGCATTTCTAAACAGGATAAAGAAAGCTGTTCAATACTCTAACTTTGAATTTCTAGTTTCCCATGGAATAGAGGTTTTTTTGTTTTTGTTTTTTTAAACACATGACACACTTCAGAGCTGCTTTAAGTCACATAATGGAGACAATAAATCAGATAAAACAAACCAAGAGAACAGATTTCTTTTGCAGTTGGATTCTTGCTGCAGAATAACAGTGATTCTAATCTCATCTGCCAAAGAAATATTTACAAGGTAGGCACCGGGTCTTAACGAAGATAAAGAGTATCACTTGAACCTAATGTAGCTGAGAGGCACAGGTTCAGTTTTCAGGATAATCTGTAGTTTTATACATTTCCTGTGTCACTTAAGACACTGGACATAGTTTTTCTGCTCTAATTGTATTTCTGTTAGCACCTATCATCAATACATTTAGCCCATTCTACCCGATATTTGTATAGGTCTTAGTACACATCACCAAGCCACTTTACAGAGAGTAATACTAGCCTATACTCGCACCAGCAGGGAAGGAATGCTCATTCAAGCACACCCTTGCCAAAATTACATATTATCTCTTTTAAATACTCAGCATTTCTTTGGCCTTTCAAATTGGATTTGGCATTTTTAAGTACTGGTGAGGATGAACATTCTCCACATGCATACTGACCAATTATGTTTACGTGAATGATTTGTTCACGAGCTTTGCACATTTTTTTCCTCCTGGGGCATGAGCTTCTTGTTACATAAAATTTGAGTTGAGGAAGGATTCAGTCACATTACAAATACATACTTGCCATTTTTTACTTTTGCCTTTTAATTTTGTTAGATATTTGACTTCTGTAATCTTTACATTGGCAACCCTTGGATTCCTTTCCCATTTTTGTTTGCTGACCTATTTTTTGGCCAATGTCACACTGTTTACTGTATCTTCATATTTCATTTTATTATCTGGAAGAGCAATTTCTTCCTTTAAGAAATTATCTTGATTGTTCTAACCTACTTATACTTCCAGATAAATCTGAAATCCCTTTATTCAGCCTAAAAAAAATCTTGTTGGGATTCTGATCAGAATAAATTAATCTTGTGTCTTCCCACAGAAAATGATGGGTGTATCTACATATTAAAGATTTTTATTATACCACTCATGAAGTTCTGTACCTTTATTTATACAGGTCTTAACTATTACTGGCCACCAACAGCTATTCCTAGAGTCTGCTATATGAATGGGATCTTTTCTCTCTCCTCCCCAGTACTTCTCTAACTGGTTATACAGAAGAAAGTTATTTTTGTTTTTTCATTTCTATTTTACCAAACTCAATTAACTTAAAAAGTTTTCCAACAGTTCCGTGTTTTCTAGGTAAAAAATCCAAAGAAGTGGAAATAATAATTTTGTCTTTTCCAGTCTTCCAACTAATTCCACAAGATACCAATGACCAGACAGTTCAGAAAAGCATTCAGTGACAAGTATTATGCCCTTGTCTCGTTCCTAACAGCAATGCTCTGAGTCTTTCACCTCAGCTGTAAGGTGTGGTATGCTATTTGTTTGAAATACTCATCACAGTAAGGATGCACTTTTATCAGCATAATAAACTACCAGGAAAGGATGCTAAATTTCGGAGGACTCTCAAGCATCTATTAACATGAACATCACATTTTTCATTTTTCAACTACTGATCTTGTTGGACAGTATAATAACCACCATTATGTAGTACTAGGAGTCAAGTGCTTGTGTTACATGTACCAATTAATTTAACATCACAAAGACCTTGACATAGGATTTAGTACTCCCATTTACAAGTGGGGAGACCAAGGGCCAGAAACCTGCCCAAGGTCACACAGGTAGAAAAGAGGTAGAGATGGCATTCAAACTAGGTGATCCAGCTCCAGGCTCTGTGCTCTTAAGCACAACACTGTGCTGGTGTTTAATGGATTTCCTGCTAAGCTAGACTACTACTTACTGGGTTATGTGCATGGTTCCTGAATTTTGTTAGTATTTTATTACGGATTTTTACATCCGTCTTTATACACACGTATATATTTGTACCTCACGTACACACATACGTGAATATACATACACACACAGATGTCAGTTTTGTTTGGTTGCTATTATCTTTCTCAGATTTGACTATCAGGGTTAACTGGACTTTTGTAACATGGCCTGCAAGCATTTACCACAAGGCAATTCACATAGCATGAATGTTACATGACTCCTAACATCCATTTTCGAACCTCCAACAATGACGTTTTGAAACAAAATTCTCTAGTTCTGAGCTATAGAGCAAACTGGCTCAGACAATATCTACAATTAACGTTCAATTAGTAAAAAGTGATGCTTCAATTAAAAGAACTTAAATCACATTAAATAAGGTTCTTCCTTTAAATCAGGCATCTAAGTAGGAAAAAAACCACATAGATTACACTAGATTACCCGAAAGAGAGGGTTTCCTCCTAGAACATGAACAGGAAGTCTCACAAAATTAAATTCAAAACTTACAGCACTGGAGAAGGTCATCCCCATTTCTCCAATGAGAGCCTTGGTTTTTTTTAGTGGTGTCTGCAAAGTAAATAATTATCTGTTAAACCATCTCCTCCAATAAACGAAAACACACAGACCAAAACTCATGGTTTTTGCATCTTACTCGCAATTATCAGCTCCATCAGACACTAAGAAACCACCAAGAGTCCTGTGTGATTCTTGAGATGAACCAAACAGGTTTGGTTACAGTCAGTTATGTCCCGTGCAAAAGTTCAGAGGGGTCATAATGCTTGCAGGAAGGGAACGTTCACAGCTGACAGCATTATTCCAGCAATGCTGATTTCAATGTGATGAAATTTTGGTGCTGTCATTCGTCACCAGCCCCCTTACAAGATAGATAGGGCAGATCTCCATTAATTCATCTTTAGAAGCAGGCTGTGGGATAGGATATGAAAGGAGCCTTCCACCCTTTAAAACAGAAATAACAGATTCTCAAGGCCAGATAAAGCCCTGACGCCCAGAAGAGGACTCAAATATCACACATTCAGTAGTGGAGCCTAAATCATGCTTTTCAGATATAAGCTCAGAACCCTGTGCACTAGACCAATCACCACCTCAGGTAAGGACTTGAACTAGGTGGCAAATAGTAGAACAATTAATCTCAAATCCTAGAGTGAGGATAAAAGTATGAAGGTCACTTAAATACAAATAAAAGGAACACTAACAATATTCAGATTCCAGACAAAAAGAGGCTCAGTTTAGTTGTATTATATGAATCAGCTCACAGTGTTATTGAAGTACTTTTTAAATACGCGACCATATTCCGTGCAGTTCAAGTATATCTTATTGTGCAATAATTCCTTAAAAATAAATATATGTTAACAAGGGTCTTGTTTACAATACTATATAAATCACTCTCTCCCACTGATTTCTATAGATAGTAAAAGATATAAGGGACCCATAAACTCGAAAGGATGAGAATTCTAACTTATTCAAGAAGACCTTTCATAATTTCATGAGTAGATCCATAATAGGTTCCCAGGAAATGCTACAAATATACAAGGTCTTCGCTAACCTTCAGAGGCAATGTCACTGGCTATGATCTCCCACAAAACATCACTGGGTGGTTATCTTTAGGTAAAGAATACTGGGCTGACTGAAACCCTGGTGTGATGAAAAATCTGAGTTATGACGACACAGGGAGGGGAAATGAGAATACAAAGTGTAAGTGGGGAAAAGGACTACGTGAGTTGATTATATGGGACTTAATCCTCAAACTGGTCAACACACAAAGCTCCTGAAGAGTATCTGATTTATAGTAAGACTATACTGTGTGATTTTTTTGTTTTTGAGAGAGAGTGCGTGTGGTGGAGGGGCAGAGGTAGAGAGAGAATCCCAAGCAGGCTCCATGCCCAGCACAGAGCCCGACGCAGGGCTCAACCTCACATTCCTAAGATCATAACCTGAGCTGAAATTGAACCAGATGCTTAGCCAACTGAGCCACCCACATGCCCCTACACTGTGTGATTATAGCCTACTTATTCAACACTTAATAATTCATCAGTGTGTCAGGCACTGATCTAGGCAATGATGGATCAAAGACAGAAGGTCCTTGCCCTCATGACCTTTGTATTCTTGGAGACTTAAACTAACAGGTAAATAATCATTTCAGGCAGTGAAAAGCACTACAAGCAGAGTAAACCAGGATGATGTGCTTACAGCTGGTGGGAGGAAAGGGGGAAACTACTTTAGATGGGTGGTCAGGAGAAGCCTCTCTCAGCAGGTAACTTTGGTGCTTAGCATCACATGACAAGGAGGTCAGCCAGGCAAAGATCCAGGAGAAGGTGTTTTCAGGCTGAGTGAATAGGAAGTACGAGGGCTGCCAGAAAAGGAAAGAGGCACATGTGAGGAATAGAAAGAAGGCGAATATGGCAGAAGTAGCACAGCAAGTAAAGGAGACTGTGGTGTTAGACAAGGTCAAAGCATCAGGCAGGAGCCAGCAGATGATGCAAGGCTGCACAGGAACACAGATTCTATTGGAAGACATTTACATTAAGGACCATAATTTTTATACTGTTAACACCAGTGTGGTGATAACCATCATCTATGCTTCATCAAACAAATCCTTTTATTTTTTTTAAAGTTCACTTATTTATTTTTGAAAGAGACAGTGTAAGCAGGGGAGGAGCAGAGAGACTGAGAGAGAATCCCAAGCAGGCTCTGCACGGTCACCACAGAGCCCCATGCCGGGCTCAAACTCACAAACTGTGAGATCACGACCTGAGCTGAAATCAAGAGTTGGACGCTTAACCGACTAAGCCACCCAGATGCCCCAAATAAATCCTAGATAAGAAACCCCACTGTATTGAAGATGTGTGTCCATGCTAATCTGAATACTAAAATGGAGCCTTAAGATGTAAGAAAAGACAGCTGCAAGGCTGGTCAGGTAAAGGATGTACAGTACTGTTTAAGTAGCAGCCAATCTTATACCTGAATATAGGTAGATGTGTTATACTTTAACTCATCCAAAGCAAACCCCTTCCATAAAAATCCTAAGGAGTCATTTACTTTCTTGGTTCCTGTGTGTAACTGCTCTGAACTAAAGTTTTAACAATTCTAAGAAAAATCTATGGCTAATTTTTCTTTTAACAACCACTTTTTTTAAAAAAAAATTTTTTTTTCAACGTTTATTTATTTTTGGGACAGAGAGAGACAGAGCATGAACGGGGGAGGGGCAGAGAGAGAGGGAGACACAGAATCAGAAACAGGCTCCAGGCTCTGAGCCATCAGCCCAGAGCCCGACGCGGGGCTCGAACTCACGGACCGCGAGATCGTGACCTGGCCGAAGTCGGACACTTAACCGACTGCGCCACCCAGGCGCCCCAACAACCACTTTTAAAGACCTCTTTCGTTTAAATAAAGCAAACACGTGATGCCATCTTCTCCTACATTTCATCATGAGTCCTTCCCTCGTTTCCTTGAAATTCCGACCAAGTGTCACTTTTTCCAGAGCGAATGATTTTACAAAAGAGCAACCTGTGCCTCTGTGAAGCACACTGGGTCCATCACACCATAACAACATTCAAGCAAAATCAAGAAATAGGAACTGTTCCCAAAGCAAAAGCCCCAAAGTCCTGCAGATGACACCTGTAAACAAATACAGTGAAATGTGAAAGATGGTGCAGAAAAGGCTATTTCAAAGATGACTAAAAGATTCTACATGAAACAACAATCACACAAATGCTATATAATCCTTTGACCTGAGCTAGTCTGGTGGACTAGCTGTTTATTTTGCCAACTGTGGCCGCAATTCACAATCTTTTTTGAGTCAGAGACTTCACTGTCTCCATAAAAGATAATACACAGACTTTTACGTGTAAATTAAGGATTTCTGTGACCCCACCGGTGCCCCTCAGTATCATCTAAAGAATCTCTGATCTGTGGTAGAAGTGTCTATGCTGATGTGGACACGTGGAATGGCATCTGGTAAGTCACTATTACCACACTGTTCTAGAATAGGAAAAAAACGGGGCTCTGAGATCGTAAGACACCAGATTTTGCCCCTTATTAGCTATGTGAACTTTGGCCAAGTTACTTAACCCCCTCTCAGTATTAGTCTCCTCTTATTTAAGGAAAGGATAATACCTACAGCAGAGGACTCCTGTAATGACTGAAGCACAAGTTTAATACTTCACACTCTTAACTGGCTCCAGGAGGTTTTCAAACAGTTATTGTCTTAGTGCTTTCCCTTCAAGTCCTCTTTAACAACTAGTGGTAGAATATTCTGAAAAAGGCTAAAAGAGAAGCCAGAATACTCCAGAGAGTTGGAAGCATTAAATTTGACTTGTGCCCTCCACTCCATTTTGGCTCGTCTCTCTAGTACAAACGCCTATAAAAAAGAATCTGCTACTGGTTTAGAGAAGCAAACACAACACGCTAGGGAAAAAAGAACTCAAATATATACAGACCACATCTGTGGTCCCTAAGAACTAAGACAATTCTGAACTCCTTACATTTTAGTGATAAAGTTTTGTTTTCACCAGAGATATGAAAGCTTGACCTTTTAATTGTTTTAGTCACTATGCTATTACTAATTTTTTATAGAGATGGCTTGCTTTTTCTAGACAAAACATTAAAAAAAAATTTTTTTTTAATGTTTACTTACTTAGAGAGAGCGTGCACGCTCAAGAGTGTGCACAAGAAGGGCAGAGAGAGAGGGAGAAAGAGAATCCAAAGCAGGCTTGGTAATGATAGTGCAGAGCCCAATGTTGGGGCTGGATCTCAGGAAACGTGACATCATGACCTGACCCAAAATCAAGACTTGGACGCTTAACCAACGGAGCCACCCAGGTGCCCCCTAGACAAAATACCTCAAGGGAATTTTGTGAGAAGGGTAAGAGCAGTGGTTGAAATGGAAAGAACAAAGTAAATTCCAGGAGAGCATTTAAGTCAAGACTCTTCAATGTCAATGCGGCTGAGTGGAAACCAAAAGGCAACGAGGCATATGTGGCAGGAAGAAGCATGGAGTCAAAATGCAAGCATCTTAAACATCAACTAGAAAAGAGTCTCATAGCTGTGGACACAGCCCCTGAGTAAGAAATAACATCTTAATCCATAACCCTTTAATATACATATAGATTGTATACTTTGCCCCATGTGCCACACCAACATTTTCTATTCTACTTTATTCCACAGGAAAGTAAAAATGCTGTTAGCTACTCACTAAACTGATTTCACAACTCACTCATGGGTTGCAGTCAGCTGCAGGACAGTGAGGTAGGGAATTCTCACACAGTGTAAATTAGGAACCTCTTGCCTGAAGTGTTTTCATAGTCTCAACATTAAGCTGAAAGCAACAAGAGAACTGAAAGGAAGAAAAAAATAAAGCAGACCTTTAAAAAAAAAAAAAAAGCCATACCCAGGATCAGAGCACTGAGGGTTTCAACTACTTAAGCGCCTTGGGAAAGCCACTCTCTGGGGCCTCCATGACTAGGGGGCTGGCTGAGTGCTCCTGAAGGTCGTAAATTCCAGATCTCTAAGATACAGAAGCAAAATGAACTCCGGGCAAGAACGAAGTCTCATGACAAAACATTTAAAATGGAACACGGACAGCAGTAGCCAATGCAGCAGCCAGGTGTTCAATCAGGCTAATTGAATTTTCTTGATTGTTGCGAGGCAAAAGGCTCCCTGAGTAGTTGACAACCTACCTACCGGATTAGTTCATCTCGGCATTGATTTTACAAATAAATATCAGGCACAGACATTGTACACAGGGACAAATTCAGAGGTGGCCTAGGTCCTTCACAGAGGAAGGACCTAGGGCTGGACTTGACCTCTGATCCTTCGAACCAAAAGAAGAGCAATAAAAGTTTGCGTGCTTTTAGCCAGCACCTGCTCCTCGGTGGCTCAGCCCATCCCTAACTGGCGTCCACATGTTCATTTTGAGCTGTAAACGCGAGCTCCGCAGCACTAAGGTCCAGACTAGAAGCTCCGTATGGTGCGTGCAGGTGTCTACTCAAACAGACGCGAGACAGAGACGCGGGAGAAAGAGGAAATAGAGTCCTGCAAACCCTGAACTTCCGTAAGGGGTCCGGCGCGGCAAAAGCGAACCTCTCCCGGGGGGAAAAGCTGCCAGCTGAGGGAATTGGGGTGGGGACGGCGAAAGAGGGCAAGGAAACTGGGGGTCAGCCCGGGAGATGGAGGGGCGGGGCAGAAATAGAAGAGTTACCATGCCGCCGAGCACTTCGTCCTGGTCGTCGGTGAGGAGCAGCACCACATTGGGCCTCCGAGAACCCGCCGCCACCCCAGAGACCCCCAGGCAGCTGCCCAGCAGCAGCAGCAGCGCTGGGCTGCAGGAAGGCAGGTGACGGGGGTTGTCCCGCCGGGGCCCAGTTGGGGCCAGAGGCAGGAGCCACATGGCGGACACAGCGCCGGGGCGGCCCCGGGACCGAGTGGAGGGAGGCGCAGGTGTCTGAAAAGCTAGAGGAGAAGGACCTGCAGGAAGAAAGGGATTGCACGGGAAAGGCCCCGGGGCTGGGGTCAGGCGTTTTCTCCCCTAGCACGATCACGTGAGCCGGGGACTGGAGGCGGAGCACACCGAGCAATCACGTGAAGAGCGATAGGGTCGGACTGCGGGCGGAAGGGGAGGGAGGACGGACCACCCGGCCGGAAACCGGAAGTGGGCGAAAAAAAGGTCCGAGAGCCGGACCTGGACTTGCTTCATTCTCAGGCTGAGGTTGGGTTCTCGGGGGACGTGAAGCTTAATGGTTGGTGTAAAGTTTAAAATGGAGAGAAGATAAGATGGAATGGAGGAGAGAATCAGCTCACAGTAAGCGATTAAGAGAAGGGAGAAATGTACCTACCGCATAGTAAGATCAGCTGGTGGGCGAAGTCGGCTCTGTCATATTTAATCTCCGAGTCCACACTCACTGATGGCCTTACAGTTAATCATTTCTAATTTTCTCTACCACCCACCTACTAAATTTGGAGCTGGATACCAGATTAGCATTCTTAATTTCAAGCCTCGGCTGATAACATAATTTCAAACAAGCAAACGATTTAGAGATATCCTGACAGCCTGATGTTCCTTGGTGAATTTTTTAATATTTACCCTAATAGTCTTCGGTGAATTTTTGAAAGCCGTCTTAGAGGTTGTTGGAGGATATGCATATTGAACAAAAACAAAACCCCTGAAACAGTCACCCAACCACATTAAATAATGTTTGGGGGAACAAATTCCATGAAACTAGGACTATAAATATTTCTGTGGTAGCTCTAGAACAGCTTTATCTCAACTCTCTGTTGAAGTCCATAAAAACAGAATTATCCCTGGCAGGGTGAAGGGTCAAGGCTTATTTCCAATTCAGAACAACAACTAGTACCTCCTGGCTCCTAACAAAGTGTATTTTCTCTAAGTACTATCCTATTGTGAGGTAAAAATAATTGTGGAAATACATCGAAATGTCACATGTACAACTATAAGATTTATGCAAAAGGAAGTGTTGCCTTTTTTTTTTTTTTTAAATAGATTTACAGAAGGCAAGAGAATCTTTACAAAGTGAAGTAAAGTTCCACTGCAAGAAAAATTATGCTGGGAATCTGGTCAGAGTAGTTCCCAGATGGCCATGGTACTGGGTAACAGCCTCAAGCTGGGCTCATTTTGCAAGCTGGTGGAATAACTCCTAGGAAATCAAAGACTTCCAGGAAGACTTCTGGCACAAAAAAAGAACCTGCTTCCATGCCCCAAATTGTAAGATTATATCACTGTTCTTATTTCAAGGCTAGATTATAAAGTATGATGGTAGAGACTTTACAATTAGGTGCCAACTTTATTCCAAATGCTAGGCATCTGGAACTTGCAATCTAGTTGCAGAGAGATATACAATCTAATAATCACAGAAGTGTATGATTACAAATAAGGAGACGTTTTGTGAAGGAAAAGTAAAAAGTGCAATGAGCATTTAAGGAGGTGGGGGGCTGACCGAATTTATGATAGGCTAAGGAAGTAAACTTCCAGTGTCCATGTGAAGTTTAAATAGGAGATGACTTGTTAATGGAATGGTTCGGTGGTAGAATGTCTCCTAGGCACAGTACAGTATGTGCAAAGGTCCTGAGGTGGTGCATTCAAAGAACTAAAAGATGCCAGTATAGTTGGAGCAGAGGGAGAGAAGGAGAGGGAGAGGTAGACAGGACCCAGATCCTATGTTAAGGATTTTGGTCTTCATCTAAAGCTAATGGGAAATCACTGGAAGAATAGGGGAGAAAAAATATGTGAATTTTAGAAGATCCTTTATGCTGTGGCATGGTGTACAGATTAGAAGAGGACAAGAATGGATAAAGGTCAATTAGGTGGAGAGATGATGATAACAGGAACAAATCAGATTTTGTGGGGCATGAAGCTTATATGTATACAAGTTGGCAAGGGTGGCTCCTTAAAAAGAATAATAGTTACAAATACAAAATTAGGTACAAAGTGAATATTTTTTTAGGCTAAGAAAGAAATACCAGTATTATCAATTTTTAAAAGTTGAGAAGTATTGCAAATTACAAATGCAAAATTTTAAAACAGTATTTTTTATTAAATTTTTTTGATGTTTATTTATTTTTGAGAGAGAGGGAGACACGGACACTCAGAATCCGAAGCAGGCTCCAGGCTCTGAGCTGTCAGCACAGAGCCTGATGCAGGGCTCACACTCACAATAAAAAATATTTTTATTAGTGAACTACCAGATACATCTCTCTATGTTTTTTTCCCCTACATTTTATGGCTATGTACCCTTCAATCATCTTTTATATGATGGTGGCTTTGTAATATTCTATAGAGAGAATAGGAAGATAATTTAGTCTTTTCTCTGGTATAGTTGATCAGTATTTGATTTTTATTACTGATAGTTCAGAAGAATTTTTTTTCATCCTCACAGTTCATTGTTGGTTATACACACACATACACGCTCACACACACTTATTGTAATCATGTATTACGAGTTTATGTTGTCTTCATTTATGTCAACTTGAGGTCAAATCAGAAATTTAAATATTTTTAATGAGCTTATATGGTTTTCTTCACAAATTGATTATCAAAAAAGTTCAGGGGCCTGTTTATTACTTTCATTTGCAATTTATCTCTTCATTTTAGACAATTACTGTCTTTGTTATCTGAAAAAAATTATTACTATTTACTTCTCAATGTCAAGATAATTTCTTTTGATTTTCTCACTCATCTTTACCACTTTAATTTCATATTTATTAATTTTTTTACCCTCAATTTTCTTTAAAATTTTTTTTTTCAACGTTTATTTATTTTTGGGACAGAGAGAGACAGAGCGTGAACGGGGGAGGGGCAGAGAGAGAGGGAGACACAGAATCGGAAACAGGCTCCAGGCTCCGAGCCATCAGCCCAGAGCCTGACGCGGGGCTCGAACTCACGGACCGCGAGATCGTGACCTGGCTGAAGTCGGACGCCCAACCGACTGCGCCACCCAGGCGCCCCTACCCTCAATTTTCTATCAGTACTT
The DNA here is from genome assembly GCF_028749965.1 of Puma concolor. Taxonomy (NCBI): domain Eukaryota; kingdom Metazoa; phylum Chordata; class Mammalia; order Carnivora; family Felidae; genus Puma; species Puma concolor. Next base: position 52,501,054 of record NC_141673.1, on the reverse strand, counting down.
TAGTAAAATAAATTTACGAATGACCTGAGAAGGTGCCCACTATATACATCCACATCAGGAGTTTGAAATTTATCACATCTCTAATTGAAATGTTCCAAAGTGTCTTTCTAAATTGTAGTTAAAAATGTTATATTTGGGTTTTATCAACTGTTGAATAAGTTCTTACATCTCATTTGTGTTTTGGGTTGTCTTTTGAGTCATTGAAAATATATTTTAGAGTCCTTAAATTTTCTTTGAGCCTGTGTTGCAAGGCTTGAACACTTTTATAATGGGCAGACCATTTCATTATAGTTAGATGCTTTAAGGAAAAATCCAACTTGGCATATATGTTTAAAAGATCAAGAAAAAAAGATTCCATATAGTAGTCGAACCTGAAAATAAGATACACAACAGTCTCAGATTCTTGAAGTAGTTAACCTCAGATGCTTTGAGGGCAGCCTTGCCTCTAACAAAATCAAGGTAATGATTTGTGCATGGCTCATGTGCTGCAGTGGTTTTTAAAGAGCACGCAGCCCTTTGTTCCAATCATCGTAATAGCTGTGCTGACATGTGACTGTAAATGCCCAACTGCAGGTTGAAATGGCTCAAATCGTTTTTCACCTTGTTGAATAAAGTCAGATAAATGTTTTCGGTTGGGTGAAAAAGTTAAAAATTGCTAATAGGAGTTCCTATTAGAGGAGTAATCCACAATAATTAACAACTGATCAGTTTGTCACATCCAGAATAGAATGTATAATGTTATTATTTGGTGTCTGGTTATATATTTGACTTACCACTCTTTAAGACATTTCCCCATCATTTAAATTAATTTGTCATAAATTGTCTTGGTAAAATAAGTCACTTTTTATTTATTTTTTAATGTTTATTTTTGAAAGAGAGAGAGAGATGCACAGAATGTGAGCGGGGGAGGAACAGAGAGAGAGGAGACACAGAATCCGAAGCAGGCTTCAGGCTCTGAGCTGTCAGCACGGAGCCCGATGCGGAGCTTGAACTCACAGACCGTGAGATCATGACCTGAGCTGAAGTCAGACGCTTAACCGACTGAGCCACCAAGGTGCCCCAATAAGTCACTTTTTAAAATGTTATCATTTTTTCCTAGACCTTAAGCAAAAATGGATTAAACCCAGCTATTACTTGAAAAGTTCGCATGAAACTTCCATTATGACAACACTACTTTTTATCTTGGCCTTTGAAGTAAAAATATCTTTCACTTACATATTTGACAACCTTAAGATCTCCATCTCGGACCGTGATGGAGTAATAGGGCTGGACTAACCTTCTTGCTATAAACAACCAGAAAACAGGACAAGATGTATATTTTTGCACAACGGACAACTGGCAGTGCAGGACTCTGATCCCTGTGTGAAAAGGAATCAATTGACCGCTTTCAACTTGGAGGCACATTCTGAACCCGGGAGCCAGAGAGAGCGTTCCATGTAGAAAGAAGATGAGTTGAGGGGACAGAGATGAAGTTTGGGGGAGGATGAGGTACTTGGAAGTTGTGGGGCAGAGTTCCAAAGAGAAGGAAAAGCTCCATCAATCTGCACAGATACCCTTTTGAGGTTTTGTTGGACACTAAGATGTGAATGTGTAGGGTGGAAGGCATCATAAGATAAGGCAACGAATAACCAAAAACATGTAAGAATTCTCAGTGGAAATATCTGAGATGCAACTAGCCAGAAGAGTCTTCCTTGATCACTGGGAGTATTCAGTAGAGAACGCAAAAAAGTCATACCTTAGTAGTGGGGCTAAATTACCATGAGTGAAAAGTATTGTACACCTGCAATGACAAAGGTTAAATACAAGTCTCAAAATGTGAAGCTGATCTGCAAGAACCGTAACTTGCCTGCCAGAAGAAGGACACACACACTTGAAAAGAAAACTGCGAAATCCAGATACTCAACAATATGAAATTCATAATGTCCTGCATCCAGTAATTAAAAAAAAAAAAATTACTACACAGGATCCCAAATAGGAAAATGTGACTGATAACCAGGGAAAAATCAGTCAACGGAAACGTAATAAATGACACAGATGAAGTAATGAACAGGTCCGGGATTTTAAAACTCCTCTTATAACGATATGTCGTAGTCGAAGCAGATCTAGACCGCCTGGGCACCCTGCAGAATATCGTATCTGTCCGCTGCACCCATGACATACTGATCAGGCAGGGTGAACAAGAGGCAGCTAACAGGCTGCAATCTTTGATATGACGCATGTGCTCTCGGGAGTGGGTGACGGACCCTATGAAAATTCGGGGACTTGTCCCTTCAGTAAAGGATTGTAGGGGTCCAGGGGTGTATCCGGGTCATGGTCTCCGAGGCAAAAACAAATTGCTGCATCTTGCTTTTGTTATTACAAAGAAGGAAGCCCAGTGCTCATTCTACCTTTCTGTATTCTGTATGCAACCTATTCTACCTATGCATACTGCCTCAGCTGTATACTGTGTGACGCTGAGTGACGTGGAAGGCTGCCAGCTTTGAGTGGGGCCTGGAGCAGAAAAGCACGCTACAGCAGACAGGGCTGGCTACGTTGTAATCTGTGGGGCCCAGGGTGAAGTAATGCAGAAAAAAAGTGCCACGAAATGTAATAAAGGATAAAGCCTTTCATTTTAAAAATACTGTATTACTGGGGCACCTGGGTGGCTCAGTTAGTGAAGTGCCTGACTCTTGATTTCAGTTCAGGTCATGATCTCATAGTTCGTGGGTTTGAGCCCCACGTTGGGCTCCCCATTGACAGCAAGAGGCCTCCTTGGGACTCTCTGTCTCTCTGTCTCCCTCTCTCTGCCCCATTCCCGCTCACATGAGCACATGTTCTCTCTCTGTCTTGAATAAACTTTATAAAAAAAATCTTGTATTTACTAACAAGATGCAGTGGGGGTTCTAGTGATACTTGAGTAACACCATAATCTTACAAACTGCAATTAATATTTTTGGCAGTATAATTTATATATCCTATAAATAACATTAACGTGATACCTTGACTGCTAATATGATTTTTCTGGCTTTCCTGCAAATTCATTTCTTAGGCTATCAAAATGTATACTTTTAGTAACTTCATTTTCATTTGATACAATTGAAAGCAATGTCATTTGCTCTTAGCAAATGCATGATTGCAAATAATTGTTAATACTTTTTTTAAAATTTTTTTAACATTTTTATTTATTTTTGAGACAGGGAGAGACAGAGCATGAACAGGGGAGGGTCAGAGAGAGGGAGACACAGAATCTGAAACAGGCTCCAGGCTCTGAGCTGTCAGCACAGAGCCCAACGCGGGGCTCGAACTCACGGACCGCGAGATCATGACCTGAGCTGAAGTCGGCCCCTTAACCGACTGAGCCACCCAGGCGCCCCAATAATTTTTAATTTTAAGGAGGCTCTTTCTTCCAACATAACTATTACTGAAGCTGTTAATGGTATTTTATAGGCTGCATAACAAAGGGATAAATTATTGATAGATTATTTCAAAATAGAAAGTTTGTCATGTGGAACTGACAATTCTTGTGGACTAATTTTTCTAAAAACATTTAAATCTTATAGATCAGTTTTATTTAGATATTAATTTAATTGTAAATGTAAGCCAAAAATTATTGTAATTTTGCAATTGTAAAATTGTTACTGGTATAATAGTTACACTGTAATGTTTCCTTTAACATTTCCTATAACTTGTGGAAGGTGTACAAGAAACCTCCAGCAGCTTCAAACTTTAAAATATTTTTTAACGTTTTATTATATATTTTTTGAGAGATAGAGCACGAGCAGGGGATGGGCCGAGAGAGAGGGAGACAAAGAATCAGAAGCAGGGTCCAGGCTGTCAGCACAGAGCCTGATGTGGGGCTAGAACCCAAGAACCATGAGATTATGACCTGAGCTGAAGTTAGATGCTCAACTGACTGAGCCAACCAGGTGCCCCAGCTTCAAACTTTTATATACAGCAATTCAAGGTGCCTGTCTATTCATTCTATCACAGCATCTTCAATTATAAGGCAAAATTACTTTTAAATTCTTTTCATCATTAATAATTGGTTCATCTGGACTTTCACACGAAAATGATGTTATTTTCTATTTGTAAGCTTGTGGATATTTGTTTTGCCATGTTGCAGAAGTTTTCTAAACTCTGAAGAATTCTAAACTCTTAACTCTAATAATTCAATGAATTCTCTGATTTGTTTTATTACGATGTTCACATGTGTGCTTTTATTTCATAATAATTTACTGGCAAAATGTATTGCCTGAAAGCAAGCAGTTCCCATCCTAGCTCTCAAATATTTGTGCAAATACCACAAAGATGGGATCTGGGGAGCAGATGGGGATCCCCACAACAGGTCCCAGCCTTGGCCTTGTGTAGAGCCTCTTTCCCTTCCTGCTGCTGTTGCTACCACTGCTGCTTCTCCACTGTTCTCTCTGCTGTTGCTGCCTCCAGTTTGGGCTCTGGTCTTTTTCTGACCCCTCTGGGGCCTGAGACTCCCTGGACCGCCCTGAGGCATTCCCTGTGACAATTGCTTTGTGCCTGCCTGCTGCTTGTGGCATCCTTTGTCCTGGTTTATCTCTTCTGCTTATGCATGTCCCATTGCACTTTATTTTCAAAACACAAGTTCAAAGATAAAATTGTTAGTAATTTCAAGGTGGTGACCACAAAGCATCAGGCCAGGTGTGGGTACCTTCTCAGAATGATGCTCTGTGCAACTACAGGGTTCACATCTTAAAGTCTGTCCTGGTGGCAGATCCAGCCCCGTGACGCATGTAAGCCTTCTGCTTGGGCCACACACTCTGGCAGACCCTATGGTATTCCGGGTGCCAGTGATGAGAAAAGATGCAATGTGGAACAAGCCCCAGTGGGAAAATGTTATCTGCAGCAGGATTACGCACCTTTTGAAAAATAACTCCCGGTGTACTGAGCCCTGATAGAGATGGAACTCTTGGCCATGAGACACCAAATGACCATGTGTCCTGTACTGCCCACCATGAGTTGGGTCCTCTTGGATCTACCAAGTTGAAGTTGGTTAGGATCAGCAGTAATTTCACATAAGATGAAATATTACCTCTGGAACCAAGCATGAGCAAGACTAGACGGAATAAACAAGTGCATGAGTAGGTAGCCCAGACTCTCAGATCGCTCTGCAGGGTTACTGGAGTACCCCTCTCTCAGCTCAGACTTAAGGTACTGTATGACCAGCCAAAGGAGGAGGAGAAAGCCAGAGCCTGGTTTATGGATAGAACAGCTTGGTACATTGATGCAAGGTGGAAATGGATGATGAGTTGCAGCCTTACTTGGGGCTGGCCTTGAACGACAGTGGTAAGAGAAGACCATCCTAAATGGGCACGGCTTTGGTGCACCTGACCATCCAGGTTGTGTGGCAAGGGAAGTGGTCTGACATTAGAATAGTATGTGCATTCATTGGTAGTGGTGAATGGCCTTGGCTGGTCCCGTCGTGGGTATGGAAGGAAAATGACTGGAAGATTGTAGATAGGGAGGTCTGAGGTAGAGGCAAAAGCATGGACATCCAGGAACAGGCACAAAGTGTGATGATCTTTGTGTGACATGTTTATGCCCACCAGAAAGCACTCGCTATGGAAGAGGCACTAAACAACGAATTATACAAAATAGCTTGGTCATTTTAGGTTAACCACCCTTTGTCAGTGGCCACCTAAACGCTGGCATGGTAGGCACCTCACGCTCAAAGAATGTCACGTGATTACAGGTGGGCTAGCAGAAGTTTGGCTCCCAGCTGATACGCATTGAGCAATCACAGTTTTTTACTATTACGAAGAAAAAGTTATGTTCTGTCACTTGGAAATCCAGTGTAACAATCATTAATTAAACAGTAAGATTAGATCTCCAAAGTTCCTCTTAACACGAAATTTCATGACTTAAATGTCATTCATAATTAATAGCCCTTATTTTTAAATGTTTATTTCTGAGAGAGGGCGTGTGCACGCAGGGGAGGTGCAGAGAGAAGGGGACAGAGGATCTGAAGTGGGCTCTGTGCTGACAGCAGAGAGGCCAACACGGGGCTTGAACCCTTGAACCGTGAGATCATGACTTGAGCCGAACCAACGAAGTCTGACTTAACCAACTGAGCCACTCAGGCTCCCCTAATAGCCCTTGTTTATTGACTTACTACTATGTATCACTATGTATTTCCTAAGGTCTATCGAAGGCTTGATGGTTTTTAAAAGTAATAAAATCCCTTTTTAACCTGGCATCCCAGCTTTTTGGATTGAAAAATATGAGTCTTCCGCATGTCTAGTTATTAAACTGAAAATGGAGATTATTGTAGTCCAAGCATATAAATAAATTGTAATCAGCAAAAATAAAGAGCAAAAATGAGCTTCCATGAGCAGAAGCTGAAACCAAGCCATGACTTTTTGAATTTCTCTTATGCCTGGGAATGAGAAATCTCTGAAGGATTAGAGTAAAAGATTCAATGCTAGATATTAGAAATCAACCATTCCGAGCATAATCAAAGCTTTCATCAGAGCAATTCATTATTTATGTGTGTGTCTTAACATGCTGAAAAAATTATCAAATTATCAAAAATGTTGAGAGTCTTGTTAAGGTAGTTTTTTTTTCTTTTTAGTTACCTTTAATGTTTATTCATTTTTGGTGTAGAGGGACAGAGTGCAAACAGGAGAGGCAGAGAGAGGGAGACACAGAAAAGCACACTCCAGGCTCTGAGTTGTCAATACAAAGACCTACTCGGGCTCAAACCCACAAACCATGAGATCATGACCTGAGCTGAAGTCGGACTCTTAACTGAGTGAGCCACCCAGGAGCCTCTTGTTAGGGTAGTTTTTTTTTTTTTTTTTTAATTTTTTTTTTTAACGTTTATTTTTGAGACAGAGAGAGACAGAGCATGAACTGGGGAGGGTCAGAGAGAGGGAGACACAGAATCTGAAACAGGCTCCAGGCTCTGAGCTGTCAGCACAGAGCCTGACGCAGGGTTCGAACTCACGGACCGTGAGATCATGACCTGAGCCGAAGTTGGCCGCTTAACCGACTGAGCCACCCAGGCGCCCCTTGTTAGGGTAGTTTTAAGTGACAGGTATCAGAAGGTTATTGGCAAGACCCCAGTGCCTGTTTGGAAATTTTAAACGTTCACAGCCTGTAGTTTGCACACTAGATTTACATAAATTGTATTCTATAAATTGTAGTAAATTGTACTCAATATAGGTGCTTCTTAGATCCTTGTAAATATAATGTATCACTAGACCTTATATCTGGCATAAAGTAGTTAGTATAATTATTTAAATATTGAAACTAAGTTTCCAAATAAGTTAAAATACTGATTATCAGTAGCATAATTAACCATAGTAAACTTAATTTTAGCTATTACCTTTAGTCATGATCAGTTTGAAATCATATTCTGTGAGACCAATAGTTCTCTGTTACCTCCAATTAGAAGGCTTCAGAGCTTCAGGGAACTCACCTAGGGACTTCCAGTCACCAGGCAGCAGTAATATAAGGTCCAAAAATGGGCTGCTCTATGCTAACACCACTTCTAAGATTCTTTTTAATGAGACTCTCTTTTCTTAGGAAAGCAGGTAATTTGTTGGTCTTTTGTCTAGTTTGATGAGCATACATCCATGAACAAAATTAGACAAAAATTCCTGCCTTCAGGAGCTTACATCTTCCTGGCAGAAGACAGATGACAAAATAAATCATTAGGTGATATGGTAAGTCGGAAGATGGAGCATATTATGGAAAAAAGAGAACAAGGAGGGGGAATAAGGGAATAAGGGGAATAAGGTGGAGGGTGGGGAGCCACAGTTTCAAATAGAGTGGTTAGACCCACAGAGAAGATGATGTTTAAGCAGAGACTTGACCTTGGTGAGGTAAGAGTCCTGTGGGTATCTGGGGGGATGATCATTCTAAGAAGTGCAAGGGACTTGAATCTATTTTCCTTGTTAGCTTTTATTTTGCCAATTTCCTCTCCTAGTGTGGTTTGGTACTGACAGGAAATGAGAAATAATTTTGAAGTTCTGAATAATTTAGAAATGTTGACTGTCAATGACCTATTGTGTTTACTGGTTCCTTTCCCCATCTCCAGAAATGTTGACTGTCAATGACCTATTGTGTTTACTGGTTCCTTTCCCCATCTCCAGAAATGTTGACTGTCAATGACCTATTGTGTTTACTGGTTCCTTTCCCCATCTCCTTCAAGCTCACTTTGAGTTTCTTCATCTGTAAGTCCTGATAGAGATACCTAACATGAGGTTCTGAAGACTGGTAACCACATTTCTTACTGGATGGAGATAGAGAAAGGGTTGGGGAGTCAAATAAGAAAAGAGATCCAATTTCATTGTTTCCCCTTACTGAAAGTCCTGCGTGTTGCAAACTTTGGCATACAAAAGAAGCTCCCAGCTAAGCGTCTCACTCTTGATTTCGGCTCAGAGGGTCGTGATCTCACTGTTGGTGAGATTGAGCCCTTCGTCAGGCTCTGTGATGACAACTTGAAACCTGCTTGGGATTCTCTCTCTCTCTCTCTCTCTCTGCCCCTCCTCTGCTCACTCTCTCGCTCTCTCAAAAGTAAATAAACATTGGTTGATGGGGGGTGGGAGGAAGGGGAGGGTGGGTGATGGGTATTGAGGAGGGCACCTTTTGGGATGAGCACTGGGTGTTGTATGGAAGCCAATTTGACAATAAATTCCATATATTGAAAAAAAAAGTAAACATTAAAAACAAAATTTTTAAAAAAGCTCAAAAGACTAAACAAAGAAATAATTTCATTTTTCTATTTAATACATTTTAAAATTCAATGGGCATAGTAGTAAATACAGTTGTAAAACCACAACATGATGTTTCTCGTCTTTTTAAAAATTCTGGATACCTAAGGAGAAAAGTCGTTAAAAGTTTGCTTTTCTTACAGTAACTCCAAATTTCAAAAAGGGCCCTATTGCCCTCACTCTGTGTTTACAAGCATTGTGGTGGTGGTGGTGACCAGAGGCCTCAGGTTTCTATCTGTAGGGTCAGACTCTATTATGAAAGTGCCATGAAAAGTAAAACGTGTGCTGAACAAACATGAAGCCCCACCATTGTTCACTAGGTGCATTGTGGCTGCTTTTAGAAATACGGCAAATATTTAATAGCGCTAGGGCTTAAAACACAAATACATGTTCATCCATAATGAAAATCCATAATGGAATATGTATTTATTCATAATGAAAGCCAGACACTTTAAGCATTAAGGGAAGTTCACTTTATTCTTTGTGAATGGGCAGTTATTTAGTCCCTCTGTGCCTCAGCTCCTCACCTGAAAAGTGAGGATATATATAGCACTTACCTTTTAAACTCTGTATGGTGAGGGATGTTAGTTCATTAGACTTATCCTTGTGGTCATTCTGAAATATACTCAAATATCAAAGCCATATGTTGGACACCTGAAACTAACTTAATTTTAAGTCAATTATACCTCAAAAAAAGTCCCACAATATTTACCTGCTTTATAGGGTTAAAGTGAGAATTAAATGGGATAGTTCGTGCAAAGAACTAAGAACAGGATTTGGCACACAAAAAGCCGTCAAAAACGTTGAGAATTCCTACTAAATTCACAAAAATACATGCCGTGGAGGGGCATCTCAGGGTTCTTCCACTGAGGTGTAATGTAAAGATACATCTCTCAGAATATCACCGTCAGCTTTTGATTTCACTGTCAGAATCAGCCATGTCAGTTTATTGGTGCGGTCATCTCACGGACATTTATTAAAGCCCTCATTCTCTGTTAGGTTTTGTGCCTGGGAATTAGTTGATCTTAATCTAGCACTTGATTTTTCACTGAAGGATGAAAGTTCCCAGCGTTATTAAATCTCCAGCATAAGCCAAGTCTTCAGAAAGGTTATTGTCAGAAACTAAGAGCGCCTTGAAAGGCGCCCGGATCAGGTGGGACGGTGGGAAGGGCTGGGCACTGTGCCTTGAGTACGCGAATAAGGGAGCTCCTGGCCTCGGCCCATTGACTGGCGTCGAGACCTCTCCCCCGCAGGATTTCTAGCAGGTGGCTGACTAGGAGGCAAGAATTGCCCCCTTTTTGAGTTAAATCACGTGCTTAAAAGTAAAGGTGGGGGCTGCCAGAGGGCCCTTTCCCCTCCGGCTGAAGGGCTTCATCCTGATGCGTTCTGGCCACATCCTCCCAGACGCGGATCAGGTAGCGTTCCCAGGGGAAGTGGGGCCTCACCTGCTGCAGGTGTCCCCAGGTGGTTCAGAGGCGTGGCCGTATGCCCCCCAGCCCCCCGCCCCGCTCCTCCCGGTTCCAAGCTGCGGAGCGGCGGCTCGCGTGCCCGCCGAGGGGAGGTCAGGCGCCTCGGGGATCTGGGGCCCGCTGGCGCGGCGCCCGGCCCAGGGCACCCCCGGCGGCCGTGAGGCCGCGCCTCCTCCCGGAACTGGCCGGCGCGGCCGGGCGGGAGGAGAGGCGGGAGCCGGGCTTTCGCGCACCGCGGGCCATGGAGGTCCTTCCCACGGGCGGGGGCCGGACGGGGCGCCAGGAGCCCGAGGCAGGGCGGGAGGACGCGGCGGAGGAAGCGGTGGCCGGTGCGCCCCCGTCTGTGTGCCTGCGCGGGGCGCCCCCGGCGGAGCAGTCTCGAGGCTCCCGGGACTCCTGGGAGGCCGAGGAGGACCCGGAGCCCGGCGAGCCGCGGAGCGGCAGGACGAGCCGCACGGCGTCCCTGGTGAGCGGCCTGCTCACCGAGCTGTACAGCTGCACTGAAGAGGAGGAGGCAGCGGGTGGGAGCCGGGGGCCGGGGGGTCGCCCACGGCGCCGCGACAGCCTCGACAGCTCCACGGAGGCCTCCGGCTCCGACGTGTTCCTGGGCGGCCGCGGCGGCGACTCCCGGGTGCTGCAGGAGCTGCAGGAGCTGCAGGAGCGGCCGAGCCAGCGGCACCAGATGCAGTACCTGCGGCAGAAAGGTGAGCGCCGGGGGCGGGGGCTTCGGGGGCTTCGGGGACGGGCCGCAGGGCACCCCGTCGCGTCCGCCGGCGCTCCCGCGCTCACCTGGGCACCCCTGGCTGAGCCGCGCGGCGCTCCGATATTACGGTTGGGGCGGCTCCTTTGACCTGCGGCTAGTGGCCGTGGTGTCACTGGTTCGTGGCTAAACTCAGTTCTTATTGTGCCCCCGCCCGCATCTCTCGAGCTGCTCAGTGGAACCTCAGTTGTTGGGGGTGGTAGCGGCGGGTCTCCGCTCCTCTGCGCGCACCGTGTTTGCAGGAGCCCCGAAGGGAGAGGCAGCCCACCTTCTAATTGCACCTGAACAGCTCTTTCGACTGTTGGGAGTTTCTGGTACGCGTAGCACAGGTTGCCTAGGGGGCGCCGAGAGAAGACCGGCGACTCCTGGGCCTGATTTTTTTTTTTTTTTTTTTTTTTTAATTTCTCCTAATCCACCCTCCCTGGCCACACCACTAGGATAGTGTTTAACTAGTGAGGCAGAATAATTCGATAATGCAGTTTCTAAGCAGAGCGGATGAATTCCATTTCTGCCAGTCAGTCTGGTTTCGGGAAGCTCACTAGGCGACGGATTAGTGGAGGGCCCTACGCTGTTGGCTTTAGCACAGGGTTTGACTGCTGGTACCTTCGATTTGAAAATGGACGTGGCTTTTGGGGAGGGGGGGCGGGAGAGGCTAATTTGGTGTTTCTTTTGTTATCAGACCCTGATGCTCACGTCCTAACTGAGGTCCCCCCCCCCCCTTAACTGTTCATAATAGCTTGCCTTTCAGGCACTAACAGTTATTACAGATGTCTTTTTCATAGATGTATCAAGACCTCAATTTATATAATAAAGTGAGGTGTGGAAAACGGATGCTAAGCCGCCATAACATATCTTGAATTAGTGTCCTTGTGCTAAATTACCAGGAGAGGAAGGAAGGAGAGAATACTATTGAATGGTCTCCTGTCTCCCAATTGTAAGTCTAGCTGGTGCCAGGGGGGAAAAAATAAATAAATAACAGAAAAGGAATAAATCTGTCTGCTTTCTCGAATCTGTGTAAACAGCTTTCAACTTCCTCCTTTGGCTTCCTAGCAAAGGTTTTTTTCTCAGCTGATTGTTACAAATGGCTTCTGCCTTCCTCCCCCTGCCTGGGACTTTGCCTGGAGTAGTGCCATTTAATTTTACACAGTTTTTTGGCTGTTCTCGGAGTGTTTATGCCAGGAGTTCCGTGGGGGCAATAGGTCTTTCCGAATCCAACAAAATCAACTCTGAAGAATTATGATTTGCCTTTCTGTCTTTTACAAGGCCGTTCACTTTTCATTACTGAGCAAATTTGGGGGGTTGGCAATTTCCTTGTGGAAGAGGAAATTTGGCAAGCTAAAGTTTAAAGAGCTTTGCCTGTGGATTTCAAACCAGTGACCACTCTACTAATTCACAAGATCTCCAAGAGTCTGTTTTTCCCAGGTCTCAGCCTTATTGCATAGTTGCCTGCTAACCTTTTCTTTCCTTTGAATCAACTCCGTTAAGATGAACAAAAGTGCCATATTATAATCTTATACGCACCCACACGCACCCCCTTTATTGATGAGTATCATTAGAATATTAAGAATAAACAGGTGGAAGCACGTGCAAACAGCTGTCTGCATAAATAATTTTACAGCTTATTAGATTACTTGATTTTGTTTCAAGATCAAAAAATGTCCCTCCTATCATAATGCTTTGTAGATAACCTCTTCACTCTATTAGGATTTTTGCTTTAGCACCTATTTAGGTATTTGGCGTGTGTGGGTTCTTTATTTATATGAAGCATCAGAATGGTTTCTCAGGAAATCTTGGCTCCCTTCTTGGTATTTTCATAAAGGAGGTGAACTTTGGAGTCAGAGTGCTTGAATCGATATCCTGCCACTGTTCATTACTCGCTGTGTGACCTTGGGCAAGCTATTTAAAGTGTTTTTTTTTTCAACGTTTTTTATTTATTTTTGGGACAGAGAGAGACAGAGCATGAACGGGGGAGGGGCAGAGAGAGAGGGAGACACAGAATCGGAAACAGGCTCCAGGCTCCGAGCCATCAGCCCAGAGCCTGACGCGCGGGGCTCGAACTCACGGACCGCGAGATCGTGACCTGGCTAAAGTCGGCGCTTAACCGACTGCGCCACCCAGGCGCCCCTTGGGCAAGCTATTTAACCTTTCTGTGTCTTATTTTCCTCACTTACAAATATGGATAATAATAACACCTACCTCCCAGAGAGGACTGTGGTGATAATTATGTAAGTTAATGTGTGTAAAATGCTCAACAAAGTTTAGATACTATTTTTATCAACATACACACTGGAATTTCTTAGAGAGGAAATTGTCCGCTGCTTGTCAGTCAGTCTTTTCCTCATTTATTTAACACTTATTTATTTAACAGCAAAAGTGGCTGATGTTGTGGGGCATGCAAAGATAAAGGAGACCTTATTATTCCTGTCTTCAGGATGCTTTATCAGCAGATACTGCTGTAGAAGACATTTGTAAACTCTGAAGATTTTTCCCATGTTGGATAATACACTTAGTTCAGAGCATCACAGAGCTGTGGATACCTTAAGAGTCACTGAAAATGACTCTTTGTTGGAAGGAAACTATAATGTAAAAAAAAAACAACTATAATGTAAATGCAAGATAATGATATTCCTACCCTTTCTGTTTCTGGAAGGAAAAATTTTAAACATTCAAAGAAAGGCTCTTTGCTCTGTGGAAGGGATCTAGGGACGAAGAGCCCCCTGGTCTCCTCTTTTAGTTTGTTTCCATATTTAATTTTCCTTAGAACACGACTGTTATCATTTAACCTAAATGTGTTCTTACTTTTCCGTATGCGCCACCAAGTTTGAACTCAAGGTAAGAGAAATGGCCTTTGTTCTCTTCTTCAGAGTAACCCCTTATTCTTATTTTAGTGCTATTTATATTGATGTTTATAAAGACTGTTCACATTTCTTTCTCAAAATAGTCTTGTATGCTAAACATAATTTGAGCCTGGGAGTACTACCTTGCCTAAGATCACAAAGATGGTTGGTTGGTCCAAAGGGAGTTCTTTTTATGGTCTAATACATTTTCCAGGATGTGGCTAAACATGATTGCTGTTAAAGGCCCACCTTGTACTTCTGTTATACAGACCCCCAAAGTTCTTTTTCTTTGACCTCTGGATTTTTTTTTTCTTTTTTTAGCTTTTGAATACTTCTTTTGTTCTCTTTTGATCCTCTCTAGTTTCTCAAAGTCCCTTTAAAAATGAATAGACCCAAATCCCACACAGGATCTCTAATGAGGGCCTAGCCAATTCCGAGTTGCATGGAAGCTTCTTGCCTGACTGGCAGATTACACTCCAGTGACTAATGATAATACCAAGTGTGACAAACGAAACTCCCAAATTGTAATGATTATTCATATAAAGATTGCTGATAGTTCTGATTCCCAAGTCTTTTTTCATTTGTGGAAAAACAGCTGTTGGGAATATTAATTTTATGAATGTAGAATTATCCTTAATTGATCTGTGTAAAGGAAATGTATCTTCTATCATATTTGAAAAACTACTGAGTTTCTAAAGTGAAATATTGTACCTAACAATCAAGCTATTGGAAGACTATATATTTAAAACCAAACGAATATTGCTATATTCATCTACATTAGAAAATGTGGTTATATTATTTACTTTTAACGGATCAGTTACAAAGGTGAGTGCTTTTTTTTTTTTTTTTTCCCAACGTTTTTATTTATTTTTTTTGGGACAGAGAGAGACAGAGCATGAACGGGGGAGGGGCAGAGAGAGAGGGAGACACAGAATCGGAAACAGGCTCCAGGCTCTGAGCCATCAGCCCAGAGCCCGACGCGGGGCTCGAACTCACGGACCGCGAGATCGTGACCTGGCTGAAGCCGGACGCTTAACCGACTGCGCCACCCAGGCGCCCCGCTGAGTGCTTTTAAAAACATTTGTTATCAGGGGACGTCTGAGTGGCTCAGTTGGTTAAGCGTCCCACTTTTGGTTTCAGCCCCAGGCGTGATCTCAGTTTTGTGAGTTTGAGTCCCACCTCAGGCTCCATGCTGGCAGTGCAGAGCTGCTTGGGATTCTCTGTCTCCCTCCCTCTCTCTGCCCTTCCCCAGCTCATGCTGTCTCTCTCTCGCCCAAAACAAATGAATAAACTTTAAAACAAAACCAAACGAAAATATTTGTTATCAAGGGTGCCTGGGTGACTCGGTTGAGTGTCCAGCTTCAGCTCAGGTCATGATCTCAAGGTTCGTGAGTTTGAAACTCGAATTGTCGCTGCTGTCGGCTTGGAGCCCACTTCAGATCCTCTGTCCCCTTCTCTCTCTCTGTCCCTCCCCTCCCCCCACTCACACATTCTCTCTCAAAAATGAATAAACATTTATTTAAAAAAAGTGTTATCAGCTGTTAGATTTACCATTGATGTAACAGATTCAAAAGGATTCTTTTCTTGTAAGCTTACCTTCTGAGCACTTTAACGATACAAAATATACATGCCAATTTTCAGGCAATGAAAGGCAAATCTGCAACCTGAGCTAAATGTGACAAGAGTCTTTGCTTACATGTTGCAAGTAGCCTCAAAGATAAAACTTATCTTACAGTAATTATCTCACGGCCAGGGCAGGAAATGTTTGAGTGATTTATTTGATCAGAATATCTCAGCTGAACACGTGCATGTAATCCTGGGTGAGAAGCCAGAATTACTTGGTTTAAATGGATGTTCTAGATATTCGTCCTATGATTGGTAAGTGTTACATGGGAATTTGTATTCTTCTCACGGTATTTATTTTCTTATTTTTCTTTTTCTTTGATAGACACTAATGAACTGAAGACAATCCTTCAAGAGCTAAATTATAGAATTGGCGTACAATCTGCAAAGCTACTTCGGCAGCTGAAGCGAAAAGATAGGCTTCTGCATAAAGTACAGAGAAACTGCGATATCGTGACTGCATGCCTGCAGGCTGTGTCCCAGAAGCGGAGTAAGTGCTGGAGTGGGGGTTATCCCTTTGGCCACATGGGTCTGGAATCTTAGTGGAGCTGAGCCAATAGTCGTTGTGTTTTTGAATATATGGCAAAGTTTTAAATGGAAGCTTCTATCATCGAAACTGAGAGCTATGAACAACTCAGTTTCCTGGGATTTTTTGTTTTGTTTTTGTTTTTTGTTTTGTAAAAATGTATAGTACGTGTCTGATGTTACAAACTTCATTGTATTATTCTAGATTTGAAGTCGTACTTCATTTTGACAATGGTTATTTTTACCTGATGCTAAATAATGACTAAAATATTTTTAGAACTGCATCAAATAGACACAGCCTAAAAGGCCTTTGTTCTCTTCTTCTCTGTGTCACTCTTATAAGTGAATCAAACATCGGCTTTAAAAAAGGACCCTTTTATAACAGGAACTTACACTTGCTTTGAAATTTAAAAAAGACGAAATATTTTAATAAGTTAAATCTGTCTCATAGGTCATCCATTCACAGCTAAGAGCTGTGTGGTTTGTTACCTGAGTTAAACATGTTAAATCATTGATCCTTGTTAGCTACAGGATGTAAAACCTTGTGAATTAATCTTTTAATTCTCCATGCAATAGTTTTATGTTTTATTCTGCTAACATTTCCCTATTTTTGTTTTGTATTCTTTATTAACATGCAGCACGGCAGAACAGTATATTCAGGTATGGCAAATTTAGGCACCAGTGATGTTTTGATCAAATGCCTGTGACAGGTTTTTGGGTGCATGTGAAAGTTGCTTTATTTTGTTTCTTTGTCCCACTACATTTTATATATGAAGTGATACCTTTTAGAGTTTTTTTTTTTTTTTAAATTCCAAATTAAGATGTGTTTGTTTTCATAAGACAATTTTCAGGGTTTGACTAGTTTCAGATAATAAAATTAATGGCTTAAACTTCATTCTTATGTTTATTATAAAAAGTAAATACCATGTTTTCCTCCTCCTGTTTTATTATGTCACTGTTTGTTATCCCCAAGTTGTTATTCTTGCTGTCTACTAAAGAAGGTTTCAACCTAATGTAAATTGAACAGAATGTTACGTAATTATCATAATGATATAATGGTCCATACAAGGAGCAGGAAGTAATTGAATTGACTGATTTTGAATAGGGTTTTCTCCAGAGCTAGGCACTTGTCTGAAACAGCTAGAGAAGGACGATACGGATATAGATATACATACACATGTGTGTATATTTTATATGTGTATCTATCTACAAAAAGTTGGCCTGTGTTATAAGTATTTGATATTTTTCCATGGATTCTGATTGATTCACAAGTGTCTAGTAGAAATTCTGTTATTTTCCCTTTATTTTGAAATACCTTGATTTTTCTCTTTTCAACTGTGTTTTCATCTACCATTATTACTGTTGTACCAGGCGTTAAAAGCACGAAGTGGTAAATGCATGGGGTTTGGATGTGGGAAAAAGTATAAGCGGGGGATGGAACCAGTGTTAGGAGACAGAGGGGAATGTCTGGCTGGCATAGGATCACGGGTTGATAATTACCAGGGACTGATAATCATTTAGAGTTTGAATTTACTTGACTGATAAAGGGACAGGCATTTGTGTCTTTTTAGAAAAACGTGTTCACGAGAACCTAATTCAATTGTGAATTTGAATGCAGCCTTCCTATGTATTTTAGAGTTTGTCTCTTTAAATCCAGCCACTGTTTCGTATTTCATAGAGTATGGGATTAATGCCTCTTAACCTTGCGAGTTACATTATCACCTTGGTAATAAGACTCTACTAAATGGGACAATGTTTTTTGTTGAATTAAGAAATGACAGTGGATCAGGGGTGCCGACTGAGCCACTCAGATGCTTAAGAGTTCTAAAGAATTTAGATCTCACTGTTTTGTAATGAATAACTGAGCTTTCATTTTAGCAGTGATTGGCAGTGATGCATTCAAATACAACATGTATGTTGACTTTTTTGTATTTAATATACAGAAGTCCAGATAACCCTCATTTTCCCTACTATATATGGATTCAGTCCTTATAATTCTTTCCATAAGTGATGTTCTCCCTTTCATAACATGTTATAATATAATATAAAACTTTTTAACCTTTTTTTAAAATGGGTCATTTCCTATTGATATGCCAAAGAGGATATGATTTTATAAGTAAGTATGGATTATGAACCAAAATGACTAGGTTGTGTTTATTTCAAACACATATGCTGTAACTGCTTGCATTTTATGGTTTCTTACACCAAGCCTTACAGTAGAATCCCTTTATTACTTATTTATTTAGTTTGTTTGTTTCAAGTTTTTATTTAAATTCCAGTTAGTTAACATATAGTGTGATATTAGTTTCAAGAATAGAATTTAGCAATTCATCACTTACATATAACATTCAGTACTCATCATAACACGTACCCACTTTAGGACCTATCACCCAGTTAGCCCATCCCCCTGCCCACCTCCCTTTCAGCAGCCCTCAGTTTGTTCTCTATAGTTAAGAGTCTGTGTTATGGCTTGCCTTTCTCTTTTTTTTCCCTCTGTGTTTTGCTTCTTAAATTCCACATATGAGTGAAATTATATGGTATTTGTCTTTCTCTGACTGATTTATTTTGCTTAGCGTAATAGACTCTAATTACATCCACATCATTGCAAATGGCAAGATTTCATTCTTTTTGATGGCTGAATAATATTCTATCACATATATATATATACGTATGTATATATATATACGTATATATATATATACGTATATATGTATGTATATATATACATATATGTATGTATATATACATACATATATGTATATACCACATCTTCTTTATTTATCAGTTGATGGACATTTGGGCTCTTTTCATAGTTAGGCTATTGTTGATAATATTACTATAAATATCAGGGACTGTGTGTCCCTTCAAATCAGTATTTTTATATTCTTTGGGGAAACATCTAGTAATGTAAATGCCAGATCATAGGGTAGCTCTATTTTTAACCTTTTGAGGAACTTCCATACTGTTTTACAGAGTGCACGAGTCTGCATTCCCATGAGCAGTGTAAGAGGGTTCCTCTTTCTCCACATCCTTGCCGACTTCTGTTGTTTCCTGCATTGTTCATTTTAGCCATTCTGACAGGTATGAGGTGCTATCTCATTGTGGTTTTGATTTGTATTTCTCTGATGATGAGTGATGTTGAGCATCTTTTCATGTGTCTGTTAGCCATCTGGATGTCTTCTTTGGAGAAGCGTCTATTCATGTGTTCTACCCATTTCTTAACCAGATTGTTTGTTATTTGGGTGTTGAGTTTGATAAGTCCTTTGTAGATTTTGGATACTAGCCCTTTATCTGCTATGTCATTTGCAAATATCTTCTCCCATTTTGAAGGTTGCCTTTTAGTTTTGTTGATTGTTTCTTGCTGTACAGAAGCTTTTTATCTTGATGAAGTCCCATAATTCATTTTTTGCTTTTGTTTCCCTTGCCTCTGGAGACACATTTAGTGAGAGGTGACTATGGCCGATGTCAAAGAGGTTGCTTTATTTTATTTCATTTTTTATTAAAAATTTTTTTAACGTTTATTTTTGAGAGAAAGAGACAGTGTGAGCAGGAGAGGGACAGAGAGAGACAGAGGCACAGAATGGAAGCAGGCTCCAGGCTCTGAGCTGTCAGCACAGAGCCCGAAGCGGGGCTCGAACTCACGAGTGATGAGATCACGACCTGAGCTGAAGTAGGGTGCTTAACTGACTGAGCCACCCAGGAGCCCCAAGGTTGCTTTATTTAAAAAAAATTTGGGGGGCGCCTGGGTGGCTCAGTCGGTTGAGTGTCCAACTTTGGCTCAGGTCATGATCTCACAGTTCATGAGTTGGAGCCCTGCATTGGACTCTGTGCTGACAGCTCAGAGCCTGGAGCCTGCTTCAGATTCTGTGTCTCCCTCTTTCTCTGCCCCTTCCCCACTCATACTCTGTCTCTCTCTGTCTCTCAAAAATGAATAAACGTTAAAAAAAAAATTTTTTTTTTTAACGTTTATTTTTGAGAGAGAAAGAGAGAGAGAGGGAGAGAGGCAGAGTGCGAGTGGGGGATGGGCAGAGAGAGAGAGGGAGACACAGAATCCAAAGCAGGCTCCAGGCTCCGAGCTGTCAGGACAGAGCCCAACATGGGGTTCCAACCCATGAGCCATGAGATCATGACCTGAGCCAAAGTTGGACGCTTAACTGGCTGAGTCACCCAGGTGACTGAGGTTGCTTTATTTTCAAACAGGATGGGATTAAAAGCAGAATCAATATTTGCCTTGTAGAAGAGCATATGTTCCCCCGTATTTAACCATTTGTCTAAAGATAACCATGGTATAGCCAATTTATTTTTTTTATTTTATTAAAAAATTTTTTAATGTCTATTTATTTTTGAGAGAGCATAAGCAGATAAGGGACAGAGACAGAGGGAGACACAGAATCCAAAGTAGGTTCCAGGCTCTGAACTGTCATCACAGAGTCAGATGCAGGGCTTGAACTTATGAGCTGTGAGATAATGACCTGAACTGAAGTCTGACGCTTTATCGACTGAGCCACCCAGGCACCCTTGGTGTAACCAATTTAATATTAATAGTAAAATTAATAATAAGAATGATAGTGGTGTCACTATTCATTACGTGCATGCAGGCGTGCAGGAAAATCACCCTCAAGGCTTTAAGACAATGGGATAATTAGATGAATATTTGGCCACGAGTTCATCTGTTGTCTTTTTGTTGTTGTTGTTGTTGTTCTGATGTTAAAGTTAAGTGGTTTGCTTATTATGTGACTTGATTATTTTTCCTGAAGGCAGAAAGGAGGCTATCTTAACTATCAGCATTTCCTAATTTTATAATTTTCTGCATCGGTGTAGTAAATTTTTAAGTTATGCTGGCTGAGTTTGTGAAATGGTAGTATAAGCAAGTAATAAAATCTGTCATTGGAAAACTGTGGTAAGAGAGAAGGTGGAAAAAATGTGAACATTCATGAAAGTATTGTCTTTATTTTAGCCTTGTCAATAAGTACAGGAATTTTAAACAGCTTACTGCCTCATTTGATCAATGTGTCTGGCATCTTTAATACTGTGACTAAATCTTGCTGTCTATCATAAATACCTGGCAGACACACTTGCCAAATAGTGAATGGTAGTGGTCCTTATTCTTTTTTTTTTCTATGGTTATCTTCTCTAAAGTAGCCTTCTCTGTGGCAGGAGGAGGAATTTGTGTGGCTTCAGGTTGGTGGCATCGACATTCAACATTTTCTGCTAAGAAACAATTCTCTGTGTTTTTAGAACAGATTATAAAAGTAAATGCACTCGACCCGCCATTCCCCTCCTAGGTATTTACCCAAGAGAATTGAAGACGTATGTCCCCACAAAAATGAGGACGTTCATGTTGGTAGAAGCACTATTCATAATAGCCCAAAAGTGGAAACCACTCAAATGTCTATCAGTGGGTGAATGGATTAACAAAAGTGGTATATCCATACGATGGAATAGTGTTCAGCCATAAACAGGAATGAAGCACTGATTCATGTTACACATGGACGACCCTTGAAAACGTTATGCTAAGAGAAAGAAGCAAGACACAAAAGTCCACATATTGTATGCTTCTATTTGAAATGTCCAGAAGAGGTAAATCCATAATAATGGAAAGTCAATTCGTGGTTGCCAGGGGCTAGGGTAGGGCGAATGAAGAATGACTGTTCACGGTATACGTTTCTTATTAGGGTGACAAAAATGTTCTGCAATTAGATGGTGGTGATGGTTACACAATTTTGTGAATATACTAAGCATCACTAAATTGTAGAGCTTAAAAGGGTGAATTTTATGGTGTGTGGATTATATCTCAATAAAATAAATACAGTCAAACCTTGGTTTGTGAGCATAATTCATTCTGTAAACATGCTTGTAATCCAAAGCACTTGTATATCAAAGTGAATTTCCCCATAAGAAATAAGGGAAACTCAGATGATTCATTCTAGAACCCAAAAATATTCATATAAAAATGATTACAATACTGTAATATAATACAAAACAATGAATAAAATACAAAATACAAAGAAAAATAAATTAACCTGCACTGACCTTTGAAAACCTTTGTGGCTGATGTGAGGGAGATGAGAGAGGAGGGTTATTCTGCAGGACGACTTTCACTATCACTAATGGAATCACTGCTGTCTATTGGCTCAATGGAATCTTTTTCTTTTTGTGCAACTTTAACAAGCAACCTATCCAATGACACTTGCTTTTGCCCCCTTTTGAGGTTTTTGTGGAAACGTGCTGTTGCATTGACAATCACCCACAATCCTGCAGAGACAGAAAGAGAGAGAGAGAAAGAAAGGGAGAACCATTGGCTCGGCTGTGATCATGTGACATTAGGTGCCATGTACTACTCGTATTGCAAGACATGGCACATTTATCAAGTAAAAATTAGAAATGTTTGCTTGTCTTGCAGAACACTTGCAGAACAAGTTACTCGCAATCCAAGGTTTTACTGTAGAATGTGTTATTGGTACAATAAAAGTAATAAATGTAATAAAATAAATATGTATTAAAAATATAACCCACTCCTCATGGAAACTTCGGAAAATACAAAAGTATGAAAAGAGGAAAAATCGCTTTCGAAAGACGTTTTTTCATAGTTTTGAATATTTATTCATGTGTTTTTTTATGCAAAGTTTTTCCAAAGTCAGCGTACAACATAACATTTTTGTATCCGAAATTGTCAAACTTTCCATTATTATGGATTTACCTTTTTCGTGTAACATCATAAGCTGGCATAAATTATCCATAAATATAATTTTGAACGATTAATGCACTGTTTTTCAGTCCATCATTTTGTTTTGTTACAACATTGTAATAGTGAAAAACCTTTCAGTCATAAGTACAGAAACACAAGCTGATTTAAGTGAAAAGGGAAATTGATTGGCTCACATAATTAAAATTCCAAGGATGTGGCTTCAGATGTAACTAAATCAGATACAGCTGCCTATATATAGTATCTTTAAGGGGCACCTGGTTGGCTCAGTTGGTTAAGTGTCCAACTTCGGCTCAGGTCACGATCTCACAGTTCAGACAGCTCAGAGCCTGAAGCCTACTTCAGATTCTGTGTCTCCTTCTCTCTCTGCCCTTCCCAGCTCACACTCTGTCTCTTTCTCTCTCTCTTTCTCTCAAAAAAAAAAAAAAAAAAAAAACAACAAACCATCAACAAAAAAACCCCGCACCCCCCCAATATTAAGAGTATGAAATCATATTAAGAATATGATTTCGGGGCGCCTGGGTGGCGCAGTCGGTTAAGCGTCCGACTTCAGCCAGGTCACGATCTCGCGGTCCGTGAGTTCGAGCCCCGCGTCGGGCTCTGGGCTGATGGCTCGGAGCCTGGAGCCTGTTTCCGATTCTGTGTCTCCTTCTCTCTCTGCCCCTCCCCCGTTCATGCTCTGTCTCTCTCTGTCCCAAAAATAAATAAACGTTGAAAAAAAAAATTAAAAAAAAGAATATGATTTCATCCCTTAGCAGTGCTTTCCTCTGCACCAAATAACACCAAAAGGGCCACTATGGCAGCTCCAATTAATCAACCTTACCTGAAAGCACAAAGTTCTTTCTACAGTTCCAGAAAGTTCCATAATTCATTTTCCTTGACCTAGCTGGGTCACCTGCTCACTAAGAATCAATAAATATTTATGTATGTAAGAAGGTGATAAAGTGATAAGTACTATGGGAAATAAAAAAACAGGTTAGGGCAGATTTGGAGTAGCCAACAATTGGTCCTGGTGTTACCAGTCTTTTATTAGATTTATTCATAGGTAATTAAGGTTTCTTGATGCTATTTTAAATTGGTATCTTTTAGGAAATTCATTTTCTGTTTGTTTCCAGTACATAGAAATATGGTTGTTTTCTGCATATTGACCTTATATCTAGCAATCTTACTTTTTTTGTTTATTCTAATTATCTGTACGTTCTTTTTAATTTTTATTTATTTTAATTTTTTTAAGATTTTATTTTTTTTTTTTTAATTTTTTTTTTCAACGTTTATTTATTTTTGGGACAGAGAGAGACAGAGCATGAACGGGGGAGGGGCAGAGAGAGAGGGAGACACAGAATCGGAAACAGGCTCCAGGCTCTGAGCCATCAGCCCAGAGCCTGACGCGGGGCTCGAACTCCCAGACCGCGAGATCGTGACCTGGCTGAAGTCGGACGCTTAACCGACTACGCCACCCAGGCGCCCCTAAGATTTTATTTTTTTTAAGTAATCTCTACACCCAGTGTGGGGCTTGAACTTATAACCCCAAGATAAAGTGTTGCAAGCTCCACTGACTGAGCCAACAAGGCATTCTGATAAATTATTTTGTGTTAAAAAATTTTTTTAATGTTTATTTTTGAGAGCGATAGGTAGAGTGTGAGTGGAGGAGAGGCAGAGAGAGAGGGAGATACAGAATCTGAAGCAGGCTTCAGGCTCTGAGCTGTCAGCACAGAGCCTGACATGGAGCTTGAACCCACGAACCTTGAGATCATGACCTGAGCCAAAGTCGGATGCTTAACCAAATGAGCCACCCAGGTACCCCATTTTGTATTTTTTTAATGAACATAATCTTTATTATCTGTGATTACGGTCAGTTTTATGTCAATTTTCTTTACCATTCTTTCATTTCTTGTTCTTGTGCACTGGTTAAGACCTCCGTGATAATATTGAATAGAAGTAGTGATAATGGGGTGAAATTTTTTTCAGATGCAATCTCAGAGGGAAAGTTTTTCCCCCCATCATTTCCCCATTAAGTACAATGCTTGCTGAATGTTTTCTATAGAAGTCCTTTATCAAATTAAGGAAATTCTCTTATCTAATTTGCTAAGATGTTGAACTTTATCATACGACTTTATTGCTGTATTGAGATAATATGTTGAAAGTTAAAACAACTTTGCATTCCTGGAAGTATCCTAATTAGGTCACGAGATGTATGTATTTGTATATACATATATTTCTGGCTTTGTTTTTCATAATATTTTATTGATGATTTTTATGGCTATGTTCATGAGTGACAAGCTTATGATTTTCCTTGTAATGCTCTTGTCAGGTTTTGGGAGACTCCTAAAAGAAGCTATAGAGTGTGCTCACTTTTTCCATTATTTGGAAGAAATTGTGTAGGACTGGAATTATTTCTTTCATTTTTGATAGAATTCACTGGTAAAATATTTGGGCCTGAAGCTTTCTTTGTAGGAAGGTTTTAAATTATGGATTCGGGGCGCCTGGGTGGCGCAGTCGGTTAAGCGTCCGACTTCAGCCAGGTCACGATCTCGCGGTCCGTGAGTTCGAGCCCCGCGTCGGGCTCTGGGCTGACAGCTCAGAGCCTGGAGCCTGTTTCGGATTCTGTGTCTCCCTCTCTCTCTGCCCCTCCCCCGTTCATGCTCTGTCTCTCTCTGTCCCAAAAATAAATAAATGTTGAAAAAAAAAATTAAAAAAAAATAAATTATGGATTCAACTTAAAAAATAATTATAGGATTATTTATATTTTCTATTTCTTCTTGTATCAGCTTTGGAAAATTTATAGGATTTGCCCATTTCCCATACCTTGTCACATTTATGGACACAAAATTTTAAAGACTAATTTTTGTGTTCCTTTGGTGTTTCAAGATAGTAAAACAGTTCTACTGATTTAAAGAGGAATTCACTTACCACTTAAAATATGTTTTATTATAGAATGTATCATCATAAAGAACAGTATTTTAACAAATATGTATATTAGAAATATATTAAAAAAAAAAAAGTTCTATGTATGTGGATATCTACTTACCAGAATTGAGTAACAGTTACTAGAACATTAGAAAACCCTGAGTGCTCTTCCCTGATTGAAATTTCCTCTCTTCCTCACATTCTCTTACTTTTCTTTGTAGTAAGAAAATGCTATGTAAATTCCTAAATAATGTATAGTTTTGAGAAACTGAGTAGCAAGCCCAAGCCTAGTTGTACACAGAAAGGGTAATTAATGTTTGCCTCTGTTAGATAAAGGCTCCCAAGAGATAAACCAGGCTCTGGGTCATAGTCTGGTGTTGGGTACTCCTGAGAATGCACAGGACCCCCTTCTGGGGGAGTCAGGGAGCAAGGTGATAAATGAGGCTTGTGGCATCTGTCAGAGCCGAGGTTTAGGCTATTTGCTGCGTGATCAGCTAAGTTGGGGGAATGGCCTGCTTTTTATTTTTGATTCAAAGCTTTCCATGACTTGCTCTTGCTTCCAGAAGTAGGTCAAAACACAACACTTTTGTGGGCATGGAGGGGAGGAGAGGGTGACCACTTCCTCAGCACATTGTGAGATAAACAAGTCCAGATGAAAATGTGGACCTGCTCTCCCAGGCATTCTGTCCTTGAGTTAGAAAGATGGTCCAGTAGCAGGAAGCATCTTGCATTGACTGCCATCAATACAACTGTCACTTGAGCCACACTGCTACAATCTGGACTGATTGTGCTCAGTCTGGTACAGAGCTGTTACCTTGGGGTTTCCCTTCCCTCTCTATGCCTCTCTCCTGTGTTGGATCTTTTGTTTCCCATATCCCACGTTTTCTTCTTTCCTGATTATTCTTTTTATATCATTGCCTGTATCCCCTCGAGCAAGGGTGCCTGTGAGGTAGAAGTTTGGAAATTGTGCAGGAATGAAGATGTCTTTTTTAGACCCTTCCTTTGACAATTTCATACTTCCTCTGTTGACTTCTCCCATTCTTCAGAAGTCTGGAGCCTTTCTGATTCCTTATCCTTTGTACTGGACTCCCCCCCCCCCCCGAAAGCTTGTGGAATCTTCTCTTTGTTCTTGGTGTTCTGAAATGATCACATTCTTTCTTATTTTGCTTGGTGTGGGTCTGTTTTCACCCATTGTGCCTGGCCTTGATAGACTCTGAGTCACGCAGCTTACATCCTTCAGTTCTGGAAAATTTATGTAAATTATTCCTTTGATGCTTTTCCTTCCTCCTTTTCTTTTTCCTCTTTCTGGAATTCTATTTTTTGGCTGTTGGAACTTCTGGATTAGTTCTTGAATATTCTTTGTTTTCTTATTTTCCATCTCTCTTTTTTTGGTCTCTTTTTGTTTTTTGTTTTACTTTCTTGCAGACTATCTCAACTTTATTTTCCCATCCTGCTATTGAGACCTCCTTTTAGGGGGATTGTTATTTGATTGTTTGTTTTATATATAGTATCCTACCCTTGTTTTATAGATTTATATATTTTCTTATTGCTTCAAGGATATTAATGATAGAGACTAAAATGGACAAACAGAAAACAATTTGGAGGAAAGAGATTATACAAGGAGGAAAGAAACTTTCAAAACTTATTATATTTACAGTCTTTTCTCAGATATCTAGTAGTCCTTGGCTGTCTGCTTGTAATTAAGTGTGGGGGTCTAAAATAGTGACTTGAACTCTGAACTGTCCAGTAAGGCTTCTTGATTTTGAGCTTTGCTCAAGAGTCACCTGGATGGGTCCCCAGGTAAGTACCTTCAGGTCTTTCCTTTGGGGCTGCTCAGCTTCCTCAGGGAAGAGCTTGCTGACCTCCTGCTTGGGTCGTGAAGGTCTGTGGGCGTAAGCGCTGGGATCTCTGCCTTCAGCAGTCAGCATGCAGGTGGTCGCTGAGTCCCTTTGTGTTAGGTCAGGTACTCACCGTCAGCTGGCTGTCCAGCAACTCTTTGTTTTAACCCTTTTCAGAAAGGAAACCTTCAAACGTTTGGAAGGATGACAGAGGAGTAATTGCCCAACCTCATGAAGTAGAGGGGAGGATGTAGGGATGCAGCCATTTCTCAACAGCTTCCTCCAGGTTCTCCTTAGTAAGCCTCCTCAAGAGCTGGCTGTCCATCTCTGAGTTTTGTGGAATATGTGATGTAATGAAGCTTTGCCTTGTCAATCTGAGATCTGGCTTTGTAGGCTCTAAGTCAGTTTCTACTTGTCCATATGCTTTTTGAGCTTCAACATTTTGTTGTTGTCTCTGCTGCTTTGTTTCCTGGTCCTTATAGGGTTACGATAAAGATCCCTGTACTGTAATTTTAGTGTGGTTTTGGTGGGGACCAGATTTACATGCAATTTTTTTCTGTCTGTCTTCTTCACTCAGATGTGCATATTCCTTTTTCATAAGTTCAGAAGGTAAAAAGAAATTAGCATTTTTTTTCAGGTTTTACTGAGATATATTTGACATATAAGGAAGTTAGCATTTAAATTAAGGTAGATTTGGGAGCTCCTGGCTGGCTCAGATGGCAGAGTGTAGAACTCTCGATCTCAGGGTTGTAAATTCAAGCCCCAGATTGGCATAGAGATTACTTAAAAATAAACTCTTTAAAAAAATCTTAAGGTAGATTTGCCTTAAATTTGGAACTTGGTGGCAGAACCGTGAGTTTTGGCACAATTTTGTTAATACGGGTAACAGATTTAGGCATATTTTGATATATAATTAGCAGTTTGATCTGCCCTGAAGTAACTTAGTGAGAATATGACTAGATGAAAGCAACAGGATTGTAATTGCTTACAGTATTTTTAGCCATAGTTTCCTCTCATTTAAAAAAAAAAACAAAACTCTTTAGTGTCTTGCAGCTTAGGATTATTTTTTCTGTTTTGTCCTAATTTGCTCATTCCTACACATACTGCAAGTTTGTAGAATATTTGAAACAGTAACAGCTTTTGAACCTCCGACTTCCTAGAGATTGTTGGGGCTTTGAAAAAAGCAGAAGATGTTGTTTAGAAAAAAAAAAAAAAACAAAAACCTGGAGGCGCCTGGGTGGCTCAGTCGGTTAAGTGCCGAGTTCAGCTCAGGTCATGATCTTGCGGTTCATGAGTTTGAGCCCCGCGTCGGGCTCTGTGCTGACAGCTCGGAGCCTGGAGCCTGCTTTGGTTTTCGTGTGTGCCTCTCTCTCTGCCCTCTCCCACTCATGCTCTGTCTCTCTCTGTCTCTCTGTCAAGAATAAATAAACATTAAAAAAATTAAAAAGAAAAATCTGAATCTTTCAAAGGCATCATAATTTAGAACCAGGAGAGAACTTAAATCTGATTTCTACTTACTCCCAACCTAATGGTTGAGCAAAGTGAAGGGTAGAGGAATTGAGAGCTTTGCTAATACTCACTCAGCTGGTTGGTGACTGAGGACTTCCTGGTTGGTGTCCTTGCTATCAGTTATGACAAGAGAAAAATATACAGCCAGCAGGGGGAGTTCTCATTCTCTCTTAGGCTTTCTTAAAACCAGTATTAAATTTATGTTCTCTGTACAGTAGTCCTCCCTTATCTACGAGCGGTAGGTTCCAAGACCCCCAGTGGATGCCTACAACCGTGAATAGTACTGAATCCTGTATATACTATGTTTTTTCCTATGCATACACACAACTATGATGAAGTTTAATTTATAAATTAGGCACAGTGAGAGATTAACAATAACAAAATAGAACAATTATAACCATATACTCTAATGAAGGTTGTGTGAATGTGGTCTCTCTCTTTCTCTCTCTCAAATTATCTCAGTGTACTGTACTCACCCTTCTTGTGATAATGTGAGATGATACAATGCCTACATGATGAGATGAGGTCAGGATATGATACATCAGGGGCATCATTTGCTTCTGAACTGTGGTTGGCTGTGGGTGAGCGAAACCACGGAAAGTGAAACCACAGACCCAGGGCGGGAGGACTTCTGTGTTGTCTGAACTTGAATCCCAGTTCTGCCACTCCCTGGATGTGCAATCTCATGCAAGTTAATTAACACCCCCGTGCTTCAGTTTTCTCATCAGTAAACAGAGGATGATGATAATACCTACTTCTCATTATGAGAATTATGTGAGTTAAAGTATGTGACATGGTTAGAATAGTGTTGGCTGCATCATTTACTCTTATTGCCTTTATTCCTGCAGTAGGAAGGGTTGGAGGCTGCCTTTTCCATCAGCATTTGGATACGTACCTTTTTAAGGCAACTGTGAAGGTTGCTGAGGCTCCTCACATTTAAAAAAAATTGATGGGGTGGCGTTATTGGAGCAGGAGATACTGAATAATCATGATTAGGTGTTTTTACATTTTTAGCTTTTTGGGAAAGCATAGCTTACTCTTCTCCAGTAGCATGCAAGGAGATGGCTCGTCTCTCATGTGTCACAGTTGGGAAGAGGATATGTATACATATTGTGGGGACACACATTATATCTGAAAGTAGGCACCTGCCTGTCTGCTCAAAGGGAGATAGGAGCAAAGATGAGAGTCCCCCACATCCTCCTTGAGACATCTCAAAGAACCGGGATAGAGGAATGATAGACACATGTCATGTGGGTGAAGGTGGGAGGCGTTGGGAGACATTTCAGGTAGAGATAATGGTGCAGAGGTTGTGAGAGCATCAGATATTCGTGATACTTTCAGTAATCTAGTGTTACAAATTATATAAAATTGGAGGCTGGAGGGAAGGGGCAGAGCTTGAGGCGGGAGTTTACATTGTGTCCTATAGCATCACTGCTGAGCACTAGAGTGATGTGATTGGAGTTTTGTGTTTCAAGGGTCATTCTGGCACCAGTGAGGAGGACAGGCTGCAGAGGGAGAGTGTACATGAGGAGTATCAGGAGGAGGCTGATGCAATAAATGAGTTGAATTGATGGGCTCTGGGAGAAGGAGCCGTGGGAATGGAGGAAAGGCAGTGAGACATTTAGGAAGGAGATTGTGTAGGACCAGGAGGCTGGTGTGGGAAGAGGAGGAATCTGGGGGCTTGGGGGTTTGGGTAAGGTTTGGGAAGCATTAATAAGTGCTTGCAGCTGAGATCCCTTAGGGGCACCTCGTGGGGCTGTTGGGGAGGAGTGTGTGGAATGGCCAGAAACAGAGTCCTCAAAGGAGAGCTGTGCAGAAGAAGCTGTTGGAGGACAGAGACTGTTTCAAGGAGGTGCAGTTTTAGCTTTTATAGAACAGTTCTCAAGAACTTTTGTAAAGTACACATGGCTGTGCATAAAATTACTATAGAGGAGTCAAATAGGAAAATGAAAAACACATCGGATTTTTGCCTTTTTGTTTAAAGTTTATTCATTTATTTTGAGAGAGGTGGGGAGTGGGAGAGGGGCACAGACAGAGGGAGAGAGAGAGAATCCCAGGCAGGCTTTGCACTGTCAGCATAGAGCCTGATGCGGGGCTCGAGCTCATGAACCATGAGATCATGACCTGAGCCAAAGTCAGACACTTAACCGACTGAGCCACCCAGGTGTCCTGGGATTTTTGCCTTTTTAAAATGATGGGAGTGCCTGGGTGGCTCAATCGGTTGAGAGTCCTACTCTTGATTTTGGCTCAGGTCATGATATCATGGTTCATGAGATTGAGCCCCATGTCGGGCTCCATGCTGAGCTTGGAGCCTGCTTGGGATTTGTGTAGACTCTGGGTCTGGAGTTCTCTTGTCCAGCAAGAGAGCAGACACAGGATTAAAATGTGAGAGAGGCTAATGTCCGGGAGGAGACAAGAGCCCCAAGTAAGGGTCCTTGCTCTGTTTTTGTTAGGATCAGAAGGCTTACAAGCATGATGGAGTGCACAAAGAGACCATGAAACTGTGAACATTAACTCATGGGTGTGAGGAAAAGAGGGTTTTGAAGACATGTGGTGTTAGGAGTTTGGGTCAATACAAAACAAATTCCTGGCACCGAGCAGATGGTTGTTTACAGCAGGCATGAGGTGCCTTGTCTATCTTTAGCTAGCCTAGGGGATAAGACAGACCGAGCATGCTACCTCAGGGTCAGCGAGGCACCTTTCTTTCGCTAATAAGCTCTGCTCTGGGCAACTTTGCCTTGCTGTGGTCGATAGCCCTGTTTACCCCGATACTGGTCCTTCCCTCCTGTGAAAGCAGCTTTCTGTTATTGTACTAAAGTGGGGGGTGCTTCCACCCTGAATACCTAATCTTGGATGCTTTCATCCTGAGGCTTCCTATATGCCTTCATTCCTATATGCCTTTTTTTTTCTTTTATTATTTATTTTTTGAGAGAGAGACAGAATGTGAGTGGGGGAGGGGCAGAGAGAGGGAGACACAGAATCCAAAGCAGGCTCCAGGCTCCGAGCTGTCAGCACAGAGCCTGACGGTGGGGCTCAAACTCGTGACCTGAGCTGAAGTCGGACGTTTAACCAACTGAGCTACCCAGGCACTCCTCCTATATGCCTTGTTAACCCATGGGTGCAAGCTCAGGCAATTCCTAAGCTTATTCCCCACAGGGATTCTCTCTCTTCCTCTTTCTCTTCTCTTCCCTCACTCGTGTTCTCCCTCTCTCTCTCTCTCAAATAAATAAAAATTTAAAAAAAAGTGATGGAGAGGAGTTTCTGTTTCAGTAGAATGCTGGAGACAGAAGCCCCATTGATTTAAAAGGCAAGGGTGTTATAGTCTTTCCAAAGTCTTTTGGTGATGTGGTGAGATGGATTGAGAACTAGGCTTGGCCCGACTTCCTTGCATGGAGCCTTTTCTGTGTCCCCATTGGTTATTATTGATTAACCTTTTCCTCCTCTTTTTTTTTTTTTTTTTAATTTTTTTTCAACGTTTATTTATTTTTTGGGACAGAGAGAGACAGAGCATGAACGGGGGAGGGGCAGAGAGAGAGGGAGACACAGAATCGGAAACAGGCTCCAGGCTCCGAGCCATCAGCCCAGAGCCTGACGCGGGGCTCGAACTCACGGACCGCGAGATCGTGACCTGGCTGAAGTCGGACGCTTAACCGACTGCGCCACCCAGGCACCCCTTCCTCCTCTTAATTCCATCATTCCTTATCCTTAGTTCTATTATAGCACCAATAACATTTTACCGTATATATATATATATATATATATATATATATATATATATGTATACGTATATATGTATATATACGTGTATATGTATATACACGTATATATATACACATATATACGTATATATACATATATATGTATACATATATACATATACATACACATATATACGTATATATACATATATATGTATACATATATACATATACATACACATATACATATACATATATGTATATATATGTATATGTATATGTATGTATATATACACACACACACACACATGTATGTATATACATATATATAGTGGTAATTTGTTTCTTTATACATCTATTTATTTCCTTCCCCTGGCCATTTGACATAGATCTCCTGAGGGAGAGGCTATATCATTCACCTTTTTGTCCTCAGCATCTGTTACAATGCTTGGCATTGCAATGAGCTCATAGAAGGTCTGTTGGATGGATAGCTGGGTGGGTGTGTTGGTGGGATAAATTAAGAGGTTCGGTCAAAGTCACCGTGCATGTGTGAGGCAGGTGACTTGATGATGGAAGTGAGGGGGACAGGCAGAGTAGGCGCGGAGCTTGTGAACAGCAGTGCAGATTTGGATTCATCACTCTGACATATGGGAAAGGGACTGATCAGGAAGGAACAGTATTGGGATGGTTGAGGTTGGAACTTTGTCATTAGTAAATGTGCAGGAATTTTGTGTAATTATAACATCTTAGAATTTTGGAGCTAGAGGGGACCTCATAATTAATCTAGTGTAACTGTTAACAGAACACAGGGCACTAGTTTATATGAACTGCCTTCCTAGCTAGATTGAAAGCTTATTTGAGAGTTTGGCTGTTTGGCCAGGACGTACTTATCAATTGATAATGTTAATACAGTCTTATTTCTATGCGAGAATGGAGTGAGTAGGGAAAAATTAGGTTCTATCATTCTAATTAGAAAGTCCAAAAAACTGTTTGAAAATTTATGTATCAGGCCACAGAACAATAGCAAATACAGATAATTCAGCTGTATTGTCTTTATTTCCTCAACAGCATTGTAAAAGTTTACTTACCCAATTCTAAATATGTATCTGACCCTATCTCCCTCCTCAGGATGTCAGAAGTCTTTTCCTACCTGCTGCTTGGGGTTTTTGTCCTGATTTTTACTTTCAATGGATTATATATCATTGAATAGTAATGTAACATCATTTTTTTTTTTTTTTTTCTGGTAAGGGCATGAACAGGTAGGTGTTAGTAATGGACTCTGTAGAAGTAATGTTTTGAGGGGCACCAGGTGGCTCAGTCAGTGAAGTGACCAGCTCTTGATAAAAGTTCAGGTCATGATCTCACGGCCCTCAGACTGAGCCCCATGTCAGGCACCAAGCTGGGGGGGGGGGGGGTGGAGCCTGCTTAAGATTCTCTTGCTCTCTCTCTACCCCTCCCTGCTTGTGCAGGCACGTGGTCTCTCTCTCTCTCTCTCTCTCTCTCTCTCTCTCTTAAAAAGTTGTCTATCTATCTCTTTGTCTGTTGGGAAAGAATAGCTTCTAATGAATGCACATCACAGCCCATGCCTAGCCTTTTAGACAGTGCTCTTTTTTGGTCTCATTCAGCATTTCCTTCACAACACAGTTCCACTAAGGCAACATCAGAGTTTGCCATTTGGCCTGTGATCTCTCCCATAAAGTTTCTGATATGCATGAAACTTGTAGATAGGTGCCTTGGCTTTTTGTGTGTCTCAATCCTCCAGCTAAAGGTGCAGACAGAAAGGGTCTCATTCTTGGGGCGCCAGGGTGGCTCAGTCCGGTAAGTGCACTGGACTCTTGTTCTTCGCTCAGGTCTTGGTCTTAGGGTTGTGAATTCAAGCCCTGCCCCCTACCCCCTTGAAGCCTGCTTAAAAAAAAAAAAAAGAAAAAAAAGTGTCATTTTCAGGTCTTGCTGCCACTAC
This sequence comes from Puma concolor, assembly GCF_028749965.1. Lineage (NCBI taxonomy): Eukaryota > Metazoa > Chordata > Mammalia > Carnivora > Felidae > Puma > Puma concolor. The sequence goes on along the minus strand of NC_141673.1, from coordinate 52,466,496 downwards.
TCAGGATGTCCACCAGAGGGCAGGCTTGCTCCTTTTCCTGATCCAGGGCTTGGACCCCCTCCTTCCTGCTCAGTCTTTCTCATATCCAGCAGTTTTCTGCTTTGTCAGATCACACAGTTTCCAGAATCAGTATGTGATATAATTAAAAACGAATGGAAAAGAAGGCACAAAAGTCATTTCCTTGTTTTCTCCATACATTGTGACTCTTTTGGGACAAACCTCTTTCAGCCCTTGTTGGTGGCCTTCTCTGAGCTTTTTCTGCCCTAATTGTCCCAAGATCAGCCACAGAAAGTATGAGATACTCCACCTTTAACCCTTGTGGTTTTCAGGTGTTGGGTGATGAGTCTTGATAGAACATTAAGGAGGCTTCTCATGTTTGGTTCCCACACCAGTTTCTCAATGTGCCAGTACTCCTACAAAAAGACCTGAACGTTGGTGGAGCTAAACAATATATACACAGCCATATTGATGGATTTTTGATTTTTGTTGTTCTTGGAAAGATGTAATGATAATAATAATCCTCCTTTTAGAGGAGGAGCTAAATTTGTGAAGCCTATTGGGCTGTGAGTTCAGGAGTCCTGGGTTCTGTTTGTGATATTACTGTTTTTTTTCTACAGATCGTCCTTCTTGTCTTTGTTTACCTGTTTGTAAGCACAGTATTCTTCCCCAGGGACTAACTGGTGACTCTTCGAAGTGTCCCATTGAGAAAATATGTTTCCCCGTTCAGAGTTTTATTTGCTGTATTTGGGAAGAACTCACTCCACACCAGAAAACATAACAGATTTCTTGGAGGTAATGACCTCTTCTGTCTGCCATCCCAGTCTGGTCATTTTTTAATTGAGTTGCAGTTCTATCCCTTTATATAAGTGAATGTTGAGCAATGAGTTAGAAGGTGTCTCTATTATAGTCACTGTGAATAATCCCCCCCCCCCCGACCTGCGTGTGGGGTGAACAGTGAAGCGTGCTCCAGGGGAGAGGGAGGAAGGGGGGGTTATTGTTTAGTGGGTATAGAGTTTTCGTTTGGGAAAAAAAGTTCTGGAGATGGTTGTACAACAGTGTGCATACGTGGACCAATCAACTTCAGCATCCAGTGCCCTCCCCATGGACGGCTGGGACCAGGCTCTCTTAAATTGTCCCATTAAGTTAATACTCCTTGCACTTGAATTTCAGTCTGTGTTTAACTTGAAAGCACATCCAGAGTGTGTGTCAGTGCTGTGAATATAGTTAGGGAATGTGAGTCTCAGAGTGATTAAATGACCTTGCTGAGTTTTCCCAGGAAATCAACCGAATTCTCCCCTGAATTCATAGAATGAAATTTCAGACCCTTCAGGATCATTTAATCCAATGTGCTCATTTTACAGACGGTGAAATTGAATGCTCAAACAAGATGTACCTTACACCTGTTAAGAAGGCTTCCATAAAAAAAGGAAAATCTGGAAAATAACGAGTGTTCACAAGAATGTGGAAAACACTGAAGCCCTTGTACGTTGTTAGTGGGAAGTTAAAGGGTGTTGCTGCTATGGAAAACAGTATGATGGTTCCTTAAAAAATTAAAAATAGAACTATCATATGATCCAGCAATTCTACTTCTGGGTATATGCCCAAAAGAATTGTAAGTAGGGTCTGGAAGACATATTTGTATACCCATGTTCATTGCAACGTTATTTACCATAGCCCAAAGGTGGGAGCAACTTGAGTGTTCATCAGTGGAAGAACAGATAAACGAAAATGTGGTATATATAGACAGTAAAACATAGTTCAGTCTTAAAAAGGAAGGACATTCTTTTTTTTTTTTTAATGTGTATTTATTTTTGAGAGGGAGAGACGGAACGCAAGCTGGGAAGCGGCAGAGAGAGAGGGAGACACAGAATCCAAAGCAGGCTCCAGACTCTGAGCTGTCAGCACAGAGCCCAACGCAGGGCTTGAACCCACGAACTGTGAGAGCATGACCTGAGCCGAAGTTGGACACTCAACCAACTGAGCCACCCAGGTGCCCCAAAATGAAGGAAATTCTGACACATGTCACAACATGGACGAACCTTGAGGACATTATGCTAAATGAAATAACACTATCACAAAAAGGCAAATGCTATATGATTCCACTTACATGAGGCACCAGAGTAGCCAGAATTGTAGAGGTATAAAGCACAATGGTGATTGCCAGGGCCTGGGGAGAGGGAGGAAGAGGGAGTTATTGTTTAATAGGTATAGAGTTTTAGTTTGGGAAAAAGAGTTCTGGAGATGGTCGTACAACAGTGTGAATGCACTTAACGCTACAGAACTGTAGACTGAGAATGGTTAACACGGTAAATTTAGGTGTATTTTAATGCACATGCATGCGTGCACACACACACACACACACACACAGATGCTTATGGCCACATGGGTAATTGGTGCTGCGTTTCCTCTCAACTCCTATTCTGTTTTTGTCCTAATATGCCATCCATGGCATTTTCCCCCCACAAAATTACTCATGGATCAAAAGCTAAAGCATCCTTCCATCAACTGGTTTATCGCTGTCCAGAAAAATCATTTTCATTGTTGATGTGTGGATGCTGTTTGACTCTCTACCTTCCTCTCCTTCAAATCACTTCCCATTCTGTGCTCCAAGCAGGAGGAGTTACATGAGGTGCTTAAAACTCACCACATTCTCAGGGTGATGGGGTGGCTCAGTTAGGTGTCTGACGTCAGCTCAGGTGATGATCTCACAGTTTGTGGGTTTGAGCCCTATGTCGGGCTCTGTGCTGACAGCTTGGAGCCTGGAGCCTGCTTCCGATTCTGTATCTGCCTCTCTCTCTCTCTGCCCCTCCACGGCTCATGCTCTGTCTCTCTCAAAAATAAAATAAACATTAAAAAACAACAACAACAACTCACCATATTTTTTCCAGCCACAACTATTTCCCCTTGTCTGGTACTCTTTTTTTCACTACCTCTATGTGGTAACTTCTATTTTTAGGGTGCAGCTGAGGCATCATCTCTCCTGCCAAGTACTTTTTTTTTGAGAGAGAGAGAGAGAGAGAGAGAGGCAGAAGGAAATGGAGAAAATATTAAGCAGGCTCCAGTGCAGAGCCTGACGTGGGGCTCGATGTCACAACTGTTGAGATCATGACCTGAGCTGAAACCAAGAGTCGGACCCTTAACTGACTTAGCCACCCAGGTGCCCCTCCTGCCAAGTACCTTTGACTACATAGTCTGAATTAGATGCTCACTCTTTTCAGGGTCATCCTGGTCACATAGAATTGCCATAGTTTATTTCCTGGTCTGTATCTTACATTGGACTCTGCTTTACCAGTCTTGATGTTCCCAGTGTCTAACACATTGCTTGTATACGGTAGAGGCTCGAAAATTTTTATCAAAGACGTACTGTATCTTGGAAGATACTGCTATAAGGGGAATATATTCGAAACTGCTGGACACCAAAGTGCTAATCTGCATCTGTGCATGTGTGTGTTTTTAAAGGCATCTCTCTTCTTTTAAATATTTACTTATTAAAAAAATTTTTTTACATTTATTTATTGTTGAGGGACAGAGAGATACAGAGCACGAGCAGGGGAGGGGCAGGGAGAGGGAGATCCAGAATCTGAAACAGGCTGCAGGCTCTGAGCTGTCAGCACAGAGCCCGACGCGGGGCTCGAACTCACAAACCGTGAGATCATGCCCTGAGCTGAAGTCGGACGCTTAACTGATTGAGCCACCCAGGTGTCCCTTATTTATTTATTTTTAATTTATTTTTAATGTTTATTTTTGAGAGAGAAAGAGACTGTGTGAGCGGGGGAGGGGCAGAGGGCGAGGGAGACACAGAATCCGAAGCAGGCTCCAGGCCCTGAGCTGTCAGCACAGAGCCTGATGCAAGGTTCAAACTTGTGAACTGCAGGGTTTTGACCTGAGCCGAAGTCGGACGCTTAGCCAACTGAGCCACCTAGGCGACCCTCATTTTCTTTTTTTACTGTGCTAAATTACATATAACTTTACCATCTTAATTTTTAAGGGTGTATTTCAGTGGTATTCATCTTGCAAAACCACATCCACTAAACATTAAGTTCCCATTTCTCCCTCTACCCAGACCCTGTAAACCACCATTCATTATTTGTCTTTAAAAAAAACCACTTTTTTAAATGTTTATTTATCTTTGAGAGAGAGAGAGACAGAGTGTGAGCAGGGGACGGCAGAGAGAAAGGGAGACACAGAGTCTGAAACAGGCTCCAGGCTCTGCACTGTCAGCACAGAACCCGACGCGGGGCTCAAACTCGCGAATCATGAGATCATGACCCGAGCCCAAGTCGGACGCTTAACCAGCTGAGCTGCCCAGGTGTCCCTGTCTTTTGCTTTGTTTTGTTTATTAAAAAAGTTTTTTTGAAGTTTATTTATTTTGAGAGAAAGTGCAAGCAGGGGAGGGGCAGAGAGAGGGAGAGAGAATCTCAAGCAGGCTCCTCACTGTCCATGCAGAACCCAATGTGGGGTTTGATCTCACAAACTGTGAGATCATGACCTGAGCCAAAATCCAGAGTCGGACACTTAATCGACTGAGCCACTGAGGCACCCCAGAATTTCCTTCCTTTTAAAGGCTGAATAATGTTCCTCTGTACATATAGGCCACATTTTGTTTATTCATTCATCTGTGGATGGGCACTTGGATTGCTCTCGCCCCTTGGCTATTGCAAATAGTGCTGCTGCAAATATGGAGTAGCTCTGACTTCTTAAACATGGCAAGTCTTGGGGCGCCTGGGTGGCTCAGTCGGTTAAGTGTCCGACTCTGGATTTTGGTTCAGGTCAGGATCTCACGATCAGGAAATGAGCTGCATGTTGGACTCTGAGCTGACAGCACGGAGCCTGCTTGGGACTCTCTCTGTCCCTCCCCATACTCTCTCTCTCTCTCTCTCTCGCAAAAATAAATAAACTGTAAACATTGCAAGCCTGCCCTTGTGCCATTCATATAGCATTACATCAAAAAATACACCTTTAATGCCCTGAATTCTTTACAGTCTTCATCCTGAACCATTTTTCTCTATGCATCTGCTTTGTGTCCTGTTCTGGTCTCCTCAGCTTTGATCTTGTGACTTGTTTTTCCTCACTTAAAACTGCTTCTATGGCTTCCCTCTGCCTCTGTGAGTCATGATTCATACCCACCCACTTGTTTGTGGTTTCTGATCAGTATTGCTACAGGTCCAGTCTGAAGGCTTGCTACTGTGCCTCGTGGAATGTGGGATCTCCCGATGGAATGTTGTCCTCTCCCTCTTCCTTGTGTTCTTTCTCCTTCCCTCCAGGTCTTTATCTTCCACGTTCTCAGCTGTTGCAGTCAGAGAAAGGGGGATTCTCTGGCAGTCGCCCTCCCATGTTCTGTTCAGTACAAAGCCCCCCTGCCTTACCGTTCATTCCTGCTCTTCCCCTCCACACACCTCCCACGGTTGCAAGGCCACGGAGAAATGAAGAGTGACCTCTGGGACTAGAGACAACCAATAGCAAAATGTAGCCCTGGCTCCCAACAGCCCTTGTTGGTAGGTCTGCCTTTCACATCCATTCTGATTCAGCCGTCCGATTTCTCCATTGCTATGTGCTCTCCGCCCTCACAGTGCATCTTTCCTCCTCATTCCTTTCCTTCACTCTCCACCTGTTCCTCCTTTGTCATTCCCCGGTGTACCACAGGCATGTGGCACTGGTTGTCAGTGACACACTTACCGGAAGGTTTCAGGGTAACGTAGGAGAAAGCTACAACAGGGAAGGACACAAGAAACGGCTGACTATCGAATTAAGTCTTAGACAGCATTGTCCTCGAGTATTCTTTGGACTTCTTCCCCTGAAAATTGCTGACAGTCATTTCTGTTAGACCCTAGTAATCTGTTTTAGAGCTCAACTGTCCTTCCTATTAGGAAGCCATAAAGCTTTGGAGGTGGAAGGTAAGCTCACATCACTGGCCTAATCTAATTTTTCCTTTCTGGGAGAGTCAGCCATAGATGAATTTGCTGCCCATAGCATCCCTCTATGTGGTTCCAACTCACCTAGATGAGGACCAGGTGGGTTGGTGAAGTATCCTAAGCATTTCTGTTTGACTAAAGTTCATTTCAGATTAAATTGTACACCAAATTTTGTAATGCAAATGTTGGACATATGGCAAGGGAGCATCTGAGGGGTTGACTCACTGCGTCAAAGCTTCAACATTAGTAAGTAGTTAATGAGATTTTGCTACCGTGTGTGATATTGTGCAAGAGTTTTCAAACACGTTTTTAAAAGTCTGGGCAATTTGGTTTGAATCATCTCAAATGTCATCCTGACTCCGAGACGTAGTAATTACAACAGCTGCTCCTTGCACATGAGGGAACGCAACAATGGCCCGAACATCACTCAAGACTGATTATACCCTGAGTCCGCATCATTTACCATTTTTCTCTCTATGGAGAGGGTCTTTAATTTGTTGCTTTCTCAGCTAATTAACCAGCTTCCTGTTTCCTGTTTCACATTCGGCAAATTATTTTTAGAGATCAATCATATCTGCAGTTTCTCGGGGAACTTTAAGGTGGCCAACATTTTCCCTGGGTGAGTTGTGGGGCGACCTGATGCAGAAGGGCATGCCCCATGCGGTCTCCACCAAGCCCATCTCTCCGTGGGCACTAATTAACTCCTGCATGCCCCATCATGTGTCCTAAAAGATACAGCTGGTTTTCTATAATCCTAGCCTAAGAACCTCACTTGTTTGCTCCGGCATCATGTTGTTTGTTTGTTTGTTTTGGTTCACTGCTGTGCTGAGCTAACCTTGCTGAAGCAGATGCTTTGTTACCTGTACCAGTACTTTGTTTTAGTAGATTAATAGAAGAGGGGGAGTTTGGGGAAATGATGGGTATCTTACTCAGTTTTGGTAACATAAATGGGGCTGTAAGCAAGTCTTTCACAACTTCCAAAATGTTTTTGACCCTGCTTAGATAAAAATATCTGGTTATATTTCATTGGCTTAGTGGATAGAGCATGACTTTAGAGTGAGACAGACCTGGGTTCAAATCCCAGCTCCGCTTTATTATTTGTATGACCTTTGGAAAGTTATTTCACCTCTTAGTTGGTTTGCTTGTTTATTCCTCCTTTCTTTCCTTCCTTGGTTCCTTCTTAGGGAATAAAAGTCAGAAAAGTGCAAGGAAAAATATAGTAGGCTCCCACATTCTCACCACCCAGAATTAACTGTATTTGATTGTATTTTCTTTTTTTAATTTTTTTAAACGTTTATTCATCTTTGAGAGACAGAGAGAGAGACAGAGCATGAGCGGGGAAGGGGTAGAGAGAGGGAGACACAGAATCCGAAGCAGGCTTCAGGCTCTGAGCGGTCAGCAAAGAGCCCGACGCGGGGCTCGAACTCAGGAACTGCGAGATCATGACCTGAGCCGAAGTCTGACGCCCAACCGGCTGAGCCATCCAGGCGCCCCTCTTTTTTCTTTTTTTAAAGTTTATTTATTTTGAGAGAAAGAGAGGGACAGCATTGAGTGGGGGAGGGGGAGAGAGAGAGGAAGAGAGAGAATCCCAAGCAGGCTCTGTACTGTCAGTGCAGAGCCTGATGCGGGGCTCAAACCCACAAACTGTGAGATCGCGACCTGAGCTGAAACCAAGAGTTGAACGCTTAACTGACTGAGCCACCCAGGAGCCCCTGATTGTATTTTCTTTTAGTCATTTGTTTCTTATGCTTAGTAAAACAATTACCCTGATGATATATGCATACACTGCCCTTTCGCTCCCCATTTCTTGGAAGATAATTGCTACCTTTTTGGTAAAATGAGATAATTAGAGTACCTAGTTTAGTGTTGATTCATAGTAGACAATTGGTACATGGTAGTTGTTGCTATTAGTTGTCCCACTTTTATCCTTGCTTCTTTCTTTGTGCATCTGCTTTCGAAAATATAGTCCTGGTAAATTGACAGACTTAGAAAAATGATTTTTTTGGACAAGGTATTTCTCCTTCCTGGATGTCTTTGCCACCTCCAGCTCGAGGAATTAGTGTTAAAACATGTAAGAATGTAGAGCACACCATAAAACTTACTTACATTGCAAATCAAAATTTATTGAAAGACCAGAACTTTCTACCAAATGATGGGCTACATTTGGGAAAACTCTTTAAAATAAAATGATGGAGCCAAATTTCAGAAACTTGCATGCATTATTTAAAAAGTTATAGTATTGGAGGAATGGAAAGACTGAGAAGAAAATTGCTTACTTAAACTGTGCTGTGAAAGATTGATTTCCTGGTTGTAGTGATCTTGTAGGGCAAGTGGCTGTTGGGTAAATAATGCTGGGGCTTTATTAATTTATGAAGAGCAGGGAAGGATTAACTTGTCTGCATTGAAGAGACTTCTCCTCAAGTAACATGTTAAAAAAATCAAGATGATTAAAAATGTGAGCAATTTGTCAATTTAAATTAATGTTCTCTTTTATGGGCTTCCTAGACTAATTTTACACTAAAATCCATTCCAGAATGGGTGGTAACATAATTAAAGAGCAAAGAAGCTAGAGTGACCTGGCGGCATCATTTGTAATCTGTAGCAATATTGATGTAATAGTTTAAAATGTCTTTCCTTGAGGAAGGGGAAAAAATAGTTACAAACAGAAAGGGAGGGAGGCAAACCATAAGAGACTCTTAAAAAGAGAGAATAAACTGAGGGTTAATGGGGGGACAGTGGGGGAGAGGGGAAAATGGGTGATGGGCATTGAGGGGGGCACTTGTTGGGATGAGCACTGGGTGTTGTATGTAAGTGATGAACCATGGGAATTCCGAAAACCAAGAGCACACTTTACACACTGTATGTTAGCTAACTTGACAATAAGTTATATTAAAAAAATAAAAATAAATAAAATAGTAGGTCATATTTATATAGAGCTTACCGTGGGCCAGATGGTATAGTAAGTGCTTTACCTGCATCATTGGATTGTTAGAATAGCTCCTATTAAGTAGGTACTTTAATTGTCCCATTTTATGGATGAGGAAACTGAGACCATTCACTTACCCAAGTTACATTGCCCCTGAGTGGTAGAGCCAGGTTTCAAGTCCAGACAGCTGGTTCTGGAGTCTGTGCTTTTTGGCTATACTATGCTGACTGCCTTGATAGCTAGTATTTTAAGAGCATCTTTCACCTGATAAGCAGAGCAAGTATGTGACATTTGAGCATTACATGTTTTGGAAACTTGTCAGGGAGACTAAGAATAGTGTTTGGGGATTTTTTTTGTGCTTTGTACAAATGTCAGTCAAAATAACTGTTTATAAACACATCTGCTTATGTCTCTTGTAGTTGAATAAAAAGCTCTTTTTCAATGAGTGGGAAGGTATGGCTCTCTTCCTGACATGATGAATTTATGATGTTGTTTATTTTTAACATTCATGTACTGAGTACCAAATGTGTACAGAGTCCCATGCTAGCTGCGGGCAGGGGAGGGGGGGGACATACAACAATGAATAAGACTTAGTCCCTATGCTCAAAGGAGTTTATGATCTATTGAGAGGAGAAGATGTGCTTATAAATAATTCAAAGGCATAGCTGAATCAGCTGGGGGGGGGGTGGGAGAAGTGTGGCATATGGAATACAGGTGCTAAGGCAGGTACCGTGTGTAAAAAATTATTTTTAGAGAAAGAATTGACCTATAACACCGTATTAGTTTTAGGTGTCTGACATAATGATTTGATATATGCATATATTGTAAAGTGATTACCACAATCTGCAGGCACCGTTTTTATTTTTTATTTTATTGTTTAAAGATGTTTTTTATTTGAGTATAGTTGGCACACAGCGTTTACAGCTTCAGGTGTACAACATAGTGATTCAACTTCTCTATACGTTATGCCATGCTCACCACAAGTGTAGCTACCGTCTGTCATTATGCAATGCTATTACAGTATCACTCACTGTATGCCCTATGCTGTGCCTTTTATCCGCAGGACTTACTTGTTCCATTATTGGAAGCCTGTATCTTTCACTCTCCTTCATCCATTCTGCCCATGTCCCCACCCCTTTCCCTTTGGCAACCCTTAGTTCTCTATAGTTTTGATTCTGCTTTTTGTGTGTTTATTCACTTATTTTGTTTTTTAGATCCCACATATGAGCGAAATCATACAGTATTTGTCTTTCCCTGTCTGACTTATTTCATTTAGTATAATACCCTCTAGGTCCATCCATGTTGTCACAGAATGGCCTTTTTATGGCTGTGTAATATTCCATTGTATATTTAAATGCTACATCTTCCTTATTTACTTGTCTATCAGTGGGCACTTACGTTGCTTCTATATCTTGGCTGTTGTAAATAATGGTGCAATAAACGTAGGGGTGCCTATATCTTTTTGAATTAGTGTTTTTGTTTTCTTTAGGTAAATACCCAGTAGTGGAATTATTGGATTGTATGATATTTCTATTTTTGATTAAAAAGTTTTTTTTAATGTTTATTTATTTTTGAGACAGAGACAGAGCACAAGTGGGGGAGGAGCAGAGAGAGAGAGAGGGAGATACAGAATCCAAAGCAGGCTCCAGGCTCCGAGCTGTCCACACAGAGCCCGACACATGGCTCGAACACACGAGCTGTGAGATCATGACCTGAGCTGAAGTCGGATGGTCAACCGACTGAGCCACCCAGGCCCCCGTATTTTTGATTTTTAAAGGAACCTCTATACTGTTTTCTACAGTGGCTGTACCAATTTACATTCCTATCAACAGTGCATGAGGGTTTCTTTTTCTCCACATCCCTGCCAACACTTGCTACTTCTTGTCTTTTTGATTTTAGCCATTCAGACAGGTGTAATGTGATATCTCATTGTGGTTTTGATTTGCATTTCCCTAATGATTAGTGATGTGGAGCATCTTTTCATGTGTTTGTGGGCCATCTGTATGTCTTTGGTCTTTGGAAAAATTTCCATTCAGGTCCTCATGCAGGTACCATTTTAAAATGTTCAATCCAGGATCGTGATCTGATATCTTTTGTGTGTCATAGAGGCAATGAAAAAAAAAACCAAAAAACATTTACCAAGTGCCTATGGTGTATCAAGCCCTATGCTGGAAAATTATTTAGAAGTTTTCTAAAATACTTTGTGGTACTTAGTTTTCAAGTATCAGGAAGGTTTAAAATTTAGAGAAACCAGAGGTTGCTTTTTTTTTTTTTTTTTTTTAAGATATAATCTATTTCCTCCCTAGGAGCTGGCATATCTAATTGATTCTGGCATCAGGCCAGACTAACATACTGTTAACATACTAACATACTGTTAGTCTCACTAACAAGTGAGACTCTGTGATAAGCTGGGACTAAAGACAATGGTAATTAAAGGTGCCAGCACTGCTCTATCAAGTACATGAGTATAATAGACCATATTTGTATTGCTTCTAGAAGAGAAGAAACACATAGAAAGTGTACTTATTAAGCTGTCTGCTTCTTTAAGAGTTTTTCTCTATTACCGGCGCACCTGGGTGGCTCAGTTGGTTAAGCGTCCGACTTTGGCTCAGGTCATGAACTCATGGTTCATGAGTTTGAGCCCCGCGTCAGGCTCTGTGCTGACCACTCAGAGCCTAGAGCCTGCTTCGGATTCTGTCTCCCTCTCTCTCTACCCGTCCCGCACTTGCACTCTGTCTGTGTCTCTCAAAAATAAATAAACATTAAAAAAAAAAATTTAAAAAAAAAAAGAGTTTTTCTCTATTACCCAAACTTTAGGTTGACTTTCAAAGACTAGAACACATACATAACCATTTCCAGGGATACACCGGTATATTCCTTTTTTAAAAATGTTACTTATATTTGAGAGAGAGAGACAGTACACGAGCAGGGGAGGGGCAGAAAGAGAGAGGGAGACAGAACCTGAAGCGGGCTCCAGGCTCTGAGCTGTCAGCACAGAGCCCAACGTCGGCTTGAACTCACAAGCTGTGAAATCATGACTGAGCCACCCAGGCGCCCCACACTGGTGTATTCCTAAATCTTTATGAAGGTAAAGGTAAAAATGAATAAGTCACCAGATATGCTACCCTTGAAAACACTGAGGACTGTGTTGATTGATACACCATAAACTTCCTCTTACCCCCAAGTATCTGTCACCCATGTAATTCAGGAGATATGCATTTTCCTTTTAATGTAGCTCCTAACATGATTTGGAATTCCTTTCCAGTAGTGTCTTGCATTCTCATATAATGAGAGTAATGATCTAAAGATAATGTAAGATTCTTAATAAATACATAAAAATTCAGTTTGTTCAGAATAGTCTTTTGAAGTCCAAGGAAGTGTAATAATACATCTTACAAGTATTCTTAATGAGGACTGAAGCCAAAAGGATCTTTTTGCTTAAATTGCAGCTTACCTGAAAATATAATAACTCCACCTGTATTCTCTGTGCATTACAGTTGGTAAACATTTATATTGGATTGAGGGATTCTTACAGAGTAATAGAATTTGAGTATCAGTTAAACTGAAGCTATTTCACTGTTATTAGTTGTTGAGCCATACCTCATTTTACATGTCCATTGAGGGTATTCCTGTCTGCTGGGTGTGTAGCTTTTGCCTGAGAACTCTGAAGGACAGGGCATTTAAGGCGTCCTGAGGCTCTGGGTTTTGTTACAGGTAGAGCATTCTTACATTTTGCTGGTATCTGACTCTCTGTAACTTCCATTTAGCAGTTCTGATACAGTCCTTTGGAGTAAACATGAAGCTAATCTTAATATTCTTTTTTCTTTTTAATGTTTATTTATTTTTTGAGAGAGAGAAAGCAAGAAGGGGAGGAGCAGAGAGAAAGGGGGAGAGAGAATCCCAAGCAGGCTCTGTACTGTCAGCACACAGCCCGATGTGGGGCTCCATCTCAGGAACTGTGCTAAAATCAAGAGTTGGATGCTTACATGACTGAGCCACCCAGGCACCCTGCCAATCTTAATAGTCTTATCAAGTGAGTGAGGGCAGTAGGGTAAGAATGCAAAGGAAGAACACCTGGTCAGAACCTCGGTGAGGTATTCTGGCCAGTCACACTCTCCTGTGGGTCTGGTCCTGGGTCCTCTGCTGGGCAGATATTTGGGTAGACCGCCCTCCGGGCCATTTTAACTTTATCCTGTACAGTAACAACATACACTAAGGAAAAAAAGGACGCCCAAATGTAAATGTATTGAGTGCCTGCTTTGTACCACTATGTGCTAGACTCTGGACTTTTGCTATTATTTTGCCATTTAATTCCACACAGGACCTCAAATCAGTATCGTTGATTCTAAAGATGAGGAAACTGAAAGCTAGGAATTAAGCAACTTGCCCGCAGACATCAAGCTAGTGAGTGGAATTCTAACCTTGGTCTGCCTGCCTTCAGAGCCAGCACTTCCGTGACACATCACATTGTCCCCTGGAGGGCCACACTAGGTGCCGTGACTGCTTTGACACACTTCCTCATTAGCCTGCATATTCTACACCTTCTGAGTGATCTGAGGCTCCCAGACCAGCCATGCCAACATTAATGTGGACTCTAATCTCTCTTTCCAATACTTCTTTCTTCTCACCATCAAAATTAAGCACGTTCTTCTTAAAGACATGACCCTTCTCCTCTCTATGAACATGTATTTGCAAGCCACGCTAATTTGCATCAATAGGTATCAGAAACCCTCTCCTTTCATATCCCTTGACTGGGTCAAAGGAACCATAGAATGGTTTGGTGTAAAAGGTTGGGAAGGCTAAGCTAAGTAGTTCCTCATGACTAGGGTGAACAATGATACCGTTTCCTAAAGCAATGGTCTGCGTCTTCCAGCTCTACTCCTGATGTGGAAGCAAAGAGCCGAATCGCCACAATTGTAAGAGCAGAAATCAGCTTTGTCCTTGGCTTGTTTTCAGTTGAAATCTAATAGTTTAATGAAATAAATCCCTGGGAAAACATTGGAATACACAGTCCTTAGGGTAAGGTAAAGATAAGGCTATCCCTCCACGTACTCACATGATATTTTAAATACTCACATAGTATTTTAAACCTTTCACACCATCCTGTCACCACCCATTTTGTCCTTCCCTCAGTAAACGGTAAGTTCCTTGAGGGTAGAGAATGTACTGAATTCATACTTTTATTTCCCGCAGACCATAGCATAAAGCCTTTCCAACTGCGGTTGATGAATGAATGTTTATTTCATGAATGCATAAATGAATAAAAGAAATATAAAGGTGTCTTTCTGTAGTCAACATAAACCTACCTCAGGCAGTATTACATCACTTTCACTTATTTTGAGGCAATAAAATACTTCATAGAAAATCAGAGGCCAAGAGGAATAATATAATGACTTCTAAAATTTTGGGTTAGCTGTGTATCTGAGGTTGTGTGGACTTGGCTGCAGGGTTTTAAGTACATTTTCATATGGTACCCAGAAGTGGGACTTCCACTCCTCTTGGGAATTAAATTCTCATATCATGGTCATAACTTAAAAATTTCTGATCTGTAGGGGCGCTTGGGTGGCTCAGTCAGGTAAGCTTCCGACTTGGGCTCAGGTCATGATCTCATGGTTGGTGAATTCAAGCCCTGCATCGGGCTCTGTGCTGACAGCTCAGAGCCTGGAGCCTGCTTTGGACTGTGTCTCCCTTTGTCTCTGCCCCTCCCCTGCTCATTCTCTCTCTCTCTCTCAAAAATAAATGATAAACATTAAAAATTTTTTTTTCTGATCTGTAGACAAAACTGGTTATTCTTAAAATACTTCATCCAAAATATTTGAACGTGTGTGTGTGTGGGGAATGTTAGGAGTGGTTTTGGTCTTGAAAATATCTGATGAAAGGGAGTAGTCCAGAGAAAGCATCAACAGTGACCCTCAGGAGGTAGAGTGGATTTGGTTTTGGAATTTAAAAGCTTCTCTGTTCCATGCTTGATAGGATCCTTTCTCTCAAATAAGTTACAAAAGCCACACCTGATTGTCTGCAAGGATGACTGTATTTAAATAGAGAAATCAGTTTTATGAATGAGGGGAGAAAATCACACAAAAAGAAAATAAAATGTCCCATGTACATAACGTGATATGTCAGATAATTGTAAGATTTTCTTCCCCCTCAGTTTCTTCCTGCTGCCCTGCCTCTGTGCCTCTTTCATGACTGGAAAATGGTTATGATTGATGCTCATCACCATGAGCTCATAGTGCGTGGGCTTTGTCCCAGATAATGGGTTGAAGGAACTACCTATTAAGTCCTTACTTTTAAGTAGGTCTGAGGAGAGTGTTAACCTTTACAGTACTGGTCATAGTTACTGTCCCTTTAGGGGAGATGTGATTTTTACTATTCAGGAGTTGCTCACAGACTTTCTCAAGTCATGGGGAGAGCAGAGAGGAAAATAGTGGCTTTATGCCACCAGACCCCCGCCCTTCTAGTTAGCAGGGGTGCAAAGATGTACCCATCTCCTGCTAGACCCACTAGACCTGCTATGTGGTAACATCTCATCTGCCATCAGAGACTTGGGTACTCACAAACGATGCGAGAAAACTCTGCAGCTATAAGGATGAGTTCCAGGCTGTTTCTCCCCCCGCCCCCCCCGCCCCCCCCCCCCCCCCCACAAGCAAGACAGCTCCCTGTAGGGTTTTTTTCCTCTCCTCAAAGCAGGCTTCCAGGGCTTTTTCTCTTGGTAATTGTCACTACTAGTTCTGTTCAGTCCCTGTAGATAAGCACGTAGGCCCTTTTTATTTTAAGATTTTACTGTTAAAAATAGTAGCATGAGGAAATCACAAAAGTCCCAGACCCGATTTCTGTCTGGAAGCCCCTTGGGACAGAGCTTTTATTCCTTAAGTTGGGCTTTCTGTGCCTCCGAATAAAGGAATATTTTGCTCTCAAGAGAGCCTCACTCCCAGCTCAAGGACCTGAAGGTGCAGGGGTAGCCGAAGATCCCTGCTTCTTGTATCAGCCTGGGAACTTCCATCTCTGGGGATGTCCCGTGGGGATTGGACTCTGTATACCATTCAGGAGGCTCTCTCAAAACACTCATTTTCTTTAGCAATCCAAGTAAGTTTCAAATCCAAATCAGTTTTCATTGAGCCTTCTTTTTGCAAATACAGCTTAAATTGTAATTGTTCAAGGCTATGCCAAGGTATGATTTGCCCAAATGTGAATTCACTGATATTTGATTAGTAAAGATCACTCAATTAGTAAAGAGGGATGTTAAGTTGGCCTTGGCTGGGAATCTTACCACCTGAGGTCTTCAAGCAAAGTCCATGCTGGCATTGTTTCCTCTGCAAGTTGACTTCAGGTGTCATCTTTTGCTTCTAGAAAACAATATTGTAGACGTGAATAAGAAACCATGAGTCATACAATAAGTATAATACTAGGTTTATGCCATGGCTGCTTTTAGACCATTGTATTTTACTGCTTGTTTAATTATCTGTTTGCTGTAAAAGTTGGCAATCCTGGCTTTCCTCTTCAATGTAAACAAAATAATAATATTTAATTCTGTCACTATTTATTGCTATAATAGTAGAAACTATTATTTTTTTTCTTTTTTTTTCTTTTTTTTTGCTGTTTTAAGTTTCTATGTAGTTGAGAATGGCAAGTTTTCAAGGAAACTTTTTTAAAAGAGTTTTTCCTTGTAATAAATTGGAGATGAAACAGAATTTTTATCTTGAAAGTAAACAAACCGTTACTAATGGCAAAAAAAAAAAATTGTCTGGAGAAGAGTTATGGAGAGAGGGCTTTTTGTCAGCCATGACATGTCGAGGTGGGCTTGGCAATCTAGGGTCTAGATTCTCCTTTGGCAGTCCAGAAACTTGATTTCCTCAGCTCACTGAGAATTGGGCAAATTCGGGTGTATTGGCTGCTATTAACTGGCCGGTGCATTTTCTTCTTTGCAGCAAAATCTATGGGAAGTCAGATGACACTCAGCCTTTGTTTGGTGAGCATGGAGTCTGGGCCAGAGGGAGGGGGATGGTCTGAGAGGCACATGTCCACCAGCTGTGGGAGCTGGATGTCCCTTCCGCTCCAGAGGCAATGTTGTAGAGCCGAGCCCACTGCTCCTCTTCTTGGCTGCTGAGGCTGTCTTTCCTGCTGGCCCAGTGTTAGAAACTGAGTGTAAATAGCCTCTCTGGTTAAAAGAGAACGCAGAACCCTCTAAGGTTTGAGCAGATGAGAGCTCTCTGGAAGATGAGACTGTGCATGCAGATACCGGCTTGTTTTCTTGGATTTTCCCTCTCCTTCCGGTTCTCTTCCTTTGATTCTGGCCATTCATCACCGTCTTCACAACCAGGGGCCCGTGGTGCCCTCTAAAAAATTGGCTAAAGCCAAATGCCAGTTCTCTTTCTGTTATTACTCTCAGCACAGCTGAGATAGGCTGGAACAGTCAATGGACATCTTATGAAAATTAAGAGAAAGCAAAAGGAAAATGAACGTGTACTGAAACTACGAAAGTATCAGGCTGACGAAGGATAGATTTTGAGCTTGGTGTAAAGTGTTGGGAAATCTAAGCCAAACAGTCAATTATGACCAGGTTAAACAATGACTTCATCTTCTCAAGCGATGAGGCAGTACTTTTTCAAAGCATTTTTCCCCCAGTGGGGCAGGCATAACCGAGTAGCTTACGTATCCCAAATGAGCCAGGTTTACTTTTGCAGATTAAGAATCTCATTTTAACAGATTCTGTATGTATGAAATGTATATTTCATGATTAGAGTTGTGTCATTTCTGACATTGTCCTCAGATTCTGGGGTACTTCATAAAGCCCAGAATGTACTGATTACCAAATAAGTGTGCCAGAGTCATAAGAATGACTTCTTTTCCAGCTCTTTCAGAATATCATTAGGACTGCATTTAAAAAATACTCAATACTTTTCAATCAATAGCAGTCATTGTTTTTGATGGTCAAAAATTTCCACCTTTGGCCAGTAGTAGCCTATTCATGTGACTCTTATGTCCTTTTGACATGCCCCTATTAGTCTTGGAGCACTTCCTTACTTCCTTAGCTCATCAAAATGGTTCAGGCTCATCTTGTACTTTTTTCTGGCTCAGATGTAGAATCAGTCACACTTCAAAGGAGTCTTGATTCTTTTTAGTGGGGAATGGTTTTTAGAGACCACAACTTGGGTGCTGCAGGTGTTCATTGCTGCTGGGTTGTCTTTAGTTCAAAACCCACTCAGTGTCTTTAGTTCTAAACAGCATGGGTTTGAACTGCACAGGTCCATTTATAAGTGTTTTTTTTTTCCAATAAATATAGTACTGTAGATGCATTTTCTGTATGATTTAAAAAAATTTTTTTTCAAGGTATGATTTTCTTAAGATTTTCTTTTCTCTAGCTTATTGTAAGAATACATATATAATACATTTAACACACCAAATATGTGGTTTTTTTTAAGTTCATTTTTATTTTTAAGTAATCTCTATACCCAGTGTGTGGCTCAAACTCACAACCCCAAGACCAAGAGTCTCATGCTCTACTGATGGAGCCAGTCAGGTGCCCCAAAAATTTGCATAGGAATTAATTTTTTTTTTTTTAATTTAGAGAGGGCAAGTTGGGGAGAGGGGCAGAGGGAGAAAGAGAATCCCAAGCAGACTCTGCTTAGTGCAGAGCCCAACGCAGGGTTCAATCCCATGACCCAGGGGTCATGACCTGAGCTGAAATCAAGAGTCTCAGATGCTCAACATACTGAGCCAGCCACGTGCCCCAGTAATTAATTTTTTTTAAGTAAGCTCTATACCCAGTGTGGAATGCAGGACCCCCAAGACCAAAAGTCACATGCTTTACTAACTGAGCCAGCAAGGCACTCCATTCAAATATGTGTTGATTGACCATTTATGTTATTGGTAAGGGTTCTGGTCAGTAGTAGGCAATTAGTAAGGTTTTTGGAAGGTCAAATTTATATGCAAACTTTCCACTATTGGGGGTGGGTGGGAAGGTTCACATCCTTTACTCCCCTGTTGTTCCTTGTTCAACTGTGTATGTATTTTTGAAAAAAAAAAAAAAAAAGACAAGTTCATACTAGTTCCAAAGTTCCAAATATAATATTGCAGAATTAAAAAACCCTTAATTTCTTTGTACACTTGAGTTTTCGGTTACACTGAGAACATCTTGGTTTCTTGTGGCATTAACATTATTTGCTTTATCCCATAGTGTACATAAGGATTAAAAAAACATCAATATAGTAACAATAATGCTACTTACTGACATTTAAGGTTTTTTTTTTGCAGCTCTTTTTGCCCTTGGAATATATACCACCATTGATGTACAGTCACAATACTGTATTCTAAAGCAACTTAGTAATTTTTTCTGTATTCTTGTGCCAACAACAGGATATTCAGTTAGGTTCATTTATTTCCATTCATTTTCATTTTTTCTTTTTATTTATTAATATAACATGTTATCCCAGAGTCAAAACTATATAAGGCACATCCAGAGAAGTCTGTTTTCCATTCCTCTTTCTTCCACACTGTTCCCTCTTACATAAATACTTTTTTTGTTGTTTTATCCATGTAGTATTCCTTTTCTAAATATTAGCAAATACAAATGTCTCTGTATTTCCTCCTATCTCCTTTCCTTCCTTATTCCTCATTCATTTTTATGATTAATATTCCACGGGTGACTGTCATAGTTTAAGAATGACTCCCCCCCCCCCCCTTTTTTAAATAGTGATGATATTTAATAGTTCCAAACTACTTAAGTCTATGGCTGGACAGAGGGGGCACTTAAAAAAACTGCTTTTAAATGTGAACAATTCTTTTTTCTTGAAGCCTGTTCTTCCAAGAGAAACAACCATTATTATTCGGTGTTACGCGCTTTCCATGCCTCTCTAAGCTGCCCGGAAACTGTGTAACACCATTTGGGATGAAGCTTGTGTTTCATCACCTGCCAGCTTCTCTGCCACGCTGCCAGATTCGTCCTGCGTTCGGCTGACTGTCCCTTCTGAAGCTGCCCGGATAGGTGGGCAGTTGAATCTCTCTGGTGTTCTGCACCTGAGACTTGCTGTCTTTGGTGCCACCCTCCAGCCCCTCCCAGATCTTGGGAAAAGCGCGGAAGTGTCCCGCAGCTTCTGGTCCCGGGGCGCATTTGTTCACCTGGCCGCTCCCCAGTTCCCAGTCTCCTGGACTCTGGGGTTTCCAGGCTCCGCAGTCCTGCGGTTCCTGGGCGCAGGTGCCAGGAGCCCGCCGGGCGCTCAGGAGCTAAGGCCGCCCTGGAGCTAGGGCCGCCCGCCTGCGCACGGTGATGCCGGGATTGGGGGCGGGAGCGCCGCCTTCATCTCCCGCGCGCTCGCTCGCTCCCGCCCCCTTCCCCGCCCCAAGCCCTCTCCTGCCTCAGCCGTGCTGGCTCCGCACTGCAGATGCCTGCCGACCGCCCCGCGCTCGGTGGCTCCAGCGGTGCTTCGCAGGTCCCTTCGACCCCCGGGCTCCCGCCGCACTCTCGCTGCTCCCAAGGGCCCCTCGACTAAGGAGACTCGCTAAGTCCCGCGCGCGGAACCGCTACGCCGGCAGGGCGGCGGGGATCCAGGCGGACGGTGGCCGCGCCGGAGCCCCGGGCTCTCTCGAATGCGGCAGGACAAGCTGACCGGCTCCCTGAGGCGCGGAGGGAGATGCCTGAAGCGGCAGGGTGGCGGCGGCGGAGGCGTGGGCACCATTCTGAGCAATGTGCTCAAAAAGCGCAGCTGTATTTCTCGGACCGCGCCCCGGCTGCTCTGCACCCTGGAGCCGGGTGAGGACCCGGGGCTGCAGATGGGGCACTGGAAAGTAGCGTGGCGCTCCGGACTGGTGCCTCTGCCTCAGTTGAACTCCGCCTAAACCGGGCAGCGCTCGCGGGCCGCCCGGTGCGGGGTACCGCGGCTCGGCGCGGGCGGGGCTGGGTCGGTCTGGGAGGGAAGAGCGCGGACGAAGGCCTGGGCGCGGGCAGCGGCCTCCCAAGGCTGGGAGGACTGGCTGCTCCCGGTGGTTGCCCGCGGGTCCCGACCCCGCGGCTTGTGCGCGGTCTAGCCCAGTTTGTACCCAGAGCTTAAGGCGAGCTCGGCCTTGTCCGCGTGGTGGGGAAGTGCTGGCGGCTACCCAGGCTGCCAGAGGCCGCGCAACCAATTGTGCTTCGGGCTCACTGGAAGCCACGTCTTGAAAGAGGTGTGTGAGGCGAAGAAAGGAGAATGTTTGATTCTTGGGGTCGAAGGGGGAGGCAGCGGCTGCGAAGGAAAAATCGGGTGCATTTTCCTGAGTGTCCCCGCGGCGTGAGTGCTAGGGTCAGTTCGCCTGGAGCCTCTAATTTGTGTGTCCGTTTGTGGAGCGGGCAGGAAACCCTCCTGCAAGTAGAGATCCTTTCTTACAGCTAAAGTCCGGGAGCGCGCCTTGTGTGCTAGGCTAGGCCCTTTATGGTGGTAGCCTGTGTTTACACATCCTTGCTTCTCTAGGCTGCATAACTCTGCGTCTGCTCCACCACCCGGCATCCCTCCCCGGGGTTTTATGGGCCTGGCGCGGGTGCCTGGGCACAGAGCTTTCTGGCAAAGGGTGGCCGCAGAGGGAGCCGGCTGCACTCTCGCCGGTGCTTAGCGCTCACTTGTCCCCAGCGTGGCACCAGCGGGGTTCCAGGCGAGTTCGTCCTCCCCCAGCCCCTGCCCCCCCCCCCCCCCCCGCGCCACCGGGGACCTGCTATCCTGAGGCTGCTGGCGAGAATCTGACGAGGCGCGGAGTCCCAAAGGGTGGAACGCGTGACTGCCTTTACGAACCTTGTGGTTTCTTTGTTTTTCTCCCCGTGGAAGTGTCTAATTGCAGAGACTGTAGTATTTATTCACCATCTGCCTTTACCCTTAAAAAATTTTTTTCCTTTCCACGTTTAAAGTGTTTTATATTTCTGAATCCGGAACAGCCGTGACTATCAGATGAAACATAAGCCTTCTCCCCTGCTTTAGAAGAAAAGAGGAGAAAATGACCTGATTTCAGCTATCGCATGCAGGTGGTGAATGATCAATTCCAGTTAAATCCTGTGACTCATTCTAGATCATGAGAAAATAGTTGTGGTTTAGATTAACCCCAGCAGGTTTCAGCACCTGGTGCCCAGCAGGTGCTCTGAAAAAGCAAAGGGAGCATATTCGGTTGTACATACAGGGAATCCAGAACTGTCAGGTCGGTTGAAATAAGTCAGCGCTGGACAGAATATCCTTGTCTTTGTTAAAGAAAAAGTCATGAGTATGTATGCTCCTCCGTTCAGCACCCCGCGTCTGGACAGCAACCTCACAAGGGAGTGTGTTTCATCCTGCCTTAAATCATTCGCTCCAGCTGGAGGCACTCTTGTGGCCATTGTATCATTGCTCTGCACTGAAGCAGGACTTCATTTAAACGATCTCAGAAGGATGAGAATTTGTGGGGGTACTTGATAGACCTTTGGAGAAGGAAATCTTATCTACTTAGGCAGAATATGCCTGTGGCCCTGAATCTTTGAAAAGAAGTATCAGGGCATTGATTGGATGCCTGGGATTCTTTATCACAGCTTGACTTCAGAAATCTAGGACCCAAATCATGTATTCACAGTACTCTTCCCAGAACTCCCAAGAAGGATATCTGCATACTGTCATGGGCTTGGGCAAAACATACATACCTCTTTTTAGTTTCTTGACTCCATATATATGTTTTTTAAAAATTTTTAATGTTTATTTTATTTTTGAGAGAGAAAGAGGAGAGAGAGTGTGACTGGGGGAGGGGCAGAGAGGGAGAGAGGGAGAGGGAGAGAGAGAGAGAGAGAGAGGACACAGACTTGGAAGCAGGCTCCAGGCTCTGAGCTATCAGCACAGAGGCCAATGCTGGGCTTGAACCCACGAACCATGAGATCATGACCTGAATCAAAGTCAGATGCTCAACCGACTGAACCACCCAGGCGCCTATCCATATATATATATATATATATATATATATATATATATATATATATATATACACACACAGATACATATACATGTATCTGTATATATATGTATATGTGTGTATATATATATATATGTTTTTTTAAAAAGTCTACCTTATAGTAATTTTAAATTCTGAAAATTGTTTCTATCTACATACCAATTCCTAAGTATTGGAAGTTGTGGGGAAGTTTTCAGTATGCCTAATCTGCCGTCAACATCTGAGAAAAAATATTGTCATAAATGACAATTATAAATTGTAAAACTGAATACTATTAATAATGTTTGGTATATCTTGATCCTTGAACTTTTAAGTAATAAGTCTAAAAAAGTGACTTGAAATATGATTTAATTCATTTTGAAATTGTAGAAAAATATAGCATTTTCAGAGTTGATTCTTTTTAATAAAATTTACATGGGAGGGATTGCCTGGGTGGCTCAGTTGGTTGAATGTCAGACTCTTGGTTTCAGCTCAGGTCATGATCTTGCAGTTCATGGGTTCAATCCCCAACCCCACCAAAATAAATAAAGTTAAAAAAATTAAGCTCACTAAAAAAAATAATAAAATTTATGTGGGAATAAAAATTGTCATGTAATTTCATTTCAAGGACAATAACACATACTTCTCACATGGAATTCTGAATAAAAGCCTAGTATGAATATGGCATAAAGTCTTTATGTATTATAAATACATTGTCTTGATATATTCTCCCATTTATTCTCTTTCATAGATTTGGGATTTTAGTCAAAGAAGTTTGTTTAAAGTTGTAGATAACTTTAAATAATAGTTATGTTATCTATAGTTATATTTTTAGCTTGTAGTCTGTAATTAAACATACAAACTGTTTTATCTTCAATGAGTAAATGTATCATAGAATTTTAAGGTACATGAAAATCTCCAAATAAGATTGTTAAAATGGATTATTCCACAAGTGAGAAAGCAATGACATTATTTTGATAACTTTTGATATTTCACTGAAGTTTCCTTCATAACTTAGTTCACGTAAATGTCTTTTCTAAGACAAATTCTGTAAGTAGAGAATTCTCTTCATAAGTTTCATAAATATTAATTATACTGTGCTGGGTGATTTATAGTTAATCATCATAATAATTTACTGAGGTAGATATTATTCCTCATTTTAAAGATAAAGTATCGAGACTGAGGTTAAATAATTTGTTTGACACTAGGGACCAGAGTTGAGTGGTGGTCTGAATAACTCCAAGCCTGTGATGTCATGCTTTTGTTTTTGTTTTTACACGGCTCCAAACAACTGTGGAAGCCACCATTCTATGTGCTAAACTACATTCTAGTGGCCATAGGATATTTTTTATTTAAAAAAGTAATATTATTACCTTTTATTTTAACAAAATTGACTAAAATTTAGTAAAAACATGTTTTAAAAATTTTATAATGATTCGGTAGAATCAGGTTAACTTTTAATTTTATTTTTGATCTAACGTGTTATTTCTTTCCAAAATAACAGATGTATATTTTTGTTTTAGGAGTTGACACAAAGTTGAAGTTCACTCTTGAGCCATCTTTAGGTCAGAATGGTTTTCAGCAGGTAACTTTGGTTTTTTTTTTTAGTTTTGAAAATACTCTTATTTTGGGGTATCGGTAGGGCACACTGAGATATATTCTCAAAGTGGGAAAATTAGCCTATACTTTGACCTGCATAAGATGAGTCAGTTTTTAAAATTATAAATAAACTTATGAGGCTACAAGTGGCCCGAGCTTATACTTGCAATGAAAAATTTTGTACTTTCTCTTAATGATGCAAGTGTGAAAAAAAATTAAAAAAGCCAAATATCTATTATTTTGAATCCGTAATACATGTATTTGTTTCTGAACCAGAGCTTCCCAATCATTGTGTGTGTGTACTGCACAGGGGTCACAGGTGTGTTAAGAGTACCTAAGGTGGGGGGTGGGGGTAGGGCTTGGAGTAGTTATATGTAGCTGAAAGAAACTCTGTTTATCTTAGTGTGCTGTATGAATTTTATCATACTTTGTGGATGTCAGAATAGGAAACAAGTTGAAAAATGCTTATCCGGGTCAGTATCACTTTGCCAATATTTCTTCTGTGCTCCTAGTGGTACGATGCTCTCAAGGCAGTTTGCAGACTATCAACAGGAATACCAAAGGAATGGAGGAGAAAGGTAAGGAGGATGCATAGGGCTCAAAACAAAAGGATCAGCTCTCCGTTCCTCTTTAAAATGTCTGAAATGTCCAAAAGAATATTCTAGGTTTAGTAATTTGAAAGCTGTCTTTCTTCATTATCTATGCATTTAATAAGTATTTATTGATTATTCCATGCCAGGTACTGTTCTGGGTCCTGAGGATACAGGGAGTGGGGGTGGTGGTGGAAAACAACAGACCAAAATTTTGGGCCTCATGGAGCTTACAAGGAATGCAATATAAAGTGTGTCAGATGGTGATGTGTCATGCATAAAAATAAGGCAGAGAAAGAAATAAGGAGAGTTGAGGGGAGAGGAATGGAAGTAAGGAGGTGGAATTTTAAATAGCAAGGTGACATTTGAATAGTTGGTGAAGCAGCTACCTGGGGAAGAGAACTCCAAAGAGAGGGAACACCCTTAGGCTAGAGTATCACAAAAGCGAATAACCAGGATGGCTGAAGCCCAGTGAACAAAGAGGATGCAATTGGAGAGAGGGTCATAGAGATAAATGTGATGGGGTTAGAGGATGGTAGATCATGTAGGACCTTACAGGCCGTAGTAGGACTTTTGCCCAGTCTGAGATGGGAAGCACTGCTAAGTTTTGAGATAGGGAGTAACAGCACACAACTTACATTGTAAGCAGACCTCTCTGGTTTGATAATATGGACAAGGGCGGAAACAGGGCGATCAATGGAAAACTTGTGATAATTCAGGCAAGACATAGATCAGGGTTACAGTAGTGGAGATGGAGAAAAAGGATTAAATTCTAGATATATTTCGAAGGCCGAGTTGACAAGAATTCCTGTTAGGTTGAATATAAGGTATAAGAGGGATGTCAACAATGACTTCAAGGTTTTGACCTGAGCTTCTGGAAAGTTAGAGCTACTGTTTACTCAGATGGAAGGGGCAGATGTGTGTGTTCATATGCATGCATGTATCAGTCGACGCAGTGGTAGATTAGATGATTGGTTTGCTATCTGTTGAGGTTGAAATGCCTATTAGACATCTAAATAGAGGGTGTCAGGTGAACAATTTGGATATATGATTGTGATGCTTAGAAGAAAAATCTGGCTGGAGATATTGATCAGTGTTATTTCTGCTAAATTGTGTTGAAATGCCAAAACTTGAAATGCTTTCATATAAACCTAGTCTTAATACCCCTAGAATTTGAATGGTGGGGATTCTTCATCTTCAAAATATACATTAAAAGTCTTTCAGAAACAGCTTTTCAGGAGAAAGTAATCAAAGGAGTAAAAATATCCAGTGACTCTTTTTTTTTTTAATTTTTTTTCAACGTTTTTTTTTTTATTTATTTTTGGGACAGAGACAGACAGAGCATGAACGGGGGAGGGGCAGAGAGAGAGGGAGACACAGAATCGGAAACAGGCTCCAGGCTCCGAGCCATCAGCCCAGGGCCTGACGCGGGGCTCGAACTCACGGACCGCGAGATCGTGACCTGGCTGAAGTCGGACGCTTAACCGACTGCGCCACCCAGGCGCCCCCCAGTGACTCTTTTAAAAAAGTTTTTCATGGGGCTCCTGGGTGGCTCAGTCGGTTGAGCATCCAACTTCGGCTCAGGTCATGATCTCACGGTTCGTGAGTTCAAACCCCGCATCGGGCTCTGGGCTGACGGCTCAGAGCCTGGAGCCTGCTTCAGATTCTGGGTCTCCCTCTCTCTCTGCCCCTCCCCCACTTGTGCTCTGTTTCTCTCTGTCTCTCAAAAATAAATAAATGTAAAAAAAAATTTAATTAAAAAAAAAAGTTTTTCATTATAAGACCCTGTCAGTTTTGTGTGTGTGTGTGTGAGAGAGATGGAGGGATAATTTAAAGGCAGAGGCCCTGCCATGGTGAAAAAAGACCCATTCTCCATGAATGACCAGGTGGCTCGTGTCCATGTACAGAGAGCAATTCAGAGTCAAGTCTAACAAGTATATAACATAATATAGCTAATCCAGTGAACTGAAATAAAAATGGAATTTTTTTTTTGTTCTCTTAACAGTATCCATAATGATTGGATCATTGCTTGCTGCGTAGCAGAAGCTCAACA
Organism: Puma concolor; assembly: GCF_028749965.1. Classification (NCBI taxonomy): domain Eukaryota; kingdom Metazoa; phylum Chordata; class Mammalia; order Carnivora; family Felidae; genus Puma; species Puma concolor. The sequence goes on along the minus strand of NC_141673.1, from coordinate 52,439,508 downwards.
AATAATAAAGAAAACAATAAATGAAAGGCTCTAATTGGTTCAATTCAGCACAGCAAACATTTCAATGAAAAGTTGATTTCTACAAGTGGGCTATATATGGTCTAGGATCAGTTCCCATTTTCTTGTTAGATACAATAACTATTTTTTTAAAGTTTATTTTGAGAGAGAGTGCGCGTATGTACGAGTGCATGTGAACAGGGGAGGGGCAGAGAGAGAGGGAGAGAGAACCCCAAACAGGCTCCCCACTGTCAGCACAGAGCCTGATCTCATGAACTGTGAGATTATGACCTGAGCTGAAACCAGGAGTTGGTTGCTTAACCAGCTGAGCCACCCAGGCACCCCTGTGATAACTATTTTTTAATAAAGAAGGATGAAATTATATATTTTAGTGTAGCGTTCTTTTTTATCTCTTAATATTTTAGGTTTGGTTGACCTTGGCAGATCATTATTTGCACAGTATAGCTATTGATTGGGACAAAACCATGCGCTTCACTTTCAATGAAAGGAGTAATCCTGATGATGACTCCATGGGAATTCAGATAGTCAAGGTAAGTCCCCTGAGTTTGGCCTACTGTCCTGACTTAAAAGGAAGATTCTAAGAGCCAAGTGTTTACTGGATAGAGGATCAGACCTTATGGTCTGAATGTCTATATATTTTCTGCTTTCTTATTTCATTAGTTAACAGTCTTTTAATGGGAACTTTGACAGTATCTTGTCTTCATAAATTTGTATGTTGGCAGTAAGAAGAAAATGTTTCTGTTCATATTCTATTTGCTTATCTTACTTACTTGATAGGAGATTGAAATTTCTTTTACTTTCTTTAGCATGGGTCAGTGCTGTTAACTGGATTTTTACATAAAAGTCACAGATTGAGAAATTTAAAGTTAAGTATATTTCCTATTAAAATAATTGGGCTCTTATTAGGGCCTTTGATAATTCCTTAACTGTTAATTTATGAAGATAGATTGACTGATGGGTCTACTTTGAACCAGATGGTCAAGGGTTCATGCCAGCTGTGGAGGCAGCTGTGGTTTGCCTACTGGGATTATTACAGTTGATTAGGGCCTGTTGCCAAAAGCCAAGGATGCTGATTCAATTTGATCCCACTACTGTTTTCTTACATAAACCTCCGGCACATGGCTTTTGATTTTATGAGTTCATTACAGTGTAATGCTAAGTTGGGTTATTTTTAATGCTTATTTATTTATTTTGAGTGAGAGAGAGAGGGAGAGAGAGAGAGAGCATGCATGTGAGTGCGTGTGTGAGTGGTAGAGGGATAGAGAGAGAGGGAGAGAATCCCAAGCAGGCTCTGTGCTGTCAGCGTGGGGCTCGAACTCATGAACCATGACATCATGACCTGAGCTGAAAGCATGGGTCAGAGGCTTAACCGACTGAGCCACCCACGTACCCCTAAGCTAGGGTTTTAAAAGGGAAGTTGTCTCATAAATTTTGGCCACCGGAAGATGGCTAAGTTTTTGGCAGATTTGAAGATACTTTTCTCATGAGGAAGTACTAACTAAAAGAAGTTTCTATGTGATCTAACTTGGTCTGTTTCAGACAAATGTTGAAAACAATTATAAAATTTTATTTTGTATGTTTTAAAAGTGTCTGCACTATCCATATTTCAGCTCTTTATTTGGAATTTCAGAATGTTTCTCAGAAATGAAGTATTCCATATATTTTTAAAAAATGTTTTCATTTATTTTTGAGTGAGCGTGAACAAGCAGGTGGCGGAGGGGCATAAAGAGAGGGGGGGCAGAGGGTCAGAAGCAGGCTCGGCGCTGACAGCAGAGAGCCCGATGCGGGGCTTGAACCCCTGAACTGTGAGATCGTGACTGAGCTGAAGTCAGATGCTTAACTGACTGAGCCACCCAGGTGCCTCAAAGTATTCCATATTTGAAATATTTTCTTTCTGTTTAAATTGTGAATTAAGGCAATGTACATTTTATAACAATCATGTTATTAAGAGAATGTTTCATTTTTCTCATTGAAGTAAATGCTCTGTCAGTAAAATGACATTAGCTCATGAAAATCATAGTCTCTGCTTAGTTATTAAATGATATATATTGCTCTCATTAAATATTAAAGTACAACAAATGTTTCTGTCCTTATACAAATTTATAAACCAATTTAGATAGATTTCTGTGTCTTGGACAGAACAATTTTTCTGTCTCTCTGCAATATAGTTTGCATTTTTTGCTATTTTGATTTTTCTCCTTAATATTAGAGTTTTAATAGGTAAATATTACATTGTGTTTTCGAGAAAGGAATAATGTTAGCATCTATCATATGTGTATTGACGTGACCATTGTTTTATCTGAGACCTAGTATTAAAAGAAACTGTCAATTTATATAGAATTATAATGCAATTTTTGTTAATTCTGAATCACATTTGTATCACTTCTGGAAACAACTTTAATAGAAAATTAGAAAGAAATTTAGAAAATTTGACTGAAATTCCCCTTGAAAATGTCCTTAGTTAACTATATCCGAATAAAACTGGAAAAAAATGTATCTTTGCATATTAGAAAATGTAAGGAGAAAGAAAATTAAAAAAATTGTTTTTGGCTTGTGTCTAGGGTACATATATAGTTTTAAAAACTAAAATCCATGTTGGGGCACCTGGGTGACTTAGTCGATTAAGTGTCCAACTCTTGGTTTTGGCTCAGGTCATGATCTCAAATTTTGTGAGTTTAAGCCCCATGATGGGTTCTGTGCTGACAGTTCGGAGCCTGCTTGGGATTCTTCCTCTCCCTTTCTCTTTGTCCCTCTCTACCCTCTCAAAATAAATAAACTTAGAAAAATAATCAAAAATAAAATAAAATAAAAATAATAAAAAACTAAAATACATATTCTATTTAGTGCTGAAGCAGAGATACAACTAAAGGCTTTTTTTTTTTTTTTTTTTTTTTTTTTTTTTGTAGAGAAAATAAGGAGCCATTAGAAAAGATAATTGTTTCTCTTCTTTAGGATCTTCACCGCACAGGCTGCAGTTCTTACTGTGGCCAGGAGGCTGAGCAGGACAGGGTTGTGTTAAAACGGGTCCTTTTAGCCTATGCTCGATGGAACAAGAATGTTGGTTACTGCCAAGGCTTTAACATCCTGGCTGCTCTAATTCTGGAAGTGGTGGAAGGCAATGAAGGGGATGCACTGAAAGTGAGTATCAGGCTCTGAAGAGGGCAACTGAAACTGTCTGAGAGTCAAACGTTGGAACTGTAATACCTCTTCCTTGATGACCCACCGCCTTCCGAGGGTTTTGCTGCGCATTTGTAATTACCCATAATAACATTTCCCCCACGTTAAAGCCAGGTCAAATGATGGACTCATGTAACTGCCAAATGTGAGTAGAATCATTATGTTTTTAGTCTTGTTTATGAAACAGCATATCTTTAAAATTTTTTTTAATGTTTATTTTTGAGAGAGAGAGAGAGAGAGACAGAACATGAGTGGGGGAGGGGCAGAGAGAGATGAAGACACAGAATCCAAAGCAGGCTCCAGGCGCTGAGCCGTCAGCACAGAGCCTGACGCAGGACTGGAACTCACAAACTGTGAGATCATGACCTGAGCTAAGGTCAGACGCTCAACTGACTGAGCCACCCAGGTGCCCCTGAAACATCATATTTTTAAAGCAAGTTGAATACTAATTGTATTAATTATCCATTGCTGCATAACAAATTAGCTACTTAAAATAGCAAACATGATTTACCTCATAGTTTCTTGGAGTCAGGAATCTGAGTGCAGCCTAGCTGGCTCAAAGTCATATTGTTGTGACATCAAAACTGTTGGCTGGGTCTGCAGTCTCATCTGAAAGCTCACTTGGGGACAGCATTCACTTCCAAATTTGTTCATGTGGTTGTTGGCAAGATTTAATTTCTCACAGGTTGTTGTACTGAGGGCCTAAGTCTGGCTGGCTGTTGGCTGGAGGCCTTTTTTAGTTCTTTGCCATGTCTCCGTTTCTCAACAAGGCAGCCAGCATCCCTCAGAATAAGAGTAAAAGAGAATGAACAAGGTAGGAGAGATTCATTTGCAGACTTGTAGCCTATTATTAGTTACATTTTCATTTTTGTTACATCCTATTCATTAGAAGCCAGTCATTAGGGCTAGCTCTTACTCAAGGAGAAGGTCTTACACAAGGGTGTGACTACCAAGAGGTGGGACACGAAGGGTCATGTTAGAAACTTCCTACTTTCCCACAAGTTATGCTTAATTCAGGTTGGGTCTTGTTACTGGATTGCTTTACTCTTTCACATATGGGGTGAGGTATGGAGGAGGTAGGCTGAAAGTGAGTGTATATTATGGAAGGTATTTGCATGGAGAAAGGTTGTGGAGGTGAATTATATTATCTTTTAATCTTTGATACCTGGAACCTTTATTTGTTTAAAAAAAAATTCTGGAAACACTTTGAGATGGGTCACAAGCAATTTAAGCTTATGTGTTGGAATGTGAGTCAGTGAATCACCAGAAATAATCTTTATGAGAAATGAAGCATTTCACATGTGCAGGATGACTACTCCCTTATTAGCTTGGGGCAATATGGGGTTGCTAATTCATGTTTGAACTCTCAATCTGCTATTGATTGCAATGCTTTCTGATGGGTGGAATAGATACTTAGTCTTTGTATTCAAGAGCCTCCCCCAACCCCAGCCTTGTGTTTGATTGTGGTAAATAATCTTAATGATATTTCCAATCACTGACTAATGTCATACGGACAAACAAACAAATATTTCTTCTCGTTTTGTATGTATCATGGTGGAATTAATTATAAAGCCAGCCTGACATAGTCTAAATCCGTATTCACCCTTTCACTTTTTCCATTCGCGTATTTAAGGAAACAGCTCTGAAGCTACATGTTCATCAAATAAGTGGGGGAGGGAGGAGCCGGAGACAAATAAATGTATGAATTTAAACGTTTAAAACGTTTTTTATCAAGAAGCAGTTTGGTTTACTCAGTCTATCAGCTTTAGTCAGTTTTTTCTTTTCAGATGTAATTTCTATGCCTATAAAATGAGAACTGTTCTGTTGAAAAGTTAGAATAAGCAATTCAGGTTAGCAGGTGAGGTGGAGTAGTTTGGGGGAGGGGATATACATGCCAATCAAATCATGGAAAGGCTCAGTGATACTTGGGAAACTAAATGCACATAAAAAAGATGGATTAGATAAAGCTGAGGAGCTGCATATTTATATTTCTGCCTCTAAGAAAATGAACTCTGTGAAATGAAATGACATCATCATCATTTAGGAATCTTGTGGTTAGACATTGAATATGCAGAGGAAGATTAGATTCATGAAGAATCATTTCAGATGCAAAGGAAGATATTGGTATCTGTGTTTTTTAGCAGCTATTTTGGCCTCTGCAAATTTTTTTTTTGCAAGTTTTAATTATTAGGCAGATATATAGTTTATTTTAGAAGGAGGTGAACCATTTCCTTGCTTTTCAGCACTTACTGTTTTTTCTTAGTAACTATTTTTAACGACTTGTTAAAATTTTGACGCTCCTTCATTAGTTATTTTTTAAAAAATACATAATTTTTTTAGAGCAGTTTCAGGTTCACAGCAAAACTGAGTGGAAGACACAGATGTTCCATATGCCCCCTGCCCCAACACATGTGTAGCCTCCCCCATTATCACCATCACTTCTCAAAGGTACATTTGTTACAACCCATGAACCTATATCAATGGGTCATAATCACCTAAAGTCTGTAGTTTCCATTAGGACTCACTCTTGGTGTTGTACATTCTGTGGGTTTGGACAAATGTTTAACGACGTGTATTCGTCATTAAAGTGTTTGTAGAGAGGGTGTTCACTGCCCCAACAATGCTCTGTGCTCTGCCTATTCATTCCCCCTGCCCTCACCCCTGGCAACCAGTGATCTTTTAACTGTCTCCACAGTCTTACCCTTTCTAGAAAGTCATATAGCTGGAATCAGAGTATGGAGCCTTTTCAGATTGGCTGCTTTCACTTAGTAATATGCATTTAAAGTTCCTCATGTCTTTTCATGGCTTGATGGCTCATTTATTTTTAGTGCTGAACAATATTCCATTGTCTGGCTGTATGTAGTTTGTTTTTCCATTCACCTACTGAAGGACATCTCTGTTGCTTCCAAGTTTTGGCAGATATGAATAAAGCTTCAATAAACATCCATGTGCAGGTTTTTGTGTAGATGTGAGTTTTCACTTCCTTTGGGTAACTACCAAGGAGTGTGATTGCTGGATCATATGGTAAGAGTATATTCGATTTTGTAAGAAACTTACAAACTGTCTTCCCAAGTGACTATCCAATTTTGCGTTCCCGCCAGCGACGAATGAGAGTTCCTGTTGCTCCACATCCTGGTCAGCAGTTGGTGGTGTCAGCATTCCAGATTTTTGCCATTCTAATAGGTGTGCAGTGGTATCTCATTTTAATTTGAATTTCCCTGATGACGTATGATGTGAAGCATCTTTTCATATGCTTATTTGCCATCCAAACACATCTTTGGTGAGGTATCTGTTAAAGTCTTTGGTCCATTTGATCCTACTGATTATTTTATTTTGAGCTTTCAGAGTTCTTTGTGTATTTTGGGTAATAGTCTTTTATCATATGTGTCTTCTGCAAATATTTGCTCCCAGTCTGTGGCTTGTTTTCTTATCCTCTTGACATTGTCTTTCACAAAACAGAAGTTTTTATTTAAAGAAATCTAGCTTCCCAGTGACTTTTTCCATGGATTGTATCCTTTGCTGTTGTATCTAAAAAGTCATCACCGTACCTAAGATCATCTAGGCTATGCTGTCTTCTAGGAGTTTTATAGTTTTGCATTTTATGTTTAGGTCTGTGATCTATTTTGAGTCATTTTTTTGTGAAAGGTGTAATTTTTGTGTCTAGATTCATTTTTTGGCATGTAGATGTCCACTTATTCCAGCACCATTTGTTGAAGAAACTGTTTTGCTCTATTGCCATTATTTATCCGTTTTTTTTCCCCAATGTGTGGTCTTTGAAATATAGTGATGGGTGGAGTGACATACCTAACAAAACACACAGCTATCTCTTATGTCCTATGTCAGACTTAGAGATGCCTTTGGACAGATAATTTCAATGTGTCATAAGAATTACTATGATAATTGGAAATTTGTTTTTCTTGTTTTGTGTAATTTTGAGAGATCATAGTTTCTTTTTTATTTTTTAATTGCTAACTGCTATCTTCTTTTTTTAAGTTTATTTATTTTGAGAGAGAGAGCAAGGAGGGGAGGGGCAGAGAGGGGGAGAGAGAGAATCCTAAGCAGGCTCCGCATGGCCAGTGCAGGGCTCTGTGCAGGGTTTTAACTCACCAACTGCAAGATCATGACCTGAGCCGAAACCAAAAGTCGAAGGCTCAACCGACTGAGCCACCCAGACACCCCCATGATTTCTTTTTAAAGCTTAAGTGTCTCTCTCTCTATTATATCCTTAGATAGAAAGTGCAGTAATAGAGAGACTCTTACTTTTAAATTTTACCTTTGTGATCCTCTAAGTCCCTCTTCTCCTTAGAAGTAGAGTGCAAGGTCCCCACCAGGATACTCTGTTCTCTCGGACCTCTGCATTCCCCCTCAACTGGCCCCAGTCTCTCTAGGACTTCCTTCCTCCACAGATTGAATATGCTGTACTCCTTTTATTGCTAAACTCTACCTGTCCACTCTTGGAATAAAGGTCTCCGAGGGACCTTCTCAAGAGTATGGCCCAGCCTTATTAGTCAAAACTATGACCCGAAAAAGTAGAAATTACAAGCCAGGGATGAGGGACAAATGGGCCCTTGTCAGGTCTGGGAGATAATTTTCTTGGAAAATAGAGTTTTGTGTAAGACAGAAAAATCAAAATGTGAGACAGCTACTTCTCTACCAACATATAGGGTTAGCTATGATTCTGTTCTTAATCTTGTTTTTCCTGGGCTCTGGGGACTCATTGGTTTTCTGGGGTGGGGGAAGACCTAGCAGAGTGTACAAGCTGATGGGGAAAGAACCGGAGATTGACATATAGAACTCTTGTGTGTTCTGCTCGGTCAATCTAGTGGTTCTTGATATCTTAGAAAAGGTAATGCAAGTAGAAAAGTCAGAATGAAAAGAGTAACTTGAAGAACTTGTGAGACAATCTTATGAGAGAAATCCAGATTTTAGAAATACCGTACATTCACACGAAACCTTGTTGCAGTCTCCTGGGAGAGGAAAGCCACTATCAGTTTCTGAGCTGATGCTAAGTGAATCCTGAGACTTGCTTTAGTTGCAGTGTTTTATGATGGTTCAGCTCTTGGTTTTCATATTAAGGTTGTAAAACTGTGCTGACATCAGGGAGCCAGCATTGAGATTCCTGCTGGCTGCTGATGAAGTACGTGCTCCATCACTTCTGAATGGGGCGGAAGGTTGTATAAGCACAGCTACTTTGGGAGTGAACTTAGGTCTAGTGGCCCATCTAGGAACTTTAGACTGACACATTTAAAGAATGATGTACTTTGGCTAACCGCATTTTTGAATATGTCCCTTCTATTTAGGACATGTTAGGGATCCCAGGTTTTAGGAAGTAATCTTATTCTTTGTATTTTTCTTCAGATTATGATTTACCTTATTGATAAGGTACTTCCTGAAAGCTATTTTGTCAATAATCTCCGGGCATTGTCTGTGGATATGGCTGTCTTCAGAGATCTCTTGAGACTGAAGCTCCCTGAATTATCTCAGCACCTGGATACCCTTCAGAGAACTGCAAACAAGGAAAGTGGAGGTAGTGATGATTCAGTGCTCTTATACCTGTGAAAATATTTTACTTTGATTCCACTGTACATCTGAGCCTAAACCTTGAATGGAAATGCTTGTTTTCAGGTATTTCTGTTAGTGAGAGTACGGTGCAGTGAAATAGATTGCGAGAGAACAAGAATAGAACTGAAAAAATGATAGGGCCACATGCTGAACCTCTAACTGGTCATGGTTAGGAAGTCAGTCAAGAACTTAATACTTTCGCAGTATGAGATCAACAACTGAAATGATGTATTGCACTCTAGGTGAAGAATGGTGTCCATGTCTTACCATCTAGTTACGCTGCTCTAAGCTGGCACCTATCTTATAGGAGTTCTTTAAAACAGAGCGACAGGTACAATTTCACACAGACTACGGTTTTGCCTGAACCATTGAGGCTATGGAGAGAGGAATATGTGTTTTCATTAAGTTTTAGGAGATACGTCAATAGTCTTTTGGATTGAAACGTTTAATTGCTCCTTTTATCTATTCATGGTAAGGGTATTTAGATTTATCAGAGATGAGTGGGTCAGCTCATTCTGGAGAAAGGCTCTCCAGGACGGCCAGCTAGAATCTGCACCCTGAAGGAAGGCACTAGGTTGAGACCGGGATGGAAACTCGGGTCTGTAAGCAGCTCCGAGTCGCTGCTGTCTGGTGGGCATCCCCCAGCTTTCCGAAGCACCCCAGCTAACGGCTGTGAATGTACCCACTGCCTGCACTGCCCTGGCTATGCTCAGGATACCAGGAAAACAGTGAGAGCTTTTCTGTGTTTCCTGTGATCGGTTGCCAGCCCCCCACCCACACATTCAAATCTGGGAAAATTTGAAACGATCTGAAGACCTAATCTGTGATTACAGTACACTGGAAATTTTAGTGACACCTGGGAGTCTCTCGGCATTTCCTTCTAAACCATTTGAATAATCTCATTTAATTTGGCCGTGCAGTGTAATTGTGCACCTGTGTGGATTTCATAGTGCTTCCAGATAGACCACCTTGCCTGTCCCATGTCAGACATGCTTTCCTCGGCCCTACGTTTTCCTCCATAAGTCCTGTACTTGCTTATAAGTGCTGCCCTTAGATTCGAAGTCTCTGAAAAAAGATGCTCCTTTGTTCTTTATGAGAGGAAATGAGAATAGAGCTTTTTTTTTTTGCTTATCCTTGGGTAAATGCACAGTCTGATTAACTTGGAGGGAGGATCAGTTTAAACATCTACATTTTTTATTTCATAAAATACATACTTAATGCCATTCCAGGAAGTAGGAGGGAGCTTTGTGTTTTTGGTGAATTCACAAACTTCATTGTGAGCTGTGCGTATAGTTTAGTTCAAAATATTTTAAAATTTCATGTTGTTTAATCTACAGATACTTTGGGATTTTCCAGCTCTCTTTCTGTTATTTATTTCTAGTTTAATTCCACTGTGGTCTGAGAGCTGTGCATAATTTAAGAAGTAGACAAGTAATTTCATAAGGAGCCTTGTTTTTATCAGTAGCATTTGAATAAAAGTGGGCTTTATGAGATTTTGAAAATTGAATTCAGGTTTTGAGAGGTGAAAAATCCTTTCTTTTAATCCTGTTTTTGGTGAGGAAAACGTTCTCCCTAATTTTTAGCACCATAAAATAAATAGGTAGAGCCAAATAAAGTTTTAGGTTAAGATTTCTGAAATATAAAGAATTTGTGAAGGTTATATTACTGAGATTTTTACCAGACACACTCATGTTCTTCAAAAAAAAAAAAAGAAGGAAAAAAGGAGGAAAGAACCAGAATTAGAGATATGAAGAAATCAGTCAGGAAATGTAACATGTTTAGTGGGCATGGAAGATTGAATGAGGGTATTTTTATATCTTGCAAAACATCACTTCTGAAGAAACATAGAGTATTTGATTCATTTCAGGTGGATATGAGCCCCCACTGACGAATGTCTTCACGATGCAGTGGTTTCTGACTCTTTTTGCTACGTGCCTCCCTAACCATACAGTCTTAAAGATTTGGGATTCAGTCTTCTTTGAAGGTTCGGAAATCATCCTGAGGGTGTCGCTGGCCATCTGGGCAAAATTGGGAGAGTAAGTGATTTCCCCCTTCTGTTCTCTGGTGTGGAGGGCCTTAAGAAGTTCTGTGCTCTAATATGGAAAGCATCTGTATTTAAGTGTGAGCAAAAGAGAAATTTGGGAACTTTGTTGAATTGCTTTAGCTTTCTGAAATCTTAGTTGGCTGATTCTTGATTGTTGGGGGGGGCGTGGCAAATAGAATCTATGTTGGGGAAGGGGGTAAGCTTTTTCAGGTCTGCAGATATCTTCCTCCTCTTCAGTGCTAGTATCCTGGCTGGCTTACTTTTGGCAGCTTCTCCCTGGACTCTAATTGGGAAGAGGGGGAGGGAGAGGAACTTAGAAGAGGAAGATCTGGAGAGGAGTAGGTGGGTTTGTTAGTTAACATTCATGATTTGGATTATTTTTTGAATTTTTATTATTTGTTTAGTTCTGCCTTTCAGGATCACAATAAAATTAAATGAGATAATATGTATAAGGTATCTCTGTGGTGCTTAGTACATAGTCAATAGTAGAACACACAGGGGGCGCCCGGCTGCCTCAGTCGGTAAAGGATGTGACTCTTAATTTCAGGGTCGTGAATTCTAGACCCACTTTGAGTGGGGAGCCTATTTAAAAAAAGGTAGAACACATGGAACTTCTTTCCTTCTATCAAGAATTAATTCTATGACGAAACCTATTACTATTAAACATATTGCCACATAGATGTTATTTACATTTGTTACCAGTAGCAGAACTATAAAAAGGAGGGTATTTTCACCCATCTCTAATATATTATGACTATTACATTAAAATTTTACCTTCTGGGTAATGGAGAGGACAACAGTTATGTTTATAGGACAATTGTTATAGTTAAGATTCAGAGAAGTTGTTAATGTTTCTTTCTTAGAGCTATAAATGACTTGAGTGGGTACTCATAGACAACATGTCAGAAAACTAATAAATCACTGCCAGTGTTTTGTTTCAAAAACCTTTTAACTAGACTTTTTATTTATGATAAGTTGTTTCCTGGGAGACTTGTAGCATTTCATACTTTTTGCAAGAAAGATCCACCAACTATCAATTCAGGGATGTAGAAAGATCATTATTGTGTATAAGTATTTTTAAACATCACATAGCTATCTCATTTGCCTTTGTTTTATCACGCACTGCTTTTCAGCTAGGCAAATAGATGAGTCTTCTGGGGATTTGGTGTGCTTATCTTTTCATTCCCCCCCCAGTATCTATATTTTTCTGTAGTCATGTGTTTCCAACCTACTGTATGCCTGAAAGTCTTTGCACTTTGATGGTTTCTGTGGGTCTGATAGTCCAGTTGCTGGGTAACTAGTGTATAGGATTAAAATAGTGTAGCACTTAACTGTGTGCTGAGTTCTAGTAACCTTTGTGTTAGTTCTTAATTATGGGGCAGGAAGAAAAGAAGCGATTCTGTTTTTACTCCCATCTATCCATTATCTGCAGGATCAGAATTTATCCCTATGGTCCTCCCAGGGATGTCACACTGTTGAAATAATAACAGATACACTTAATATCCAATATTCACGGAGTGCTTGCAATGGACAAGCATTGTTCTAAGCATGCTAGATGTGAAACTAACTCGTTTAGTCCTTGCATTTCATAAGGCAAGGACTGTTATCATCCCCATTTTACAGATGTGGGAACTGAGCCCCAGATAAGTTAAGTAAATTTCCCAAAGACACTCAGTAAGTGGACAGCCTGATTTTGAGCCCAGGTATCCTGACTTTAGAATCTGTACTTTTTTTTTTTTTTTTTAAGATTTTATTAATAAGTAGTCTCTATACCTAATGCAGGGCCTGAACCCACAACCCCAAGATCAGGAGTCGCACGATCCACTGACTGAACTAGCCAAGAACCCCTAGAATCTGCACTTTTAATTATGTGAATCAACGGATAATAAATAGCTATCGTTTATGAAATTCAGGGGATATATGAATCAGACTGGTAGGACTTTAAATGTTTCAGAGTCTTTGCTCACTCCACTTCTACACTTTTTGAACCTGCAACTTGTTCAGCAAAAGGAAGGGCAACCAGTATACATCACCAAGTGCCTACAGTGCCATCATTCTGTCAGGTGGCTTAAACACATTTTCTCATTCAGTTCTTTGCATAATCCTGTGAAGTAGGTAGGATTATTCTCCCTGCCTTTTCAACTGAGAAAGCTACCCCCGGAGGGTTAATTAACTAGTTCATGGTCACACAGCTCATGAGTAGCAGAGCTGGGACTCAATCCTGGATCTTTCTGACTCCAGGGCCTGTATTCTTCCCCACAAACTTTGCACTGGAAAAGTCATGAACAACATCTCCATGGGACTTTACTCCACCAGCTTGGCATTTCTTCCTCTCACTCACACCAGCGGTGCTTTTGGAATATGTAAGCCATGGACTGTCAGCTCACCTTCGCTGGCATCTCTCTTAATGTAGCCTTTCTTCTCTGACCCTATGCTTTGGCCTCATGCCAGGCCTAGCGTGGTGTTTCCTTCCTCGTCTCCCCGCCATACTCTACACTTGCCATGCGACCTCCAGCCAACCTTGCCAAGGGCACATCTGCTCTCACACTCCCTGTTTAGCACCTTTCGGTGACTCTTGCCCTGAGGAGGCTCAGCCGGCATCTGAGGCCTTTGCCATCTGCTGTCTGCGGCTCTGTACCCTGAGCACTTGCTCTCTCCCTCTGGCCACATAGGCCTTCTGGCCAACTTTGGTTGCATGGAGCTCCTTGCAGGGCCTGGAGAGGGGCTGCTGTCTCCTGCATCCATGTCTTTAGAATGCTTTTTCTTTCTTGTCAACCTGGAGGATATTTTTCAGAACTCATCTGAAGCATTATTTCTCTTCCTCACCCTCTAGGGTAAACGTAACCACTTTTTCAGTTATGCCCACATGCCACTCTGTATCTTTGTAATAGCACTTCAATGGTCTATTTCATTTACTGGCAGTGGGATTGGAGAACACTCCAGAACCTGAAGTTTTTCCATCATTATATATTTTTTGGATGGCTCCGTGGAAATTCCCTGACATTAGTGCACGTCAAAGAGAAGGTCTTATGTCGGTGGGCAAATAAAATTATCCTACTATCCAAAAAACATTGTAATAAATAAAACAAATACAGAGTGCTCTTTGCTTTAGACTATTAAATTTTTTTCCCTTCTAGAAGAAGGTTGAAAGTATAACCTGCCTTATAGGTTGCCAAGCGACGGACTTTTTTTTTCTCTCTTTCTTTTTAATATTTATTTATTTTTGAGAGAGAGCACAAGCTGGGAAGGAACAGAGAGAGAGGAGACAGGGGATCCAAAGCAGGCTCTGCGCTGATAGCAGTGAGCCTGATGCAGGGCTCCAACTCACAAACTGTGAGATCATGACCTGAGCTGAAGTCAGACCTCACCTGACTGAGCCACCCAGGTGCCCCGACAGATTCTTATTTATGTATAGAAGCACATGCAGGAAGCCGGATGTAATCTCCAACTAGCAGCAGTGTCCTGAGAAGAAGTGAAAAATTTCTGCCTGTGAAAACATCCTGTGGATGGTGAAATATACAGAGAAAGTCGTATTTTTCACTTTCCTTTCTACTGTGGCTTGGTTTCATTTTTACCAGTGATCTCCTCATTTGTAGATTAAAAGCCCCAGATTCCCTACAGGGGATAATTGTTCTTTAGTACCCAATTTTGTGGTCCTTAGATCTGATCGGTGGTAGGCATTCTGCTGTGTAGACAGTGTCAAATAAAAATAATAAAGATGCCACAGGTGGGGCTGTGAGGCTGGGGAGCAGGTAAGAAAGATGAGAGCTCACCCTGTAATAAGTACATCTACGTTGCCTTTGGTATTTTTTAATCTTTTCTCTGCATTCAGCAAAGATGGGTTTATTTGGGAATAACAGAGAATTTCAAGCCAGGACATGCAAGCTACGACAAAGCCATAGACAAGTTCCCAAGAGTGTGGTTTTTGTTGATTGCTAACTTGATTAATTTAATGGCAAGAGGCACTGTATCCTGTTGCAACTGCAGTATATGCCTGATAAACAACACGGGTGTCCTAAATAATTCCTTTTTCTGTTCTTTCTTTATCTAGGCAGATAGAATGCTGTGAAACAGCTGACGAATTCTACAGCACCATGGGACGCCTTACCCAGGAGATGCTAGAGAATGACCTTCTGGAAAGCCATGAACTCATGCAGGTGAGTGGGCAGCATGGCCCCATTTTGGCTCTGGGAATGCTGGGTGCTGTGGGAATAGGCAGTGTCACAGCAGCAATTTTGGGAAATATGTTTGGCCAGCCATCAGATTTAGTTTTTCATTTGACCAAGAGTCTATATATAATTTGATAAGAATCTCACTGTGTCACAAGAGGAAGGAAGAAATGAATAATGGATATTTGTTATACTTCCATTCAAGCTGCGTTGCTTAAAAATCATAACGTGCAATCCAACCTCTAAACCCCACCCCCGCCCAAATTACCAGGTACTTCTTCTGAATCTGATTCTTAACCTTCATAAAGGGAGACTTGTGGGGCAACATATTATTTTGAGGGAGAAATTATTGAGGGTTGAAAAGGAAATTATTCTTTAAAAAATTTTTAAAATGTTTGTTTTTTTATATATAGAATAGTGGGGGAGGGACAGAGACACAGGGACAAAGAGAATCTCAAGAAGGCTCCATGCTCAGCACGGAGCCTGAGTGGAGCTCGAGCCCATGACTGAGATCATGACCTGAGCCAAAATCGAGAGTCAGACGCTTAGCCAACTGAGCCACCCAGGTGCCTCTCCACCAAAAGAGATTATTCTAATCAGTGTTTTGGTAATTTGTTTTACTCATATATTCTACTCATGTTGTTCTATATTAATCATAATATAAAAAGACTTGAAGGGTTTTGTTATTTTCTGGCATGTTATTATATCTCACTATCATATTCACCAAGGCATTTAAAAGCGATAGTGAGTATAAAAAAGATAACAGATTTGTTAACATTCTCTCTTGCATTAGGTTCTGTAACATGATTTTATCCTTATTCTCCTCTGATGCTTCTGACTACTGCTTCTCTTCCTGGTTGTTCCTTTTGCCCACCGACCAACTCTGGGTCTTGTCCAAGGTTGCCCTAGGGCCTTAGTTTCTTCTTTCTCTGTGATTTCTCTTTCTTTTTTCTGAGTTTCAACTTTTACCTTTATGTTGGGTTCCATGCATGGGGTTATGTTTGGGGGTGCTGGGCCAAGTCAACAAATTGGAAAATGAAGACTCAGGCCCTGACTTCGGGCTTGAGAAGCGAGGAGTTTCCATTCCTTTGCTCATTTCCTGGCACTTCCAGCTCCTTCTCAGAATCCCTTATGTTTGAAGAATGTTGACCACCTGATAGAACTGCCCTGAACATTCATACATTTTTTAAAATATATGTATTTTTTTCATTTATTTATTTTTGATATAGAGAGACACAGCACAAGTCAGGGAGGGGCAGAGAGAGAGGGAGAGACAGAATCTGAAGCAGACTTTCAGCACAGAGCCAGACTCGGGGCTCGAACTCACAAACCGTGAGATCATGACCTGAGCTGAAGTCTGACGCTCAACCGACTGAGCCATTCAGGCACCCCTTCATATTTTTTTATTTCAACTTTTCTTTGCCTTCTCATCTCTTCTTTCTTCTTTCCTGTCTGTCTCAGAGGAAGAAGACAGACTGTGTTCTGTGTGATGCTGACGTTGGTGCTATGATCCCGACTCTTCTCACACATCTCAGGGCTATTGCTTCATCACTCATTCTGTCTCTGAGGGAAGTACCTCTTTTTGAACATGGCTCTGTGTACAAGGTCTGTGCTTGGCATTTTCCACATATGGGATCCTTTACGTCTCACGGAACTGCCTGATTCATCTGCCCAAGGCAGCACTCTAGGATATTGTCCCTTCCCCCTCGCTCATGAAACTTTGTTGGCTACTCATTGCCTACAAAATGAAGCATGGATTTCTCAACTTATCATCCAGTGCTCTCGACTGTCCTAGCTCCTCCCTTTCATACCCTTTTCTTATTCTGGTCAAGTCAAGCTGTGCTCCACGCTCCCAGGAATCCCTGGGAATATGCCTTCTCTGTACCTGTGCCCCCTCTGTTCAGGCTTTCCTATCTACCTTCACATGATTAAGGCCTGCCTCCTCATGAAAAGTTCCAGTTCAGATGCCCTCTCCTTTGTGAAGCATTCTCTGATAGTCTCAACTAAAATCATCTCCCATTTCTCTGAATCACTGTGGCATTTTCTTTGTACCTCTCTTGTGAACATTCTTACATTCTACTTTGATTTAAGACTGTATCTTAAATCAGTGATTTATCTTAAATCAGTAATATCCTCAGTGATATTTAAAAAAAATTTTTTTAAGTTTATTTATTTTTGAGGGGAGGTGCAGAGAGAGAGGGAGACAACAGAATCCGAAGCAGGCTCCAGGCTCTCAGCTGTCAGCACAGAGCCCAATGCAGGGCTTGAACTCATGGACCACGAGATCATGACCTGAGCCAAAGTCAGATGCTTAACCGACTGAGCCACCCAGGCACCCCCTCAGTGATATTTTTAAGCTCCTTGAGGACAGAGCCTGTGCTTTGCTCATGAACACTTAGCACTTTGCCTTTTACTACAGCTGCTCAATAAATTTATTACTTCATTAAGCAAACATCTGTTGAGAGTCTGAGATTAATTTCCTGCCTTCTCTTTTTCAATAAATGTTTGCTGAATTAAACAACACTTATATGGTGGCCCTCCTTCCAGATTCCCTCTGCTCTAATACATTGGCATTTTGCTGCCAGAGTGATTGCCCACACTGCTTTGGTCATTTCATTGTTCTTCATAATGCCTTCAGTGCTTCCTTGTTACTAACTACAGTAAATAAAATGCTTCAGCCTAGTTTTCTAGGTCTTATATTAACTTCTCCAAACATTTTTGAGCATCTCTGTCAGAAGACTTCCTTGAGGAAATGATTGTGTGGTTTTACCTTTTAAAGATGGAGTTGGTCAGGCTCTATGTATGTGTGTGTATATGCGTGGGTGCATGCACATGTGAGGTGTGTGTGTGTGTGTGTGTGTGTGTGTGTGTGTGTGTTGAAGGCAGTGGTGCAGAGCAGAAAGGGAAGTCATGGTTGAGGAAGGGGCACAAGCAAAGACATGGCAGTGGAAAACTTTACAGTGTGTGAAGGAAACTATGAGCAGTTTGGTATTTGGTGTGGATATGGAGGACCACAACCTGTGGTAAGGATTGGACTTGACCTTTTAGGTCAGAGGTTGTGAAATTGTGCTTGCTGGAATTCTAGGGGTTCTGTGGAGCCTTTGGAAAGGGAAAAAGAAGACCTGAAACATTTTAAGGAGAGAAGGAAAATGGTCTGAGTTGTGGCTTCTGTCAGATACAGGGGCAGCTCAGCGAAGGGTGGACTTGAAAGGGTCAAGTCTGATAGCAGGAGCCCGTGAGAGGCAATGAAGGGTAGAAACAAGGATGGAACAGAGACAGTACTTAGAAGGCGAAATTGATGGGACTTGGCCACGGAAAATGGATATGGGGTGAGGGAGAAAGAAATGGGGAGACAACGGCAACCCACAGGTTTCTGGCTTAGGAGGAAGAGCATAAAAGTTTATCCGGGGCAGAAATAGGGTTTGTTTAGAGACAGATTGCATTGGAGGTGCATTCTTGCTGCTCTGTTCCTTACCTGTCGAAGGTGTTCCCCGACTGGAACCTGTTGCACTGGGCGGAGGTCTGTTGCTACCCGGCCCTCTCTGTTCATACCCGTTCCTGTGAGAGGGCTTGTGGTTCCCTCTGCCACTTTCTGTGAAAAATGGTCTGCCCACCAGGATCCTACTCAGTCTCTTCTCCACCCCCCCCACCCCACAGCCTCTCTTATCTCAGCCCTTATTGACGAGCCTTCCTCCATATTCTTTCAGTACTTAAGATTCTCAACGACTGATTTAATGCCAATTACAGATTATTTTATATTATTTGGTGTTTTTTCAAGTGTGTTAATCTTATTCTCTAATGAAGTAGTAAGTTCCTTAATGATAAGGGCCTCCTTTTACTCTGTATCCCCATAACACCTAGAGGAGTGGTTGGTTTTTTAGCTTTATTTACTTTTGAGAGAGAGAAAGAGAGCGAGTGTGTGCGAGCAGGGGAGGGGCAGAGACAGGGAGAGAGAGAGAGGGACAGAGGATCTGAAGCGGGTTCTGCATTGACAGCAGCAAGCCCAATGGGGGCTCGAACTCATGAACTGTGAGATCATGACCTGAGCCGAAGTCGGACACTCAACTGACTGAGCCACCTAGGCACCCATAGAGTACTAAGAACCTATCCGGTTATGGGACGCCTGGGTGGCTCAGTCGGTTAAGTGTCTGATTCTTGATTTCGGCTCAGGTTATGATCTCGTGGTTATGGGATCAAGCCCCAGAGTTGGGCTCTGTGCTACACATGGAGCCAGCTTAGGATTCTCTCTCTCCCTCTCCTTCTGCCCTTCCCCTGCTTACACTCTCTCCCTCTGTCTTTAAAAAACAAAAACCAAAGAATACACCTGGTTGCTCACTGAATACACAGACTCCTAGAACATTAGAACTCGAGGCAGTGTTTTTCACACTTGACTATGTATGAGAAACTGCTCCAGAGTGTGTTAGAATGTGGACATTTAGTTCATCGGTGGTTCTGATGCACCATGGTTCTGATATGGTGTTTTGTTTTGTTTTAATTCTTTTTTTTTTTTTTTAACATTTATTTTATTATTGAGAGAGGGAGAGACAGAATATGAGCTGGGCAGAGAGAAGAGGAGACACAGAATCCGAAGCAGGCTCCAGGCTCCAAGCTGTCAACACAGAGCCCGACGTGGGGCTCGAACTCACAAACTGTGAGATCATGACCCGAGCCGAAGTTGGACGCTTAACCAACTGAGCCACCTGGGCGCCCCTGTTTTGTTTTAATTCTTAAGTTAGTTAACATACTGTGTAGTCTTGGCTTCAGGAGTAGAAGCCAGTGATTCATCACTTACGTATTAACACCCAGTGCTCATCCCAACAAGTGCCCTCCTTAATATCTGTCACCCATTTAACTCATTCTCTCACTCACTTTCCCCCTCATCAACCCTCAGGTTTTTTTTTTTTTTTTTTTTTTTTTTTTTTTTTCTGTATTTAAGAGTCTCTTATGGTTTGCCTCCCTCTCTGTTTTGATCTTATTTTCCCTACCCTTCCCCTATGATCATATGTTAAGTTTCTTAAATTCCACATATGAATGAAATCATATGATATCTGTCTTTCTCTGACCTGATGTAGCTGGTTTTTAAACAACACTTAGGGAGGCACTGGTTTAAAAGAAGCTTAAAGATCAACTAACCTAATTCTGTCACTTGATAGAGAGTGAGCTTATGGCCAGTTTTTTAGATTGTCCAGTGGCAGACCCAGACTGGGAGCCAAGTCCCCCTCTCCTGGGCTACTTTTCCCCTACCACCAGCCCACCGCTTCCACGTTAGTCGAAACGTGTCTTTCCCGAAGCTGAAATCCCCTTTAGAAAAATAAGGCAGCATTTTGTTTCACTTAAACATTGCCAGAGCGAATGAGAGGTATGTTGACACACGCCATCTTTGTCCTATAGAAATTTCCAGTCTTAGGTATTAGGAGAAAAGACAACCACCTCTTTACCTTGCTGTGAGAGAATCCTAGAAGGAAAAATACCTACCGGCTGTGGTTTGATCAATTGGATGCCATTTTAGCGGCTTTTCTTCCGCACAGGAAAACATCTGGATGGAGATGAACTGAGCCTAATTTTGTACAACTCATGTTTTCGTGTTTTTTGTGAAGCATGTCAGTAATGAAAAATACAATTTTGTTTTCAGCGGTACCTAAATATAAATGTCTATTTAAGTGTACTTTGGTAGTTTGAATAGTAAGTTGACTTATTGGTTTTCCTTGGCATCATGGAGTGTTATGGAGAGAAATGGTGAATGTCATTTCAAGGCACTCTGTTTTCTTTATTCACTCTTTTTTAAAAAAAAATTAATTCAGTGGCTGGGATCCAATTATGGTGGGCCATAAATCTGTCAGCAAACCTGAAATGGCTCCAGATGAAAAATGTGGGCTGTGCGTAAGGTCTTTATTTTTGAGCTGAAAGACAGGGAAGGATTCTCCCTGGTGGTCTTCCCAATTTCTTTCCATTCTAAGTGCCACACACAAAATCTGCTGGGCTTTTTCCTTCTGTAAATCATATCACTTTTTTTTTTTTTTTTAAGTAGCAAGGGCTGTTTTTAAAAAATTGGTGGTGTCTGAAAAAGACATTGGGAGAATGCCAGTGAAATAGCGGGTGTGGATTTCAGTGAGACTTTGGACAAAATCTCTCATGACTTCCTTGAGGGCAATAGAGAGAAAAATCAGGTGCTGTTGTTAGAAGGGTTTGTAGGTGCTTGGGACAACCTACCTCAAAGTGTATATCAGTAATTATTGTTAACCTGGGGGGAGCTCTCATGTGCTGTGAGGCAGGATCAGCCCTTGGAACGTTCACTTTTTTCCATCAGTGATGACATGGAAATTACAAGGATGTGGGTGCTTGTCTGATAGAAGGATAATGTTTGCTTAATTAGCGCTGTCAAAAATTGAAACCGTCTGCCCTGCAAAATAGTGTGTGCCCACCATTGGAAGGGTTTCAGTGCTGCCTTTGTGACCATCTGTTGGAGAGTCTCTAGAGGGAACTTCTGCTTGGGAAGGTGGCTGAACTAAATTATGTTTACATTCCATTCTAACCTGAAGATTCTATTAGTGTACCATATTTGGCTCTAAAGTGATTAGTAAAATTCCTTTCTTGGAATCCATTGTAAATCTCTGATTTACAACGTTGGAAACCAGAGCTTCTCAGGTACCCTGAGGACTATAGTGATGTGTGGTGTACATTCATGGCATAAACTCGCCTTCAGACGTGAGACCTTCGACTAAGTGAGTTGAATATATGTGAAGAGGTGCTATAAACACATTTTTTTTTTTTCCAGGAGCACTGATTTCTTCTTTGAAGGATTAACTAAAAGTAAAGGATAGAGGAAGATAGACCAAAAAATAGAAAATGAAGGCACCAATGCAGCCAGGTTTTTGTTTTTGTTTTTGTTTTTGTTTTTGTTTTTTTTTTGTCAGATGTCTGAAGCTGAGTGGCTCTTGAAGGAGCTTGCTAGGAGCCCAGGCCAATTACTCTGGGGCAGGACGTACTTCCCATACTGTTCTTACCAGCTTCCTTCATGAGGCTGGACAAGGGAATATTTTAATGATTTTTTTTATGAAACTGACAAAAATAAAACACAAGAGAATCTTCACCTGGTCACCCTACTAATTGTCTTCAATGAGACATCTTCATTCATAAGGAAATTTGAAATTCCTATCATTAATAATTTCATCTTAAAAAAATTTTTTTTAATGTTTATTTATTTTTGAGATAGAGCACAAGCAGGGGAGGGACAGAGGGAGAGGGAGACACAGAATCTGAAGCAGGCTCCAGGCTCTGAGCTGTCAGCACAGAGCCTGACATGGGGCTCAAACCCACGGACTGCAAGATCATGACCTGAGCTGAAGTTGGATGCTTACTGACTGAGCCACCCAGGCGCCCCAATAATTTCATCTTTTAAACTTGAATCCCAATGGTATGGGTTTCTCTTTTTAAATTATTAAGGTGTAGTTGACATAGTGATTTTAGATGAATGGTTTCCTGGGAGAAGTGAAACTTAGGTGATTAATATACATTTTCTGGAGAATAAGTACTTGAAGGATTAAAGGAAAGCATTTGGAACAATTAAGCTTTAATAAAATTAAGAGAGCAAACGTGATTACTTTCCTCCTGCTGGTAGAATGATATATAATTTTGAAATTCTGGAGGAAGCACAGGTGCTTTTCCCATTTTTATTTATAGATTTTTAACAGCCTATGCTTTACACCCTGTCACTTTTTTCTTTCTTTCTTTTCTTTTTTTGTTTTTAAATAACAGCTAACAATTTTCACCTCGAACTCATTCACAGACATTTGAAAAGGTGGTATCTTTGGAGAAAGCTTGCGGCTGATCACACGATCACCCACTAGATTTAATGTTGTCCAGATGACGTTGAATGTCTATAAAAGTCGTCAAGCAAAGCTTTGAAAAACAAGCACTGCATATGAGCATCACCAATGGGTTCTTTGTTAAAGAAATAATAGAGAGCTGTGAATTTCTGAGTTAACCCACCTGTCAGTTGAGCCCAGAGGAAGTCAGACTGCCCCCATCTGCCACCCATGTTCACCACTTGGAATACCCAGTCACGGCTGGATTGATTTGAGAAACGAGCATTGTGTTCCTCAGTATTCTTTTGTCTTTCTCTAAAGGGGATAATGAAGTAGAATCTCTCCACCTGCTGTGTGAGAAGCAGAATCTACCTCTTTACACCCAAATCATAGAACTTTAATATCTTTCCAGGATTGAGAAGAGTTGTTTAAGGCCATCGTTTTAGAGTTGACATTTTTGCTTGTGTTTTTCAGACTGTTTATTCTATGGCTCCATTCCCTTTCCCACAGTTGGCAGAACTGAGGGAAAAATACACCTACAACATTACACCATTCCCAGCCACAGTTAAACCCACCTCAGTTTCTGGGTAAGGTCTTTTCCCCCCCTTGTTGTTTTCATGATGGAAGACTTAATATCTTAATGTGTTGGTGTAACTTCATATTTGTTAAGCCCCAGATATATCTATTCAAAGTAGTTTGGTACTTAAAATCTGAATGTTTCTTTCCCAAAGGTTTTGATTTAAATTCAAGACAGAGATTTTTAAAACCGTACTTTCCAAAGAAGATTGGAACATAAACTGAAGGAATATTTAGAGACCCCACAACTTATTTAAAAATGTCAAATATTAAAAATTTCAATAATTAAAATAGTATAGAACAAGTGCATGAAGAGGCAGATGGCCTAATTTAAAATGAGAAGACAAGAAATTGACAAATATATATTCCTGTATAGGAATTTAGTGTTTGAAAACTTAACGTATCAAATCAATAGTGAAAAGTGTATTTAAATAGAAAAAATGAAATAATAAAACTAGCAGAAGAAAGTGTGGAAGAATGTCTTTAGTTCTTTGGAATTGGAAAGGTCTTAATAATGGACTCAGAAACACAAGGGAAAAAGTTAAGTAGTTGAAAAATAATTTTCTGCATGACTAAAAACAGAACAAAACAAAACCTTCATAAGCAGGCGCAAAAATATTTTCTGAAAAAATATTTGTAATTGCAGTCTCTCATGTATGAAGTTCCTAGAAATCAGTAAGAAAATGGCTGCCCAACTGAGACACGATGAAAGGATGGGGATTGGTAGTTTATGTATAAAAGGCAGCATCGGTTGTATGAAGAGAAATGCAGCCTAGAACTAGATTGAGACTATGTTTTTATCTGTCAGATTGACACAAATTCAGAAGGTGGATGTGCACTCTGTTGGTGACGCTATAGGGGGACACTCTTGCACAGTGCAGGCGTAGCGCATTGCTGCAAGATTTGTGGCGGGCAATTTGGCAGTGTTTCCCCAGATTACTAGTGCACATATCCTTTGACCCAGCAATTCTACCTTTATGACTTATCCCACAGATGTATTTGTACACCTGCAAAGCACAGTCTGTATAAGGTTATTTATTGCAACATTGCTTATAACGGTATAAGATTGGAAACCACTCAGGTGTGTATTGTCAGTGGCCTGGTTCCATTACATGGGCTACATGCACACAGTACAGTGCAGCTGTACAAAAAGGATGAGAAAGCTCTGTGTGTGAACGTGGAGAAAGTTTTAGGTACATAGAAGCAAGGTGCAGAAGAATGTATACAGTATGCTAATAATTATGCAAAAGGAAGAGAAAAATAAGACTATAGTTATCTTTGCTTATCTATGCAATAAAGAAACTGAAGAACGCATAGAAATTAGTAGCAATGGTCACCTTTGGGAATTAAGTAGGGCAAAGGCAGAAGTTGGACAGGGATGGGAGAGAGACTTTTTATGTATGTTATATTCATAGTTATATATAAAAATTAAACCATGTGACTGTATCATTTATTTTTCAAAAACACCACAATTTTCTTTGAATATTTCTTTTTCTTTTATGTTTTCCAAGACGACATGGTAAGGTCAGAGACAGTGATGAAGAGAATGACCCAGACGATGAAGATGCTATCACTAATGCAGTGGGGTGCCTTGGACCTTTCAGCGGGCTCCTGGCACCCGAACTGCAGAAGTACCAAAAGCAAATTAAAGGTAAAGAGGTCGCTTTCTATTTAGATGATCTCAATGTGTTGGGTCACTATAGCAAAGGTATTATCATTGTGTCTGATCAGTGACTACTGTTTCCTCACCTGGTTACCACTATTCAAGGTCTTTGTTAAGTGTCTTCTGTGCTACTCTATCATGTAGTAGGATCTCTCTGTTATGTGTTACACACATCATACCTATATCTTTTTCTTATGTGTTTTGCCTACAGTTTATCTGATTCCACTTCGTATGCTCAGTTCCTTAGCCTGGAACCTGGCATATAATAGATGTTTACCACATTCTGTTTGAATTTAATTGATACAGAATGGCTTCTTTTCCACTATAGAAATACCCTCTGAATCTAAAACATTATGGTAGCCTCTCCTTGAATTTGAGTGATTAGAAACTCATTATCTCATAGGACATTCTGCTGGATCCCTCTGCTTAGCCCATGGTTTCTAGTTGAGAAAAGATCATCTCCACCTACCAGCTCTTTTAATAGTTCTTTTGAACAAAAGACAGCAAGTCTACTCCCTCTTTTATTGGATATCTCTTGAAATCTTTGAGGACATCCATCATGTCCCCCAAATCCTTGTCTATGGTCCAAGATCAAAATTTTTCAGAAGGGATGACTTCCAGAACTTTTGATATTCTGTATATTCACCTTTTAATGTCCTGTAGTGTCCCTCTTAAAAAGTGGTGCTCTGAATTGGATGCTATACTACATTTGTTTTTCTCTTGTAGAGAATGGACTTTTTGTGGTCTGGACACCATCGACGTAATGAACTTTTTAAGTTTTTTTGTTGTTTTGTTTTTTGTAAATTTTTGAGGCGCACACACACACACACACACACACAGCATGAGCAGGGAGGGGGAGAAAAAGAGGGAGACACAGAATTGGAAACAGGCTCCAGGCTCTGACCTGTCATTATAGAGCCCAGCGCAGGCCTTGAACTCCCTGACTGTGAGATCATGACCTGAGCAGAAGTCAGACACCCAACCGACTAAGCGCCCTGGGTGCCACAATTCTTGTCAGTTTTAACTAAGTTCAGATTAGCAGGACCCCTTTTAATTTTCTTCTCCTTTTTTTTTTTTTTAATGTTTATTTATTTTTAAGAGAGAGAGAGAGAGCATATGCAAGCAGGGAAGGTGCAGAGAGAGAGGGAGACACAAAATCCAAAGCAGGCTCCAGGCTCTGAGCTGTCAGCACAGAGCCCAGTGTGGGGCTCCAACTCATGAACTGTGAGATCATGACCTGAGCCAAAGTCGCACACTTAACCAATTGAGCCACCCAGGCACCCCTTAATTTTCTTCTCCTTAAAAATGTGTTTTCCATAAAAAAGGAAGTAAATTTGTCTGATGTTTAAGCTTTACCTGAATAACAGTTTCAGCAGATGCTATGATAGTTGAAATCCTCCACTAATTATTTTTTTAAAAGCGGTTCCCAGGCCGTTTTACACACTGTGCTAGAAAAGCCTATGTAGTGTGTCTGCCCTCACACAGTGCTTATTTCTACTTCTCAGATGTAATCTCAATTTCATTTAAGGGACAAATCTGCTAGTTGTAGGTGTCACAGGAGCAGAAACCACATCAGACAAAACACACATAGGCAGGAAATGTGTATTAAATGAATAAAAACATTTCTAGTGATGCAGTGATTCAAAGTTTTGATATGTTTTTTTAAAATATTTGAGAGAGAGAGAGAGAGAGAGACAGAGCGTGAGCAGGGGAGGGGCAGAGAGAGAGAGACACAGAATCCAAAGCAGGCTCCAGGCTCTGAGCTGTCAGCACAGAGCCCGATGCAGGGCTCAAATTCACAAGCCATGAGATCATCACCTCAGTCGAAGTCAGATGCTTAACTGACTGAGCCACCCAGATGCCCTGAAGTCTTGATAATTTTATAGAATGTGTTGCTATTTTTAACTTAGGAAAAACTCACTTTTAATGATGGTCTAAACTCTATGAACAGTCAATTCCTTATAAATCCTCATGCAGTTATATGCAAATCTGTCAACTGACTTTAGACACCTGGAGTTATATTTTCCTAAGGGAATTTTAGAAAAAGGCAGTGATATTTATGTGGAAACAGTTGTTCTTATGTCTACAGAATGAGCAAAGTGCTAATAAAATCAAACAGTGAACCCACACAGCTCATTTCAGACCCACAGTTAGGCTAATCAGAAAATGCAGAAATATTTTCAGGACCAAATGAAAACCAGTACAACAAACTGGAGCATGCATTTTTTTTTTTTTTTTTTTTTTTTTTTTGTGGTTAGAATTCCCTGGAAGTTAAGATACCACACTACTGGGGCACAGTGTAATCTTTCTCCTCCATGTCCGTGTCTCTCTCCTCTGGAGTGTAGAACCAAATGAAGAGCAGAGTCTGCGGTCTAATAACATTGCAGAGCTGAGTCCAGGAGCGATCAACTCTTGTCGAAGTGAGTACCACGCAGCTTTCAACAGTATGATGATGGAGCGCATGACCACGGATATCAACGCGCTGAAGCGGCAGTATTCTCGGATTAAGAAGAAGCAGCAACAGCAGGTTCATCAGGTGTATATCCGGGCAGGTAATGTGATTCTTTGTTTGAATCAGTTTCCCCTCTGTGTCTTGTGAAGGAAGGAACCATACTCCTAGGATCACTTCGGTATTGCAACCCTGTAGCTCAGTATCCACAAACACTGCTGGCATGAGGAAATGACCTATTTAGTATCCCCTTTCTTATTTTATTAGGCTCTACAGAAGAAAAAGACCATGGGTCCCTTTTAGGTACCAAGAACCAGGCACTTGATGGTATTAAACACGTCTGTACTATGTGTGCTTGTGGAGAGGGGTTTACAAATGATGAAACTGTTGCAAACGCCATGCAGTCCTTGGACTTGAGACATTTTTGAGCTCTTGCTTCCTAAATTTTAGGCATTTGAAAATGGAATCTATTAATCTGTGCACTAGTAAATTAAGCTATCCACTGGTCATTTAGGTAGTAATATAACAGAAGTTGTCATCAGAGAAAAAGGAAAAAACCATTCCTGTGCCTCACCGATGGGTTAGCGGGGTCTTTCTTGGGGATCTGCCGAGAAGAGCAAAATTGGATTGAGGTTGGAAATACTCTTTTCCAAGGACTGTCCAGCTGCTTTTTTTGTTTTCTTTTTAAATTCCACAAATCCCAGTGAACAGTCTGCTTTGTGATTTAATACACGCTGATTTGGGAAGTGGTTTGTCTTGTTCTAAGTGAAATCCTAATGAAAATGATGCCTGTCCTGTGTTAAAATGAAGTTGACTTGGGAGCACGTGACTGATCTTGCACAAAAACTGTACTTACCTTCCACTTACGGGGGAGGAGCGGGTTAACTTCCTGAATGTTTTTACTTTGACTTGAATCATTAAGAGGGCATTCACAAAAGAAACAACTCTAGCACTTTAATTTTAAAAACACTGGCTCAAAGATATCCTCATTTTTGTCCTTAAATGAGGCAGGTAAGGATGGATATGCTTATGTCCTTTTAAAAGATGAGGAAATTGACTCAGGAAAGCTTAGCAGGGTTGTATAGCGATGGTCGGTGGTCAGGCCAGGGCTAGAACCCCGTGTTCTGATTCTTTACATAGTCCCTTTTTCACTTGCGCCCTACACATCTGTGGGTGTGATGGTGAACAATTGTCGGTGGGTATTAAATCAGCCCAGTGTCTTGTGCTGTAGCTAGGGGGTCAGTAAACTGTGTTCCACAGGCCACATCCGGCTAGCTGCCTGTTTTTGTAACTAAAATTTTATTGGAATACAGGCATGCCCCCTTATTTACATATTGCCTATGACTGCTTTTGCACTACAAAAGTCTAAAATATTTACATATTGTCTATGGCTGTTTTTGTACTACAGAAGTCTAAAATATTTACAGTCAGGAAAAGTTCGCTGACCCTTATCTGGATCATGGTTTGTGTGGTTCCTTTTAGGGAGATTGTTGCTCAAAGACAAAGAGCATTGCTTTTGAAACTTCAGTGTGCATGTAAATCACTTGGGGATCTGTTAAGATGAAGAGTCTGTTTCAGCAGCTTTGGGGTGGGGCTGAGATGATGCATTTCCAACAAGCTCCTGGGTGGTGCCAGTGCTGCTGGGTGGGGATCACGCTTTGAGTAGCTTTTAGAAGGGATGGTATAAGAGGATTAGCAGTGCAGGTGGAGAGGGTGCGCTTGACTTCAGCTTCTGAGATGTGAAGGAAGGCGGTGAGGATGGCAGTTGAGGTACCAGCTTCCCAGGTTAAGGAGGACGGGAAGTTGGGGCCTTTTGGACCCGGTAGCTTCTGTTTTTTGTGGAGAAATCGGAGGAAAAGTTGTTTGATTTGGAGGAGTAAGTTGGGGAAGTTGTAGGAGCGTAGAGAAAGCAATGAAGATTTGGGTAGGTCATCGAACGGAATGGAAGAGGGAAAGAAAAGGGTTGTTCAGTGGCTTTGAGGACCCAACAAAATAGGAAGTTATGAATCTGAAGGGCTTTCAGTCCACATGTCTGTGTGATTTTTTTTTTTTCCCTCCCTTTTTGGAAAAGATAAAAATCCAGGGTTGGGATTTTGCCAGGCATAAAGAGATAGGGGTGTCTAGAATGTGGTTATCGGTGAGGCAGCATCCTGGTGATCAGCCATGCATCTAGCCGGGGAAGGAGTGCAAGTGACTCACACATAGACAAGGGGTTATGGGAAGTTTGAAAGATGAGAGAACCCAAGTCTCTGGTTCAGTACCATGTATAGTTATATCGAGAACCTGAGAGCCAGGAGAGCCAAAGAGAAGAATCAGAGACTTAAATATTTTTCAGGTAAGATAGATCTGGGTGATGAAGTTTCGGATGGAATTGGGGAGGCTGAGGAAGTATGAGGATGGGTCAGTCAGAGAAACAGTCATGCAACTGAGGGAGGTAGTAGGGTATGGGATGGAGAGGAGACTGTAGTCAACATTTTCAATAAAGACTGGAGTGTGACCCAAGGTACGTGACAGCAGTCGAGAAGCGTAGAGGTGAGCTCAGCCAGATGATAGGGATGTCAGGAGGAAGGAAGGTTGCTCACACAGAGTTGGTAGGGCCTTCTCCCTACTGCTTCTGCCTGCTGTTGTCATCTCTGGGGCCATGTGTGTTTGAGCGTCATCTGAAATAGAGGCTTGGTCGTAGCCACTGGAGGAGGACGACAGGAATACTATCACCAGTGCCCTCCAGGAGAGCACGGCTTTGGTGCTCTCCAGTTTCAGTTTGCTTTCAAAGTCCATTGAGGACACAGGAGTGCAATCAGGAATCAAGTAGCAGTGATCTCCCTACATTTTCACCACCTTCTATCACCTCTGTCATTCTGCCTGCTCTCACCTTTATAATATGCAGTGTGTTCTTTTCCTACCCCTCAGAAGCTCACAGCTGATAATCCATATGGTCGTAGTGTTTGACTTATTTTTAAAACAGTCTTCGAAAGTTTTCTAGGTACAGGACCTCTGAGGTTATTTCTCAGAGACAAAAACTCTCAGTAAGAAACAGTAGGGTGTCTGCACTTTAGTAATGAGGGGCCAGAGTCTGCTTCTTTTTGTATCCTCAGCCTCTCGTCTCCTCCTTTTGGAAGAGGAGGGAACAGGTACTCCAGGCTCTAGGGTTGAATTCAGTTTCTGTTACCTTCAGTCACATGACTCTGCAAAACCTGGCGGATACGTGGGTTGGGATGTGGGGACAACCTCTGTGATTCCTGTTCTGTGATGGATGGTTTCTCTGTGGTCCATTTCACACAACCTTTCAACATTTCTTTCAGATAAAGGGCCAGTGACCAGCATTCTCCCATCTCAGGTAAACAACTCTCCGGTCATAAACCACCTTCTTTTAGGAAAGAAGGTGAAGATGTCAAACAGACCTGCCAAGAATGCGGTCATCCACATCCCCGGCCACACAGGAGGCAGAACGTCTCCTGTCCCTTATGAAGACCTCAAGACGAAGCTCAATTCTCCGTGGCGAACTCACATCCGAGTCCACAAGAAGAACATGACGAGGACCAAGAGTCAGCTGGGCTGCGGAGACACCGTTGGGCTGATAGAAGAGCAGAATGAGGGCTGCAAGACTAAGAGCCCGGGGGCGGCGGAGTTCCCCTCCAGCCGCGCCGCGGCAGCTGGAGGAGAAGGTGGCAGCTCGGAAGGCCGTGTGGGGAGGACAATCGAAGGGCAGTCTCCGGAGCCAGCGTTTGGGGATGCCGACGCTGACGTGTCTGCGGTCCAGGTGAAGTTAGAAGCCTTGGAACTGAACCGGAGGGATGCTGCTGCCGACCCCGAGCCCAAGGCACACGCGCCCTGCCAACGGCACTTCCCGGAGCTGCCTGATACGCCCGGGGAAACCAAACCTCCCCAGGGCGGCCACCTGAAAGCACCCATCTTTAGCCCTTTCCCCAGCGTCAAACCACTGCGCAAGTCAGCCACTGCCAGGAACTTGGGATTATATGGTCCTACAGAAAGAACCCCAACCGTGCACTTTCCTCACATGAGCAGGGGCTTCAGCAAATCCAGCGGTGGAAACAGTGGCACTAAGAAACGATGATGGCCTTCAGAAGCTTCGACTGTAGATGCGCCTTCCCATGGTGGTAAAAGGGTTCCGGCTGAGGCTCCCAAAGAGTGTTAATTGTCCAGTGAAAATGAATAGATAGGTTCAGAGATGAACACCAGTCTGTAAAGATGGGAAATGGAACTTTTCTAGTGGGAGCCAGGACGGGGATGTTTTCCCACCCACCGCTAACCGATCCAGTGAATTCTGTGGCAGCATAAATATTGTAGTTTTAAAGCGTGAAGTTTTCCCTATTTTTAATCGTGAGTTGTTTAGAAAAGGCTGCGTATTTAGACTGTTAACCCCTCTTCCTTCTTCCTGTTCTGAGGGCTGTCAGGGTCCCTGCGACAACACTCCTCCAAACCTTCTGGTTCTCTGGGCGTTAGCGATACTCAAGCATGCACACACTAGCTCGCTAGAACAGAAACTGTACAAAGGAAGTAGGTTTCTTAGTTACAAAAAACATCCTGATTTCCCTCTTCCTGCCCCACTGGGGGAATGTTTGTGTGTGTGCGTTTTTCTTCAGTAGTTTCTCTCAGCCAGTCTGAAGATTGTTTTTTCATTCTAGAGCTAAAGTGCAGGAGAAAAATGTAGATAGCCTTAGTTTCTCTTTCTGCCTGCAAAATGAAGAAAACCCTTTATCTGTTGAAATTTAGGTTAAGCCGCCAATTTGAAGATCTTATCCAGAGAACACACACGGGATATGCATTAAGCAATCGCTCTGAACGGCTTGCTGATTCTGCTAAGCTTTCCCCAAGGTTCATTTTTTTCCCCTCTAAGAAGAATTATGGTCCTTAGTGTTGGGATGACTTGGTGGGCTCTCCATGGAGCGTGTCCCGTGTTGTCCGCCGTGCAGCTCACTTACCTACCAGCTCTTCATGGCAGACGCAGCGATGCTCGATCGTGGCTCGAGCCGTGTTCACGGCTGCTGCTCGGAAGCCAGAAACACAGCACCTGCAATTCTGTTACTTGAATTTTGTGCTTTTTTGATTGGAGCACTTTGTTGAGTACTTTTGTTACTTGAACACTGCCTTTCTTTGGAGAAGGCATTAGTGCTTTCTAGCTCTCTCTTACCCACTTCTCTCCCGGTCCCAGCGGGTCAGAGACAGCACCTGTTATCTCCACTATGCAGATGGGAACTCTGAGCCACACGAAGGTGAAGTAGCATTACAGGCAGATACTCAAGGTGAATACTCCCATTGTTCCCTGTGACTTGGTCACATCTCTGGCACAATAGGCGGATTTACTGCTCTTTGTACACAGATGCATTGGCTGTATAGGTTCTAAAAAACCAAGACTGGGAAGCCACTCACGGTACTCCCTCTCGACTCAGAGGACCTTTCTCCAGATGGTACAGAGTCCCGTGATGGCATTTCACAAAACCAGCTCTGTTTTTACCCAAAAAGGTAGTTCATTTTAAAAATGCTTCGTGCAGCTGTCGTTTGAACAAAGGCTCACTCCTCAGTCCCCTTGTCTTACTGTTATCCGAAGAATAGCCTCAGCATCTTTATCCTCCTCTCTGATAGACCTTGACCATGCCTGCAGGCACATTGTCGATGCACTCAGTGTTCATTTGGGCTAATTGGATTGCCAAATCTGAAACCAAAGCTATAATTTTAGAGAGGGCTTCTACTGTGAGAGGTATTAATTTTCATAATAAAATAGAGAATGTGGTAGTGTGGGCTTTTTTTTTTGAGTAGAAGACACAAGAATGACGTACAGTGAGAAAAGCCATGTTATCCCTTTTGTGGTATTTTTACCCCCAAAGGCACTGAAGGTGGAAAATATGACTACTGAGTTATTGCGGTGTTGGTCTTGAATTCTGTGCCACCTGAGGTTGGCATGCAGCTTCTTAAAAAGCAGCCACGCCCACCACCTCTGTCTTGGGAAGGGAGGAGGTGGATGTTGGGCTTACCTCGCGTCCTGCCGTGGGGATGAGACCCGCTGCATTTTTCAAAGTTAAGCAAATGACACGATTTTCTTCCATCTGCTAAAACTTTACAGATAATGATTCCACCTTATATTCTTTTCTCCCCCACCCCAATGAGTCAGAACAGACTCATCCCTTTGAGGGATGTGTGACTGGAATGGAGGAGTAGTCTCTCTTCTCTTGAGTCAGCCCCGTGCTCCCTGAGGATCTGGGTCCAGGGAGGTGGATGCTGGAGCGGAGCCGCTTACCACAGTCCTTGGGATGGCGCTGTTGTGTCTAAGTGTCTTAGTGTTGGTGACACAGGACCCACCAGTTTCCCTCTGATGGTCTTTCTGGGAGAGGGACGGACGAGATGGGCGCATGCTTTGGAAGAAGTATTTTAGCCCAAATGGAAGAATGAATAACTGAAAGGATCATAGTCCTCGGAGGTCAAAATGACCTTGTCAGGATTTTAAAAACCGAAGGATTTCTGTTGAAGCACTCTCTGTACCAATAACATGCATGCATTGTACCGTGTAATCGCAATGTGAATCGGTCAACTTTGGAGACTTGCCTACTTTAGGAAATAGAGAAATCTGCAGTAGCCTTCACCACACAGCATGTACAAAGACCAGTATGGACTCGTTCTCCTCCCTACGTATTGGACACTGTACTCAAGCACCAGAAGTACTTACCAAGTAGCGGTTTCTCGATTTCTAGATCTGTCTGTCCCCTGTCAGCACTTGTGCGGGGAGTCCCCTCCTTCCAGTGCTTCTGCACCTCAATACTCTTACAAAAGCCTCCAGATGGTTTAAACCTAGTTTGTAATGTTTGACCTATGGGCTGTCACTTTTTGAAACATTGTATTCCTTTTTTCTTTTTTCTTTTTTGTCTCTGTTGTTCTGAAGAATTGTACTGATGACAAAGACATGCGCATAAAGGTTCTTGTTGTTGTAGCTGTCGTGCCATTTTCTGAGTGCATGCGTAGAATACCGTTGTGACACTGACATTCTCCTTCCCCTTCCGCTTCAACTTTTTCCCCTCCTTAGTCACGGAACTGGGGAAACAGCCCAGTAAGCGCCATCTCCCCCAATCTAATCACTGGGCTGCAGGGTGGCCCGTGACCTCTTGAGAACTTGGCAGAGGAGCGGGTTCCTAGGTATGAGTGAGTAGAGAGTTTACTTAAGAACGTGTGTGTGAATGTACGTGTGTGTATAAAATTAGCCATTAGGTTTGTCATTTTCCTTTGTTTCAATAAAATAGGACGCCAGGAACGTAACTCAGCTTCCTGGTCTCATGGGTGGGATGTGAGTGGACAGCTGTGGTCACAGGTACTGCTTCAGCCTGCTCCCTTCATCAAGTCTCCCTTTACTCTTTCTGAGCCACTTTCTTTGCTGCCTCCAGCAATCATTTGAGGCAACGTTTAAAATACATTACTTTTTCGGGGTGCCTGGGTGGCTCAGTTGGTTGAGCATCTGACTCCGGCTCAGGTCATGATCTCACAGTTTGTGAGTTCAAGCCCTGTGTTGGGCTCTGTGCTGGCAGCTCGGAGCCTGGAGTCAGCTTCAGATTCTGTGTCTCCTCTCTCTGCCTCTTCCCTGCTTGTGCTCTTTCTCAAATAAACGTTAAAAAAATTTTTAAAAACATATTATTTTTCCTAATGAAAGAAGTAGCATATATTTTAAGAAAATTTGCAAAACCGAGCATAAGGAATCCTCAGTGTTCTGGTATGGGCTTCTCCGGAACGTTCTTGTATGTGTGTGTGCATGTATACACACACAAAAAGGTATATTTAGCTGTCTTTCCAGTAGACGCTCATTTACAGCGTCATTTTCAGTGACTTTCCTTCATGTGTTCATGCCAGAATTCAGGACTGTTGTCAAACAGTTGGTTCCTGATGGTAGGTAGTATTTGAGAGCGTCTTAATACTTACATCTTTGTGTACAGACTTAAGTACGTTCTCAGGGTACATTCATCGAGGTGGTGTTACTGGATTAGAAAGTATGAACATTTTGGGGGCACCCGGGTGGTGCAGTCGGCTAAGCCTCTGACACTTGATCTCAGCTTAGGTCATGGTCTCACGATTTGTGAGATCGAGTCCCATGTCAGGCTCTGCACTGACAGTGCTAACAAACCTGCTTGGGATTCTCTCTCTCTCCCTCTCTCTCTGCCCCTTCCCCATGTTCTCTTTCTCTCAAAATAAATGAACTTTAAAAATAGGAACATTTTTGGGGCGCCTGGGTGGCTTGGTCGGTTAAGCGTCCGACTTCGGCTCAGGTCATGATCTCATAATTAGTGAGTTCAAGCGTTGGGCTCTGTGCTGACCGCTCAGAGCCTGGAGCCTGTTTCGGATTCTGTGTTTCCCTCTCTCTCTGCCCCTCCCCTGTTCATGCTCTGTCTCTCTCTGTCTCAAAAATAAATAAACGTTAAAAAAAATTTTTTTAAATAAAAAAAAATAAAAATAGGAACATTTTTAAGTCATACGTATTGTCAAATTGCCACCATCAAAGGTTGAACTTCTCATTGCAAGCCTTGAATAAGAATGCCTGTTTCTCTATGCCCTTGGATGAGGCAGCAGTTTTTTTCTTTTTTTTTTTTCTCTTTTCTTTTTTTCTAGGACCTCCAGTATTGATAGAAGCAGTGATAACGGGCATGCATACCTCATTCCTGGCTTTTGAAGGAACCATTCAGTAAGATGTTTGCTGAGATTTCTGGTAGGTATCTTTTATCAGGTTAAGGAAATTACCTTTTATTCTTTGTTCACTAAGGTTTTAAAAAAAATCAGCAGGTACAGTTGACCCTCAAACAGCAGGAATTTGAACTGTGGAGGTCCACTTATATGAGGATTTGATAAATACAGTGCAGTACTATAAATACATTTTTCTTAGAATTTTCCTAACATTTTCTTTTGTCCGGCTTACTTTATGATAAGAATACAGTGTAATACATATAACATACAAAAATGTGTTAATTGGAGGTTTATATTATTGGTAAAGCTTCTGGCTAACAGGCTGTTAGTAGTTAAGTTTTGGGGGAATCAAAAGTTATATGTGGATTTTCAACTGTGCTTCTCACCCTCGTGTTGCTCAGTGGTTAATTGTATTGAACTTTGTCAAATGATCGCACATTGCATACTTTGAGAAGAAACTAGTGTGTGAGATTTGAACTCAAACTTGAGGAAATGACCACTACCAGGTTTCTTCTAAGAGTACTAGATATTTTAGGGGCGCCTGGGTGGCGCAGTCGGTTAAGCGTCCGACTTCAGCCAGGTCACGATCTCGCGGTCCGTGAGTTCGAGCCCCGCGTCGGGCTCTGGGCTGATGGCTCAGAGCCTGGAGCCTGTTTCCGATTCTGTGTCTCCCTCTCTCTCTGCCCCTCCCCCATTCATGCTCTGTCTCTCTCTGTCCCAAAAATAAATAAACGTTGAAAAAAAAATTAAAAAAAAAAAAAGTACTAGATATTTTAGAGTTGGAAGTGATAGCAGCAAAAGTTTTATGTGCAAATTGTCATTGCAGTAAATTTACTAGTAGAAATTTGGAAAGAATATCTGAGAACAGAGGAAATGGTTGGGGTGAATTATGGTTCATCCATAAGATGGAAATGCCCTGGTCCATGAGTGTTTCCCCCATTGGAATGGCTGTTATCTATTACAAAGGCAGTTCAGGTGAAAGTCAGCAAAGTGTGGAGTCGTGGGGCCCCTGGGATACAGTCATAGATGAGAGGCCCTTACCGGATGGTAGCTAAAGTAGAACCAGGCAGCTTTTCTTTCACAAAGACAGCCTGCACTCGATCGCATGGGGACTGAATGGGGACTGGGAGATTGTTGGGGTTGGATCAGCTCCCGAGAGGTTCCCTGTTGGCCAGCTCCTGAACCTGAGTCTGCATCTCTCCTGGAGCTCAGCTCAGGTCAGATCTACTGATGACTTGAAAAGTCATGCTCTGTCTCATCTTCTTCACCTCATCCAGCACACCCACTCCTTATCCAATTGCTCCACTCTGCACCCCAGAGGCCTCAAGAATCCTGGAGTTAAAAAAACAACAACAACAACAAGGAGTTGACTGTTCCTTAATTTTTGTATTCCTGCTACAATTCTAGTTTTCCTTTGGGCAATGCTGATCGTTGGGAAGGAGGTGGATCAGTTCCCTTCGGGAACCAACAGGGTCGGGCGGGAGCTAGCCGATACCTCAGCCCAGATGTCTCCCCACCCCTGAGGAGTCCACAAATCTGTATTCAACAAACAAACAAACACCCTAGTAAATTTGACACTGAGCTAGATTTGGCAACCACTGTCATTCTATTTTAGCGGTGTCTTAACTAGTCCCCCTCCCTGCTGCCGTAAGTACACAGTTGCCAGTGTGATCCTTCCAAAATGAAAATCTTACCAGGCCATCCCTCCAGTCAAAATCCTATCGTACCCCATTTTCTGGGGGATAAAATCTGAAATCCTTAGTTTAGCATGATCTGGCGCATGGGTATTGTTTGAGCTTTTTTCCCTACCTCTTTCCCGTTCGTCACCTTCTACGTCCTGTCATCCCCACAACAACATCTACCATTCGTTTCCATGTGCTAGGCATTGTCCTGGCTCCTTCGTATATGTTATCTCGCTTATTCCTTCCAAGAACCCTGTGAAGCATATTATCCGTGTATTACCCAGATGGTGGATATGAGGTGAGCGGTTATGTCCTTGTCCACGGCCACCTAGCTGATAAATAGCAGAGTCCTGATCCCTCTGACACCAGACTGAGCTCTTTTCTCTGCTGCACCGACAACTTTGTAAACAACTTGACATACCCTGAGAGGTCCTTGCCCTTGCAGCATTCTTGTAACCGTGTATTCACAAACCTCTGCCTAGAGCGCCCTGATTGCTCCAGTCTGTCTGAGAAACACCCACTTGTCCTTTTAATCTTATCCAACACGTTAATGAGGTCAAATCCAATTTGTCACTTTCCAGTTCTTTGATTTTTGTGCAAATTACTTAATAGCTGGGAGCTTTGGTTTCCCCATCTGTACAGTGAGAATAGTAATTCAACCTCATAAGGTTTCTTGTGGAGTCTCCTATTTTTGCTGCCTACAATTAACTCTCTCCCTTTGGCAGCAATGCTCTGATTTTGCTTGGGGGGTTGGCCCTCTTCCTTCTGTTGGAGTACTTCCGGGGAGGTTGATGCCCCTGGAGCACAGGGCCACAGCTAAGCCAGTCAGCATTCTCCCTCCTCCATCCTTGGTGTCTGGCCTATGGACATGCACACAGGCAAAGAAAGTCAGTTCCTGGACTCTTGTCTTGAAATCTTGGGGAAGTTGACTTGCTCATTTCTGCTGGGTTTGCACCTGGGTGAAAAAAACTCCCAGTTGCTGCTGGGAGTAGTCTTGAAACCACGAGGGCAGAACTTGCTGGAGAAGAGAGTCAACACGGAGCAAGTGGAGCTGAGAAACCACACCCTTTTCATATCAAGTGATCCTTGGATCAGGCCATGCCTGCAACTAAATACGTCTCTCTACGACACTTTGTTAGGTAAGCAGACGTTGGAATGCTAGCCCAGTTTGCACAGGTTTTCTATTGTTCCTATTAAACGTCTCTTACTTGGAACAGGGATGTTATAGATGTTATAAAGATTACAGAGTATAAAGGCAAAGCAGTGGATGTATCACCAGTGAAAAATAGTTAATATTTTTTACTTTATAGTAATTCAAGCCTCTCCTGAGCTGCTTTCTCTTATTTTTGGCTTTGTCCTCCCTATCATAATAATAGATAGTGTGAAGCAGTGATGGAGTCAGGGAGTGTGGTTCTTGTTTTATGAAGAGGGCTCTTTTCTCAAGCTCTTGAGTCTTTTTTGGTCTTGTATCTCCTTGTCACAGAAGGAGAGGTGATTTTGAGTATGAAACTATCTTTGGTTAATTTTGCCTACTATTCCAGCACCATCTGCATTCATGACTGAGCCCTGTGGAAAGCAGAGTGACTTGAAAACAAAACACAAAAGAGATATTTTAACCAAATTCCACAACGTTTGGGAGCCCAATCGCATACTTGTGGAACTCCCCTCTCAGAGTGCAATAGAAACAGAAGGCACATTGCCTCTGCCTTCCTTAGGTAGCCATGCCACCTGCTTACGGAGAAGGCTCCAGCATGTCTCAGGTGGTATCTGCTGGGAAGCTGCAGGCTGGATCTGGTCATGGGCCTCATGGGGACCTGTAGTGTTTAGCAGAGCCACGGAAGCACGCGCTGGGACCACACCTATTTGCCAACACATAAGAGGCATCCCCTGAGGATTTCAACATAGCCCAGTGTTAAGGGGAATAAGAAGACTTTACAGATGCTGTTTCAAAACATATCTGTGACAGGGCACCTGGGTGGCTCAGTCAGTTGAGTGCCTGCCTCTTGATTTCAGCTCAGGTCGTGATCCCAGGGTCATGAGATCGAGCCCCATGTCGGCTCCGCATTTAGTATGGAGTCTGCTTAAGATTCTCATTCCCTCCCTCCCTCTCTCCGTCCTTCCCTCTCTCTCTCTCCCCCTCTCTCTCCCCTCCATCCCCCTCTCTCTCCCCTCCATCCCCCTCTTTCTCTGCCCCTCTCCCCTACTTGTGCGAGCTCTCTCTTAAATAAAAAGAAACAAACCCCAAAAAAAACCCATAATATATCGTGAGAATAGTGATTTGAGTCATTGCTGTTACAGAGACCTCTTTTGGACCAGAAAGGTGCTGAGGTCTGGGGAAAATTGGGTTACATATGACTTTTACATAATAAATTCCACAAATGTATATATAGCCAAACTTAACAAATAGTGAAAAGCTTAAAGATTTTCATTGCATGTGGAGCTGTGGGCCAAAATTTCTAGTGTGTTTTTCAAGTGTGAAACACATGACAGAGTCGTGGAATCCTTAATAAAAGTGTATTCGAATAATGAAATCATTAAATGTTAGATCGAGGGATCCTGTCGCTCAGTAGTTTTCAGTGGTTTTTAAGGCAATGTGTTTGCACATGGTAAAAATTCAAACTGTAAAAAAAGCTCTTGGAGAAAACTAGGTCTCTCTCTACACCTTGATTCTTAGCCATCCAGTTTCCCTACCTACAGGAAACCACTATCAGCACTTCCTTGCAGATCCTCCCAGAAGAATTTTGTGCATATTCAAGCATGTTCACACACACACACATGTGTTTTTGTAAGTAGTAGCAAGATAATAACTTCTGAATCTTTCTTTTTTTTCACTTAATGTATCAGGGAGATCGTTTCATAACAGTGCAGGCAGGGTGACCGCATTCTTTTTACTGGGGCATTGGTTCCCATTTGAGGTCTGTGCACAATGAATTGGTCCTCTTGTCCATTGTCAGGGAATGTTTTGGCTTCCGATTCCATAGCTATGGAATATGCATGCCCTTGTGTATATGTTGTTATATTGCAAATAAGCAGGTTTAGCTACAGGATAAATTCTTAGCTATGGGATTACTCGTCAACAATGTTCATTTTATATTTTGACACATGTGGCTAAATTAGTCTCTGCAGATGTTCTATAAATTCCTCCTCATGTTGCTCAATATCTTATCAGACTTTTTTGTTTTAGTGTTT
This sequence comes from Puma concolor, assembly GCF_028749965.1. Taxonomy (NCBI): domain Eukaryota; kingdom Metazoa; phylum Chordata; class Mammalia; order Carnivora; family Felidae; genus Puma; species Puma concolor. The sequence continues at coordinate 52,398,498 of NC_141673.1, read as the reverse complement.
ATTTTTGAGAGAGAGCGAGAGCACGAGCAGAGGAGGGGCAGAGAGAGAGGGAGACAGAATTCAGAGCAGGCTCCATGTGCAAAGCAGGACATGGGGCTCAAACCCACAAACCATGAAGTCACGACCTGAGCCGAAGTTGGATGCTCAACCAACTGAGCCACCCAGGTGCCACCAAACTTTTTTGATCTTTTCTGATTGGACAGGTATTAAGCTACATTTAAAAAATGGGCATGAAGTTAGCATATATCTAAAAATTACTTATAGGTCCCTTGTTCATAGCCTGTGCTCACTTTTGGTCCTTTTCTCTTATTGATGCAAGTTCTCTATGCATTAAGAAAAAAGTCTTTGTAATATTGCAATATTCTCATTTTTCTGGTTATCTTCTGACCTCATGCTGATTTGTGAACATGTATGTAGACTTAAAAACATTTTTATTCAAATTCATCAGTCTTTTCTAGCTTCAGGGTCTTGTGTGATATTTATTTTTTACAAAATTTTTTTAAATGTTTATTTTTGAGAGAAAGAGAACCCGTGAGTGAGTGGGGGAGGGGCTGAGAGAGAGGGAGACCCAGAATCCAAAGCAGGCTCCAGGCTGAGTTGTCATGAACTGTGAGATCATTACCTGAGCTGAAGTTGGACACCCAACCAACTAAGCCACCTAGGTGCCCCAATTCTTGTCAGTTTTAAGTAAATTCAGATTAGCGGCCCCTTTTTAATTTTATCCCCCCCCCTTTTTTTTAAATGTTTACGTTTTGAGGGAGAAAGGGAGGGTGAGAGGGAGTGCAAGTAGGGGAGAGACAGAGCAAGAAGGAGACACAGAATCTGAAGAGGGCTCCAGTTTCCAAGCTGTCAGCACAGAGCCCAGCACAGGGCTCGAACTCACAAACTGTGAGATTATGACCTGAGCCGAAGTCAGACTTGGATGCTTAACCGACTGACCCACCCAGGTGCCCCAGGTCTTGTGTGATATTTAGAAAGGCCTTCCCCAAATCTTTGGAATTGTTCGAAAATTATTTCTTTTTTTTTCCTTCTCTTTTCTTGGGTTTCATTTTCCATGGCTTAAATCTTTGATCCATCTGGAATTTACTTTTGTGTAAGATGTGCATGATGGTTCCATCTTAACATTTTTCCAAATGGTTGCCTAGTGGTCCAAACACCATTTATTAAATAGCCCATCTTCTCATCATTGATGTGAAATGCCACCACCGTGAGTATCCCATACTCAATACCTGTGTGTGTTTTAGGGTTTCTTTCTGGACTTTCAGATCCACAGTTTGTGTTCAAACCAAATGCCCTGAGAATATCACAGCTGCTCTGGTTGAGGCTGAGGTGGAAGGGCCAAACCCCTCTCCACACTGTTCCCTTCTTGTTGCCTGAGGTCACCCCCAAGCTGCTCTGTGCAGGTTTTGGGATCCTGGGGAGCATAGTTTCACAAACTACAGTTTGATCTGGCCCATTCTCTTTCACTGATGACAACTGTAGTTTGGAGTAATTAAGTGACGTCAAAGGATGTTCTGGTAGGGTGTGTGTGTGTGTGTGTGTGTGTGTGTGTGTGTGTGTGTGTTTTCCTTTCCTTCCTTTGTGTGTGGAGTGTATCATTGCTGTAGGAGCTACAAGGTGTGTGTATGATGGGGGTGGGGGTGGGGGTGGGAAGGGTCACAGGAAGGTGGCCAGAGAGCAGAGTCGGGGACCACTACCATGGCACAGGTCCTCCTGTAGGTGTTTGGGGAGAGATGTTCCAGGCAGAGGGAAGAGCAAGCACAAAGTTACTGGGATACATACGTATATAGTATAGAGATGTGGACATAAGGGTAGAGTAGGACAGGTGCAGTATCGCTGATGTAGAAAGAAGGAAGGTCAATCTAGAGATTAGACTATACTTCACCTAAGAGTAGGAAAACTTTCACTTAGCATCCTGTTTGTATTAATAAGAATAGGTTCCTATGTTATAATATTCCACAACCCACGCTCTACACATTATATTGTTTATATTTTCATGGCACTCCTGGATTAAGTGGAATCATTGCAAGGTGTCTCCAAGAAACAAGCATTTCTTCCTCAAATCCCGCTCTGCACTACAGTGGTTTCAATTTGGGTTTTGGTGCCAGCAGCTCAGCGTTTTGACTGATAACAGTAACTTTTCAAGTTTCTAGAACTAGTGCGGTGAGGGAGAGAGAACCTGAGTTGTAGAGCCTTGTGGAGAGAAAAGTATAAACTCTGCACCCAAAGCAGTCAGCTCCAGAGAGCCCCGGTCCTACCCTCCTTTTATAAACTGTCTTAGAGATCATGTCTGGAGCCTCCTTCAAGAGGAACCATCTCCACTGGGTACCAAGAATGAACCACTGCTTGAGTTTGCCTCGTATGTGGTTTTGAGTGTCACGCAGGGACATAGTGACCATGATGTCACCTCATAGATTATACTTAAGTAGCCTGAAAGGTCCATAAAGAATAAATAAAATGCTATTAAGAGGGTCTCAGCAACAATATGTGTCTGAAAGCTTGCCACCACCACCACCATCAGTCCAACCTATAATGACGTAAAAATAATAAGTAATGATTAAGTCACACACAGCCATTGGATTTCCAGATTTTAAAAATGTGATTTCTGGAAAAGGAATGACATCAACGAACATTTTAGTTTCCTTGAATTAGCTCTCTTCCAAAACAGATTAAAAAAAAAAAACGACTAAAACAAATAAAACAGAAAACAGAAAACAATTCAGCCCATCAGCCAGAAAAATGGATGGATTTTAGGAAGGGTATTATTAGTCATGACCAAGCTTCGTCGTGCAGTAGAGAGGCAGGACTCTGGACTTCCATGTGGTCCGAGTCTGAGTTCCTGAACCACAGGGTATAGGCTAGGCTCAGGGTAAAGGGTTTTCCTCCCTCTTTCACCAGCTGCTGTGTGTATGTCCAGTTCCTTCGGCCCTTCTAGTCTGTGCGAATCCTCCCAGTTTTGACGGTGAGCTGACTTGGGGCCTGCCACTCTGCTGTGCTGATACACCAGGAAACCCGGACGGGTGCTTCGGGCCACAGCTACAAACTGCAAACACACCCCCGTGTGTCCCTGAGGTCCTCTCGTGGAGCCCATGAGACCCAAAAATCTTTTCTTTTTTTCTTTTTTTTTAAATTATTAAAAAATTTTTTAAATCCAAGTTAGTTAACATATAGTGTAATAATGATCTCAGGTATAGAATTTAGTGATTCATCACCTGTTTAGCCCACTCCACCCCCCACCCCCCACCCAGCACCCTGCTAGCAACCCTCAGTTCTCTGTATTTAAGAGTCTCTTATGGTTTGCCTCCCTCTCTGTCTTTATCTTATTTCTGCTTCCTTTCCCCTACGTTTATGTTTTCTTAAATTCCACATATGAGTGAAATCATAGGCTATTTGTCTTGCTCTGACTTACTTCGCTTAGCGTAATATACTCTAGTTCCACCCACTTTGTTGCAAATGGCAAGATTTCATTCTTTTTGATTGCCGAGCAAAACTATTTTCTTAATAACACTAAGACGTCATTTGCCTTTTCCACTCTCCTTTTCTCATGAGTGCACAAGGAGTTTTTCAGGGGCTGCATGATGTGTAACATTAGAATAAATTGAATGCAGGAGCAGATAGGAGAACCCAGCTATCTTCTTAATAGCCTGACATGAACGAGATTTGGAAAAGTATAAAGCAATGACACTCTCTTACCAAATATTCTTATTATGGAGAATGTAGTTATTTTTCCTAAAATGTTATTTATGTTAGGGGATTCATTATTGTCCTCTTAAAAAGAATTCGAATATTTTGGTTTGATTTCTAAAACAGTGAATGTCAAAAGGTGTAACCTATAAACTTAAGCTCTTAGGGTCCTTTTAATTTTAGAGAATTTATGTAAAGGGATCCTAAGACCAAAAAGTTTGAGAACTGCAGGTCTATGGGATAGCAGAAGATAAACACAAAATACCAGTAATTATTGATTGAATGCTTCCCGCTTGTGAAGCCATGCACCAAGGGCCTTACATGGATTACCTCACTTAATTCTCGTAATCACCCGAAGAGTGGGGTCTAGTTTCTTATGTTCCAGATAAGGATCCTGGGTTTAGAAAGAGGGTAAGCAACTTTCCCAAGATTATAGAGGGTAGAACTAAAGCCAGGGAGGATGGCTCCAGTTCTCATACCCTAAACCACCCGAAGCATCCACCTCCTCCCAGTGAAAAATTTGATATAATGAAAGAAGCAGACCCAGGAGGCAGCTGGAGAGGGGAGCTATGGATGCCTACAGGATCCTGTCACTGAGTTGGGGTTGGACTGGCTGCTGGCCTCCTGGGGTGTGGTGGACACAACACGGGGAACTAGATCCCCAAATGCTGAAGCCCACACTGGTGTCATTCCCCTTTTAAGTTAGACTTGGAGCCGAAGGGCCATGATTGTTAAAAAGCAGTGAGAGACAACAACGAGAAAAGGAAACCCTATAAAAACCAGTGGAGGAAATCTTATTTCACAAGTGTCTTAAGGTTCTCGCCTATTTCGATGAACAAAAGCTGACTGTTGTAGGTGATGTACGATGAACAAATGATGTATAGGTGATGTAGGTGATGTATAATGTTTGATTTATGCAACATAGGCTAGCACCAATTCAGTGGGTCTGCATTCAGGAAAGAAATTTTGGCTGTATGTCAATTGTTCACTGAATGCCTCGTTAGATATGTTAAGTGTTTAGTAAGCTCTGCATGCATCATTTTAAGGGTTCCCTGTTTTACTGACTTTTTCTGTTTCCCAGCCAACTTCTCATCGGGTCTGGGTAGATCAGAGGAACAAGGGGAGGTTGGGGAGAAGGATTAGGTCTTTATCCGTTTTTCTGTCATGAATGGAGCAAGCATGTGGTTAATGCATATCACCACTAGATGCCACTGTTGCTTCATGCAAACATCACCAGACAACCAGGTTCTAGCAGTAAGGTGGCAGTTTTTCCTCCAGTGTTTTCAGGGTATTTGTGTGAGGAAGGGAACAAGAAGGCTTCCTACTGTTGCACACACCTCCCCCAGTACTCTCATCTCATCAAGTTTTAAAAGTATGTAGAATTGGTTGCTGGATAAGGAGCACTTAGGTACAAAGTTCTCAGCCAACGATCTTTTTTCTAATTTTTTTTTTTTTTTTTTACATTTATTTATTTTTTGAGAGACAGAGAGAGACAGAGCGCAAGTTGGGGAGGGGCAGAGAAAGAAGGAGACACAGAATCCGAAGCAGGCTCCAGGCTCTGAGCTGTCAGCACAGAGCCTGACGCGGGGCTCGAACTCACAAACCATGAGATCATGAGCTGAGCCAAAGTCGGACCCTTAACCGACTGAGCCACCCAGGCACCCCTAGTGATCTTTTTTTTTCTTGAAGAATGACTTAAAAAACAGCTTCTTTTCCAAACAAGTAGAGTGGGAAGCATGGTAAGGGAAAGCTAGTGCTTTGGCTGGTTTAGGGCATGAGGTACCCCACAGAGTGGCTGTCTGTGGCTGTGCAAATGGTAACATTGCAGCCTGGAGCCCAATGGCATTCCCCTTTGAAGAATAGAATGCATGACAGGGGCTCCCTGGGAAGGTGAGTAGAACTAGCTGGACAGTGTTCTAAGCTAGCTATGGACATACCCTCTGTTGGCCGTGGCATCCATCCAGGTTGCTCAGACTGAAAGAGCTTTTGGAGGCCATCCATTTCAGTTTCCCACTTAGTAGTGTAAGCGATTCTTTGGTAACAACCCTGGTAGGTGAGCATTCATCTGATGGAATGTTAAGATTCCTACTTCATTGGGCATCTCATTTCATTGCGGGGCAGCTCTGTTAGGATGTGCATTCGGGGTTAAGCTATAATCCACCTCCTTTCATCTTCCCTTAATCATTTCTTTTATGATTCCCAGAGTCTTCCATATCAGTTCAGGGTAATTCAATACTTATTTATTGAACAGCTGTAGGTCCAAGGCTCTGTGCTAAGCAAGCTGGACACATCCTCTGGGGAAAATTTGGATTGCTAATGTCCTTCTTATGATATCTTTCCTGGAACAAAAAACATTACAGGTGAAGTCTAATTCATGCCAAGTGTAGGCACAATTACTGCACTTTATCTGGAAGCTTGCATCTAATAAGATTGTATTAACTTTTTATATATTATAACAATGCTGGTCCATTTGACCAAACTTTAGTTTGAGTTGAATTTCAATTCCCAGGGCTCTTTCTCAGGATCTGTGTCAAGCCAGTTTTTTTTTTTTTTTTTCCATTCTGACCTTTTTAAACAAAAAATTTCACTATAAACCCAAGTCTTTATCTTTATTCATCCATTCATTCAATTAGTGGGTTTTGAGCACCGCACAGCCCTACATATCACTTAGGTAAGGGATACAACAATTATTCTACCTTTTCTTTCATCTAGTGAAACAGACCCTCCCAGGACTGTATCAGTCACAGATTTGAAACGTATGCCTGTTCTGACTTCATCCTAATTGCTAAAACATGACTGCATGTGCTTATTTGTTCTACAGGAACTTTAAAAGCATCTGACAAATTTTTACAGAATCTGATTCCACAAGGAAAATGAATGAAACTTTGCTTGGGTTTGGGACTCTATTTATCATCGTGTTAAAAAAATGGTGTTTAAAAAATTTTTGAAATGGTTACTTAATTCCACATTTTTAGTAAAATTTATATGTAGATATGTGATTATGTTCAAGGAGTTCATAGAACAATAGTGTATCTGAGGGAAGTCATATGGAAGCATATGCCCCCTTTCACGTGTGAAGCATTGCTTATACTTAGTTTCTGCAGCTCAATTGTTATTTGTAGGAAATGTGACCTTGAAGGCTTTTTTTTTTTTTTTTTTTTTAGTACAACTGCTCTGAGCTTCTGATTTAGAAGGATGATCAGGAGCAAAGATTAGGGAGCCTTGGTGCTCAGCTTACTGGGGGAGTAAATGTTGCTATGAAGCCATCTAGAAATACATCAGGCATCTTTTTTCTTACAAAGACATTGATCCAGAATTGGTCTGGTTTTGTTTGTGCCTTGCTTGCTATGGTAACCCATGAACATCATATTTACCAAATCTATACTCCTCTGTATCCCTGGAAGAAATAACCAAGGGAAGTGGTTCCAAATGCTAAGTAAGTGTTGGGCTAAACCCTTGAAATTAACTAATTAATATATTGTCTGAATAATATCAGATCAATTATTAAATATTAGCCATTTTGTGTTTAGAGGGTTTTGTTATGGTGAAGTTTAGAGTTAAGAAAAACTCTTTTTCCCAGTTTTGGTTCTTAGGTACTTATTTTGATAAATGACAAGATTAATAATGTCACAGATTAGATAATGTCACAATTACTACATTTCAGATATTAGCCATATGTGTTGATCTGGTATTTCTACCTCCATATGCTCATACAACACCTAAACTTTTGGTTTATTTAATTAAACTGTGATAGCATCATAAACAGATGGAAATTAAATGGAGACAGGATCCTGAACTGCAAGAACTATATCTGATAAATTAATGAGTAATTAAGCACAGCAATGAAAGAAATATTTACATTGCATTCTGCATTTTGCTACATAAGTAGATTGTACATTTCCTAGAGAAGTCACTATGATGGATCTAGGTTTAGAGATTTTAGTTTGTCACTAAACGATCCCTGATGGATTGTTTTCAGACTTAGCTTGTAGGATGCGACACTTTGTCTTTGTTTTCCCCCTAGATCTCTTTTTTAATCTCTTTTGCTGGTTCCTCCTTTTCTTTGAACTCACTTAATATTGGGTATCCCAGGGGCGCCTGGGTGGCGCAGTCGGTTAAGCGTCCGACTTCAGCCAGGTCACGATCTCGCGGTCCGTGAGTTCGAGCCCCGCATCGGGCTCTGGGCTAATGGCTCGGAGCCTGGAGCCTGTTTCCGATTCTGTGTCTCCCTCTCTCTCTGCCCCTCCCCCGTTCATGCTCTGTCTCTCTCTGTCCCAAAAATAAATAAACCTTGAAAAAAAAAATTAAAAAAAAAAAATATTGGGGTATCCCAATGCTCAGCCCTTGGTCCTCTTTATCTTTACTCCCTTGGTGACCTGCTTCAGGGTTATGTCTTTTGGACATAAAGGATCTGACAAAATATGCATCCTTTCTTGATAAAAACCCTCAAGGGATAGAAGAATCCTACCTCAAGATTTTAAAAGCCATATATGAAAGACCCACCGCTACTATCATCCTCAATGGGGAAACACTGAGAGCTTTCTCCCCGCCCCAACATCAGGGACAGGACAGGGATGTCCACTCTCGCCACTGTTACTCAAATAGTATTGGAAGTCTTAGCCTCAGCAATCAGACAACACAAAGGAATAAAAGGCATTCAAATCAGCCAGGAGGAAGTGAAACTTTCACTCTTTGCAGATGACTCTTTGCAGATATTCTATATGGAAAGCCCAAAAGATTCCACCAAAAAACTGCTAGGACTGATCCATGAATTTGGCAAAGTCGCAGGATATAAAATCAATGTACAGAAATCATTTGCATTCCTATACACCAATAATGAAGCAATAGAAAGAGAAATCAAGGAATCAATCCCATTTACAATTGCACCAAAACCCATAAAATACCTAGGAATAAACCTAATCAAAGAGGTGAAAAATCTATACACTGAAAACTATAGAAAGCTTATGAAAGAAATTGAAGAAGATACAAAAAAATGGAAAACTATTCCATGCTCCTGGATTGGAAGAACAAATATTGTTAAAATGTCGATACTACCCAAAGCAATCTACATATTCAATGCAATCCCTATCAAAATAACACCAGCATTCTTCACAGAGCTAGAACAAACAATCCTAAAATTTTATGGACCCAGAAAAGACCCCAAATAGCCAAACCAGTCTTGAAAAAGAAAACCAAAGCTGGAGGCATCACAATCCCAGACTTCAAGTTGTATTACAAAGCTGTAATCATCAAGACAGTATGGTACTGGCACAAAAAATAGACACTTAGATCAGTGGAACAGAACAGAGAACCCAGAAATGGACCCACAAACATATGGCCAACTAACCTTTGACAAAAGCAGAAAAGAATATCCAATGGAATAAAGACAGTCTCTTCAGCACATGGTGCTGGGAAAACTGGACAGCAACATGCAGAAGAATGAACCTGGACCACTTTCTTACACCATACACACCATACACAAAAATAAACTCAAAATGGATGAAAGAAACCATAACCAGCGAAGAAATTGAATCAGTTATCAAAAATCTCCCAACAAGTAAGAGTCCAGAATCAGATGGCTTCCCAGGGGAGTTCTACCAGATGTTTAAAGCAGAGATAATACCTATCCTTCTCAAGCTATTCCAAAAAATAGAAAGGGAAGGAAAACTTCCAGACTCATTCGATGAAGCCAGTATTACTTTGATTCCTAAACCAGACAGAGACCCAGTAAAAAAAGAGAACTATAGGCCAATATCCCTGATGAATATGGATGCAAAAATTCTCAATAAGATACTAGCAAATCAAATTCAACAGCATATAAAAAGAATTATTCGGGGCGCCTGGGTGGCGCAGTCGGTTAAGCCTCCGACTTCAGCCAGGTCATGATCTCGCGGTCCGTGAGTTCGAGCCCCGCGTCGGGCTCTGGGCTGATGGCTCAGAGCCTGGAGCCTGTTTCCGATTCTGTGTCTCCCTCTCTCTCTGCCCCTCCCCCATTCATGCTCCGTCTCTCTCTGTCCCAAAAATAAATAAACGTTGAAAAAAAAAAATTAAAAAAAAAAAAATTATTCACCATGATCAAGTGGGATTCATTTCTGGGATGCAGGGCTGGTTCAACATTCACAAATCAATCAACGTGATACATCACATTAATATAAGAAAAGATAAGAACCATGTGATCCTGTCAATCGATGCAGAAAAAGCATTTGACAAAATTCAGCATCCTTTCTTAATAGAAACCCTCGAGAAAGTCGGGATAGAAGGAACATACTTAAAGATCATAAAAGCCATTTATGAAAAGCCCACAGCTAACATCATCCTCAATGGGGAAAAACTGAGAGCTTTTTCCCTGAGATGAGGAACACGGTAGGGATGTCCACTCTCACCGCTGTTGTTTAACATAGTGTTGGAAGTGCTAGCATCAGCAATCGGACAACAAAAGGAAATCAAAGGCATCAAAATTGACAAAGATGAAGTCAAGCTTTCACTTTTTGCAGATGACATGATATTATACATGGAAAATCCGATAGACTCCACCAAAAGTCTGCTAGAACTGATACATCAATTCAGCAAAGTTGTAGGATACAAAATCAATGTACAGAAATCAGTTGCATTCTTATACACTAATAATGACGCAACAGAAAGACAAAGAAACTGATCCCATTCACAATTGTACCAAGAAGCATAAAATACCGAGGAATAAATCTAACCAAAGATGTAAAAGATCTGTATGCTGAAAACTATAGAAAGCTTATGAAGGAAATTGAAGAAGATATAAAAAAATGGAAAAACATTCTGTGCTCATGGGTTGCAAGAACAAATATTGTCAAAATGTCAATACTACCCAAAGCTATCTACATATTCAATGCAATCTCAATCAAAATTGCACCAGCATTCTTCTCAAAGCTAGAACAAGCAATCCTAAAATTCATATGGAATCACAAAAGGCCCCGAATAGCCAAAGTAATTTTGAAGAAGAAGACCAAAGCAGGAGGCATCACAATCCCAGACTTTAGCCTCTACTACAAAGTTGTAATCATCAAGATAGCATGTATTGGCACAAAAACAGACACATAGACCAATAGAATAGAATAGAAACCCCAGAACTAGACCCACAAAAGTATGGCCAACTAATCTTTGACGAAGCAGGAAAGAATATCCAATGGAAAAAAAGACAGTCTCTTTAACAAATGGTGCTGGGAGAACTGGACAGCAACATGCAGAAGAATGAAACTAGACCACTTTCTCACACCATTCACAAAAATAAAATGGATAAAGGACCTGAATGTGAGACAGGAAACCATCAAAACCCTAGAGGAGAAAGCAGGAAAAGACCTCTCTGACCTCAGTTGTAGCAATTTCTTACTTGACACATCCCCAAAGGCAAGGGAATTAAAAGCAAAAATGAACTATTGGGACCTCATGAAGATAAAAAGCTTCTGCGCTGCAAAGGAAACAATCAACAAAACTAAAAGGCAACCAACGGAATGGGAAAAGATATTTGCAAATGACATATTGGACAAAGGGCTAGTATCCAAAATCTATAAAGAACTCACCAAAATCCACACCTGAAAAACAAATAATCCAGTGAAGAAATGGCCAGAAAACATGAATAGACACTTCTCTAAAGAAGACATCCAGATGGCCAACAGGCACATGAAAAGATGCTCAATGTTGCTCCTCATCAGGGAAATACAAATCAAAACCACATTCAGATACCAACTCACACCAGTCAGAGTGGCCAAAATGAACAAATCAGGAGACTATCGATGCTGGAGAGGATGTGGAGAAATGGGAACCCTCTTGCACTGTTGGTGGGAATGCAAACTGGTGCAGCCGCTCTGGAAAAGAGTGTGGAGGTTCCTCAAAAAATTAAAAGTAGAACTACCCTACGATCTAGCAATTGCACTACTAGGTATTTATCCAAAGGATATAGGTGTGCTGTTTTGAAGGGGCATATGCACCCCCAATGTTTATAGCAGTGCTATTGTCAATAGCCAAATATGGAAAGAGCCCAAATGTCCATTGATGGATGAATGGATAAAGATGTGATACACACACACACACACACACACACACACACACACACACACACACACAATGGAGTATTACTCGGCAATCAAAAAGAATGAAATCTTGCCATTTGCAAGTACGTGGATGGAACTGGAGGGTATTATGCTGAGTGAAATTAGAGAAAGACAAAAATTATATGACTTCACTCATATGAGGAATTTAAGATACAAAACATGAACAGAAGGGAAGGGAAGCAAAAGTAATATAAAAACAGGGAGGGGGACAAAATATAACAGAGTATTAAATATAGAGAATAGAGAGTTGCTGGAGGGGTTGTCGGAGGGGGGAAGAGGCATTAAGGAGGACACTTGTTGGGATGAGCACTGGATGTTGTATGGGGATGAATCACTGGAATCTACTCCTGAAATCATTGTGGCGTGATATGCTAAATTGGATGTAAATTAAGAAATTATTTAAAAAGAGAAAAAGAGTTGGACACTTAACCCACTGAGCCAACCAGGCACCCCATGGACATTTTTTATTTTCACCACTGGGGGGAAGGGTTGCTATTGGCATCTAGTGGGTAAATGCCCACTATATATATATATATATATATATATATATATATATATATATATATATATATACATACATACATATATTCTACAATGTGTAGGACAGCCCCCTACAACAAAGAATTGTTTGGCCTCAAACTAGTGCTGAAGTTGAGAAACAATTGATAAGGTCAAGGACCCAGACTGGGATACCCAGGAACATGTAAGAGGTGAGGTTGAAGAGGAGGAACTGGCAAAGGAGACAGAAAAGGGACAATCAGGCAAGTAGGGCAAAACCAAACGTTGTGGATCCTGGAAGCCAAGTGGAGAAAGTTATCAAGAAGGAGATGTGTCAGATGGTTCTGATTTGTCACATAAGACGAGAACTGAAAATTAATCATTGCATTTAGCAACATGCACATCTCTGGTCATATTGACAAAAATAGTTTCAGTGTATGTGGTGGATGGGTTTGGAGACACCTAGTGCTGGAAAGTCTTTGGAGAGGTTTTCATGCCAAGACAGCAAATAAATGGGGCAGTAGCTGGCCAGAGGTAAGTGTCAGAAATTGGATGGAAGATTTGGGTGCTGACTATAAGATAATAACCAGCAAATGAGGCAAGGGCCCCAGAACCAAGAACAAGGCAGATCCAGATTGTAATGATTTAGGACACAGGTCAATAAGGAGGTAAAGGTCTAGGGATCAATAATTTTGGGTGTTGACTTTATGGGTTAGAGGTAGGCCTGATGACTGGGGCCAAGCTGGACTAGACTTATCTAACACATTATTTTTTAAAAAGATTTTATTTTTAAGTAATTTCTACACTCAACATGGAGCTCAGACTCACAACCCTAAGATCAAGGGCCGCATGCTCTACCAATTGAGCCAGCCAGGCACCTCAGACATTCTATTATTTATATCTGCCTATCTATCTATCTATCTATCTATCTATCTATCTATCTATCTATCTATCTATCGGAAAGAGAGAGGGAACAAGTGGGGAAGTGGCAGACAGAAAGTGAGACACAGAGTGAGAGAGAGAGAAAATCTTAAACAGGCTCCAAGTTCAGTGCTGAGTCTGATGCTGGGCTTGATCTCACAACCCTCAGATCAATCATGACCTGAGCCAAAATCAAGAATTGGACGCTTAACTAACTGAGCCACCCAGGCGCCTTTATTCTATCCTTTAAAATAAAGACCTGGAGTTGGCTATATGGCTTGCTCACAGTTGCTGCCCACAAGATTTCCTGTCATCTTTAACTTCTAGGGGCAGACTTATTTTGTGTTGCTTTGAACACAAAGCAGGCAAATTTTGGGGTGATGGATATCTGTGCTCGTGCAGCAGCCATTTTTCTGACTCCAGCTTGTTTCCCTTCCCTGCCTTTTCTACTTCCAGGGGGATCTTTCTAAATACTAATCCAACTGTATCATTCCCCTGCCTGAAAACCTTATAGCTTCCCATTGTGGTCAAGATAAGAATTTAGGCTCCCTTGTGTGGCATATGATATTATCCTGGACTTAGTTCCTACATATGCGTATCCCTTTTTTTTTTTTTTTGCCTTGCAGTATGTTCTGATCTTCTTGATATCTGCTGCAACACGCAGGCACACGCGCGCACAAACACACACACAAATTAGTTTCATACCTCCATACCTATGCTCATGCTGTTTACCTTTCTAAACATCCTATGTACTTTTCTGTGCTTTGTTCAGGACTTCTTTGTTTTGGGAAGCTGAATAAATTAGAATTACATTTGGCATGTGACTAAAAATAACAGTGGCTTTGCTGCTCTTCTGGAGTGGGAACATGAGGAAGACAGGGCTATTTAGAGGTCCATGGAGAGGAATATCCGATGCTCCCACAATCTGTTCCCAGAATAACTATTGCCTAACTGGGAGCGGCAAGTCCTAGCCTGGTCTTTCTTAGATTCTGAGACTATGATATTGTTGCTGTTATCTGACCTCAGTTTTAGGGGGTCAAATAATCAAGTTTGTCCTGAGCCTTGTTTTAGATGCATCCGTTAGTTCATTCATTCATCAATGACTTAATCAAATGCTAGTTCACTCTAACTTATATATGAAAAGCCTGTTTCTTCTGGCTTAATCATCAGGGTTGAAGAGGTGTAAAACAGCGCACTATCCCTCTGTAAACTCTCACATTCTTGAGATCCCATATCCTTGGGGGTCAAGGAGACCCATATCCTTGATTCTTCTCTGCTCGCTCACTGACTATTTGTTAAAAAATAATTATTGAATACTTGTTTGCCAGATACAGTGCTTGGTGCTCAGGATACAGAGTGGAAGATATTTCTTGTGCTTGCGGTCTAGCATTAGGGTGGGTAAGGAAAAGGACAGAGTGGAGCGTAGGAATTGCTTATACCACTTTTTTGCCAAAGCGTTGCTGAAATGTTACGAGAGTCCAGAAGAGGCATATGATCAAGACTAGGATGTCTGGGCAGAATCTTGAGAAAGTGATGCTTGTACTGAGTGATGAGAGACACCTAGGAGTTAGCAGGAAGCTAAAGGGGGGGGGGGGTGGTCAACCAGAAAAAAATAAAGGGAGGGGGTTAACCAGGGGTAGCTTGATGAGAATAGAACTCCCCATAATTTCCATCAACCCTAACCCACATGCCCCCAGGTGAATAAACAATGAAAGTAAAAACAAAATGCTTAGTAGGCAAACGCTTTTACTACAATTCTCTTCATCTCCATTACCCCCATCTCAAGTTATCCCAAACTAATATACAACACAACTTCTGCAATTTCAGGTAGATTCCTACCTAAATCCCCTCCTAAACACTCTTATGAAGATGTCACTGCCCCACATCCTTCACCACAACAACCCCTCAAACTCATTCTCATCCCTGATATTGGCAAATCAGATCATCCTGGGGCTCAGCCAAAGAGAAGGAAGAGGGATGGGTGGAGTTGAAGGACAAGGCAAGACTCAGGGGTGGAATGAAGCTTTGGGTTGAGTAAGGACCAGGAATGGGGTGGGGTATTATGTGGTATTATGTAGTATTACGTGATATGTGCTTTCTGCTTTATACTCCTGAAGAACTCTGTCTGGTGTGGAGGAGAAAGTGGAGTAGGTCTTATGCACTAGTCGGGCATTAATGAAATAGTCTATGTGAAACATAGGGAGTCTTGCTAAAGACTATGGTGAAGAAGGGACATATTTAGGAAGTGTTTTACATATACATCTATGACATATTTACATATATATCATATATACATTACATGTATGTTATATATTACATGTATATTTTTTACAGCATCCTTTGATTATAAAAGAAATACTAATACTCATTTTTATAAAATTTGGAAAACATTTGGAAATTATTAAAAAATTACCAGAAATTTCAATGTCTAGTGGTAAGAACTGTTTATATTGTAGAATTATTTCCCAGTGTATTTTCTATGTATATTCAGATGAATTACCTGTGATAACTATTCTGCATCGTCAGGATCTAACTTAATGACAGTTTTTCTGGCACTACTTTTTAAAAATATTGTGGTGGAATATACATAACAAAATTCGTAATTTTAACCATTTAAAAATACATAATTCTGTAACACTAAGTACGTTCGCATTGTTGTGCTTTCCTGGTACTTCTTGAGCTCTTTCTACCTATAGACATTGGTTCTCTTTTAATTCAAGAAAATTCTTTTCTAGCATATATTGATTATTTGTTTGGTTCCTTTTGATGTGTGTGCGTGTGTGTGTGTGTGTGTGTGTGTGTTTTAACCAACCTTGAATGTACATTTGGAGGAGAGTGTAACAATTTGGGTTCTCATGGTTTCTGCAGTTTTACTCTCTAGGGCTGCTTCAGAATTTAGGTCTTTGATAAGGATGAAGACCTTTATTTTGGAGACAGGTCAGCAAAATGCTCTGCAGGTAAACCAAAGCCTTAGTATACAAAGGACTTTTGGTAACCTGCCTGAAGAATCAGAGCCATGTGGTGTGAGTGAATGCCCACAAGCAAGAATATCCTTGGTTTCCCAGGTCACCTGCAGGGGGAGAGATATTGTCTCTTAACAGGAAATGATTCCTCTGTTTGATGATGCGTGCATCTTGGCATCTGGAATTCAGTGGACTGTTCTCTGTCTTAGAGCCAAGAATCTGGAAAGTGAGTAGGAACATCAGATGTGATTCAGTCTTTCACAATGGCACTGAAGAGAACTTATCAACACTCAGTTAACAGGCAGCAGCTTAAGGAGGGTGATGATGAAGGCTGGACATATGTGAGGATGTGAACGAGGAAGAGGCTGGGGCTGGGAATTTTAGGAAGTGATTTCTATGCCTCACTCAGTGCTGGGCACATGTTCATTGCTTAACTCTAGGTTGGACATTTCCTTACTGAGAGTCCTTATGAACCTAAGCTTAAATTAACTGTGTATCTTGTTTTTTTAATTGTTTTAATTTTGATAGGTTGTTAGTGAAATCAACTGAATGCTGGTCAGATACATCGATTAACCACTTCATTGATAATAGAAGTACAAACATTAAATATTTGTGTGTTCCAGAGATAATCGGTTATTGTTACAATGTTTATACTAAAGGGATAGTTAAAATTTTTTTCAATGTTTATTTATTTTTAGAGAGTGGAGTGGGAAAGGAGTAGAGAGAGAGGAAGACACAGAATCTGAAGCAGGCTCCAGGCTCTGAGCTGTCAGCACAGAGCCTGGTGTGGGGCTCGAACTCACAAACTGTGAGATCATGACCTGAGCCGAAGTTGGATTCGGATGCTTAACTGGCTGAGTCACCTGGTGCCCCACTAAAAGGATAGTTTAAGGCCAACAAGATGTTGGGAAGGCAGTATTAACTGAGGAGTAAATTTGATACTCTGGAGGCAGCATGTTGTGAGGAGACAGATAAAGTTCTGGATTTAGACACTTTGAAATTATAAATGTGGGTTGAACAAGGTTAACTTGAAAGAGTCCTTTTCTCTCTAAAATTCTGGAAACCTTTTATTTTTCTTGTGTGAATCAGTGGCATCACCATCTGTCTAGGTCCTAACTAGAAAGTGTGGAGCCATCTGTGAGTTGTCTCCCTTCCTCACTTTTGGGAAGACTGAGCAGGTAGAGAGGAAAGAACCAGGATTGGACTCCAGACAGCCTGGGGGAGGTCCTGTCATCCTGCAGATGTGGAAGGCTCTGTGGTCTTGATCACATCACATGTATCTCCAAGTCTGTTTCCTCATCTGCTAGAGAAAACAGGCTTAAAACCAGTTGCCATCGAGAGTAGAAAGGATGCATGTAAGGCACGGAGCTCAGCACCAGACACAGAATAGGTCCTCAATATATGTTAGCTATTATTAAATAAGGGCTAAAACTTAACAAGCCATAGACTCTTCTTAGGTACTAGGCACTGTTTATAACACTGCAATATATTTAGTAGTTTAATTTTAATGACAATCCTTTTTTTTTAAGTTTATTTATTTTGAGAGCGAGAGAGAGAGAGAGAGAGAGAGCATGTGTGTGAGCAAGGGAGAGGCAGAGAGAGGGACAGAGAGAATCCCAAGCAGGCTCCACACTGTCAGTGCAGAGCTGAATGTGGGGCTCAATCCATAAAATGCAAGATCATGACTGAGCTGAGACCAAGAGCCTGATTGAGCCATCCAGATGCCCCTCAAGACAATCTTTTAAGGTGGGTACTATTACTACCTATATATCTTTTCCAGATGAGGAAACTAAAGTAGAGAGAGGTTAGTTGCCCAAGACTGTACAGTCAGTAAGTGGTCAAACCAGGATTTGAACCTTAGTCAGGCTTCAAAGTCTGTGTTCAGCTACGAAGTTGATTCTGGTTCTGAAAGAATGTCTTTTTTTTAAAAAAAGTTTATTTTTAGAGTGTGGTGGGGGGAGGGGCAGAGAGGGGGGGAGAGAGAATCCTAAGCAGGCTCTGCCCTATCAGTGTGTGGACCCTGATTCGGGGCTCGAAACCCACGAACCTGAGCTGAAGTTGGACACTCAACCGACTGAGCCACCCAGGCACCCCTGAAGAAATGTCTTTTATAAGTAACGAGACTCCATTGGGATGGAATCAGACAATAAGGTCAAAACCGAAATCACACCAAAGCCCACTAGGCAGAGACAACCACTATGACTATTTTAGGATATTTATCTCCAGACCATGTCCTATGTATACATGAAAAGAGAGGTAGAGATTTTGTTCTAAATAAAAATGAGACCATGCAATGAGTTCTTTGTAAGATACTCTATTGGCTCAGTGTGTCATAGGGATCTTTCTGGGTGAACAAATATGGAATTGAACCATTACTTGTTTAACCAATCACCCTACACTGCATTTTTAGGTTATTTCTAATTTTACCCACTGTAAATAATACTGAGCTAAATATCTGTGTATATACACCTTTGTGCCCCTTTTCAGCTATATTTGCTTAATCACTCTTTAAAAAGATTTTAGGTTATTTCCAATATTTTCCTACTACTCTAATAATACTTGGACATATATCTCTGTGCCCACAGGTTTGTCCCTTTTCCAATTATGTTTTCAGGATAGCTTCCTAAAAATAACCTCATTGGTTACCCGTTGGTCAAAGGGCAAGTACTTTGTAAAGATTTTGGATATGTATTGCCAGATTACCCTACAGAAAGGTTGTGCCAATTTGTACAGCCAGTACTGGTGAGTGAAGGTTCCCCTTGTACCTCCCTCTTGCCTGTACTGGCGTTTATGAATATTTGAAAGCTTGATAAGGTATATTTTGTGGGCTGGTATCAGACTTTAACCACAAACGTCACAGTTTCTCTAGGGACGTATATCTTACCTAAATGGCCAATTTAGAAATTGCCTTCCTCCGTTAAGTGGGAGGTGGTCTGTGAAAAATACCCTGGAATTTTTCTTTGACACCATCCGTTAGAAAGCATACCAGGGTGTGGGGCATCCGGGTGGCTCAGTCGATGAAGTGTCTGACTCTTGATTTAGGCTCAGGTCCAGATCTCACGGTTCATGAGATTGAGCCCTGCACTGATTGAGCTCTGCACTGATAAGGTGGAGCCAGCTTGGGATTCTCTCTCTCCTTTTCTCTCTGCCTCTCCCCTGCTCATACACACACACCCTCTCTCTCACACAAAATAAATAAACATTAAAAGAAAACGCACCAGGGTGTAAGCTGGATCCCTCTGTGTTTGTTGGCTTAGCTGCTCTACCAAAAGACCCCAAAGAAAAATAGCCTCCTTTTTAAAGAAGACTTGTGACATGCAGCCTCGCGACACTATCATGTTGTTCTAGGGGATATTTATTATGCATTAATGGGATAAAGGGTCAGTGGTATTTATAACTATACCCAAGGCCCCTTGAAAGTATGCAGAGCAGGAGATTAATTGGTGAGGACCCTCCAAATATGACCTTTAGTCCAGCAAATCCAGCAAATTGCACATAGACACCCGGCACTAGAAGTACGTAGACAAATTGGAGAGAGTTCAGAGAAGAACAGTAAAAATTAAGGGAATAGAGGGATTGATTTATGAGGAGAGATTAAAGAAACCAAAAACACAGAGCTGGGACCCAGAGGTGACTTCAGGGAACATGATTAACAGATGGCAAATCTTCGAATGATGTAAACCACCAGAGTGAGGATGTATTGAGCCTGGTACCAAAAACATAAGCAGCGGCAGTGAGGTGAAATGAAAGAGAAAAGGACTCACTGATTTATTCGGCATTGTCTCCAGAGACAGGTTAGAATTTCTCTTGACTGGAAACGTTTAGCACCAGGCAGCACTCAGCCCCCACAAGGAGACGATCCTGGACCGGAAAGCAAGAAAATAGACTCACAGGTTAGATCATGCCAAACTTTGGAGCCTTTCCAGTTGTTACCTCATGGTGACCGTATAAACACACTATCTGGGGTCCCGAAGGTAAAGTAATACGGCTCATCTCTTTTTCATTTCCTGCCTTTAATGCCTCTTTAAGTTAGCAGGTTGAATCATGTCTGAACACATGCTTCTTCAATCAGGTCTCTCCACATGCCTCTCAGTGGTAGGTGGGTTGCCGACGCTATTGTTCTGGGAGACAAGGGACATCTCCCCCTGTGCTGCAGTGCCTGTTTGAACTGGTGAAGGGGGACAGAGGAAGCAGCTAGGCAGGCAGGGAGCCCACCCACCCCAAACCACGGAGGATGTCTCTCACCAGCTGGGCCTCATAATTTTTGTCCAAAAGCTCACCCCCATCACGGACATGCAGGGGCTGTGTGTCCTCAAGAATCCACACAGAGCAGCAGCAGGTCCCAGGGGAGGTGGAAAAAGCGTGTGAGGGCCTATTTAGGGGATATGGTCCTGATTTTAGTCTCCTTGTTCTGCTGTCAATAATAGAAAGTTAATTTGCTTGGACGTATGCCAGGCAGTACTCAATTATCACAAACTGGGGACCGTAACAAGAAGGATCTCACTGAAATGAACCGCGGCGCGGGGCACATACACACACCGTTTAAAGCATTTTGCTCCTCGGTGACAAGCCAACAAGTGTTTCCTGAGCGGTGATCAGATGCTCGATGCTGGCATCCGAGCTGTGAGGAATGCTGGAGCAGGCTTTTTGTGAAATGTCCAGAATCAGTGCAGAGGCAAGTGGAGGTGACAATAGGAGGTGGGAAGGACGAAGGCAAACGCTGCTGCCATCTCTCATTAGGTGTGTGTGGACGTGCACAAGAGCCAGGAGAGCCAGCCTCTCCTCCTAGATCACAGCCTCCGTGCTTGCTGACAGTGTGACCGTGGCCAAATGATTGCACCCAAGGCTCCATTGCTCCCCCAGCAAAAGAGATAAGAACAGTACTGAGCTCACAGAGGTTTGGGGAGGGGTTAAACAAAACAGATCATACCCTCCTCCAGTCTTGTACAAAGTGAGCCCTCTATAAATGTTACAGTATCCCCCCCCTTTCCTGCACATGCACACAGCAACTCTTTTTTTCTTAAAGCTTATTTGTTTTGAGAGAGAAAGAGAGTGTGAGCAGGGGAGGGGCAGAGAAAAAGGGAGAGAGAGAATCCCAAACAGGCGCCTGAGCTGTCTGAGCAGAGCCCGACGCGGGGCTCGAACTCACGAACTGTGAGATCATCACCTGAGCCGAAACGAAGAGTCAGATGCTTAACCGATTGAGCCACCTGGGCACCTCAAACACAGTAACTCTTCTTTTATTTTTATTTAAAAAAAAATTTTTTTTAACGTTTATTTATTTTTGAGAGAGAAAGAGAGACAGAGCATGAACAGGGGAGGGGCAGAGAGAGAGGGAGACACAGAATCTGAAATGGGCTCCAGGCTCTGAGCTGTCAGCACAGAGCCCAATGCGGGGCTCGAACTCATGGACCGTGAGATCATGACCTGAGCCAAAGTCGGACGCTTAACCGACCGAGCCACCCAGGCGCCCCTACACACAGCAACTCTTAATTCAAAGTCTGTGGGGGTCTACTTGTGCCCTCCTTTGAGAAAGGGAAAGTGATCATCACCTCTAAAGATATTTTTTTTTAAAGATTTTATTTTTAACTAATTTCTACACCCAGCCTGGGGCTTGAACTCACAACCCGAAGATCAAGAGTCCATGCTGTACCGACTGAGCCAGCCAGACATCCCTCTAAAAAGATTTCTTTCTTTCTGTTTTTTTTCTCTAATGTTTGAGAGAGAGAGGGAGACACAGAATCCGAAGCAGGCTCCAGGCTCTGAGGTGTCAGCATAGAGCCCGATGCGGGGCTCGAACTCATGAACCGCGAGATCATGACCTGAGGTGAAGTTGGACGCTTAACCAACTGAGCCACCCAAGCGCCCCTAAAAATATTTCTTAAGCTGCCAGCTATGAATTCCCAGAAGATCCATGAGTTCAGTGAGAAGTTTAAATTTTTTATTTTATTTTTAAAGTTTTATTTATTTAAGTAATCTCTGTACCCCAGCATGGGGCCTGAAATCATGGCCCTGAGATCAAGAGTTGTGTGCTCTTCCAGCTGAGCCAGCCAGGTGCCCCTAAATTTTTATTTTTTATGTCAATATTTTAATATTGAATACATTTAATGTTTCACTATTTAAAAAAAATTTTTTTAATGTTTATTTTTGACAGAGAGAGATGGAACATGAGCGGGGGAGGGGCAGAGACACAGAACCTGAAGCAGGCTCCAGGCTCTGAGCTGTCAGCACAGAGCCCGACACGGGGCTCGAACTCACAGCCATGGTGAGATCATGACCTGGGCCGAAGTTGGACGCTCAACCGACTAAGCCACCTGGGCGCCCCTTTAATGTTTCACTGTTAAAAAAGACAATCTGATTTTGGTCATATCATGATCACCTTCAATTCAAGCACTGTCATTTCATGTTAGTACCCACATTTGCATCTAGGTTCATAGCTAGGGGTCACAGAAAAGGACAGCTTTAAACTTTCTGTTAAAGTGGGATGTGAGTCTGCCTCCCTCTCCCCCATTATTTTTGGTATGTTTCTCAAGTTTGAGAAGGACGGAGCTACAACGAACACTGTGCAGGTAGGGGTGGGGAGGATGGGGCAGCCATGTGGGAGAGTCATGGGAATACCTGAAGAGAGGAGAAACGGGGGGCAGCATCACGTAGGAGTTCAGTGTGGAGGGGTGAATGAGGCTGATTAGGGTTCAAAGGTCAGCTTGCTGTGACCTTGAAGCCTGGGGTTTATGTGAAATCCCTTGTTCTGTCTACTTGTTGACATGCACTTATCTCAAACACCAATACCCCTCACTCGTATAGCCCAATATATGTGCAAAAGGAGTGGATGTCCAGTCCCTCTGGAAGGTTCTAGGCAGTGCACGAATTGGAGCAGTGGAAGTGCTCCCAGGGTTACATGACCGTGGTGACAAACATGTCACCCCACACTGCCGCCACGAAGGAGATATTGTGAAGAGGACTTCTGTATAATGAATACAGAATCACCTGGAAATGGCAGTGGCAGAGGGAGTTTCTCAGAGAAGGTGATAGGACAGTGCTCCCTGTGAGACTGTCATAGGGAGGGGTGACATCAGTTCTATAAAACACCTAATAATTGGGATTGCAACTGGAGCTTCGTGGAACTGGAATACCTTGTTGTAACGTTCCTGCTGTGACTGTCTGCCTTGGTGTATTGTGACGTGAGTTTTGATATCACGAGCTTCCTCGCCTCTCCTCCAACCCCGGGGGCAGAAACACTCCAGATGCTCTAGCCTCGGCTTCATGGACCTACTGTCCTGCGGGGTCCTAAGAGCTTCTCCTCCACTCTCGGAGAGATTACACAGATGCGCACACTCCTGGCTGGCTGAAGCATGGCCCTGGCGGGGCATCGGCAGATTTTGGCAGGAGACCAATGGATTAACCTAGCTGAGTCTCCATTTTCTCATCAGAAGAATGAGGATAATTGCGAGGCTGTAGGAAAACTACCTAGTCCAGGTGCTGCTACCCAACAAATTGTAGCCATCATCATCATTTAAATTCAGCAGTGGCTAGAACTCAGCAGTGGCTAGAAGGAAAGCCCTGCCTTCAGCCCAGAGAACATAACTGGAAGAAAACACACATGCTCTGCCATTGGGGCCGTTTTACCTCAGCTGCCACCCTGAGGATCTCTAGCTCCACTGTCTATTTAGCTAATTGTCTGTCTCCTTAAATAATTATTTATTTAGATAATGGCTTCTTGTATTAGTCACGTATGCAACTGATGACTTTGTTTGCAGGCATGACAGTGTTGGGGAGAATGGGTCCCATACTTAGTTTCTTGGGACTGTGCCAACTTCTCCATCTTACCTCTGGGGCTTTGAACAGGAACCTATCTGTCTGTCTGAAGGGTCCCTTTTCATTTTCAGTCTCTAGCCGATTAAGGCAAACTTAAACTCTGTAGGTGGTAGATTTTAAATATGTGCACAGGGACAAATATCTGTTTATAATGAACGTGCTTATCGCCTTGGGAAGCGTCGGGGCATTCAGGGTCCAGCTCATCCTGACTAGATGACACAGGCCTGGCCCCTTCACTGTTTGGGGTCTTCCACTCTTCATCGACAAATTCCTCAGGAGACTGAATTAAATGCCATCTAAAGGGCCCTTCAGCATTTTCAGCTGATCTATGAATGAGTTACTGGGGTGTCTGGCTGGTTTCTGATTTTCTTAAAGGTCTCAGAGCTGACCACCATATTCTTGGGAAGGTTCGTTTGAGAGAATCTCTTCTGTGAACCCTCCCTTATAAGGAACAAGTATTAATTTGAGGATCGCGGCACTTGGGTGGCTTAGTTGGTTAAACCTCCAACGCTTGGTTTCAGTTCAGGTCATGATCTTACAGTTCCATGGGTTCAAGCCCTGGCTCCATGCTGACAGTGTGGAGGCTGCTTGGGATTCTTTCTCTCTCCCTCTCTCTTTGGCCCTCCGCCGCTCACACTGTCTCTGTCTTTCTCAAATAAACTTAAAAAAATAAGTAAATAAATTGAGGATCATCCCAGCCTTTAAATTCGCCTTTTTCTCTTCTACTCTCTACCTTCGGGTACTCTCTTTTGGTATCTTCATGATACAATGGGAATAAGAGAAGGTGAGCACCCTGTTTATAGTGGTAAGGAAAATCTTTGCTGCCTTTGGGTAAGTTATAGTTAGGGTGAGTGATTTTGCTGGAATTTAAGCCTGCCTAGGAATGTTCAGAGAAGGGACTATAGTGACCTCAGAAGCAGTAAGAGGAGAGAGAACTTGGGAATAAGGAATTCCTTTTTACAGAGCTGCATCCCCAGACCAAGGCTCAAGAGCCTTGGAGTGATCTTTCGTGCCTGGAGAAAAATGGGAACACTCTCAGGGGAGCTCCCCAGCACTGCTGTGACTTTTGCCAGGATGGCCGGCTCTGAGGGCAAGAGCCTCTCTCCTCTTCTTCAATCCCACTAAGTAAGACACAAGAGAGGAAAGAGGTAGTTTCTGATGAAATCAAGAGTCCTGGGGCCCCGGGGTGGCTCAGCTGGTTAAGCGTCCAACTTTGGCTCAGGTCACGATCTCCCGGTTTGCGAGTTCCAGCCCTGCATGGGGCTCTCTGCTGTCAGCACAGAGCATGCTTCGCACTTCGGATCCTCTGTCCCCCTCTCTCTCTGCCCCTCCCCCACTTGCACATGAGCCCTCTCCCTCTCTCAAAAATAAATAAACATTAAAAAAAAAAAAAAAAAGGGTCCCAAAAGGGATACTGAAGTGTACTCCCATAATCCACCTTAGGTCCAAGAAGCAAGGATGGAATTTTATTTGGACACAGCTTGTTCTAAAGTCTGAGGCAGAGAAGCAGGAGCTAGATTTTCTGAAGCCTGAGTACTCCTAACTTTTAAGGGTTTTTGTACAGTTTGAGGGATCAGAAAAGCATGAAGTTAATGCACTCAGTGCTCTTACCTGCTCCTTATCAGCAGGCAGGCACGTTTCCAGGAAGGACCAACAACAGAGGGACAGGGGAGGGGAGCGAGCGTATGGGAACTCCGTACCTTCTGATCAATTTATCTGTAAACCTAAAACTGCCCTAAAAAAAAAATCTATCCGTTAAAGAAAATTAAAAACTAGAATTGGTACTGATTAGTTCACTTTAACAACTACCAATCACTTCCCTGTATTTGCTCCCTTTTTCATTGTTTATGAGTCAAAAATCACTTCATAATATTAATAATAGAAAACGAATTTGTATGAAAAAGAAGAGTAGAAGGATGGGCCATTGATGGTGTGGGTCCTACTGGGGTCACCAACAGCATAGAGGAGACTGAAACATGACACGTCATAGATATTCACTATGTATTCAATTAATTATTAAATGGATGAATGGATAATTGAAAAGATGAGTGCCCTAGGTTTGGTTGGGAACTTGGGTCTGTCTAACGGTATGCCCTGGGGCAACACTTAGGTGCAGCCTACCTCTGCAGACCAGACTTGTCCCCTCCCCCAGGCACAGAAGCTGCCAGCACCCACTCTATTCCTAGATTCCTTAAAACACCTCTTTCCTCTTTCTCATCATCCCTGAAGGCAAATGATCAGACTTCTTTTTTTTTAATGTTTTGTATATATATATGTATTTTTAAAATTTTTTTTAAGTTTTATTTGAGACAGAGACAGTGTGAATGGGGGAGGGGCAGAGAGAGGGACAGAGAATCCCAAGCAGCACCCTCCCCCACCCCACCCCAGCCACCAGCGCAGAGCCCCATGTGGGGCTCTAACTCACATAACGGGTGAGATCATGTCATGAGCCAAAACCGAGAGTTGGACATTTAACTGACTCAGTCATCCAGGCACCCCTATTTATTTATTTATTTATTTTGAGAGATAGAATGGGGGAGGGGCAGAGAGAGAGGGAGACAATGAATCCCAAGCAGTTTCTCTGCTAGCAGCACAGAGCCCCATGCGGGGCTTGATCTCACGAACCAGTGAGATCATAACCTGAGCCGAAATCAGGAGTCAGAGGCTTAACCGACTGAGCCACCCAGGCATTCCCAGACTTCTTTTTGACTTAAGAGTTTTGCTGTCAATTTCAGGGGAATAGAAACAAATGAGAATTTCTTTCTGTAAGTTGCTAGAATATTACAAAATTCTCAGTGCCCTGGGCCCTGGCATGTAGCTCTTACCTTGCATCTGCAGGGGTAACTGGATGACCCTTTAGATTCCAGTGATTGGCTTTTATTTACTGTCATGTCACCCTTCTTACTAGCTAACATTATTTGTCTTCTTGATTATGATCTGTCTCATTTTCTCTGGTTGTAAATTCCTTGAGAGAAGGATGCTGCCTCTTATTCACCTCTCTGTCCTCGGGACTTAGAAGAGGGCCTCTGCCAGAGTGGGTGCTCTGGTTGGAGAATGAATACATGGAACCCAAGAGTCAAAGCCAGTTGGAGAAGAAATTTGAACCTGAATTTGGCAGAGCTCAGACACTTTTGGTAGGCAGTTGGAAATATGGATATCCAACTTAATCCATTCATTCAAAAGTTATGACCTGAGCACCTACTATGTGCCAGCTACCATGCGAGGGCTTTAAATATCGGTTTGGCTTTCAGCCTTAGATGTCCAAACCCAGAAATAGAACCTCCAGACCAAGTCTCAACTTCTGCTGCCAATTTGCTGTGTAGTTACACTCAGTCACTTAACTTCTCTGTTTCCCGAGTAGGCGAGCTGATATTCCGTCACCTTGCAGGTCATTTGCAAGGATTAATTGGCATTTACAGTGTGCTTTGGGATCCAAGATGAAAGGACTATTGCTTGTGCCAAATCACATGATTACAATAATGTGTTAAGGATGAATGCTTTAGAGCTTGTGACAGACTTTGAAGGTGAAGAGAGATTTAGTCTTATGATGTCTTTTAGCTCCCGCTCAGTAGTGACCTGGAGGTTTATGTGCCCCCGAGCCTTCCCGGCACCACTGGGATTCTCTCTCCTTTTTTTTGTCCCAAGAAGTTACATTGGCACCCAAAATTTTTATTTTTCATGGTTTGCAAAAGAAAAATCAAAGGTAGCATGGTGTATTATAGAAGGTCAACTTCAGCGAGCCTAGAGCTAGGGGATGAGTAGGAGGGCACAGAATAAATTTTTCTCTGACATTTTCATCCCTGGATTCATATCCAGTTGTTCACTGAGTTCAGGCGCCAGTGAATTCTACTGGGGACTCCCTCAAAAAGATAAAGCTAAGTAGTAACCAACCCAAAAGATGGCTTGAAGCATCAATTTGTTCGATGTTAGATTCAGAAATATATTCCAAATCTAAATCTAAATCAGATCTCTCAGAACGTATTAAAATTGCTTCACATGAAAGACAAAATACCTATGTTCTGAGAAACTCCAGAGTTTCTCTCCCTCTTGAGGACGCACGAGACCCATTCCTAGAGGTGCAAAGATTCCTCCTGGTACTGCAGAGCCTCCCACGACATCCTTCCAGGTTCCCAGCACTTCGGAGGGGGCCACCACTGGAAGGTAAACTGAAGCAGGGTCATACCTTGGAGGAGGGTTCTGGGCCTGAGGTAACAAAACCAGGTGGGGTCCAACCTAGATAATCTCACTTGAAAGGACTCTGCTCTGCCCAAGTTTTTTAAAGCCTACTTGGGACTGAAAATTTGAAATAGCCATTAAGGGTGTCGCAGGGAGTATACGGTCCAGTACCCTAGGGCTTCCTGCCACCCCTACTTTAAATGTGGGGTCCAGAGTCACTGTCCAACTTGTCCGGAGAGACAGGCCG